>NC_139611.1:69610804-70210804 GCF_964270895.1 Podarcis filfolensis | reverse complement strand
CCAAGCGCCGTGGTTCACTCAATGGGATCTCTTTTATGCCATGTGGATGAAGAGGAAGAGATGATTAAAACTGGTAACCTTGGCCCTATTCGGCACAAGATGAAGGGAACACTTCCATCCTACATACGAGGCACTGTGCGAGCTCAAAGAGGAGACGGCTGACAGCGAAGACAATCAAAGCGCTTTTGTCAGTCAAAAGGGGAATAGTTTGTTCTCAAGGAAGGAACAGCAGCAGGGAATCTGCTTTGTGGATAAGTTTCTTTTGCAGAGGAGGCAGTTGAGAGGCAAATGGGTACCCTGTGGGATATCAGAGAAGATTTGGATGGGGGAGATGGAGCAGACACAACCTGCGAGTCTCTTTCCTGCTTCTCCAAGCAAGAGACAGTTTTGCCCCTTGCGTTGCTACAATCCAGTCGAGACAACTGGGGATCCATAAAATAGGACTGGACAGAATCATGGGAGTGTTGGGTTTGAAGATACCCCTAAGGATCATCTCGTCCAACCACCTGCAATGCAGGAATCACAGCTAAATAATCCCTGGCAGATGGTCCTCCAACCTCTGTTTAAAACCCTCCATTGAAGGAGAATCCGTCACCTTATGAGGTAGTCCCTTCCATGGTCAAACAGCTCTTACCACCAGGAAGTTCTTCCCAATTATTTACTCAGAATCTCCTTTCTTGTCATCCAAATCCACTATTTTGGGTCCTTGCCTACTAGAGCAGCAGAAAACAAGCTTGCTCCATCATCCGTTTGACAGCCCTTCAGATATTTGAAGGTGGCTATCATATCACTTCTCAGTTTTCTCTTCTCCAAGCTAAACATACCCAAGTGCAGCCACCACCATCTTGGGCCACAGCTGCTGTGTGGTGGCTGGCAAGTCTATCTGTCGCCATCTGACCACAGCCTTGCTGTCTGTTCTCAGGGACTGAGACCAGCCGGGCAACCAACCACAGCATGAGAGCTAAGTGGCGAAAGAAGCGAATACGCAGGCTGAAGCACAAAAGGAGAAAGATGAGACAGAGGGCCAAGTAAATGTCTCACAGTCAGGGCTATTTTTCTAGAAGAAGAGGCGCCAGAACTCATCATGAACGCCTCCCTTGTTCTCTTCTAATGGCAATGGCGCCCACCTGAGAGGGGCTGAAACTGAGTTTCGGTAAGTTCTGGCTGATAAAAAACCCTGCTCACAGTGCTGCTGAAGCTGCAGAACAGAGCCTGGAAGCGTGGGCCTTGAAAAGCTGATTTCCAGATAATGCCAATTTCTGCACCCACCGCACCCCACTTTCTATGCCACCAGATAGAAGACTCCTTGCCTATCTTCAGGAGATTCTATCTTAAAGCTTCAGAGCTGTGATATTTCAAGAGGGTTGTGGGTCCCTGAGCTTTAATCTTCTGCACTGATCTTGTTCTTTGTAGCTTGATGTAGTGATTGTATACAATAAAATTCCTTTTTGTGTGAGGCTGGGGGAGAAATAAAGCAGGGTTGTCAACTTTTTAATTGGCCCCTGAAAGCTGTGCCATTAACAGAACAAGATGGGGAGGTTTTATCTTTAAGTGTGAGCGGGTGGGATTTTTTTACTGCATGGAGATAAGTAAGCAAGATTACCAGGTAATTCCTGCACTGTTTAGGGAAGTTTTAAATGACTGATGTTTTAATTTATTTTTAATCTCTGTTGCAAGCTGCCCAGAGTGGCTGGGGAAACCCAACCAGATGGGCGGGGTACAAATAAAATATTATTATTATTATTATTATTATTATTATTATTATTATTATTCACACTGCATCTTGCCACTATGGCCCCAGTTAAAAGGCATAGGTGTATTATTCACACTGCATCTTGCCACTATGGCCCCAGTTAAAAGGCATAGGTGCAGGGGCTAGTTAAAAAGTTGGCAACCCTGTGATCGAAGCAGTGGTCTTGGCCCCAATAGCTGGGCATTGTTCACTCTTCGTTTAGAAGTCATGCTCTGGCAGCATCTAATAAAGTCATATCTAATCTCTCTGTGGAGATGAGTGCATCTTCCTCTTTCTTCAGAAGGAAATGAAAAAGATGAAACAGAGTCTTAGGAAAGTATGATGAAAAGCCAGGCTGAGTTTCCTTCTAAGCACCGGTGCCATCAGAGCAGAACTTTAGGGAAAAAGCCCAAAGACCCACTCAGCAAAATGGGCAGGAGGCCCCCTTCCCCCCAAAAAAAAGCCAACACAGAAGGGCTGACTGAGTACCTCTTGATGTAAGTGATGGTGATTATACACTCTAAAGAGGAAGACCCATAAGACCAGTGAAGTCTAAAATCACCCCACAACACTTCTGCTTCCAGCTTGGGATCTGAGCTCCTGTGTCCTGGCAAAAAGGAGCAAAATGAGGCAGTTACCAAGGTGATATGAGCTCTGGGGAAAGAGAGCGAAAACCAGTCACTGAGCACCAGGACCCTGGAGAACGTTTTCTCCATTTTGCACTCTGATAATCGTTGGAGGCCACATGTAAGGGTTGCTATCTTCTCCTTGTATGGTGCATCATTGGGTCCACCTGCTGTTTGGGCTCCCTGCTTTCCACCCCACAAGTCACAGTGGGCACCAACCACCACTGCTGAGACTGCACTGAGATCAGTGGGGTTTACTCTCAAGTTACTAGGGAGGAAGTGCTGCTGAGCTTAGATTTACACCAGCGTGAAGATGCATATGGTTGCCCTGCTTAAAAAGTCTTCCCAGGTATTTAAATGCACAGTCAGGGTGGGATGTGTTGCATTCAGGTGTCACAGCTGTCATGTTATTCATTGAAACATTAATTGCTCAGGAGGAAGACAGTCAAGAAGAGCACCTCAAATTATCCTATCCGACTGTTTTCATGCACTGAATCAGCCCTGCTTCTTATTGAACCTTAACTAATTGTGTAGCAGAGAGACAGGTGGTGTTATATGGGGAAATGGCTTGTGAGAAGGGCTTGGAGGTAGAGACATCTGGGTTTAGAGTTGGCTGAGAAGAAGGTACTCTGGGTTGCAGATTTATTTAAATCAGGCTGTAGTGGCAATTTTGTAAGCCCCAAATTGTGAGGTTTTTTTGGGAAAACAAACTTTTGGAATATAGTTAGTCCACGTAGTAGAGCATTGGTAGGCAGGCAGAGAAATCCACGCGCATGAACAGCATTTGAGTGGTTTCAGGTGACACGAGCCATCAAAAGATGCCTAAGATTTATGAATATATGCACTGGAGCATCACAATAGGCCATCATTTGTGGCAGGGGTGGAGACCAGTCTCACCTTCCACGCATTGATGGACTCCAGCTCTCCTACCAGCCAGCATAGCCAACAGTCAGGGTTGATGGGAGTTGTAGTCCAGTAATATCTGATAGGACACCAGTTCCCCAGCCCTGGTGACAGACACAAAGCTAGCCCACTGTAGTAAGATGTACTGTATTTCTATTTAAGTGGTAGTCATTAGTCCTAAACAGTGTGTATGTGTGTGTTAGCATATGCAAATATGCCCTTTCATCCTGTTTTTTTGGCAATGCATAAGCAGCCACAGTGATCCCTCCTTATGATTGTCTCTACAGAACAGAAAAGCTGAACAGCCAGCCTGCCATGGAGGTGGCTGGCCAGAGGTTTTTCATTCCTGATATAGACAGTAATGAGCAAGACAGACATACCGTGCTACTTAGTGCTGTATGAGATGGCTCCTTATATAATCCCAGTGTAACAATGTGGGTGAGATATGGTGATCTTGTTTTTATTGTAATTATATATGTATGTTTTAATAGATCTCATATTTGTGTGTGAGAGTCCTTGTCAGGGAAAAAGGCGGGATATATATTACTTATACAACACTAGAGGAACCTGTGGCCCTCCAGATACTGCTGGACTACAACTCCCATCATCCTTGAGCACTGGCTATGAGGCATCTGATCATAGCCTGCATTTTTAATCAAGGCTTATATTTTGATCAGATTCCTGTATTCCAAAAATGAGCTTAAATTCACATGTTTCTTTCGAGATGGGAAACCAGCAGGCAAGGTCTTTGTCGCAGGCAAGGTCTTTGTCAGAGGCCCCTTTGGTTTATTGCGGTCATAAAACAGGCTGGGAGCAAAAGGTCACACTGACCATACAAATGATAGAATACAATCAATCAAGGTTGCAAAAACACTGTGCCTCCCATTAAACTTGAGCCACATCTTCCTAAGGTTAAAAAAGCAAGAGCTAATACAAACAGAGCTGGCTAGGGAAGAGGCCTCTCTCTCTCTCTTTGAAGCTGCTTTGAAGCTTCAGGGAATTTAGAAAACTTAGAGAACCTAGCTTTTATAAAGTTCCTTTTTACTTAAGAAAAGGTCTTTGCTTCTAAAAATCTATATATGTTATGTATGAAATATTGGCTTAAATGTAATTATGCAAAGGATTTAGAAAGTAAGAAATTATAGAATCATAGAAGAGTTGGAATAGACCACGAGGGCCATTGGGTCCGGACCCCTGCCAGACAGAGAGACGCCATCGGAGCACTCCTGACATATGGTTGTCAAGTCTCTGCTTAATGACCTCCAAAGAAGGAGATCTTTCATTGATAATGTGTGGGAAGATGAACAAAAGATCTGTTTTGGAGTGAATAGGGCAATAGGGCAAAAGATGAAATGTTAGTTAAGGCGCCTAGTCTAGGGCAAAAGGTTATCTGGTAATTAAGGTGCCTTGTAGAGGTTAATGGCTGTTTGCCAATTATAAATAGAAGGAAATATAGCTCTTTGTCTCCCATAAAAGGTAATAGGAAATGGGTGTATCTTTTATGATTGGTTCTAGCGAACAGCCAATAGGAATTTTAACCAGGCTGATTGGACAGAGGCAGCCAAAGGAGGAGCAAGGGGGCTGAGCTGAGGGAATATAAGTGCTGGCCATAATGACAGGAGGCCAGGCCAGAGCTTGGTAACCATATACCACTGTGCCTCACATTTATTTGTCTGACAAATAAATTATTATTTTAATTTCTCTATTGCTGCGTTGAATATTTCATTCCAGCTAAGCGTTAACCACAAGCAGGGTGCTACATTTTATGGTGCCGTGACTCGGATAAGTGGTCTGCTGGAACGCAGCCCCTTCGCCTTACTGGGCAGGGTACAAGAGGGAGGACCACTAACTGCTTACCCAGCGCGCACTGGAACATTTTTCCAGGGGAACGCAGAAGTCTCGTCTGTCTGATACCCTGCTCACCGACGGCGACGGACCGGGGGGAACCAGAGAAATAAAGAGGGATCCGCTAAGGGTAAGTGCACAAAGGGGTTTTGGCCCTCCAATTAATTGGGAGGAAGAGAAGTCTTGATCAAACTTCTGCGTCTCAGTAAGGGGGAAACTGAGTACGCTAGGTGGTTGGGTACATCAGACGGTGGTCTGGTGGAGGAAAAGGGAAAGGTTGGGAAGTAGAGTGTGGTGAAGTATCCAGCGCATTGTATGTGTGAGAAAGTACAATCTGTAGCTGACCTGAGTGTGGAGTGGGTAGTACTTCGTTTCCCAGTAAGGCGACTTCACTGGGCAAGGAACCCCACGAAGCGAGTGTGTGAGTGACTGAGTGGATACTTCACAGGGCCATACAATGGGAGTTGGGGGTTCAAAGGGGGAAAATACACCTCTTGAATGTATGTTAAATAATTTTAAGAAAGCCTTCTCAGGGGCATATGGAGTCAAAATGACGCCAGAGCGCTTGAGAACGTTATGTGAATTAGAGTGGCCGAAACAAAATACTGAATGGCCATCTCAGGGAACTTTTGATATAAATTTAGTAAGCAAACTTTGGACTAATATCGCCAAAGAAACGGGAGGGTGCCCAGAACAATTTTCATATATAGATTCTTGGCTGAGCACATTAAATAAAAATCCTCCATGGATAAGGGAATGCAAAGTCCAACGATGCAAATTATTGGCTGTAAAAGCCGAAGCTAGGAAAGGAATCTTGCCAAATAAACTCAAACCCATTTTTGAGGGACCAGAGGAAGAGGTGCTTCCACCTCCACCCTATGCTCCACATCGAAGGGAGCCTAATCCAAATACTCCACCAGTTGTAACCCCAAGGCAAGAAAGTGGAACGAATAATGGGGGTGGAGTCACAGAACTTGATTCCTTGATAGATTATGATAAATATCTTCAGGAGGCATTGGAGTCCTATAATAAAGCCCAAGCAGAAGTGGTTATTCCACCTGTGAGTCCCAGTAGAACTCCATCTACAGTCTCCTTTAGTGGAACAACCAATTGCCCACCCCAAACCCCTGTACATCCAAATCCTAGAGAACTATTACAGAAGTTACAGGAAGACCTTGATCGGTCAGCAAGCAATACAGCCAGGCGTATAAAGCTGCTAAAAGAACGCCTTGGGACAGATACCATCCCCTATGATTTGAGGCCCCTAGAGCAAAGCGAAGAGAAAGGTCACGTAGTAGCCCCTCTTAGAAGAGTATTTGATGCACTTGAGGAGCCTGTGCTGGTTAACGGGCAACCCGGACCACGGCCACCTCGAACTTCGACCCTCCAGTACATTCCATTCACAACTACGGATCTGATGAATTGGAAAACACACACCCCATCTTTCGCAGAAAAACCTCAGGCTATGATGGACTTGGTGACTTCAATAGTAAATACTCATAGTCCTACTTGGACAGATTGCCGCCAACTCCTGAATACTCTGTTCACCACTGAGGAAAGAAGAGACATAATTGAAAAGGCACAGATATATTTGCGTGAGCAGGCCAGAGTGGGAAATATTTTTAATATTGACCGTCATCTCCAGGATAACTTTCCTTTGGAAGATCCTAATTGGGATCCAAACAATGCAATTCACCTGGCCAGGCTTACCACCTACCGCCAGACGCTTGTGCAAGGTATCCGCAGGGCATGCCAGAAGCCCACTAATATGTCTAAAGTCTCAGAAGTAGAACAGAAACCAAATGAGAGTCCGGGAGATTTTTTAGAGAGGCTGCAGGAAGCCTATCGTATATGGACTCCTTTTGACCCTGAAGCCCCTGAAAACAGCAGAATGATTACTGCTACATTTGTGGCCCAGTGTGCTTCTGACATTCGTAAGAAAATTCAGAAATCAGAAGGATGGGAAGGGATGCTGATGAGCCAAATTATGGCCATTGCACGTCGAGTTTATCGGAATAGGGATGAGGCTGAGAAACAAGAGAAGAAGAAGTGTCATAAGGAAAATATGGTGATGCTGGCCACAGCAGAGATGTGTTACCCATAACACTGTTTCGTGTTCGGTGCGCACCCACAAAAAGACTTAAGTTGTCACCTTTTGAGCTCCTGTATGGGAGGCCGCCCTCCTTTGTTCAGGATATTCCAGCTGACCTTAAACAAATAGGAGACTATGTGACACAGGGACAAGTGCAATCTCTCTCCCGTGTTTTTGTTTCTCTTAACAGGTGGGCCCTCGAGCGCACGACGTGCAGCATTGCCGAGCCGATTCATCAGTTCCAGGCTGGCGATAGCGTATGGGTGAAAGAGTGGAAACGCGATCCACTTGCACCTAAGTGGCGTGGACCTTACACCGTCTTGCTCTCTACTCCAACAGCGGTGAAGGTAGCTGAGGTGACCCCCTGGATTCATCACTCCTGTTTGAAGAAGTCCGAAGGCAGTTGGACGTGCAAAGGTGACCCCTCTAATCCTTTAAAACTGACTCTCTCCAAAAACCCCTGTATCTAGCCCTACGGGGAACGGGCTAGGTCACGGGCAACATTAGACGACCGGCCTGCTGCAGCCACAACCTGGAAGCTGGCTGACCTGCGCACGCCTGAAGCTTGAGGAGCGTCTGAACCAGCGATTGTGAACGGGAAGATTCTCTTATACAATTGATTGACTGCCCCCCCCTGTGGAACAATTATCAGAGATATTACTCATTGGGGATCCTTGGGACATATGTTTTGGTCTTGGTGGTTCCCCATTTCTGTCACTGGAGGAATTATATTGGGACTAATATTTTTTTGTTATCACAATAAGGTAATCTTTTGTGGAAGGAATGCATATACTAGACATCAACATGATTTTATTATTAATCCTGATCCCTTGGGAAGGGGAAGGGTCATTGAATTTGAGCAAATTTGCTAAATATGGATTCAGTCAAAACCACAATATGTGGGTAGGCTTAGCTGAGATGGTAGCCAATGTTACAAATAGGACCAATTGCCTTGTTTGCTCTCTTGGGCCAGATGATTCAGAGGGAGGTATGCCCTTATTACCAATACCATTAAATGCCATTGGTATGGTAAGCGAAATGCCACACCAAACAGAAGTACAGAATTTCCCCGGATGGAACTCAACTAAACCAATACGAGTTATACCTGTGCAAGGGGAATTCTGTGTACATAAATCATCAGAGGCAGCTGATTCTACCATGATAGGCTCTTCTCATTGCCACTATACTTGGGATTATATTAAGAATAGTCAAACCTGGGCAAACGGTACTACCTATCGAACTCGGAATACCTTGCCCTGTGCACCTCCTTTTATTCATGCATGGAAAATGGTGTGGAACATAACTATGACAGAAAAAGGCAATCTAACATACTGCACTGTGAGCTCTATGCCCCTTTTGATATTTCGCCTTATGCACTCCACGTACCAAAGACCTCAGACCCGATGGTTGTGGTGGATATGTGGAGAATGGGCATACAAGAAACTCCCTTCCAAATGGAGTGGGACTTGTTTCCTGGGATGGGTATTACCACCAATGTGGATTATGCCCACTAGTTCGGCCAAGCGTACACGAAGAAACGCTGATATTTCTCATATAGCAGGAGGAAGTACCCAAAGTTGGAGCGATACTGATGATTGGCCACCAGAGCGCATTATAGCCTATTATGAACCTGCCTCCTGGAATCCTGATGAGCTCATACAAGGGGCTCGAGATCCTATTTATAATCTAAACAGAATAATTCGATTGCAAGCAGTAGTGGAACTTGTAACCAATGCAACGGCCCAGAGTTTGAGACTTATTGCACAACAGTTGGATGAAAGTAGAGCCGCCATTTTGCAGCTGAAAATGGGAATGGATTATGTACTTGCCAGGCAGGGAGGCCTATGTGGAGTCTTGAACTTGACAGGGAATGCCTGTTGCTTTAACATTTCTGATAATGGTGAGGCGATCCGTGTGTTGGCCACAAAGATGGAGAATATAGCACATGTCCCAGTACAAACATGGGAAGGATGGGATATGGGATGGCTGACCAACTGGTTACCAAATGTTGCGGGACTCAAAGGGATACTATTGTCTTGCTTGTTTTTCTTGACGGTAGTAGTAATGGTTTTGTGTATGGTGCCATGTATCATTTCATGTTTTAGAAGTACAATTAGCAAGATGATTTCAAATGAAACTCTACCTCATATCATGGCCCTATACAGAGCTTTACCTCAGGAATATGATGAAGGTCAAGCTATCAAGGACACTTGGGATGAAGGTCCTTGAGCTTGAAAGGGGGGAATGAGGCATCTGATCATAGCCTGCATTTTTAATCAAGGCTTATATTTTGATCAGATTCCTGTATTCCAAAAATGAGCTTAAATTCACATGTTTCTTTCGAGATGGGAAACCAGCAGGCAAGGTCTTTGTCGCAGGCAAGGTCTTTGTCAGAGGCCCCTTTGGTTTAGATTTAGATAAATTTATTGTCATTGTCCGTATATACACAGTATACACAACAACGAAAATCAAACACCCCCCCAAAGACCGGGTTCACATACACATTTACACGTATCTCCAACACTCTCATCCTATTCAGACATAATCTATAAAACATAACATAATCCAGAATATAACATAACCTATTTAAAGGCATAACATAACCTAAAACCTATCTCATTCCTTCCTACTCCCTGCTTGCTATTTCTTGCAACTGGCCCTGAGATCATTATTTAGTGCAATCAGAGCTCTTGGATAGAAACTATTCAGAAGGCGTGTGGTTCGTGTTTTCATTGTCCTATATCTTCTGCCCGAAGGCAACAGTTCAAAGAAGTTGTGAGCAGGATGGGTGGGATCTCTCAGGATATTGTGTGACTTCTTCAAAGTGCGAGACGTGAAGATCTCATCCAGGGTTGGTAGTTGGAGCCCAATAACATTCTGGGCAATTTTAATTATTCTCTGTAAAGCTTTTTTATCCGTTTCGGAGCTGCTCCCATACCACGATAATACACTATAGGTTAAGACACTCTCGATGGTACTGTGATAATAGGACAGAAGTAGGTGCTGAGATAGATTCAGTCCCCTGAGCATTCTCAGGAAATACAACCTCCCCTGCACCTTCCTCACAACCATATTAATATTTGCAGTCCATGAGAGGTCCTCAGAGATATAAATGCCCAGGTATTTAAAACTACCAACCCTCTGTTTTATTGCGGTCATAAAACAGGCTGGGAGCAAAAGGTCACACTGACCATACAAATGATAGAATACAATCAATCAAGGTTGCAAAAACACTGTGCCTCCCATTAAACTTGAGCCACATCTTCCTAAGGTTAAAAAAGCAAGAGCTAATACAAACAGAGCTGGCTAGGGAAGAGGCCTCTCTCTCTCTCTTTGAAGCTGCTTTGAAGCTTCAGGGAATTTAGAAAACTTAGAGAACCTAGCTTTTATAAAGTTCCTTTTTACTTAAGAAAAGGTCTTTGCTTCTAAAAATCTATATATGTTATGTATGAAATATTGGCTTAAATGTAATTATGCAAAGGATTTAGAAAGTAAGAAATTATAGAATCATAGAAGAGTTGGAATAGACCACGAGGGCCATTGGGTCCGGACCCCTGCCAGACAGAGAGACGCCATCGGAGCACTCCTGACATATGGTTGTCAAGTCTCTGCTTAATGACCTCCAAAGAAGGAGATCTTTCATTGATAATGTGTGGGAAGATGAACAAAAGATCTGTTTTGGAGTGAATAGGGCAATAGGGCAAAAGATGAAATGTTAGTTAAGGCGCCTAGTCTAGGGCAAAAGGTTATCTGGTAATTAAGGTGCCTTGTAGAGGTTAATGGCTGTTTGCCAATTATAAATAGAAGGAAATATAGCTCTTTGTCTCCCATAAAAGGTAATAGGAAATGGGTGTATCTTTTATGATTGGTTCTAGCGAACAGCCAATAGGAATTTTAACCAGGCTGATTGGACAGAGGCAGCCAAAGGAGGAGCAAGGGGGCTGAGCTGAGGGAATATAAGTGCTGGCCATAATGACAGGAGGCCAGGCCAGAGCTTGGTAACCATATACCACTGTGCCTCACATTTATTTGTCTGACAAATAAATTATTATTTTAATTTCTCTATTGCTGCGTTGAATATTTCATTCCAGCTAAGCGTTAACCACAAGCAGGGTGCTACAGCTATACAATGGCCAGGGCTGATAAGATTTGAATCCAAAAACACCTGGAGGGTCACAGGCTTCCCATGCCTGTTTTAGGGTTCCTCAAGATGACCTGTTTATTCAGCATTCATCCTGATTTGTTTACACAACGCTTATGTAGAGGTTAGACTATGTATGGTCTTTGTTAGACGTATTGTTGTGATTTATTTACGGGGTCATTGTATGACAGTGAACATTCCCTTTGGAGCCATCATGATTTGTCTGTGAATCATTTGCACATCTTCCTGTTAATCATTTGTTCATTTCACACTTTTTTGTGCATTTCCCCATCACTTTCCTAACAGCAAAAAGTCAGGGGTTTTTTATATAGTGGATTTGTTGTGCTAGGGCAGCAGAGCACTTCAGTTACAAACCTAAAGATCCATGTTTGAATTCCTCCTACATAGTATGCTGGCTAGGTCTTATGGGAATTGTGATCCAAAAGAGCTGGAGGGCACCAGGTTTGCAAATATGGTCTAGAGACACCCTTAAACAACCAAGGTAAGATTAAAATGGGTGGCACCAAAGTGAATTGCAGTGTTTTTGTTCCTCCTTCTTTATCTGCCAGCAGGTGGCAGTATCTGCTTTGTTTAGCTGCTGTAATAAAAAAGGAATGTCATCTCAGTGGGGTCCCTAAAGCAGCAGGTGTGATTAGTCTGCTCCTACAGCTGTGGGATCCCTCAGAGCCCATCCTTTCGGCTGCATGCCGATCCACAGTTCATCGGGCACAAATGACTGTCCTGGTGAGTGGCAGCCAATTAAGGTGTCGAAATTTTCAGCATGGAAAAGAAATGTTCTCGCAGAAGCACTTGTGTAACTCAGACAATTATATTATTTGAAGAAACCTATTTTGAGTTCTCTTTAAGATGCCAATTGCAGAAAGCTTAAACTGCCTTTAGTGGAGGGTGTCAGAGAGCTGCATTAATACACTTCTGGCTATCATCAGTCAGCATCAAGAAAAAACATCCTAACAGCTTTATGGAGGATGTGGGCAGATCTGTGTGGGAACAAGGGGCACAAACCACAGCAAAGATTATTCCAGTTTCTCATAAGTTAGAAACGTCACTGCCTTGGTTACGACTGTTGATAAGGAATAGCCCAAGCCAACAGGCATGGTAGCCAGCCGGTTACCATTTGATTGATCATATTGTTGTGAGGGTTTTTTGGGCGGGGAGCGGGGGCTAGGCTGTATGCCTGAGTCCCTTCTAATTCCTGGAATCAGCAAAGATCCAATTGCTGGAATGGCCAGGCCAGCTTCTTGGTGGGTTAATGTCCCCCTAAGTATGGGTCTTAGAGTAACAAAGCAAGTGGCTCTGTGCCAGAGGGCTGTTGGTGAGGAGAACACGGGCCAGAGGGCTGCATGTGTGAATTGGGCCAGAAGGAAGAGGTAGGCAAAAGCCTGAGAGGGAGAGATATGCTTGTTTTCTGCTTGAATCCAAGGCTGTGGCTATGAGAGAAGCAAGACTTTCTGGGGTGTTAATGCTGTGAGCCCCTCCATCATTGGTTCAGGTTGTATATGTGTGTAAATAAGCCATTTATCATAAAAACACCACAAGTCTCTGCTGTTCCTCATTCCGAGGATACTGAACCCTGGGTAAGTGCCGGAATCCTTGGAATCTTTCACTGCTCAGAGATTGGGGTGGTGTACAACAATATTATTTATTTCAATTTAATATAAGTAAGTGGGGGGGGTGTGAGAGAGAGAGGGGGGGAGAGAGAGAGGGAGAGATTCACTGTTTGACCATTCAAAGCAATGGCGTCACCTCCCTGGGTTAGGCTCAGAATTGAGACAGAAAACCAAATCTATTTTTCTTCAAACCCAGAGAGACAGGGAAAGGTGGCAGAGCATCTGGTTTGCATGCAGAAGGTCCTGGGTTCAATTCCTGACGTCTTCAGGTGAGACTGGGAATGTCCTCCCATTGTCACCCTGGAAAGCCACTGCCACTCATTGCAAACAATACTGAACTAGCTGGAGAACTGAAGCAGAGAGTTAGTCACCTAATTAAAAACTACTCCCAAATCCCTAGCTGGCATAGAAGGAACATAGGAAGCTGCCTTATAGCAAGTCAGACCACTGATCTACCTGACTCTGTATTGCCTACTGTCAGTGTGTCTCCATAAGAACAAAAGTTGTGGCTGGCTGCTGGATCAAGTCCAGCACCCGAATCCCACAGTGACCAAGCAAGATGCCTGTGGGAAACCTGTAAGCAGGATTTGAGCAGAAGAGCAATAGCCCCTCCTGCAGCTTCCAGCAGCTGGTATTCAGAATCATTGCTGCCTCTACCCATGCAAAGCTTATATTTGACCATGGAGCTATGGTACGCCTTCCCTAATTTTTCTTTCTCTAGGTATGATCTCTTTACCTGGGCTGCCTTGTACTAAGCTACACTGGCTCCCGGTGGAGTACAGGGTCAGATTTAAGGTGCTGCTTTTGACCTTTAAAGCCCTTCACGGCCTAGGACCCTCGTACCTACAGGACCTCCTCTCCTGGTATGCCCCACGGAGAGCCTCAAGGTCCATAGATAGCAACACTGTAGTGGTCCCGGGCCCTAAGGAAGTTAGATTGGCTTCAACCAGAGCCAGGGCCTTTTCAACTTTGGCTCCAGCCTGGTGGAACGCTCTGCCTCATGAGACCAGGGCCCTGCGGGATCTGATTTCTTTCCGCAGGGCCTGTAAGACAGAGTTGTTCCGCCTGGCCTTTGGCTTGGAGCCAATTTGATTCCCTCCCCCTCTTTCTTTTTTCTTTTCCTTTCTCCTCCTGCGATGAGGTTTCAATATTTTAATGTCGTATTTTAATTTTGTTTTTAAGTTGTATTCATTCAATTTGTCTTTATTATTGCTTGTTAGCCGCCCTGAGCCTGACCTTGGCTGGGGAGGGCGGGGTATAAATAAAAATTATTATTGTTGTTGTTGTTGTTGTTGTTTAGTCGTTTCCGACTCTTCATGACCCCATGGACCAGATCACGCCAGGCACTCCTGTCTTCCACTGCCTCCTGCAGTTTGGTCAGACTCATGTTTGTAGCTTCGAGAACACTGTCCAACCATCTCGTCCTCTGTTGTCCCCTTCTCCTTGTGCCCTCCATCTTTCCCAACATCAGGGTCTTTTCCAGGGAGTCTTCTTTTCTCATGAGGTGGCCAAAGTATTGGAGCCTCAGCTTCAGGATCTGTCCTTCCAGTGAGCACTCAGGGCTGATTTCCTTAAGAATGGATAAGTTTGATCTTCTTGCAGTCCATGGGACTCTCAAGAGTCTCCTCCAGCACCATAATTCAAAAGCATTAATTCTTCGGCGATCAGCCTTCTTTATGGTCCAGCTCTCACTTCCATACATCACTACTGGGAAAACCATAGCTTTAACTATACGGACCTTTGTTGGTAAGGTGATGTATTATTAAATGAGGCCACCAGTCTGTCTAGCTTAGTATTGTCCACTCTGACTGGCAGCATTTCTGCAGGGTTTCAGGCGGAGACTTCCCCAGCCCCACTTGACGTGTCAGGAGTTGAACCTGGGTCTTTCTGCATGCAAAGCAGATGCGCTACCAACGGAGCCGTGTCCTTCTCAAAACACCCTTGCAGCTAAGTGCCCTGCCTATTCCACACCTCATTGTTCTTGTACAATTGGGAGAAAATGGGTATTTAAATAACTTTCTTGAACCGAGTGGCTCCGGGATAAATTTATGACTGCAGCGTTGTCCTCGTTGTTGAATTTAATGCAGTGGAACCAGCTTTTTCAAGGAGTGGTAGATTGCATTTGTGGGGTGAGACATTTCAAGTAATGAAGTGCCTGGAACAGACAATAAACTAACCATGTTCCTTCAGTAGGAAAGCAAAGCCTTTAATGATATGGATCCTGTCCTTACAACTCAGAAGGAAGGACAGATTAAGGGCACTTGAATCCTTTTTCTTCTTCTTTTTCTTTTGAGAAAGGAGAAAACAAAACCAGAATGAAAGAGCCCAAGAAATGCCGTGTTATGAGTATTTATGCTTCTGCTTCAGAAGGACTTGAAAATGACCAAGCGAAAGAGAGGTCCTGTTATCATTGTGGGTGCCAAACCAATGTGGTTTTCCCCCCTCCAGAGATCTGCCGTGGCAAATGATGATTGCAGTCAGTGGGTTTTCCCATGTCAGGGCCAGGAGCTGAATACAGCCTTCCAGCCTTCCCTTTCTGGCTCTTGAAACTTTCCACAGGCCACACCCCTTCTCCATAGGCCACACCCCCTCACCGGCCCTGCTTCACACCTGGACTGAGTGTTTATGCCTGGCTGGAATGTGTCCTTGAACTTAGATCATGCCTCTTGCTTGTACAGAAAGAAGATAAATAGGGATGCGTGAGTGTGTATAGAATGTAGCCTACTGTACAAAGGTAAAATTCACATTGTTCTGACCACTTTTGCCTCTGGCCCCACCTATCACAGATATGCAGCCCTTGGGAGATTGCCTAGAAGGGCTCATGAGCTGAACAAAATTCCCCCAGTCTGGACCTGGCAACCCATTTGTTTACAGTGGTACCTCTGGTTACAAACTTAATTTGTTCCAGAGGTCCGTTCTTAACCTGAAACCGTTCTTAACCTGAGGTACCACTTTAGCTAATGGGGCCTCCTGCTGCCGCCGGTGTGCGATTTCTGTTCTCATCCTGAGGTAAAGTTCTTAACCCGAGGTACTACTTTTGGGTTAGCGGAGTCTGTAACCCGAAGTGTTTGTAACCCGAGATACCACTGTATTTGTTAGTTAGTTAGACGGGGTGAGCTCCCGTTGCTCGGTCCCTGCTCCTGCCAACCTAGCAGTTCGAAAGCATGTCCAAGTAGATAAATAGGTACCACTCCGGCAGGAAGGTAAATGGTGTTTCCATGCGCTGCTCTGGTTCACCAGAAGTGGCTTAGTCATGCTGGCCACATGACCCAGAAGCTGTACGCCGGCTCCCTCAGCCAATAAAGTGAGATGAGCGCCGCAACCCCAGAGTCGGCCATGACTGGACCTAATGGTCAGGGGTCCCTTTACCTTTACCTAGTTAGAATGAATCAGTAAAAATTAACTAACATATTAGACTACTCATATGAAGGTTTTTGTTCTGCTGGTACATGTGTGCCCAGCACATTGGTGAGCCCTAGATTAATTATAACCACCCCTGCTCCCTGCACTGTACCCATAAGGATTTTATTCTCCACCTTCGTGTGCCTATAGCCACATAAGGAGGCCACATAAGCCATCACAGCTAGGGATGGGGGAGAAATCCGGTTTGCATTTATGGGTGAACTTATGTAATTAGCACTTTCCAAAATATGTGAACTGAAACACAGCCGTCCTGAAGAATTCGCATGCCTCAGAATTTTGCAACGTGGTTCTCCAGCCAAGAAATGTGTACAAAAATACATATGCCAAGTTAAAGTGTGTATATAAGTGCACACTTGAGTGAAAATGCATTTTATTAAGGGGAATTCCTTGCAAAAAATGTATACATTAAGAGAATTTTCATGCATTTTCATGATGTGGAATTGCGGAGAACCACACGTAAGGCTGGGAAAATAAGAAACTGAAATTGACATATTCACCCATTCCTGATCGTGACTAGTGGCCACTGAGATCTTTATCCTCCATGACACCTGGGGCCTTCCTGCACGTAATGCATGTTCTGTACCACTGACCCATGGCCCTTCCCTGGACATTTTGCTGCAGCCGCCTCTTTTCAGAGTCCCAAGCTTGGTCTCCCTCCAACTCTTCAAACTTTCTCTCAAGGGCACAACAGCGAGCTCATTCGCAACTCCCGCCTGTCAGCTGCATCTCTTGGGCTGTCAGTCAAAGGCTTTATTGATTCATTTTTGCAGAGCTGTGGACTGTCACATTCCTATGGCAACAGATTGCCTGTCCAGAGGTGGCTCCTTTTGGGTAGGAAATGTTGTTGCAAGTCCCTGAGACGAGCGGAGACAAATTCAGGGCAGAGAAAAGCAGAGTTGGGGGGCACATACATTTCACATTAAAGACACATCCAGCCGCGTGCAGCAATCGCAACCTGCTCTAAAGGACACAGAGGACGCACAAGAAGTCACTCAATCTGGCAGGGTTGTAGGGCAAAGTATAGCATAATATGAAAGTGCTATCTAAAACGTGACCAGTTAAGAGGTGGTTATCTTTTTGGTTGAGTTAAAAAGGTAAAGGGACCCCTGACCATTAGGTCCAGTCATGACCGACTCTGGGGTTGCGCGCTCATCTCACTCTATAGGCCGAGGGAGCCAGGGTTTGTCCGCAGACAGCTTCCGGGTCATGTGGCCAGCATGACTAAGCCTCTTCTGGCGAACCAGAGCAGCGCACGGAAACGCCGTTTACCTTCCCGCCGGTGCGATACCTATTTATCTACTTGCACTTCGACGTTCTTTCGAACTGCTAGGTTGGCAGGAGCAAGGACCGAGCAACAGGAGCTCACCCTGTCACGGGGATTCGAACCGCCAACCTTCTGATCGGCAAGTCCTAGGTTCTGTGGTTTAACCCACAGCGCCACCCGCATCATGGTTGAGTTGCGTGCTTGCTAAAAAGAAAGGAAAGGAAAGGAAAGTACAATTAATGGGCAACCTTGGACCGTTTAATTCTTGGAGAGAGGGCAGGTATATCTTGCAACATGTCCTTGACACAATAATAGCACAAAAGTGGTGGAGTTATACTGGGCCATTCACATATGACTCCACTTTATCAGTTGATCTGCAGTGCTCCTCTCAAAAACGAGACCAAATAAATGTAAAAATGAAATGAACTGGAATACTGGTGGTGTAAAAACTGTCAGGCTTTCATCAGGAAGTTACAAGAAATGCACTGATCGGAAATGAAGTGGCACATCAGACATGCGCTTGCAGATGCAAACAGTATTGAAAATGAGATCATGTATAACTGCCGCAATAAAATCGTGAGTGAAAATCATCAGGAATGTTCAATAATAATATAAAAGGTATGAAGATCCCCCTTTTCCCTGTTGAGGGCTGAATTTCCCCGGAATTATTCTACCAGGGGAGGGGCATATTAATGGTAGGTGGGGCCAGAGTTGATGATGGGTGGAGCCAGAGACAAATGTACAGTGGTACCTCAGGTTACATACGCTTCAGGTTACACACTCCGCTAACCCATAAATATTACCTCGGGTTAAGAACTTTGCTTCAGGATGAGAACAGAAATTGTGCAGGGCAGCGCAGCGCAGTGGCAGCGGGAGGCCCCATTAGCTAAAGTGGTGCTTCAGGTTAAGAACAGTTTCAGGTTAAGAACGGACCTCCGGAACGAATTAAGTACTTAACCCAAGGTACCACTGTATTTTGGATTAACTAATCCAGCATAAAGGCCATCCTGTATCAAATTTTCACTGTGGCTGCCACAGATTATAATTCCCAATCCTTTGTAGGTCTGCTCAGAAGTAAGCCTCGCTGGTCTGAATGGGGCTGCTATCAAATAAGTATGCAGAGATGTTCTAAAATAAAAACTAGTAGAACAGACCAATACAGCCAGCCACTAGTCTGGAAAACAAATGAAAGGAATTTATTCCCCAAGTCATACAACCGGGGGGGGGGGGCGGCAGGGAGTATATCTACTTTTTATGAAATAAAGCATTGCGTCTTAAATGACACAGAAAGAAAGGGAAAAGCCCACTTCTGAAAGCTAGGAAGAAAAAGGAGGAAACTAACAGGAAGAGAGGAATTCTAAGTTTTTGCTTTATGCTGAGGCAGGCCTTTGTTTCATATAGCTCTGTACTACCGCCACTGACTTGGGTGCAGCTCTCCAAGGTTTTAGAAAAGGTTTTCTCCCAACCCTACTCAGCGATGCTGAGGATTAGTAAAAAATGCTATATAGAACCTCCCTATTCAAAGTTAGTATATCTGAATACTCCATACTGATGTCAAACAGAGGACTTCCGCTGCCAAGCTAGTGCTGCAAACAAGATGCCAACTAGTTGGAGCCTTAATTGGATTACCTAGGGGTTCTTAAATTTACCATGCGTGAAAGCACCTTCACATTGTACGCCATCAGTGCGCCGCATGAAACATTACAAAATTTAGGTTGCTTGGCCCTGTTTCAGGTTTAGCTTGCAGGTTGTAGCGTTGAAAATAGGACAGGAGCTGGGATTTGCCTCAAACGCCAACATTAATATTCAGCCCTGTTTCAACATGCTCCGGTGCGGAGAATAGTCATGCAGAGGTGAATGTCAAGGATGAGCGTTTAGAACTGAGTGTGCAAATGAGCTTTCAAAGCTTTCTGCTCCTATGGGCTCATTAGAATACCCCGACAGTGATTTCAAGAGTCATTTGTACTCTTGTCTAAACATTTATTTGCATACCAAGAAGGGAACCTCTAATCACCGTGATGATTAGGTACCACCAGATGGCCTCTTCACCCTTGAGCAGGCCGTCAAAAGTCTTGCTCGGAAACTATTCATCAGGCAGCGAAGCTCTGAATAGTAGCGGCTAGTGGTCCTTGGTGCTGGTGGGCTGGAAGTTAGAGAGATCAACAATAGGTGCAGCCAGAGCCAATTACAGAGAGAGCCCCCCTCCCCCGTGACTCAGATGTAGGGAACCAGAGAGCCAGTGTGGTGTAGTGGTTAAGAGCGGTAGACCCGTAATCTGGTGAACTGGGTTCGCTTCCCCACTCCTCCACATGCAGCTGCTGGGTTACCTTAGGCTAGTCACACTTCTCTGAAGTCTCTCAGCCCCACTCACCTCACAGAGTGTTTGTTGTGGGGGAAGAAGGGAAAGGGGAATGTTAGCCGCTTTGAGACTCCTTTGGGTAGTGATAAAGCGGGATATCAAATCCAAACTCTTTTTCTTCTTCTTCCTTCAGACGTTGCCAGACTACAACCCCCATTGTCCCTAATTGGCCTTACTGGGCTGGGGTTGATGGCGGCTGGACCACCTAGACTCCCAACACCTGCTCTGAATGGTTGTATGTCCAGGGTACTTTGTGGGACTACTTAAATCCTTATCTCCTATCTCAAGTTATTGATATCGTGTGCAGGACCACCAGGAGTCATTCTCTAAGTTGGCAAGGCTCATCTGAGTTACAAGAAAATGAGCCTTTCGTATCATCAGCCCAGTCCTGGGGAATGCTCTGCCTGTAGATATTCAGCCAGCACCTTCTGTTTCATGCTTCATGCCACCAAGTGTAAGCCAGCAGTTAAGAAAATATCCTTCTAGGAAATATCTTAGTCCTAGGAAGAATAATTGAATGATTCTGAGACACCTAGACTTAAAAGAAATATTGTTTAACAGAAACTGGAGAAGATGGATGTTTGCATGGACCAAAGGTTTTAAATAATCATATTCTTTTAAAATGTTACCCGCAGTTGAAAAATCAGAAGTTCTTTTGAATTTTTTTTTGCTGTTTCTTTTTATTTTATTCTGCCTTTTTCTCTTTTTCCTTTATTTCTATTGTCCCTTTTTTCTGTTTCTCATTTTTTTCTGTTGTAGTTGTAATTTGACTGTATTATGAGGAAATCGTAATAAAAAGTCTTATAATGGAAGAAAAAAGGGAGAAAAAAGAAAATATCCTTCTATACTAGGTGGTTGTTCTCTGGCTTTAGTTTTACATGGTTTTTATTGTATCACTGGATGTTTGTTGTAAACCGCTTTTGTTTGTGTGTGTGAGTCTGTGTGAATAGCAGTATACAAATGCTTTTTATAAATAAACATTTTAAAGACTGGAGGTAGGCTTGAGGTTGGTGGAGCACTGCCCCATTTGCCCAAATATACCAGCTTTCAGGGGCTCTGGCTATAAGTGGCTGGGGCAGAGGTTATCTCCCTCTTGCCATCCTAAAAGCATCCGACTAGCTAGAGTGTGAATCAGGATGCTGGAACAGGAAGACTTCTGGCCTGATCCTGCAGTGCTCAAGTGCAGCACCTATCACCATGGGACAATTCACTATGTAGGGTAGTGAAAGCCTCCTTTGCTATTTATATATTCATTTATTTATGTTTCATTTGGGGTTGCTTACGCAAAGCTGAAAGAGAAAATACAATTCAAGCAAATTCCAGACTCTTGGTACCTAAAAGGGCAACCAGCATTCTGCTGTTCAGATATTGAGTTCAACTATACAAACATTTCCTATAAGTAACCAAAAGATCTAGACATTGTATGTATAGAGATATGCCAACATACTCAGCCCTGCCAAATTCTGCATGCTATATCCACCGTAATACGGAATTTTGATTCCCACTTGAAAACAATGGGCTATAAATGAGCAGTTTAAGAGAAATATCCAGGTAGTACCAACACAATAATTCAGATGTTGTTGGACTGCAACTCCCATCAGCCCAAGCCATCAAGGTCAGGAACGATGTGAGTTTTAGTCCAACTGCGTCTCATCCCTGATCTTTCTAATAGCAGCAAAAACCAGATCAAATCCTTAGAATCCTTCAAGATTATAGTTCTCATTGCTGCAACGGAAAAGTCTGAATGCACACAGCCACTTTTGAAAAATCAATAGATCCAATTGACAAGTTTTTGGTGGTTAGTGTTCTCTGAACTTCAGAATAAAACGTTCTGCTCAACAGTTGCATTTTAAGGAGAAACACACACAAAGGTTTCAAAAGGTGTCTGCCTGTGTTGGATTATTAATCAAATGCATTAATACTTTTTTTAAAAAAAAAGACTTCATTCCAAATAACCTTTTAAAGGAGAACTCTCTGTAATTTGCCTTTGTTCCTGTGAACACATCACCAGCTTAATTTGGGGATTCATCTGCATGGCTTACGCTCACAGTGAGCAAAGCATGTACATTGTGGGCATGAAGATTAATATACTAAAGAAGGAAGAAATCACACGTACAGCGTTATGCTGGAACGGGCTCTTCTTTTAAGATGAACATAGTGGGCTAAAAATAAGGAAGGTGAGACCCAAACTGCTGTAGAATCCTCAAATGCAGTCTGAATGAAAGCCTACCAGCCATCAGCCTCAGCGAATCACTTGACCCACAACACATGCTGCAGAAGACAGGATCAGGCAAGTTTGGCACCATGCCAAATCTCTTACCCACTTATACAGGGCATATATATATTCCTAATTTTGCAAAGTCCGCTGCTGCAGAACCTCCAGAGATCCAGTGCCCACATAAAAACCAGCGAATGCTGTTAAGCAAACCCTGTTAAATAGGCTGGCTTTCTACCAATTCTGCATTTGCTCCCTTCTTAATGGATGCTACAGAACTTTGGTCTATTTTTGTAGAGCAGAAGGGATGGGGGGGGAGGAGATAAGGGAAAGAAGATAGCATCCTTCTTGAAAGGATGCCATAGCGCAGTCGTATTTTTCTTTCATCGGCCCCGTTGTGTCCACATGCTCAAACTGCCTCCATTTATCAGGGAGTTTTTACTTTCTGTTTCTCCGTACATTTCAAGTCCCTATTTCTGCCTTTTAAGGAATGCCTCAATACAACTTTCACCAATACAGATTGCTTGAGGTGCTTCTTCTTGAGTCTAGCTCCTTCCTCTAGGTCTCTAGAAAGAGGAAGAGGGATGTGTGTTGCAGCTAATGTACATCTGTGTAGACCAGGATCAAGTCTTTTTCAATCCAAGGGCTGTATTTCCTTGTAGCAAATTTCCAGGGGGCTGCACACTAGTGGCGGGCAGAGCAATTAATTCGACCCTTACCTTTGTCCAGTAGGCTGTATTCCAGCCATGAAGAGTTAGAGGTTTTTTAAACACACACACTCCAACCAGGCTTGCATCGTCACCCTTCAGGGTCAAGGAAACATTCTAACCTGGCAAAACTATTTGAGAAGGGCAGAAAGCAGGGTCAACGAGGTGTGTGTGGCCTGGGGAAGAGTGCAGGGGGTCAGAAAGAGATCTAGAGGACTTCATGTAGCCCCCACCCCCAGGCCTGAGGTTCCTCATCATTGATGAAAAACCATATACCTGCACATTAAGGTGCCCTATATTACAGTCTACCATTTCAGAGGGAAGCAAGGCTGATTCTGAACAGTAGACAATAATAAATTACGTGGGGCCATTCTTTTTCCAAATCTTGAAACATAAAAATGCAACCCTTTGAAACAGTGGTGGGCAGGTTATTCTAAAAGAAATACAGAACCCTACAGAATGAAGAGACTCTTGACAGTCACTTAGTACGTTTCCAAGCACAATTCAAAGTGTTGGTGCTGACCTTTAAAGCCCTAAACAGCCTTGGTCCAGTATACCTGAAGGAGCGTCTCCACCCCCATCGTTCTGCCCGGACGCTGAGGTCCAGCGCCGAGGGCCTTCTGGCAGTTCCCTCATTACGAGAAACAAAGCTACAGGGAACCAGGCAGAGGGCCTTCTTGGTAGTGGCGCCCGCCCTCTGGAACGCCCTCCCATCAGATGTTAAAGAGATAAACAATTCCTGACATTTAGAAGACATCTGAAGGCAGCCCTGTTCAGGGAAGTTTTTAATGTGTGACATATTAGTGTATTTTTGGTCTTTGTGGAAGCCACCCAGAGTGGCTGGGGAAATCCAGCCAGATGGGCGGGGTACAAATAATAAATTATTATTATTATATTATATAGTTCAGCCCTTCGACAACATAGGAATCCTGCAGCCACCCAACTTCTGCTGAAGCATCTCCAGCAAAGGAGATATCACCATCTCAAGACAGTCTCCATTCCACTATCAAGCAGCTCTCACTGTATAGGAAGCATCTCCCAACCTGTAGCCAAAATCTGCCTTCACCTGTTCTAGTCCTGCCCCCTGGAGCAACAGGGGGAATCTTCTCTGCTTTCTACATGGCAAATTTCTGATGAGTAATGGAGTCACCTTCAGCCACAATCCTTGCTGGCTGTAAGGGTGTTATAATCACGTCCCCATTTTTATCTGTGAAACGTTAAGAGAAGGGATAGAGAAGCTGTGGCTCTTGGGATGAGGTCAGCAGTCCACAGCTCCCGTCTGCTACCATGGCCACAATCGGGAAAGATGGTGGGCCTATTCCAGAAACTGTGAAGCTGAAGGTTTTCCCCACCGCTGCATTAGAGGGCATAAGATTTTTCCTGTTTGCAGTTACACCAACATTTCAGACGGCATGATGTGTTCAAGGCCTGTTTTGTGCAAGACAATTTAAGGGAACCAAAGCGGCAAAGAAATGATTTGGAAGTCAATGGCTTTTTTTTTTTTTTTTGGCAGCGTAAGGCTTTGAACTTCCTTGTCTAAGCAGGCAAAGTAAGGTTAGTTTGTGTGAAGTAGAAATCTTTGGAGAACAGCCCTTCTCCTCTGGAAAGCAGATGTCACTAGGCCAGTTTTCACCACACACTGAAAGATGTGCCGAGTCCATTTGCTATCTGGGGCACAGCGGTCTCAAGTCATGTAGGTTAACTCTCTGTAAGAGTCTGCTGGGTAGGAAATGAGGATAAACCTAAATAGCTCAGTCGGTCAGACTGAGCATGGTGCTGATAATGCCAAGGTTGCAGGTTTGATCCCCCTATGGGACAGTTCAATATCCCTGCATTACAAGGGGTTGGACTGGATGATCCTCAGGTTCCCTTCCAACTCTACAATTCCATGATGGAGATTCTATGATGAAGTACACCTTTGCCTGTACCCCATTCCCTTTCTGAGCAGCTATTATTTGGGGAACAGTTTGGCAAGTAGTGCGTAGAAGCTTAACAGCCGTGTTAGCTGCCGTCTTTTAAGTACAAAGGACAACTTTATCAACAATGGTAGAATGCTCATTTTTAAACAGCCAATGGCTTTTCGCTTTTCCTCAACAAATGCTCCAATCCATGAACTGCAGGAATGCAGCTGAATGGCTGAAAAGGTAGCAAATCAACGATGTGAATCGATGTTATGAAAAGCCAAACTTACCTTCAGGAGACTAAGCGGCATTTAACTAGAACTGTGGTGCCATCTAGTGGGCCAAAGGGATTATGCAGCTAAATTACTAAGCAAATTCCCACCCCCTTTTAACTAATTCAGCTGGCCCAGCGATTCCCTTTGCACTTTAAACCAGCTTCGGTTTTCTCTTTTATGTTACTACGTTTGATGCACTCCCACATACACCTTGTTATCTGTTTGTGTGTAAAGTTGGGTAGCTGGTTACAGCAGAGTAAAGCAAGAAGTCCAGTCTGCCATCAATTGTACCAGGGAAACATTCCCCAGCAATATACACTTGTAACAAAAATGTGCTGTACAACCAGAGACCAATGATAAACTTATTACAACATCCTTCATATGCACTCTAAGTGTGTACATGCAGGCCTTACTGCTGAAGCAGCGTCAACATAACCTTCCCTGGCCTGTATGTGGAACTACTCCGCTCCAAGTATGGAGGAGAAATAGGGACAGTTTGAATTTTCCACTCGCTGTGACTTCCTATTATTCACCCCTGTTGACTAAAAACTACAGCAGTTGCCACTTTTGGCAACCTGCACAAAGCATACAAGAAGACTGCAGCTGCAATGTTCAATTGTAGTTTGTTGTGTTTATTTATTCCATACTTTTTATCCTTTATTTATGAATAATCAAAAATTTAAAACGAAAACAACCTGCAGCAGAGTTCCAGGACAACCTGCTGCAAATTTTAAGTACTTATTCTCTACTGCACTTTTTGTCACTTCACATCTCAGGGAAATATAAGTTTGGAACTTAAAAGGAGACCAACAGGTAATTTTGCCCTGTGCTTGGTGTAAATTGTGTTAACTGAAAATTTGTTTCACTTACCCATAGCCTTGTGAACAAGTTAGTATTCAATCCTCTACCAAAAGTATTGAAGGCATTTCTTCCAAACAAGCTCTCCTTTAAAAAACAAACAAACCTCTTCCTCTCCAGTATTTTATACCATTAACCAGCCTTTAAACACTGTTTAAACACACTCTGTTGCCCTACCCTTACAATAACCAAATCCATTCCCATTTTGCACTTCCACTTTAAATGAAAACAACTCAGTTCATTCCCCTCTGAGGTTTTTAGTGTTTGGTTATAGCTTTATAAAAACACCAGCCATGTAAGAAACAGTATTTCAATAACCTTTTTTTAAAGGGGACTCCAATTTTTTAAAAAAATCACCAGCATTGCAAAAAAAAGAAAGAAAAATCTTTAATAGAAGATTGGAAATAAATGCATCGTTTCTCTGCAGTGCAGTGCCGACAAATATACCTCGGAGGAAAAGCAAATTTAATTCCAATCTACCTTGAGCAAAATGGTACTGTTTTCATTTACCTTATTGGAAATTAAGCTGTTTGGATAAGGGCTGCCACTCAAGTAGACATTAAACTGAATGAGCTACCATTTCCATATACCTCTCCCTGTATGTGGAAAGAGACAGAAAGCTGACCCACTCAAGTTTCTTGTGACACAAGTGTGTAATTTATTATGCTTATTCATTCAAAGCTCTTGTAGTAGCCTCTATGAAAATGAAAAAGGAAAGGGGAATCAAACTAGCTGCACAACTAATGCAGTATCGTGTGGACAAGCGGTTATGATAAAACATATGCAAAGCAATTGATGTGTTAATTAAACCAATGTGCATTAACTTGTTAAAAAAATGCTGTTTAAATAGACACTTTAAGCACACAAGGCTGCTTTGCATCACTTTTGAGCCTCAGCTTTTATACAGAGCCTTAAGTAGCCTTTGTCCACTTCTGGGGTACCAAGTTGAGCCAATGATGAAACTTAACCCAAAATGTTAAGACCCACATCCTGAGCATACAAGCATCTGCCTGAAGCACTTTTATTTTCCTTTGAAGGGGGGCTTCCAATGGCATTAACAACAGAGCACCCCCTGCCCCCTCTCCTACACATCAGAGCATATCTCTGAGCAGCTGCCCCTGCATCCACCAGCCAGCCCCAAAAATGCAAGCAGAATTTTCTGTCCTCCCCCTGGTTAATAAGTGAATGCCAACAACAGAAATCATGACATGCATTTCACTTCTATCCCGTTCTTCCTACGAGGGCTGAGTGTTTTATGTGCACCTTTTCCCAGCCTCCCACACCAAACTTATTGATCTCCAGCAACAGAACTGCATCGTGTATCCTTGTAAAGTTCTCTGAGCAGGAACAAGCAGACTCTCAGAAAAGACCACAACACACTCACTTCGGAAAAGTGTTTATTTAAGGAAAACAAGCCAATTACACAGAGTTAGGCAGGCAAATGAAACACAAAATATAAATTTCTTTCCCGCAGTTAATTCTTACTTCTTTGCTGGAGGTACTATACCCATCTTGCACTTTGCAGTAACTCCACAACCCAATTGGAAGATGTCGTATCTTTCAAGGCAATCTGTCCTATGTAAATTTGTTTTTTGCACCACCCATCCTTGTATTAAAATACCCTGTATTCTTCAAAAAAATAAAATAAAACAAAACAAGATGCTTGCTTTCACTTCTTAAACAAGTGAGCCTAACGACCTATGTTTAAAAGGGTGGTTAATACTCAGCAATGCCCAATTTTGAAGTGATTCAGAAATGGATACTTTTATTGCAACCAATTCTTATTTTCACAGAAGCCTTATTCAGGCATTGCTACCAACATAATTACCATTGCAGTAGGAACAGCAGGCCTTCATTCACCCAGCCACCTACCTCTTAGGTGTAACACCACCCTCCACAGCACAGGATTGGGGGAAAGAGGGAGCAGGGAATGCACTGTCAGAAACCGGGAGCACTAACCCACCTACTTGGTCCATGTGACGGTAACTGGGAGACTAAGAGCACCTGAACTGGGCTAATGATGTACAACCTTCTCCAACTGTTCTAGGATGCACACCTCATTTTTCTGATGTGTGCCTTCAGAAAAATAGCATATAATTTGTCTTTTGGGAACATATCACCGAAGACTGAGGGTGAGTAGAAATTCATTATGACAACGCTGCCTATAAAAGATGAGCAAGTCAGGGAGAGAATCCTAGCCTAAGCTACGCAGGGGCCCCCAATATTCACATCCAGGGACTCCCAGGATCACATCCATGATGCTAGGCACATTCAGTTGTGGGTAAATGATGTGATGCGTAAATTGTATTTGTACAATGTGTGCATGTGAGCAGAGGCAGCCGCTCCTCCTCCTTGCTCTTGTCATTACTCACTTGGGGGAGCTGGCAGTGGGCCCCTGCCAAGCCTTGGCCAATACCCTATAATGTCTAACCTTGACACCAGGTGTGTACTCAAAAGCCAAGAATCAGGGTTGTCCCAGGTATGCATTTTGCGTTGGTTCTTTGGGGTCCTGCCAACACTTACTTCGCCTATTTGGGATGGGTGGTCTTCCACCCACTGAGAAGTCAACCCAGTAGCTAACTCACCCCTTTTGTCTTCCCAGGTCTGGGTGGTGTCATCATTCCAGAATCACAGGAATCATAGCAGCATAGAGTCCCCAAAGGGACCTTTCTGTCTTCCTCATTTGACACTTCTGAAATTTCAGGGTTTCACAGCATAAGCAAAACATTTTCATTATAGCTGCAATTATACAAACAAACCTGATCTGTGCTCTTTATTCAACGATACATGCCACTTTAAGGAAAGAAGATAGTTAACTACTTTTAATTTGTTACTTTAATTCTACTAGTTATTTACTGATTAAATTCTAGCCGTTTTCCAGACAGGCTAGGAAAGTTGAAAATAATTTGTGTCCACATAAGATACGGTGGCAATGGTGGAGGAATCCGAAAAGAAAAGAATATTTAAACCAGCTTCATAGTGGGCCAACTTCAGTGTATAAAATCTGGGATTTTCCAAGTAATATCTTTAATGCTTCGCCATTAAAAAAATATTAGTAGTATTTTAAACAACAATGGAATGTTGCACTTTCTTTTCACATTAGTACGGTGTCAGTGAACTTAATTCCAAAGATCCTTCAGATGCTCAGGAAAACCTGAAATGTCTAACAAGGTTTGTTTTCCATATAGCCTCTACTTAAAATAAGTATGAAGTGCTATATAACACAATTACTGGGGTTTTTTTTAGAGGGGGGAGCCTCTCTTCAAGCCATACAAGCTGCCCGTGTTTAGCGCATGTCTGATCAGACAACATATAAAGCTATAAATGCTTGTTCTCTAGTATCTATCATGCCTATCTGATTACAAAAGAACATAGATACTAATTTTAGAAATGTGATGGTCTTGCTTTCCCCTATACAGTGGTACCTCTAGTTACGAACTTTAATCGTTCCGGAGGTCCGTTCTTAATCTGAAACTGTTCCAGCACATGATTTCCATTCTCATCCTGGGGCAAAGTTCTCAACTCGAGGTAACTCTTCCAGGTTAGTGGAGTTTGTAACCTGAAGCATTTGTAACCTGAGGCATTTGTAACTCAAGGCACCACTGTAATGGAGTCAGTTGATTAGAGATTAGTTGCTACAAGCAAGTCTCTCAGCTGAGGTTTAAAGAGGTAAGTGGAAGAGGTAAGTGGGTACACCATGTAGGGGAAAAGGAAACAATAGCAGACAATGCAGCCTCTGGCTTCTTTAAAGATAAACAAGTCACAACCTTCAACTAGTTAAGCTTCTGTGTTAGGTTTGCTCTTACTTTACTGATGAACTCTTTGGCCATTGTTCAGCACTGGACCATAAAGGTAAATGAAACAAGACACAGTAAGCTATGCTGTGGATTAAGAAACTGGGTCAATCACTAAAAGTTAAGGAAGCACTTAAATCCCAATTGGACAAAGCAGTTATACGAAAGGCACCTGGCACGTCTGGGACAATGTCCATAGGCAAAAAGAAAATGCAACCATTTAAAGTAGAACTGTTTTGATCAAGCTGTGCCTATTATTGTTTTTAAATCTGCAGCAAATGTTTATAATTTACATGGACTAGAAACAGACTCCAGGATATTCATCTTTCTTCTGGTACAACTATTCCCCTCCCTAAATATTGGATGCTTTGTACAGTTTCATCTTGCTCCAGTTTAAGTGGACAGCCAGCCAGCATACAGCAGAATGCTCAATAATAGTTATTTATATGACCTGCTACCAGTTGTTTGTGGGTTTTTTTGCTCAGTACAAGAACAGTCTATAATAAGCATGGAATAGGCTCACTAGTCGTGTTGTAAGCTGCCTTGAGAATCTTCTGAATTATGAAGGCATACGTATCTTTTTAAATAAGCAAAAGCAGCTCTTCTGATTGGCTCTAAAGCACATGGGGTGTGATGCAACCAAATCCATCCATTTCAGAACCCATTCACAAGCATATATATGTGCCAAGTCCCGGGGCCCTGGGTGACCAAGCACCCACAAAATTCCCCATGAAGGGGCCGGGTACCCTCAAATTTTGGTGCCAGGGCCATGCACACTGCATGGCACTCATGGCCAGGTTGACACTCCTGCAAGCATACCTCTGGTTGCCTTTTGTTCTTTGGTTTTACATACCTTTCTGCCACACTGAAAGCTGGTTAGCTGACTCCTGATTTTCTGCCTTAGGGAGTCAGATTCAGGCCTTGAGCAAGTGAGAGAAGTCTGTTGGCGCCAACAGAGCAGCCTCTGGCAAAGCCTCCAAGTTCTTCCTTCCTTTATAAGCAACTAACATCTCATGGTAGCAAGTTACGAAATTATGCAGTATGTGAAAGAATACCTTCTTTTGTCAGTCCAGAGGCTACTGCCAACCAACTTCATTGAATGAGCCTCGAGTTCTTATATTGAAAACTTATCTCATAATTGTATAGCTTCTTATTGTACCTGTCATTCCCCCCCCTCCAACCAAAAAAAAGCTGTAAATGAAGTTTGCCTTTTCTCATAGCGAAAGTGATCTGAACCCTTAGGCTGCAATTCTGTACCAATTTATCTGTGAGCAATCCCCGTTGAACTAGCGTGACTTACTCCCAAGTCGCATACAGTTACCTCTGCCCGTTTTGCAACATTAAATGTGTACGCCTAGGCTTTCTATTCCAAGTATAGCCTCACCATATATTTATACAGTAGCATTATACTTGTCATGTTATTTTCAATCACCTTCCAAACACGATGGTTCTGAGCGAGTTCTCCATCGCAACCTCAAGATCTCCGTTCTTGATAGTCACAGCCACTTTCATTTATATTCAGAGCTACTCAGGATTTAAAAAATCAAATATGCAACACTTTGCACTTACCTGTGGTTTGGTTGCCCATTCAACCACTGGAAGAGAGAGCTATTTACAGCATGTATGGGAAACTTGTGGCCTTCCAGATGTTGTTGGACTACAACTCCCATCATCCTCGAGCATTGGCTACACTGGCTGGGGCTGATGGGCATTTCAGCATATCTGGAGGGCCACATGTTCCTTACCCCTGCTTTACAGGTTGCTTCAGTTGAAATACTTCCAGGGAGAAGGGCATGAGCCTCTTTAAAGGAACGATTCATTCATGCTAAGTGAAAACTTGCTACTGAATGTGGGAATCTGAAGTACGTTTGAACCAGTGTCCACTGCACTAGTTCAGGATAAGCCATTGTGGTGTCCTCCAGATGTTGTTGGGACTCCCATCTTGCATCAGCTCCAGTCAACATAGCCAATTGGCACAGAGCTGAAAGCCACATCTGCAAGACCCTACACTGGGTACCCGTTATATTCTGATTGTTTATTTCTCCTTATCCTGGTGCTATTCTCATGTGCTTATTCTTCCAGGATTGAGCGGCTCATTGCAATTTTTTATTTAGAGCTTAAGCTGCTTGCTGAATTCTTAATACTTAACGACGAATATATAAATTTCATTAATAATGTAAGCTGCCTGTACCATCTTCATATGTGGGCTTGAGCTGTCTTTGTGGAGAGTACAAAAATAGGGATTTTGCATTCACCCCTTCTCTCCCCCCTTCCAGTAATACAGATGGCAGGATAAGTATATTATTATTAAGGGAGGGAGAACAGCTCTTACCTTAGAGGCTCAGGAGGACAGACATTCTAGGACGCTGGTTTAGATTAAACGGAAGGGAAATCTGAGAAGGTACTTACTTTTGCATGGGGGGGGGGAACCTTAGGTGCACCTTCAAATCAATGACAGGACCTGGAATTAAATGCAGATGCACCAGCATTTGCTGGTATGTTGAGGTCTTTGTCCTTAATTTCTTTTTTTAATAATCTAAGTACTGAACACAGGGCACCTCACATGCAAAAAATATTACTAGCCCGTTTTTTATTTTCCACAACACTGTAACTACTAATAAGAGCTAAGAGTGGATTACTTTGGCCAGAATCCAATGAGCAGTAAAGCCAGTGGCCTAAGCTGAAAAGGTTCCAATTTTCCTCAAACAGCAGCTTTCCATGCCTTGTGGCAAACTGCTTTTGAAACTTACTGAAGATATAAAAAAAATCCCACCAGAATACTGCAAGCACACTGCATGAGCCAAACTCTTTAAATTGCAGTCAGAGTTTTAACGGTATTAACAGAACAGCCCTGCTGTAAAATGCAGCTCTTCCAGATGTCAAATATTTGGGGGAAATATACCTAATGGAGAAACAGGAAGCAATAATGATTATTTACTTTAACCATTAACCATAAAATGCTCATAAATTCCAGGCTGATGCTTGAAGATATGAAGAGCACATGAAGTCACCTTCTACAATGTTACGACCACTGAGCTAGCACGCTCAGTAGTTTACAGGGAACCTTTGGCTCTCAGCTGTTGGTGGACTACAACTCCCATCATCCCTGACTCCTGGCTAAGTTTGCTGGGCTGATGGGAGATGTAATCCCAAGAGTGTCTGGGAAGGGAGGGCAAACTTTTCCCACTATAGGTCTAAACTGATTGGCTGAGTCACAGGTGTGTGCATGCGTGAGTGCACTTTTCAGTCTCACAGATCCTTTTGGCTAGCGACAAGAACACAAGAAGAGCCACTGGCACATCTAGTCCAGTGTCCTGTTCTCATAGTGGCCAACCAGATGTCTGTGGGAAGCCCACAAGGACCTGAGCACAAGAACACTCTCCCTTCCTGCGGTTTCCAGCAACTACTCCTGTGACCTCCAGATGAAAGGGATTTTAGAACTTCTTCGTGGAAAACAAGTGCTCTACCGCAAAGACACCAGTAGTTTGTGGCACAAATTGGGCAATTTTTTCCAGGCCGCATCATGACTTAAGATTAGTTCTGCTAGCTACTGAACGACAAGAGGGTGGATTTCACTTAGCAGTAGGTTCAACAGAGGCAAGTCATTGAGAATACTTGTCAGCTAGCATATATTTAGCAAAAAGTATTGATTAATTTGGTGTCTGAATAATTGGTTTTTTTCTTCTTCTTTTTAATTGGATTGTAATTTGGTAATGTGATAATGTAGCTTTTATTGTATTGAAAGTTAATAAAAACTATTACACAAACAAAAAGTATCCCATTGGTCTTTCAAAACATTAGAATCCAGAAGGCCTCAATGTAGTTCTTGACAGCTGGGCAAAGTGTATGATATGCATTCATTAAATGCTTCCACATCGAGTAAAAAAAGCTATCTCTATCCAGAACACATGACCCTGGGGCAGTGGAAATATAACCCCCTGTTGTTCCAGGAGGCTTTCTGCACATCAAGCAGGGAATAGACAGTACTGGGCTAAATGGACCAAAGGACTGATTGTACAAAGTAACTTCATACTCTCTTATTTTGAATGCCAGCCTTGAGTTATGAAAAGACTACAAGGAAGAGAAGTTTGCCATCTAGCCAGAACTAGGCTAACATTCCCAAATGGATTCCTTCAAAGTCCAGCCAAAGTTAAATCTGCCCTGGTTCTGTTGACAGTATATTTGTCCCCAGAGCTCATCCACTTGTCTCACCACTTCCCTCCAGGAATACTCATTCTTTAGAACTGATTTGATGTTTGCTCCGATTTAGCACTAGAGAGCAGGCTTCCCTTGGGAAAGTGGTGGGACAAACAGAAAACCGCTTGGACTCGTGGTTTCTAGGCACAGGGAGCCTGCAAAAGTGTGGATAAACCCTCAGTCAAAAAGGTTCAGTCCAAGGAAAATGGTACCTTTTATATGTACAGCAATTCTCCCCATTTAAACCCACGTTCCAATTCAGTACGAAGACTTTATGGTGGCTTTTTATTTAATTTTTTACCTTTCGATTTCCAGTACACACACGCCTTTGCTCTGTGATCTCTTCCTCTTGAAAACTGACAGCACCTTTGACCAGCTGGACACCAGGAGTTACGATGTTCTCTGCAAGTTCTTCAGCAGCTGAAACTTGTTCTACAAACACATCTCAATTGACAAAAACTAGTTGTTACTAGAAAGCGTTCCATGTAATGTAGCTATACCAGTGGAATTCAACGTTTGATGGATGGATCAGCTCCCGCAAGGTTAGATTTAACAAGGAGGAAGTGACTTGTCACTGGATACTAAAAAATAAAATGTGACGGCAATACTCTAAACAACCCTATAAAGTTAGCAAGGTTTTGTCAAGAAAATTGGCTCAAATAATTCTACTAAAAGTTGACATACTGTGCAATTAGGAATACAAGCCAACCAGAGCTTTTGCATATTTTTATGGAAGCAGGGCCATTTCCAAAAAGATCTGCCGCAGTCCACTGCAAAGGTGTTCCTCTTCTTAGCTAACCAAACTTCCACTCTGCTCCTGTATTCAGGACTGTGTAGCTCACAAACACACTACTTCCTAACACAGCTCATGCTCCTTTGAATGCAGTTACCCACATCAGAGTCTTTATGAAGATCTTCCTCCCCTTCCCCACCTCTTTTATTTCATTCATATTTTGCTGTTTTATTAACTGTTTAGAAATGAGGAGCTATCCGTATGCAATTTATACATATATACACACAACATTTATCAGTACACACATTTTCAGCCACTTATTTCCACTGAAAGAGTTTATGATTTCAGTTAAAACCTTTTTTTTCCTTGTTAAAGCTTAAGGAGAAATGTTACAAAATACCATTCAACGGTTTCTTACCCCACCTGATTAAATGGATTATATATAGAGGGGGGGGGGGAATTGTGGTATGTGGTGGTGATCTTTCTGGCAGCTCCTCATGATCTACTGTTTGTTATGCTTGGTTATAAGATTAGTACTGGAATATCATCATTAAAACAGAATGTTTTAACTACTGCAAAAATACTGGTGTCAAGCAAACAATGTACGGAACCCACCTGCTCTGAAGCACTGGTTAGCTAAGATATTGTAAAACTAAAGAAGTGGCAAAGATAAGTAGTTACATTTGAGAGAAAGTGAGGGGGGATAGGAAGATTGAAGCATTCCAAAGAGCAAAGTCACCCTGCAATTTTATGAGAAATTTGGATATTACTTGTATAGAACATTTTGATTTGACTGATAGGCGTCTCCCCACTTACACACACAACCACGTATATGCACAGCACCAGGAAATCATTCATTAATTCAATTCATACCTGGAAATGGCGGGAGTGATACGAGTCCTCGTGGTTTGCAAGGAGACCCACTCCGAAGCCCAAAGAGGATGTCAGTGAAGGCGGAGGAAGACCCAGAGACCGGAGGTGCAGCAGGGCTTTGTTTAGGCTGCTCAGCCTCCCCACCTAGCAGCTGACACACGAGGTGGTGCAGCAGCCCTTTTACCACACGTCCTCCAGCCTCCTGCAGGCCCCGGAGCTTCCATTCTAGTTGTAGATATTTTTGGATACAGTATTTCGGAATGGATTGAAGAGAGAGTGGCAGACAGGGAGTTCAGAGGGCGCTCCCCACTTTATGTGATTTCACTTATGCACGCAGGGGGCCTGAAACATAACCCCCGTGTAAGTAACCTGTACTTGCATGTTTGTTTCCATTAAAAACAACAACTTTTGTTCAGGATGAGAGCTAGTCTTAGTCCAGACCTCTCCAATGAGATGCCCTTCAGTAAGTTGGGCTCAAATTCCCACCAACCCAAGCCAGAATGGCAAACCGCCACAGGTGATGGGAGCTGTAGTCCAAGAATAAATGGAGAGTGCCACTTTGGTAAATCCTGCCTTGGTCTAAAGTCTGTGGGAACTCTTAGAATAATAGAATTGTGGAGCTGGAAGAGACCCCAAGGATCATCTAGTCTAACCCCCTGCAATGCAGAAAACTGAACTAAATACCGTATTTTTCGCACCATAGGACGCACTTTTTCCCTCCTAAAAAGCAAGGGAAAATGTGTGTGCGTCCTATGGAGCGAATGCAGGCTTTCACTGAAGCCTGGAGAGCGAGAGGGGTCGGTGTGCACCGACCCCTCTCGCTCTCCAGGCTTCAGGAAGCTATCCGCTAGCCATGGGAGACCCAGCTCTCCCACGGCTAGCGGAGTGCTGCATTAATCCCGAAGCTTGGGGCGTGCGGAGCTCAGCGCGCCCCAAGCTTCTGGGTGCCGGCAAGGTCTCCGCTAGCCGTCTAGCGGAGACCTTGCCGGCACCCAGAAGCTTGGGGCGCGCTGAGCTCCGCACGCCCCAAACTTCGGGATTAGCGCAGCGCTCCGCTAGCCGTGTCTAGGCTGCGGATGGTAGCCTGCTTCCCGGAGCGTTGGGCGCCCTGAAAGCAGAGCGCCCGGCGCTTCGGGAACACATCCGCAGCGTGGGGAGCCTTGCAGGAGTTCCCCGCAAGGCTCCCCAAGCTGCGGATAGCAGCCTGCCGCCCGGCGGGTGGGGCGCCCTGAAAGCAGAGCGCCCGGCGCTTCGGGAACACATCCGCAGCGTGGGGAGCCTTGCAGGAGTTCCCCGCAAGGCTCCCCAAGCTGCGGATAGCAGCCTGCCGCCCGGCGGGTGGGGCGCCCTGAAGCAGAGCGCCCCTCGCGCCAGGCAGACATCCGCAGCATGCGGAGCCCTGCAGGAGTTCCCCACAGGGCTCCCCACGCTGCGGATAGCAGCCTGCCGCCCGGCGGGTGGGGCGCCCTGAAGCAGAGCGCCCCTCGCGCCAGGCAGACATCCGCAGAATGCGGAGCCCTGCAGGAGTTCCCCACAAGGCTCCCCAAGCTGCGGATAGCAGCCTGCCGCCCGGCGGGTGGGGCGCCCTGAAGCAGAGCGCCCCTCGCGCCAGGCAGACATCTGCAGCGTGGGGAGCCCTGCAGGAGTTCCCCGCAAGGCTCCCCAAGCTGCGGATAGCAGCCTGCCGCCCGGCGGGTGGGGCGCCCTGAAGCAGAGCGCCCCTCGCGCCAGGCAGACATCTGCAGCGTGGGGAGCCCTGCAGGAGTTCCCCGCAAGGCTCCCCAAGCTGCGGATAGCAGCCTGCCGCCCGGCGGGCGGGGCGCCCTGAATCAGAGCGCCCCTCACGCCGGGCAGACATCTGCAGCGTGGGGAGCCCTGCAGGAGTTCCCCGCAAGGCTCCCCAAGCTGCGGATAGCAGCCTGCCGCCCGGCGGGCGTGGCGCCCTGAATCAGAGCGCCCCTCACGCTGGGCAGACATCTGCAGCGTGGTGAGCCCTGCAGGAGTTCCCCGCAAGGCTCCCCAAGCTGCGGATAGCAGCCTGCCGCCCGGCGGGCGGGGCGCCCTGAATCAGAGCGCCCCTCACGCTGGGCAGACACCCGCAGCGTGGGGAGCCCTGCAGGAGTTCCCCGCAGGGCTCCCCACGCTGCGGATAGCAGCCTGCTGCCTGGCGGGTGGGGCCCGCTGAAGCAGAGCGCCCCACGCGCCAGGCAGACATCAGCCAGCCCCACAAGCTCGGGGGACAGCAGGGAGGCGCAGCGCCACCATCCCGCTGTTCCTCGACCTGGTTCGGTTTCCCTGACCTGCTTTTAGGGGGGAAATAAAGGGAAAAATTTTTTCCTTTATTTCCCCCCCAAAAAACTAGGTGCGTCCTATGGGACGGAGCGTCCTATGGTGCGAAAAATACGGTAATATATGCAGGTGGCTATCCAATCTCTGCTTAAAAACCTCCAAGGAAGGAGAGTCTACCACCTCTCATTGGAATATATGCCACTGTCGAATGAGAATTTGTAGTAGTTCTGAAGGGCCCTTGAAGATTCCCAGGAAGGATGTGGTACAAGACATTTAAGAAGAGTAAAACTTGGTTTGGCTATATCCTAAGCAATTTTCTTAGCAGAAAAACTGGATCCTTTCTGTCCAAGTTAGAAGTTCTTTGCCAATGACTACAAAGAAGGTATTTCGTTTATACACACTCCTCTAAAATTTAGTACAGCTGGAGGAACCCAGGAACTCCAGTATTAAGCAGAAATCTAGGTAAAATCCCCTTTACATTGAGAAATCGCAAACATATAGTAGAAATTAGGCAACCTAGGAAGGCAAGGATGAAAGAGGCTCAAGCTGGTGGGGGGGGGGGGGAGGAAAGGTTAACTGTGCCAAAACAAAGGAACGCAAAGAAAATTTATTGGCATGTTTAGATAATTCATTTAAGGTTTTATGAAGTAAGCTAAAATGAAGTAGTCAAGAGAATATGTGATTGTTAACCACTCTACAGCAAAGCTTCAGGTTATCTGAATTCAAAAACAGCTTGTTAATGTGGAGGTTGCTTCTCTTTTTAAGCCAACCTGTGTCATGTTCAAAACACAGCTCTTTGAAAGCATGAGTTGCCAAAAGAGAACATGGTGATTGAGATAAGAGCATTGATATGAACTCCGGTATAAAACTTCTCTCTTTGCATCCAACCCTCTGGGAAACATCCTGTTCCCCATTTCTGGTTGCTAGAAATCTGGCCATTTCCGCCCCAAACTGGATTAGCATTCTAGATTTGTGGCCAGCCTTCCCTCATCTAGCATCCTCCATATGTTTTGGGACTACAACTCCCATCATCCCCACAAAGCACAAACATGCAGACTACAGCTGATGGCAGATATAGTCCAAAACAACTGGAGGGTACCAGTTTGGGGAAGGCTGAACTACGACAATGCTTTAAGGGTCAAGTTGATGAAAGTCTGGTGATGAAACCACAATTCTTCTTAGGGAACCGAGAGATCGTTCTTCCTAACCAAAAACTTGGCTCCAATAGGTCTGCAGGCACTGAGAAAGTTTGTCCCTCTTGTTACCTTGAAATCGGATTATATTTTCATCAAACCAATCGAAAGAGCTAGTTGAGAGTGTCCAGGGACTTGTGTGTACCCAGATGTTATTTATTTATTTTTAAGAACACACTACCATGCCATATCACAAACTGCTTTTGAAATTTTCCCATTTTTCAAAAAAAGAAAAGAAAGATGGTTTGCCAGTTTCATTCCCAAACAGGAAATTATGGGAGGTACTGCCAACTCAAAATTAATAAAATGTTAAAATGAAATGTGTCAAAAACCTTGAACATGTTTCCATCAAGATAAGCAAGGTATCATGTGCAGAGACTTTATTTTGCACTCTTTAGCAGCAGAAAGAACAGCCACCCAGAAAGGCCCATCAAATTCTAGTACAGTCATGTGGTTTGAACATCTCTTGAGTCACTTAAATGGGGAGAACTCGTTTCGTAAGAAACAAATATAAGACTGCTGGGTTTGTTGAAAGTGTTTTTATTGGACTGATACGTCTGGGTTCTGGAAGTTAATTTTCTTAATTTAATTTTTAATGTAACTATACAAGTGCCCTTTTTGGGGAGGGGGGGCATTTGCCATGTAGCACGATGGACCAGAATTCAAGAAACAAAGCTCCAAACCTCTTTCGTTCAAGTAACTATGCTTTGGCTCCAAAGAACTGTGAGCAGAAGGAAAACACCCAATAGTGCTTGCAGGAGTTCATGCAGTGTTACAGCAGGTAGGTCCAATAGCAGTTCTGAAATTAATGGCCCTAACTTAGTGATGTTCATTAATTTCAATGAGCCTACTCTGAGCAAGACTTGCACTGGATACATCCTAATGTATCTGGAAATTGTTTCACTTTCCTCACTAAACTGTTCTAGTGTGAGATGCAGAACTGTCCTGCCACAAGCAGAAAGCACTTTTGGGTCTATGACTCTTATGAACTGCTTTTCTAACCATGTTTTTTTACACCTTCAACAATATTCTTCCCATATAATTCAACCCTATGAACTCCAGAAAACCTACAGGGTCTCGTTCATACTCACCTCCCACAGACAGTCAACTCCTCTACTAGAATGAAGGGCTTTTTTGAACAAGAAACCCAAAACAATTAATAGTTTAGTAAGAGAGAGAGAGAAGGCAAATAGCACAATCCTCCCGCCACCCAGAAGAAAGCCAGCCGTTTCATGTTATTTCGAGAAAAATGAGAAAGGAAGTTCTCTTACCGATAACTCCAATGGTTACTGTCCCCTGCGAACCCCACCTAGCAAGTCGACATCGTGACATGTCAGGTCAGGGCAGCCTCAACCACGCTTCCCTGATAGTCAGGTAATAAAAGGAAGGAGTTAAAATAGAAGTTACGTTTGCAGATTTCTGGATAACATCAGAAAATGTAATGCAATACATTCCGAACTGTCATTCAGAGCTTCTGGTAACTGCCTTACAAGGTGTTAAAAATATATTTCTCCAGAAGAAAATTAAACAAGAAAAAAAAAGTTTTTTGGCAGTTTCTAACCAATACCCAGATACTTATCATGATATAACTTCATTGTGTAATGAAGATCAGAGGCATTAATAGCCCATTTCTACTGGGGGGGGGGTTTCCCCCTACTCCAACAGCTGCAAAAGTTAAACATGTGCACCTTGGTGAGCAAGTTTGTACTTTGTAGGATTTTGTTATCAAATTCATCAAGCAAAGCAGTTTTTATTTTAGCCCTAAGTTAACAGAAGCTCCCATTTTCAGAGAAATGGGAAATACAGCCCAGAGTTCTCATCTTATAATGCCCACAGAACTTTAGTGGCTTCAAGCTTTCATTTTTAACCACAGAAAATCTATTTGTGCCCACTTTCAGTATTTCACGAAATACTCGTTCACACAAATATTTCAATCTAAACCAAAGGATTATGTGCAAGGTTTGAAAAATCTGGCTCGTATATTAGGAGTTGCAAGAACCCAATTCATGCTTTGGCCAGGCAAAAAAAGCCCTACTGAAGTTCCAAGATTTGCTTGCATAAGGACTCCAAGAATCCCCTTGGACTCCTTTTATCAAAATATTTTCATACATTTCTTTGCTTTGCTCATAATAGCCTTATTACAAGCATGTTATTTAATGTTCAAAATGCAAATGAGGTTCAAATAATGGCATACAAATGCAGACAAGGTGAAAATATAATCAGGCTTTGATAAATGATGGTCATTCATATAGCCGATTATTAAGCTTAATACCTCCAATACGTTTGGATTTTAACAGAAAAAATGCTTTAAAACAGTTAAACAATTGAAGATTGATATCTTCAGCTAGAAAAAACAAACCTTACTGAAGGAACTGTAAGCCTAGAACTATTACTATACCTCTAGAAGTTTTAGACATTTTCCTTCATAAATGGGAATGGTTCTGTTAAGTGGGTAACTCTGAAGTATAATCTGGCTTGCAATGCAATGCTAGATCTATGTAATTAGGAATTTGTAGAAATCTTTTGATATAGGTTTCCGAAGTACCAAAACTCTGGCATCATTATTTTTTTCAAAGTCACCTTTGTATCAATAGAGACATTGAAGCAACTGCTATAAATGAGTGATCAAATATTGAATTCCATTTCATGATTCCGTCCCCACGTTGAAGAACAAAGGATTGATATTCTTCTGTGACAGGGTTTTTGTCCCTCTGAATTGCTTTGCTGAATAAAAGGTCAAGGCACAGATGAAGCAAAATATATTTTGGAGTGCATTTTTTATATTTAAATTTTTTTGTCAAGCAAAGTTTCTTAAAGCCATGAATGTCTAATTAGATTGTGTTCTGTATTTAATTTGAAACACAATTGTCCTCTTCATAGCGTATACATACCACTAAGATATCTGGACAATACTGCTGTCTTTAAAGATGGAATTTATAACAGATGTTTGCGGACAGGTAGGATGGCTAATTTTGTATGAAGAATTTGCTACTTGAAAGAACTTCCAGAATTTAGTTGCATTTTGGATATAAGAATTTTACAGACTTGGCGTTTGGGCAAGATTAACAAACACATCACAAGATTCCTCATTATGCACAAGCACATGTGTGTGTTACATTTCCAAATCTTTCTAGATTCTGACATAAACATTTTCACATCAATACAAAATTGCTTTTTACCTCTCTTGGCAGTCCTTGTGTATGCTCCATCATAAAGGATAACTTTAAAGCCCTTTAGGACATGGGCAAGTATTTTAAATTGGCTCAAATTTGGTTTCACCAAATATTGTTAAGCTGTGGAGTTGATTGTCAAGCACTTGGATGAGTGTGTGTGTTTGTGATTTAGGTATTAGAAAGCCAGCCACTTCTACTAGACCTAAAAGCCAGATAAGCTTCACAAGACAAATCCTGCAGCTTTACTCAGACAAAACAAAGACATATTATATGACCAAGAGCTACAGGATTTTTTCTTTTATCAGAACCATGGTCAATTACTGTTACCATAGTACCCCAAATATCTGGCTGGGTTGAAAAGCCATTTTTACAAGGTTCTCCTTCCTCAATGAGTCAAGAGCTACAAACCCACGAAAATTATCTTCCTGACTCACAGCATACAAAATTGTAGGAAGAACGAACACTGTTCGCACAACAATGTAATTCTGTCAAACAGATAATACTAATGGAGGTTCAGACAAGCAGCTTGTTCTCTCCCAATGACTTGTTATTTTTCACTATGTTCTAATCAAAGGCAAACTCATAAATTAGGGGCTAATTATTTATTATGGATGTTCAAGTTGGCCAATCTGATCTGTAAATTTAAGACCTTTGAATTTATTTCCTAGAATGCAAATGTACTTCACTGCAGTTTAGCACAGTGCAAAAGATGCAAACAGGTAAAACATCATAAATTGAGAGTCAAATGAATATTAAAAATATGGCAAAAATACTTTGTACAAAAAGTTCTTTAGACTCTGAAGATATCTCAAATCAATGGAAATTTGAGCTTTAAATCATTCATTCAGAAGGGTGTAAAATCTAATATTATAATCAAATTAGCAATTCTGTTATCTAGAGCATAAAATATTTATTTACATTTTCACTGTACTTTGTAAGAATTTACAACCATTCTCATATCTTTGTTCAAAGCAAACAAAAACAACATTAAAATTGAGCACATAATTGTCTGTTTTTATGTTTGCACACTATCAAATTGAGTTGAAGTCATTAGATGTTATCCATATTAGTAACATAAAAACAGGATAGGTTTATTGACTGCCTTCCTACATGAAACTTCTCATATATCCAGACAGTGGGACTTAAAATCATATGACTAAAAACAATTTGCACAAGTTTACAAATGTACCTGAAGCTGTTAAGAAAGCAACCAATTGAAAGTTAAATGCAACTAGATTAGATTAACAATTATGAAATTTCAATTTGATGCTATGATTAGACCTAGCTCTGACTCATATGCCACAAGTGCCAGATGTTGGAAATTGCAAGAAATTTGCATGAATTTGATCACTCACATAGGCAGTTTTTTTTTATATCTAAAAAAGATGTTTCTTGCAAGAATTACCAATAAAATGTTTTAGGACACAATTGAATTTGAAATAGGTAATGTTTTGAATAGATTTTTGAGTTTTATTGAAATCTTACATGAACAAGAAGAAATTGGAAATACAATCACATCAAGGAACAAATTGCCACGGATTTGACGTTTAGGCCAAACAAATTTTGTAGGGCAGATTTTCAAAAAGGTGTGAAGTTATAACAATTTAAAAACACAGTTAACCTACTTCTAGGAATGCAAAACATACAGTCATGTTATTTTCAATACAAGAAAACTTAATTTTGTTTTAATTTCTTAAAACTACGGAGACAAAGTACTAGCTTTACTTTATGTACAGCATATGCCTATGTAGTCTATTCCAAATCCAAAAAAGAAAAAGGAAAAAATGAAACTGTCCAAAAACAGAAGGTCTGCAAAATCATGATTTAACAGTGTCGCCCATCCTGCTGATAAACTGCTAAAATGAAGCCTAAAACGATAAAAAGCACTGTCTCCCAAAACTGTGTTTGGGAATTCTGCAAGCTCAGTAATGTCCAAGTGCATTTATGAGAAAAGAAAAAAATAATAAAAGACTTGAGTATATACACAATAGAGTGATTCTTCAGCCCAATACAAATGGCAGCCAATCACTACTGAAGGATGAAACATTAATTTTTGGAAGGATGTAGAGCTATAGCCAAATTCTATCTTTCCAATATTCCCACGCCCTCCTTATTTGTCTTACTTCCACTGTTGCCCATACGTATCCTGATAAAATTCCTGGTTGTCATTATTGTAACCATAGTTACCGGCATAGTCACCACCTTGCTGAAGCGGCTGCTGAGCGATGGGTTGGGAGCCCCAGTTCTGCTGGTTGTTGGTCTGGCGGCGCTTGGAATCCGGTTGGTTGTACCCATCAGCCTTTCTCTTGCCTCCCACGTTGCCCCCACGGTTGCCCCTGGCTCCACGAGCACCACGTCCTCTCTGCTGCTGGGCAGGACCCCCTCTCCCACCCCTGGCTCCTCTTGGTGGTCCCATTGGTGCCCCCCTCTGGGAATAGCCAGCTCTACCTCTTGGCGGTGGTGCTCCCCGCCCCCTAGGTGGTGGAGGTGCGCCTCGCCCACCCCTTCCTCCTCCTCTTCCTCTTATAGCATAGCCATCATCATAGCCGTAGTAAGGATCTTCATAGCCACCACGGTAGTCATGATAGTCATAGCCATAGTAATCATCATAATAATCTTCATAGCCATAGTAATCTGGGGGATAGCCATAGCCGCCTCTCCCTCCACGCCCTCGGCCTCTAATTGGAGGTGGCATACGAGGTGGAGGATAGTAATAATAATCTTCGTACCTAGTGAGCAGGAAAAAAGCATTAGCATTAGTTCACGCTGCTTTCTCAATTTAAAAGTTCAAGCGGAGTTCAGCATGCCAGATTAAAGTAGATTTTTACTATGTTGCTATCAGACAGAAACTCCCGTCTTTGAACTACAGTACAGTTAATGAAGTTAACACTCACGCAGTACTTCTGGAGGCTTGTCTGGCAGCCTGGCGTTCTTTCCTTTTCTTATCTGGAGGCTTAGCTAATACTATTTCAATTTCTTCCCCCTCTATCTCTTTTCCATTCATTTCGTTCATGGCCTGTTTGGAAGGGGAAAGAAGTTTAAATTCCATTCTACAGAGAAGAATCCTTCAGGATTTCCCACCTTTCCACTCTTCTAAGTTCTGATATTCTCATGTCCATAGTAATTCCATTTCAACACAATGCATATTTACATACTGAATGTTTTATGAAGTGAATCGCTTTAAATTTGCCTGGGACAAGAACAGAACACCTGTGTGTCTACTCTGGTGTAGGAGAGACTTCTGTAACAATGAAGAGCTACTACTAGCTCTTTGTTTTAAAACAGGGCATTGGACTGAAGGCTGAATACCCTTTCTGGAAGGAAGATAAGACAGTCTCCATTTGTGTTTCACAGTGAGAAACACTTTTTCTTGCTTGAGCTGCTTTTAAAGAAGGAGAAGTCTGGAAAGCAAATACAGTGGTACCTTGGTTCACAAACGCCTTGGAACCCAAATACTGCAAACCCGGAAGTACCGTATTTTTCGCTCTATAAGACGCACCAGACCATGAGACGCACCTAGTTTTTGGAAGAGGAAAACAAGAAAAAAAATATTCTGAATCTCAGAATCCAGAACAACAATAGGGATTGCTGTGCAGCGAAAGCAGCGATCCCTCTTGCTGTTCTGGCTTCTGGGATAGCCGTGCAGCCTGCATTCGCTCCATAAGACGCACACACATTTCCTCTTACTTTTTAGGAGGGAAAAAGTGAGTCTTATAGAGCAAAAAATACGGTAAGTGTTCTGGTTTACGAACTTATTTCAGAAGCCGAACATGCTCCATTTTGAGTGCCACGCTTCCATTTTGAGCGTTACGCTGAGGTCTGTCTGTTTTTGCTCTTTATTTTACATTTTTGTTTTTGTGGCTCTTTGTTTTTGTGACTGTGTGGAACCCAGTTCAGCTACTGATTGATTGTGTGACTGCAATACATTGTTTATTGCTTTCATTTTATGGATCAATGGTCTCGTTATATAGTAAAACTCATGTTAAATTGATGTTTTAGGGGTTGTTTTTAAAAGTCTGGAACAGATTAATCCATTTTGCATTACTTTCTATGGGAAAGCACGCCTTGGTTTTGGAACAGACTTCCAGAACGGATTAAGTTTGAGAACCAAGGTACCACCGAAGATGAAGCGGGACGAAAAGATTGGGGGTCTTTAGTGGGAGGGGAGAGAACTTTTTTAATACAGGGCAGCATATGCTGTTTAACATATGCAATGTGAACAATGCACTGGTAAAACCTTTCCAACGTACGGGGGGGCGGGGTGAGGGAGAGCAAGAAGATTTAAATGGAAAGTATCAGACTAGATGAACCAATTACAATATTCAGCATTTATAGAGCATTTTTAGGGGGTTCAAAGCATATACGTTGGATTGCATCCAATACCATGCTTGTACTCCTCCTGCCAGTATGCCCTGAAAAACATCTCCTGAAGTTAGGAAAGAGGCTCAAGAAAGGCATGAGATGTGAGTTACAGGCTGTAGCGGGAGGGAGAAGTCAGGTAGAAGCTGACTGCAAAAGCTGACTGCAACTACCATTTTGCTGCATAACGTAGGTCTGTATGCATCACCACGACATCAAATGAAGAGTTTTCCTTTGCCCATGCAGTCTGAAACAGGGAAAGGAACAGCAAACTCCAGTTTTGGCTGGGAGCTTTGTTTTCATCTACAGTGCACTTAATATTATATACGACCTCATATGCTGGGCAGGTGGGCGTGGCTTGGGGGAAACGACCTCACAGGCTGAAAGAGGATCCTTGCCAGGCATAATCAGGGACTGTTCCCCACCCACTGGCCTAGATAATGAAATTGTGCATACCTACCTTGACCGCTGCCCCCCTATCTTCAAAATGAACAAAAGCATAGTCTTTTAATTTCTTCACTCTTTCCAGCTTTCCAAATTCTGAAAAGGATTTCTCCAGTATTTCTTCCGTCACTGTAGTGGCCAAGTTTCTCACAAATAAAACTTTCACCTGTTAAAAAAGAGGGTGGGATTTTGATATCAGCTTCAGAAATCCAGTAACTCTTACAATACATGCTTGCTCAGATGCAAGAGTGCACTAAATAACCATCCAGGAAAAGATGGCTTTATCTCTGTATCACAAGAGGCGTTAATTTTATCACTAAAACTGAAACAGCAACTAACAACATGGACCACTGACAGCATGTTTCAGTGTTGGCTTCTGAATTAGGCCCCCATCAACTTTTACTTTTAAGATTTCATTTAAGAGATACAGGCACAATTCCATGTTGCTTATTTTTTGTAAGATTCCCAGGGAACGGATGGCATTGACCAGCATCAGTACATTAACCCTACTGCCAGGTGGAGGAAAAGCATGGATGTACCTGGAATTGTATACTTCAGTAATTCTTACACCCCAGGGAGGGGGAAAGGCAAAGTATCATCGCAGACATGGCCACCCTACTGTAATAGCAAACTACTTTTGGTTCAAAGGGCTGCATGTTCATTCTTGGCCAAACCCTCTGGGGTGTCCAGGTCAGTGATGGGCGTTGTCCCCCACACCTCAGTTGATGCACGCCAATCAGCTTAGGAGGATGTGTTATTGGCCCCTCCAGGCTCATCAAATGATTGATCCGATGACTGGGAAGAAGGCAATTCGTATCCCCATCAGGGTGCTGGGGTCCACCCACCCAAGCATAGTGTCTTTTTTATTTCCTTTTCCTTGCCCCCCCCCAAATTTGTGAGATCTTGGGGGATGGGATCTGTGTCCCAATCTGGAGTTAGTCACTTCAGCAGTACAGCCTTTGCTCTATTACCTTTGCCATGACTTCTGGATCTGGTTCCTCTACAGGGTCAGCCCATTCCACAGTAACGACGTTTCCCCAGACTTTTACTTTCCCACTCATCAGCCGACGCCGAGCTTGAGCAGCTGATTTGTGATCCTCGTATTCCAGGAAGCAGAATCCCCGATTCTTCTTTTTATCATCAGGTTGGTGATACAAGATTACATCCACTAAACCCTCTGTAAGAACAAGACACCTGGATGTAACACAGAAGCCCATTTCTGGCTTGAAATGCAAACTGGAATGCAGAAGCTTCAGCATAAGCAGATCAAGCCTTCAGCACACTCAAATGATGCAGTGCCAGAACACACACACAATTAAGTTCTCCCTTCTCTAGGCACTGGCTCCATCGACTTTTGAACATAAACTTACTTCTAGCATGAGGAGATGGTAGAAGTAATGTTTCTTTGCCCAGCACTCAAAATCTGATCCAGGGCTGCCATTCCTCTTCTTTTATATGGCCTCCCAGGTTGCAAGGTCTGCACCAATGACCATAAAGATGACACCATCTACCAAATCTAACGCCATCTGGGCGGAGGGAGATTCCTCCAATGAAATGGCAGCGCTCCAAATAGTCAGGGCCGTCTTACCCATAGGCGCTAGGGGTGTGGGGCACCCAGGCTCTCAGGAGCGCCAGGCCGAGAGTCTGGGGCCCAAGAGTTGAGTCCGGGGAAGAGCCCGCCCGTCGGTCAGAGTGCCGCAGCTGGCTCTTCTGCTGCAGGTGGCTCTGCACCGCGAGTTCGGGGGCGACCGAGCCAGTGAGACACTAAGGTGGCCGGCTGGCTCCGCCCTCCTGCACTGGGCAACCTGGGGGGTGGGAGCGCCGGGCGGATCTTTGCATCCCGGCATCGCATATGCTTAAGACAGCCCTGCAAATGGTACTGACATTCTCATTTTGCTGCCACTGGGAGACTCATTTTTACCATAGATGACCTCAATATGCATTCAAGGGATCACCAGTCCTGACTGGATTTGAACTTGGCTGTTCAATATCGTACCACCCCACTCCTTGCACACTCTCACCCCTCTTCTGATACTTGGAAGCTTCCCCGCCTCATCAAAACAACTTCTGGGCCATTACAGGGAGGCAAAGAAGCACCTGGTACAGCACATCACTTCCTCTAAGTGGGAAAGCACTGGCACCCAAATGTATAGATTCTCCCCTTGCCATCTTCTCCCTTCCCAGTTATTTTAAGCTAATGGAAGAGGAAAGGAGGGGGGAAGCAAACTTGTTTTAATTAAGTACCAGTGGTCCTAGGGTTAAGAGAGAGAGAAGCAAGACCAGCCTCAATTTTCATTAGACTTCAAACACCCTGAAATTCCCAAGTCCAAATGAGTGCCTGCGACGCCTACAAAATGTCTGCTGGAAGTTCAAGTAAAATGCAAATTAACTGCACAGCCACTTCAAGCTGTATACCATTCAGGCCCTATGAAAAGGAACTGGGTGGTGCTTCATAGGTTAATATTGTTTGGTGTGTGCATTTTAAGTGGTGCCTTAGAAGGGTTTATATTCTGAAAGATAGAGGATATAACTGTACTAAATAAATTCAGAGTCTTAACAGGCATGTTTATCATCAACACTAGTCTGCTTGTTTCATGAGTGAAATGTTAATGCCTTACAACATGTCATATGCCCAACTCCTTACCTGTAACTTTGCTGAACTCTTCTAGTATGTTTTCCTTGGTCTTGTTTTTTGGAATTGATCCAACGAACAGCCTGTTGTTTGCCACAGAGATGCATACGCCAAGGTGTTTACCAGGACGGATTTCATAGTTGTCACACTGAAAAGAACGTGAAGCTGAACACTCATCTTAAAGTTCCAATTTAATGGTACACAGATCAACAAACTCTCCACCTGCTCCAGTGGGTAAGATCTCAAAATAAAATGCTATCTACTAAAAAAAAGGCTTCACACCTGCATCCCACTTTGGAAAGATTTAAGGTTTCCAGTAGTCTAGCTCATTTCCCAATAATAGGCATTTGCCAGCTCAAAATACACTGTCTATGGAGACTTCTCAGGTTTAGAATGCTAAATCCATCCTCACAAACTTCAGGCTAGATGTCTGAGAAGCTCACTTGCACAAATCTCCTGTTTCATCCCAGTACCTGGTACTCAGAGGTACACTGATTCTGAACATGGAGGTTAGATTCTTAGCTATCGTGGTCATTGTTATTCATAAATGTCTCTATTAAAGAGCTGTGCATGTTAGTACAATTCACTGTAATGTAGCTCTGAAGGTTATCTTCAAAAGGAAGACACTCCATTCCTAAGCACATCATCTACTGTTACTTCACTATCGATAAAACATCCTTTTTCAGATCAAGCAGCCAGGACTCGGGAGATTTTTATGACAGTGAACACCCCAGAACTTATATAAAGTCATCACTATTATACTTCCATTTTATTTTCAATCCATTTCCCAAGTGTGAATTTTCCTTTATCGCTGCTGGTACACACTAACATTTTCAGTAAGCTTTCTCCTTAAGAAGGGTTTTTTTAGGCTGTTACCAACAATTTACAATCCATTAGTGTATCAGCGAAGTTAGTATTCCCATTTACCCACTCAGTACATCACTCAAGATGCTCTTACATAGCATTTCAGCTTCTGCTCTGTTTGAAGAGAGCTTTTTATGGAACAATCCAATTGGTACTTACTTGAGAGTAGGTCCTACTGAGAGTAAGTCCTACTGAACTCAAAGGAACTTACTTCTGAGTAGACTAGTTTAGGATTGTGTTAGTGCCCAATTGGTAAAATCCTAATTTGCTATTATCTGCACACTTAGCTAACTCACCAATTAACTGTGCCTCCAGTTAATTTATGAAAGATAAATACCATCAATTACAGATCAATTACAGATCCTTGGGGACCCTTCTCTGTACTTGGAAAACTTCTCTGTACTCAGAAAACTATCAGTTAATTTTCCCTTGCCCCTTTTTAGCCAGTTTTATCCATCATTTTGTCCCTTTTCTATCAAACTTTAGGAGCCTCAGTGAGGAACCAACCATCCTTACCTACAACTGCAAATAATTCAAAAAATGTTAACCAAGCCTTTGCAGATGCCTTGCTATTTCATGTTTTCAACTAAAATTTACCTGGGCTGAAAAACAGCTATCAAGGAGGTCTCAATAATAACTCTGTGTCCAAGGTCCAAAAGGAGAACTCAAGTCAGATTCATCCTGCAATTTTCCTTATTAACATCAGATGGCATGGTTAAATTGAGAAGTGCCTTAAGTAGCAGCAATTAATGACTAGTTGTTTATAACTAGCTAACTGCTAATGTATAGCTCATGACTGAGTGATCTAGAATACTATGGGAGCCCACCTGCAAAGAAAGTATCTGAGTTACAGTTTGTGACCACAGCGAAGTCATTCCATCCTCCAAGATATATAGCATAGCATAATAATTACCAATTTGACTGCTTCTTGTGCTGCATCTTTACTACAGAAAGTGATGAAAGCGTAGCCTCTGTTCTGGCCAGAGAGGGGATCCATCATGAGCCGCAGGTCCCAAATTGGGCCTGCCTTCTCGAATAGTGGTACCAATTCATCTTCATACAAATCCCTAGGAATTTTACCAACAAAAACCTGGTGAGGAAAAGAAAAAAAATATTTTGTTTGTTAGTAAATGACATTTAAAAAAGTAATTCTTAATTCAATTAAGAAAAACGCAATAGATTTGTGTGAGGCGATATTTCAAAATGGTTGATCTTCCTTTTCAAACACAGAACAGAGAAGCTCCCGCTCTAAGCACATGGGCCACTACCTAGAGCTACTTTAGGAATACCCTTTCTTTAATCACTGAACACAACACAAATACTGGCTCAGTTCAGATGTAACAGGGAACAAAGGTTTCCCACTACACAACCTTGGGCTTATGCACTTCCCCTCCTTCCCACCCAAAAGGACAGCAAAAGCTTCTGTTTTCAATTTTAAACTAGCCACAGTTCCCTGTGATGGCGAATTTGTGGAACTCTGGTCATTTAACCCAGCGGTGGGAACCATTTTCAGTCAGAGGGTCACATTCCTTTCTGAGCAACCTTTTCAAGTGGGTGAGGCCAGGAGCCAATAGGGGCAGTCCAACTGATGGGACTCTTACCTTCACAATAGACTACATTCCAGTCAGGTAAAAGTCAGAGGTTTCTACACACACATTTCTCCATTCCCATCCAGGGAAACAAGAGGAATTATCATAGTTCAAGGACTCATTCCAGCTAGGCAAAAACACTTGGGAGGGCATGGAACACGGTCAGGGAGAGGTGTGGCCTGGGGAGAGTCCTATGGGCTGGAAAAAGAGAGGCAAATGACCGCATTTGTTCCCCACCTGCTTTGTGAACAAATCAGGATTTGAAACCTAATTTGATCCTGACTTGCTGTCACTAACCCTAGTTTAAACAAACCACAGTTCCAAGTTGGGCTGTCACGGGGCACCAAGGCTAGTTTAAAAATGAAAGCAGAAGTTTCAATCTCCTATTTGCAGGGGGGTGCGATGAAGAGTATGTGAGCTCATCGCTTACCGTAGCTCAAAGCTGCAGTGAGTAAACCACTGTTTTCTATTACACCTGGAGGGCCACAAGTTAGCCAAATGAACAACAGCTCTGAATATTACTGCAGTTAAAAGACAGGCTTTCAAAGTGTTTCCTGTCAAAATTTGGTTGGAAAACTCAGCTTAACAATTATTTTCATTATAGCTAAAACTAAATAATTAGTTTTTAAGTCTTATTAGATGAAATAGGCAACCACTGTTAGATAAGGACAATCTTTATGTATCTGCAATTTATGTGCAGCAGTATGTACATACAAACCTCTGTGCCGATGCCAGGCTGGGATCCTGAGTAGACCGTATCTGGAGGGGGGCCACCATACTTCCGCTGGCCTGTAGTCACGTCCAAAGTATAACCAGTCCTCTCTAGCAAAGCCTGAATAAAGGATGAAGAATTAGAAGTAGATGTTTTCATCGCACAAGTGGCATTCAACAACACATTCTTTACCAAGACAGAAAAACAAACCAGAAAGAGCCCCATCCATAGAACCTCTTGCATATTCTATCTATCTATGTATGTATCTATCCTATACACCACCCTATACCCCAAGGTCTCAGGGCAGTTCACAACAAGACCACAACATATAAAATCAAACCAAAAGCAGTAACCCAATAACCCCCCACAAAAAGGCCACATTCTAAAAGGGTGTTGGATGTCAATAAGATCAACCAAAGAAGAGTCTGGATTTGATATCCTTGCTTTATCACTACCTGAAGGAGTCTCAAAGTGGCTAACAATCTTCTTTCCCTTCTTCCCCCACAACAAACACTCTGTGAGGTGAGTGAGGCTGAGAGACTTCAGGGAAGTGTGACTAGCCCAATGTCACCCAGCAGCTGCATGTGGAGGAGCAGGGAAGCGAACCCGGTTCACCAGATTACAAGTCTACTGCTCTTAACCACTACACCATGCTGGCTCTCAGGCCTGGTTAAAAAGGAACATTTTTGCCTGACACCTAAAGGTGCATAATGAAGGCGCCAGGCGATCTTCCCTGGGGAGAGCATTCCATAGACGGGGAACCACTGCAGAGAAGGACCATTCTTGTGTCGCCACGCGAACAACTCGGTGCTGCACCCAGCTAAATGAAGTGCTCTTCCTCTTGCTGCTTATTGGGACCACAGACTAGGCGTTGTATCCAACTATGAAATTAATGACTAGGGCTGGGTAATACCTGCTTGCCATCGTCGTAATACACAGACAGCTAAACATTATGATATGGTGGTATATTATGATGTTGGAAAGAAGGCGGGGAGGAGGCAGGCAGTTGCCGGGCACAGAGACAATTAGTGTCACTGTGCACAGCTTCTGCCTCTTCCAAAACCGCAGCCACCTCTTCCAGTACACACGCATGGAGGAAGGAACCCAACCATGCAAGGAACAGGGCGAAGTCGCCTCCTCCTCCAGCTCCCACCCGTTCTAAGGCAACTGAGGAAGGCTCACAAATGCTCCGTCTGTGCGCCTGCATCAGCGCTGCCGCCTTTGCATGGACGGGTGGGGGGGGGGCTGCCTCTTTCTCCCAGGAGAAAGAGGTAGCTTGCACATGCTAAAGTGATTGAGGAAAGAAGCGGCCATCGAGTCCCTGTCAGGGAAAAGGGTGGGGTATAAATTAATAAATATATAATAATTATAATAATGGAGGCACGTTTCTCTCCTATATATAGATAGGGCTCTTTTGCTATTACGCATTTGCAACACTCGTGATTTTAACTATTTATTTCATGTCATACAAGCCCTCCCCCCTCAATACAATTCTTTCCTCCAGTACAAGTCCTTAAAGCAACATCAGAACAATGCAATTAATTACTTAAATACAGAAATATCCACATAGAAGTTCAGAAGAACCTTTATCTGTTCCCCTGTACACTCAGCATACGTATACATTACCTTAATCTTTGCTTCATCTGGCCCCTTTGTTGATTCTTGTACTTTGCTTCCTTGTTTCTCTCTCTGTCTGTAAGTCTTCATAACTCCACATAAAAATGCACTTTTGTTCTGCAGATACAATTTATGACATCATTCAAGAGGAAGGCATAAAAAGAAACCTGAAGCCATTGAACCTTGCATAACACTCAACTGCTGCAACTTTTGACAGAACTAAGTAGAGTGCTTTAAAAAAAATAAATCACTTTGTACAATTTATTTAACACAAACAACCACTCCATTGAACACCACATCAGGCCAAGGACTCTGAATATGAGAGTCTTTTTACACGCATGCAACTCTAGACTTTAACAGTGCAGCCCTATACATGTCTACTCAGCAGTAAGCCCCACAGAGTTGAATGGGATTTCCTTCCAACTAAGGAAACATAGGATTCCAGCCTAAATGCAGTGTTTGAGGGGTAAGGTTGTCAAAAAGACACAGTGCAGAAGAGCTCAGAAAAAAGTATGACAACCTTTGTTGGTGCTTGTTATAGTCATGTTAGAAAGAATGCTACATCTGTGAACCTATTTCTTCACACCACAGGAGCTCTTACCTTACCTGTACATGCGACAGGTCACTTTCCTTAAACTGCTGTAATACAGAGAGGGCGCCTTCTTCGTTAAATTCTCTAAGAGCATCTATTGCTCTCTCATCAAGATCAACATAAGCTACCAATCCTAAAAAATTAAAAATAGAAAAAAGTTACAGATTCCCATTTAATTATACAGAGGCAATTTCATTCAAAAACACTATTTTATTTTGCTAAATTTGAAGTAATTTGAGCTCAGTACATCAAGGTAACTATGGCAAACTAAAAAGTTATATCCAGAAACAAAATTGTTTGAGGAACTGTGTGGATATTCTGCTGCGCAAAGCAACACTACATATCAGGGTTTGAAACAATGAACTCTGGCTCACATTCCCTTTTAGGATATTTCTTTAAGATGGAGCCATTACAAGTGATGCATAAACACTACATAATCTAACAACAGTTGTGCTACAGCAGCTATTCGAGCAACCTATAAAACCAACTTCTCCCCTTCAAAAAAAACTAAAGTGAAAAATTATCCCCATTTCTATAAAAAGGAGATTACAATGAATGTTTTTTACTACAGATAAATACCATTTTGCCACAACTTTCCAGCCAGTGGCATTATTTCAAGCCCTGTTATGTACATCAAGTACACTAATATTAAGCTTACAGGTGCAGACCCACATACAGTAGGACCAGTTCTGAAGCATAAAGTACTTTCTTTTACATTTAAGTTGATAGAAGTTTATGAAAAATTTCTAATTCCATCAGTATTAAATGGTAAGGTGCTGAGATATTTGTACCAACTTCCAATAACTATCCAGAGTGTTTTGAATACTTCAGGATTTTAAAGAGCACTGAAAACATCTTTCTTCTCTGTCACACAGAATAGCAGTGCACAAAGACTGCATTTCAGAATTGATCCTGCATATTGGAAGGCATATTTTGTACTGGGACAAAACTCAGCAGAGGTTTTAAAAATAATGAAGTTCAGCCCCAAGTTTAATTATAAAATTAGTTGTAGCGAACACTACTAACGGACACCAGTGGGGCAAGTTTAACCATGAAGATAGTTGTACAAATATTGTTGAATACTAGGTAGTAAAATGTTTTAACAAGTTTAGATAAATGTCAAACTCCTCATGACACAACCTCAGTTGCAACACATTCTAAAATCCTGTACATGCATTTCTCAGACACCTACACTCAAGCCACTAAGTGTACATCATCATATAGCACCGCCTTAGAGAAGTGTCTCTCTAAGGAAATAAAAGCTATCTGGTAGGCACTCATTGGGATTGTCATTCAAGACAGATCAGCCACATGAGTCAAAATATCAACATAAAGAAGACAGATATGGTATTGTTTTGAACTGCCTTACATAACTTTTGGAGTATTTTAGGGGAAAAAGATAAAGCAGATCTTGCCACTGAAATATTTGAGATAAGGGCATGAAGCAGTTCCATTTATATTTCTAAATATATTCACAACACGCATACTAAAGAGGAAGAGGAAGTTTCTATTTCACACCCCAAAAAATATGTGTTTCCTAAGCAGAACATGTGTTCTCTCTCTCTCTTTAGAATACACAATAAGCCACTTGCTCCATGCAAGATAAACATAATTCAAATATAATTATTAATCTGAACACATCAGTGTAATTACTGATATGGACTGAAATATTCACTAGGAGCTGGACAAACATGAAATTCACTTACAGACTGGAATTCAAACGTAGCCCTAAGTCAAGCAAGCAAGCTATTTCCCTCAATAAGCCAAGCACCTATTGAAATATTAAGTGTTTAACACAGTAACTATAAATTGGTGATGGTAGAAAGGTAGAAACAAATGATTATTTTATAGAGGAAACTTATAATTCAGTAAGCTGGAATGTCCACTTTTACTTGTGTCTATGAAACAGTTAAGTGCCCTGATGACCTAAGATACTGTCAACATGTCAAACCCAATTTGACCTCAAAGAAGTGAAAGCAGCTGTACATTCAAAGCTACACAGTACAAAACACAAGTAAATTTTTTCAACTTTAAAACCTAAAAATTTGAAAATCGTTTGCCTTCACTTTCATAACCAATCAGAAACAAGAAATGCATATTATACCTGTCTGAAATATTTCATCAAGTCTCTCTGCCACCTTCTGTGGGAGGCCTGCCTCTATCAGTGTCTTGTAGTGTTCTGTGTGAGTTACACTGGAAGTATCCATTGGTTCTTCCTCTTCTTTTAACTGTACCGCATTACCATTCACCTGATTAGCCATTTTATTATGCTGCTGGAAAAAATTCAGGAGCTATATTACATAAAGCCAGAAATAACTAATTTGTAGGACAATGCATTTATCTAAACTAATTTGTAAACATGCTGCAAGTGACTTGAATTAAACCTATTATTTAAAGCCTTTAGAATGCAGCTCACCTACATTAAATAAGTACAGTTCTAAATACTGTGGAACATGTACATGGAATAGCGCACAATTTTAAGCACTTCATGTACATCAGATCTAATTTTGATTTTGGCATTAATTTCTGTGATCTTAGTGGTGGGGAGTATACTGAAATGCATGAACATCTGCCATTATTACCCTGGTCTCAGAAAGATTTTAAGTCAATGTGCTTAATACAGAGGCCTACAGGGCAGCTTAATATGCAAATGTCAATACTTGCTTTCCATCTTTCCCATAGTTTTCTGGCTTATTTCCATACCTTCCTTCAAATCCTGTTACATAAGAGAAGCCATGCTGCTTTAATGTACACTAGTTGCCAGAACACTTTTAAAAATAAAATAAAAAACAACATGCCACATTAGGTTTTGCACAAGTGGAACAATCGATAAACGAATTGCATGTCACATACCAGCAAGATGAACTTGTATTAAATTCTGCATATCATAGCACAGCATGTTATTCCAGATATTAGAGTTTAAATGAAAGGTTTAAACGAAAGGCAGCACCTTCAATTTTCCATATCAGTGAGAAAGACTTGATGCGAAAGTCAATAAGAAGACTGCAGAGATATGAATAAAAAAAGGTAGCACTATCTTCTCAAACAAATACTGAGGTATTTTGCCAACTTATTTTATGTGTCTGATTACAAACTGGTGCTTAATATTCAGGCATGACGGCACAGGTGATATAAACAACTACTTAAGGAAGAGGGCTGGTTGACAGTGCCATATTAGCAGAGGCAAAGCAATCTTGATTTCACCAGAAAACTCAGTAAGACATATGAAACAAAGATTTTTTAAAAACGTTTTAAGTGCAGAACACTAAAACTAGTCCTTCAAATACTAGATACAACTTTAAGATAATCATCCAATTAAAAGCATGCAATACAATTAATGTATCAAAAGCAAGACAAAAGATGTCCCACTCCAGAAGTTTTGCCATCAAAACATTTTAGTTCAAGGTCAATGAGTACTTTAATGGGCTATGACCATACTGTAGCTTGTGCAGAATAACTGGTACACTATTCCATTTTTGTAGCAGATGCCACCACACTCCTTTCTACTACAGACTGTATAAAATCCCTGAAATTTTTGCTACTGCATGTTTTTGAGCACATGTCCTACTTTAAGACCAAAAGCACAAAAAGCTTTCAAGCTGAACAAAACTGTTTTGGTGATCCACAAAACCGAGGCCTTCTAGTTTATTGAGGTTGCTCCTTAATACCTCTGCACTTACATGAAAAGCAGCAGTGGTGCATGAAGAGACAAAACCCCACAAAGAATTAAGACCAGTTGCTTCTTAGCAAATACTGCACCCTGAACACGGGATTATGATGCTACAAGTTTTCCCCAAAGAATTTCTCAGTGGTTAGTCTGGTTATATTAAACCTCATTCCCCACCCCCCTCAAGTGAAAGCATGTTTAGAAGTGTTACATCCACACTACATGCAGCATTTTATGGGTTCCAGTTCTGCTTTGTCACGTGTTACTTCCTTTGCGGGGAACACAACACCCAAAAAAGTAGGTCCGTCACACACAAAGCCATTTTTCTAATGAAAATTGTATCCAAGCAAAGGCTAGTGGGACAAATGTAACCCATTTTGGGAAATTCATTGTTTCTAGATACCTCATCTGCACTATACAGTGAACCCTTAGGTTACGTACCTCTTTGGATATGTAATCTTCGGGTTGCGAAAGCGGCAAACCTGGAAGTATTTTTCAGGGTTTCGCCACTCGCGCATGCGCGGAAGCGCTCTATCACGCCATGCGCATGTGCAGAAGCGGTGCCTCTGGTTACGGATTTTTCGAGGTGCGCACAGACCCCCGGAACAAATTAAATCTGTATCCAGAGGGTCCACTGTATATTTAAAACAGCATCAGACCACTAAAAACAGCATCTTCACCCTAAGACTCCTAATTTATTAAGGGTGCTGGGAGTATTTAGGAGACCCCCTGGTACCATCACAGAGTTCCAACCTCCAGTCATCCTCTCTTCCCATAGAACTCTGTGAATTGTGGCTCTCTAAAGGGAATAGAAGTGTACTAACAACTCTCAGCATCCTTAACAACGTACACTTCCCAGGATTCTTTGGAGGAAGCCATGACTGTTTAATACTGCTTTAAATAGAAAGTGCAGACGGGACCCTTCGCCTGATCACAGGAACTTGGGCTTGATTATCTCCAACAATGAAATGCCAACACTACCAAAGCAAAGACAACTTGAGGGATATGGGGATATGTAGCACCCGAACAAAAATTAACACTACCTTTACTTCTTATTCTAAATACTGTCGTTTCAAAGCATTCTCCTCCAACAGAATGTTCATATAGTTGACATTTATAAAGATTCTCAGTGCACTTCAGTACATCTCTCAAAGGCTTGAAAAAGAATACAGAAGACACAAGCATGTCTATCAATGTTTTAGTGATAAAAAGATGATTGGTTGATTAAGATATTTACAGATAAGTTTAGTTACCCTATGTACACAGAATTCCTAGAAAATACTTCAAGGCCATTCTAATTTCTCTTCAGAGGTGGTAGCACAATGAAAAAGAAACTTGGCCCTCCTGGGCAGAGCTTCGCTTTTCTGCAGACAGGTGTGGGTTCCACAAGGAATCAGAGTCTAGAGTGTTTATGGGGAGGGGCTGGTTGGTTCATATTTTATAGAACTACTTAGTTATTAGGATTATTAGAAATATGCTAATACAGCTTTATTAGCAAAGCAGTAACCTTGCTGAAACTAAACAAGTCTGGGTTGGCTCAGTGGATAGATGAGAGACTCCATGGGAATCCTATGTATGCTGACTTTTAAGTGTCACAAGAGAAGGAAAGTAAGTGTACTAAATAACCTATTAAAAAACAACAATATATCAATCCCAAGGAAATGACACCTTCACCACAGTTCAGTTTGTTACACAAATTACTTAACAAATATTCATGCATGAAAATTATATACAGTATAAGCAGAATGTCAGAACAAGCAAAACTCAAGATTTGTCTGCATATTTTACCGTTCTATTCTGCATGCAGCTGTGGAAGAACTGCATACAAGCTTTGACATGAAGTAAGCTTTTGGGGCCAGGGAAATCCTTTCTGGAGGAAATGTGATTGTACCCCCTCCCCCGGCCATGCTGATAACATTCAGGCACCAAACTGAAAACATTTATTTCTAGGCTTTTGGAACACAGTTGATATGGAGCCTAAATCTTTACTGTACAGTACTGTTTATTTTTCACTACATGGCATTATAGTTCTTCATATAGACAGCTGATGGTTTAAATTGCTTTATCGTGTTTGTTTTTTATAGTTGCTGTTAAGACACCCTGACCTTCTGTAGAAAGATGGGAAGAACAAAAAATAAACTAACAGTCCCTGTGCAATCGAAACCCATCAACAAATTCACATGATCCAGTGCTACTATTGTTTTTGAGTTTTACCTTCACAACTCACTATAATGGACTCATTAGCACTGAATTTACAAATGCAGATAAAAAAACATTCAATAACACAGTTTAAGATCCAATACAATTAGTTAAGAATTTTTCTCACACATTTATCAAGCCTGATCTGCCTTTCCATAAAGATGTTCAAGAGGATTCTCTTTTCTTCTGAATATACCAAACTATGGCAAACTTAAAAACTAAAACTCGTTACACAAATAATTACAGAAACTGGGTATTTACCAGGCTATTCTTCTCAGCCTTCTGCTCTAATATTACTACTACCACCACCAAGCACAGGTTGCTGCAAATACAGCAATGCATATAACTAAAAGCCTGATGCTATGCTCAGAGGTCCACAGATTCACTCATCGCAGTTACCATGGCAACCACCCATCTTCCCTAGACTCTGACTTCACATTGCGCTTTCGAGTCACTAAACTTCCAAAGCAAGATAAAGAGACTTACCCTACCTCCCGCTGCCCCAAGTCTGGAACTCAGGCTAAAGGCACTCAGAATGCCTCTAAGGCACAGTGTGAAATCAAGAGTGATACCCTCCCACCTATTAACCTTATTCCAAGCTCAGTCTCTTACACTGCATGACATTGTGTAGTGTCAGAGATGGAGCACACACATATAGACACTCTGTGCAGAGGGGTAGGGGTGGGGCCAGGGTCGGAGGTGACCATAAATAATGGCTGGCTACCAAAGCCCCACATTTGCGGGCTCCTTCCCAAACACCACTTTTTTGCTTTCACCTGTGCAAAATACTGTAACCTGCATCTTATGCTCCAGTCATCACTCCATGCAAGAGCAGGGACAGGGGTGGCACTGTGGTCTAAACCACCGAGTTGAGGCTCGGTTGTAAAGTGGGGTGAGGTCCTACTGCTTTGTCCCAGCTCCTACCAACCTGGCAGTTCAAAAGCATATCACTGTGAGTAGGTACTGCTGCGGCAGAAACGGCGTTTCCATGCACTCTTGCACTTGTCATGATGTTCTGTACACGGTGCACCAGAAGCAGTTTTGTCATTCTGGCCAGATGACCTGGAAAAGCTGTCTGCGGACAAACACCAGCTCCCTCGGCCTGAAAGCAGAGGTGAGTGCCACACCTCATAGTCAAATTTGACTGGACAACCATCCAGGGGTACTTTATCCTTTTACCATGCAAGATTCCTTTGCACTAGTACTTGGCTGATACTCTGTCAATGCACCTGTGGCTTTTGTAATGCCCCTGTGAGATATATTTGCTACCCTATTTTATGTTCTAGCAACCTGCTCCAGTGTGTTAGACCAAAGATTTGTGGAATGACAGCAGGACAGGGCAGCTGTATGAGACATACTGAAGAATCTTGTTTTGACCATGAATGTTGTGAGTTCTTATGTGCAGAATAGAGTATATGTGCTGCTTATCCTATGGGCCCCTGCACTTGGATATTAGTCTTATGCATTTAGTTCTCATTCGCATTTCAAAAGTGTAGCCTTGCACTAGTGCCAGTTAGGGTCCTAATTCCAGCATCCTATGCAGGAGGGCCAACTACCGTAATTTTATGCCTCCTATACACACTGTTATCCACTTGGAACTGCTGCAAAGCTTTATAGTTCTATGTGTTGAACTGGGCCGCCCAAGTTCATTGCACTGGTGTAGGAACAGGGCACATCCAAAACAATCCTAAACTTGTTTGCACTCAAGTCCCACTGTATTCACCATGGGTTGCTTTCTTAATTGTGACCCTAATCAGCTCAGTTGCTTCCCGACATGACTATGACTCAAGAAATAAACTTATTCTAAGATTATAGAATAACATTTTACACTAGAGTAATGTGACGTTTATTCTATTTTAGTGTTTCTATTTTTATACCAAGCAAAAATCTTAATACAGTAAGTTATCCTAAAGTTTGATCAATAGTTAAAATCAATTAAAATAGGCACACAACCAACGGACAACATTGTTCTTACACTGGAATTTTATATCCTACTTCAAGAGAAGGCAAATAAGCAAAATAGATTTATTGTTACCAGAGTAGCCCACTAGACTCTACTGAAATTTGATAAATGAGAGACATGTATAGTGCAATCCTATAAAGAAGCAAGTCCCACTGAGTTTAATAGGGCTTATTCCCAGGAAAGTGAGTCAGTAGAATCAGAGTTGGTAGAGACCACAAGGGCCATGAGTACAGAGCTGCAGGATTGTAGCCACAGATAATGATCTATAATAGAAGCTAAACTATAACTTAAACCACTGCAGTACTACTGACACCCTTATACAACTTCTGAAAGAGGATATACGTATGACAAAATGCTTTGACAAAAATGTTACGGACTACTGTTTAGCAAACTACATTAAAATTATTTGTGTATATTTTTTTTATAACTGAAAAGTTATTCAGCAAGTTTCCCCACTCCATAGCAAGTTACTATGTTTTTACAAGCTAACAACACAGCACAGCTGCAATCTTTGTATGTGGAGTTTTTAAATCCCTTCTAACTCACATCAAGATCTCAATGAGAGTTTCAGAAATAACCCAGTTATTTTCTGAACTTGAAAATAAAAGCCTTAGCTCTCAAATGATTCTGTATGTCACCACAAACTCACAATAAACTCTACACTGTCTCTGCCTATGTAAAATAGGTATGTATACCTACAATTACAAGTAACCTGGCAGAGTAAACCAAGTATTATCACACACACAGGATGGACCATATACCTAATATACCTAAACAGGACATTGAAGTAATTCCTGAAAATAGCACATGCTGCAGAAAGAACTTAGCTAGCCTACAGGTCCCATGGATTGGTGCTACAAATACAGTAACTTCACAAGTGTAGTACTGTTACAGTTAAAACATTCCACCCCATTTCCTCTACCATCAAAGTTAAACAAGTATCAGCAGCTGTCAACAGCTCCTATGGTAATCTCACCAACCAGAATTCCCAATTAATCACTGTCTTTCACAAAGAACAAAGAACCCTTACCACAACCAAATCTGATTCTGACAGCGCCACGAAAAAGCACTGTGATAAGTTTCAAATCAAATGGTACTTGGGGGCGGGGCAGGGATATGCTCCATTTGCAAAAATAAAAAATGGGGATGAATCCAGGCTCCCCTTAGAAAAAGGAACATTTGGCGGATTGGTGTGTTTTTTTGTTTTTGTTTTTAAGGGCAGTAACTCAAGGCACATTTGCTCGGAAGCGAAAACCATGCTGTGTTCCCGCAGGCCAGCGATGCACAGGAATGCAGCCCTGCAGCTCGATCCCCGAGTTACAGCTTCGCCCGCAACTTTAAAAAGCCCTGCCGGCTTCCAATGGGACTCATTCCCGGACTTCAAGATGCCTAAGGCTTATCCGAGAGAATTATTATGCCCGCCGGCCTCAACTCTCCAAGCAAACACCCCTTAGGGACCACGACATTCAAGGCGGCAATTCGCAAACCGGAGGAGGGGAAAAGGCAGGAATAATAATAATAATAATTTCCATTTCTAAGGGAATGGAAACCCCCTGCAAACACGCCAGGCGCTCAAAAAGGAATCGCCGCATTGGTTTTAAACGCCCACACACCTTCTTCCTTCCTCCCCATCCCAGGTCATGATAACGGGGTTAGGCCTCCTTCCTTTTCCCATTCTCCCTCTCCCGGAAAGCGGCGGATCAGGGCCCTCAGCACTCAGCTGAGGAGGCGCCTCTGGAGGGGGGGGGGGTCGCACGCAGCCGGGCCTACCTTCCCCGCCCCCACGTCGACGGCGCGGGGCCTGCAGCGCCCAGACGCATCCCGCCAGGCGCGCCGCGGCCACAAAAGGCGCCTCGGAGAGCGCGGGCCTGGGCATCTCTCTCTCCCCACCCCCCGCGGGCCGCCGCCAGCTACGAGAGCGCGCACTCCTCTCTCCCACCCTGCCAACATCCCTTCTCTCCCCCCGGTTACCGGTTCCTCGGCCAGGCGGGCCTTGGCGGACAGACTCACCGGAGCGGGACCTGCGCGGCGCGGCTTGGAGGCAGCGGCTGCAAATGGCGCGCGCTCCTCCTCTTCCCTCCCCTCATGGACGGCGGGAGCGACCCCGGCAACGCGAGGGGTTTCCCGGAACTGTTTCCAGGGACTGCTCCCCGGCGTCCAATCCGGGGGAGGCGTTTCGGAGAGGCAGACCGGAGACTCTATCGGCGCCAGGAGGCGGGAGCAGGCGGAGGGCCCCGCGGCCAATCAGAGCCCGAGGAGAGCCCCGGCCAATCCGCACGGCTGGGAAAGCCATGGCGCGCCGGTAGGGTTAGGCGGGGGAGGAGGTGAGGGGGGGAGAGAGGGAAGGAATCCAGCGCTTAAAAAAAAGAGCGGACGATTCCCGCTTTTTGTAGTTCTTTTGCAGACAAAGGAGGCTCGCTGGTCGCCTGGCTCTTTCAGCCTTGCGAAGGCCTCTCTGTTGAGGTATCTGGCGGTACTTCAGCCTGGACGTCTTTGAAGGCTCCCTCTTGAAAAACACACAAAATAAATCCCTTCACAAGTAAAAACCAAAAACAAAGCCTAGTTTCGCAAGAAGTTTAGTACAGATTCTCTCTTCCTGAGACGCTCCTCTTCTAGATTTAGGGATTTATCCTTATTATTTTATGGGGGCGCAGGTGTATTTCTGCAGCAGAGGCTGTGGTCGGACCTTTTCGGTTGTAGCCTCTAAATCACGTCCTTTCTTCCCAAAGACGTCTCTGTACTAGGACCCTTTCTTAATTCCCTTTAATAAATGGATTGAAACCTTTCTATTCGAAAGAAAAGAAGAAGATAGGGCATTAGCGTTTTATATTACGGTGGCTTTTTTCCGTTTAATTTTAAATATATATATATTGCAGTGCGTTATTTTGTTGATTTTGTGTTGGACTGGATTTAGGTTTCAACCCCCTATTTAACTCAGTGGAATTTATTTCTGTGTAGATATGTATAGGGCTGCACAATATGTTGACAATATGTTTGTGGATTTTCAACTTTCTATACTATATGATACGTTACACTATATTATATATTATGTGTAACATAAATTATAAACAATTGTGGGCTGCTTGGTCCTTATACTGCTTATTTAATTTTAATGTATTAGAAGTTATTTTGAGTTTTAAACATTTAAACACTTGTAAAGACTAGAGGCATGTGCTTTATTTGTGTTTAACCTGTTGACTGTATATTTCTTGATGATCCATTTTTATTTAATTTTGAATTGTAATGACCTCAGGCTATTAAGTTATAATTTGTGTGTAACATATCCAGTTACATTTTGTGGTTGTCATCTTCCTCCTGTGCCGTTTTTAATGAAAGGAATATAAATGTTTCAGTTAATTAGTGAAACCACACCTGAACTACATGTCACAACGGATGCAACTTTAGCTGTGTACACATAATACATTTAAAGCATGATCTCCCACAAAACCAAATTCTGAGGACTGTAGTTTACCTCCTCACAGAGCTACAATTCCCAGTACCCTTAACAAACTACAGTTCCCAGGATTCACGGACTGGACCACATTTTGAATGTCCTTTAAATGCATGGTGTACATGCAGCCTAAGAGGTGTTTATCATTTCAGTAAGAAGGAAACAAAATGGGAAATAACCCACGATGAATCCAGTTGAAGGTGCTTGGTTGTCATTTCAAAGCCTATTTTGTGTCAGTAATGGTGGCAAGGTTATTCTTAGTGGCACACTTGTGTTTAGAAATACAGGAAGCTGGTTCTAGAGAAAAATCTAACAGTGACTGAGAGAGAGAGGTTTCAGAAGGAGAAAGGATTAACACTGGTTAAGAAAGTGAAATACCTAGGGGTTAATATGACTGCCAAGAATGTGAATTTATTTAAGGATAACTATGAAAAATGTTGGATGGAAGTGAAAAAGGATTTAGAAATATGGTCAAATCTGAAGCTATCATTGCTAGGCCGAATTGCTGTGATAAAAATGAATGTATTGCCAAGGATGCTGTTTTTGTTTCAAACATTGCAAATTTTGGATAAAATGGACTGTTTCAAGAAGTGGCAGAGAGATATTTCCAGATTTGTCTGGCAGGGCAAGAAACCTCGAATAAAATTTAAGATATTAACTGATGCTAAAGAAAGAGGTGGATTCACCCTGCCAGACCTTAAACTTTATTATGAATCAGCCGCTTTTTGCTGGCTGAGAGAATGGATGCTTCTTGAAAACACTGATGTGTTGGACTTAGAAGGTTTTAACAATGTATTTGGTTGGCATGCATATTTGTGGTATGATAAGGTCAAAGCACATAAAGCGTTTAAAAACCATATTGTCAGAAAAGCACTGTTTAATGTCTGGATAAGATATAAGGACTTGCTTGAAAATAAAACCCCAAGGTGGTTGTCACCAATGGAAGCGAAGGCTCAGAAAAAGCTCAATATGGAGGCCAAATGGCCGAAATATTGGGAAATTTTGGAACAAGAGGGAGACAGTTTAAAACTACAGAGTTTTGAAAAATTAAAAAATAGAGTGCGAGACTGGCTCCACTATTATCAAATAATGGAGGCATATAATCTGGACAAAAAAAAATTGGTTCCCAGGTGGAAAAATCAAAATTGGAAACAGAACTGTTAGATCCCAAAATTAAGAACTTGTCAATAATGTATAACTTGCTGTTGAAATGGAACACTCAGGATGAAACGGTGAAATCAGCTATGATTAAATGGGCACAAGATGTTGGACATAACATTATGATGGCTGACTGGGAACAGTTATGGACCACAGGTATGAAGTTTACGGCATGTAATGCCTTAAGAGAGAATATAATGAAAATGATCTACAGGTGGTACATGACACCAGTCAAGCTTGCAAAAATTTATCATTTGCCCGATAATAAATGTTGGAAATGTAAAGAGACTGAAGGTACATTCTTTCACCTTTGGTGGTCATCCCCAAGGATTAAGACTTTCTGGGAGATGATCTATAATGAAATGAAAAAGGTATTTAAATATAGCATTCTGAAGAAACCAGAGGCCTTTCTCCTGGGCATGGTCGGCCAATTGGTGCCAAAGAAGGATAGAACTTTCTTTATGTATGCTACAACAGCAGCAAGAATACTTATTGCAAAGTACTGGAAGACACAAGATCTACCCACCCGGGAAGAATGGCAGATGAAGTTGATGGACTACATGGAACTGGCGGAAATGACTGGCAGAATCCGAGACCAGGGAGAAGAGTCGGTGGAGGAAGATTGGAAGAAATTTAAAGATTATTTACAGAAACATTGTAAAATTAATGTTAGAAGGATGTTGGAATGAAGTTATGTGGTTTTAGCAGAAATGTTATAAAGGATTAAGTAAAAATAGACTGTTAATTGGTGAAAGGAGGGAAAGTAAAGTTAGATTATATCAAGATAAATTACAGGACAAAAACGGGGAAAGATGGAAAGGATTTGCTGAAATAGCTAACCGAACTAAAATACAAAAAAGGGAGGTGTGAGGAGGTCAAGGAAACAAGCAAATGAAAGATAAGTTATGGGAATGTTCGTTGTGTTTTTAATTGTTTCTATTTTTCTGTTTTGTTTTTTTTCCTTATTGTGATGTGTTGTTTTGTTTTTGCTTAATTTTGTGTCTTTTTTTTTCTTTTTGTAACCCTTAAAACCTTAATAAATATTACTTAAAAAAAAATGAAATACAGGAAGCTGCCTTGTACCGAATCAGACCATTGATTCATTAAGCTCAGCATCATCTGCAGTGCAATGACTAGACTTTCAGAAAGTATTTTCCCCAGCTCCATCTGGAATTGCCAAAGTTTGGACTTGGAAACTTTGAATGCAAAGCATGCCCTCTTTCAACAAACCCTTCTCTTTGCACTGTGTAAGGCTATATTACATCCTGTCTGAAATGTGGTTGGTAGGCATACTTGCCATGCTGATATAATTCTGTAGGGTTTGTTTGCGTCTGTTCAGACTTGGATGTTACTGATAAATCAGAAACCATAGCGGAAGTGTCCCGATCTTTCATTCTCTTTGATTTCATTGAATTTATTCCAGTTGTTTATTCACACTCAATTTAGCAATTTGGTGTTGCCTGTACTTGTTCCATGCCCATCTTGGCTACTGATCACTGGTGGGCAGTCACCAACATATCAAGCAGCTGACACTACACTTTGAAGCCCCAACTATTAGGACTAGAATGAGCAGCATGGGTTTTTTGAAAGCCCTTTTCAAACATCTCCATGCTGCTTTTTGATCCTCCAAAAACTAGAGGTTCTGAGACAAAACCTCTCCTTTTTAAAGGCAGCCTATATCAGACATCTAGCAGGGTTCTGAGGCAACTGTCCAAGGATACCAGGTTCTGATGCTGGCCCTGCTTTACTGGGCAAAATGCTTCTGTTGGGAATAATCATTTGGGCTTGATGAGAAATACTGGATTCTGATATAAAAGTGGTTTCTCTTAGCTATAATTTCACTAGTGTTCACAGTGCACATTCATTCTATGGCACTAATTGTGTTGCTGGATGTCAGTTCACACCATTCTGGCCACACAGGCTGAAAGTAAAGGGAGTTTCAAGTCCAACAGCATTTGGAGAGGTACATGTTTCCCACTCCTGATGTAGTAGCAAGTGACCAGTTATTACTACTCCCCGACTAATGCAAAGGGAGTGTTATATTTGCCAACAGTTACAAGAAAAAGGTGCACAAAACAGTAAGAAAAATGGTTTGGTAATGCAATCATTACATCCCAAATTGCTCCTCAATGTGAGACTTTGCTAGCAATCTTTAATGTAACCCCCTGCCATCTCACCCTGGGGGAGAGGGAAGATTCAGTAGACATAATTATGGCTAGATATGCTGCTAAGTAAGAAAAAAAACTGAGCAGGAAGAGAGTGAGTTGTTTATTTCACACTGTGATAAGAGCAAGACCTTGGATGTCGGCAGACACCATTTTTAAAGCAATGCCAGATACATCTCACACCAATAAGGACGGAATTTACTTAATCATCATCAGTAAGCTTCTTGAGCTTGTACTTATGACGTTCAATTTCCTTCTGCAGGCGCTCTATTTCTTTCTTCTGATGTTGTATTTCATCTTGATGATGTTTTTTCAATTCTGCCAATTGTTCTCTCTCTTTCTCCCTGCAATAGTATGGTATGAATTAATAATGAAGATTACCACAGCTAATCATTCAAGTTTCAGCTAAAGACAATGCACAAAAGATAGGGCAATACAGTGTACCCCCATCTACATATGCAACCTTAGCAAGCCTATTAGATGTGTACAATTGTAGGTGCGGCCTCACCATTTCACACCTTCACCCATATTCAGCAGATACTTGTTGACATCTGTCTATCTTGAGAGACAATGGATTGCGCTACATTAGCAACACCAATGTGATTTCTCCAGGGCGGAAGCCTGGGCTGTGTGTATGGAGAACCTGGGCTGAGAACAAAAACTCCCTCTTGGTCTTGCTGATGTACTCTAAACGTCTTGTATGCCCTACCTGCCAGAGCCTGTCTTCGCATGCAGGGGAAGTCCATAACCCACTGACGGTTTGAGACCCATTGGGTACCCTCACCTGGTTTAGCTGACCAGTTGAAGCTGTTTCCAGGGCTGTGGCTGTTGTTGCATGCTGACAGTTTATAGGAGCCACAGATAATTGAGTGCATGGTGGGGACCAAAGATGGACAACCTACCCCAGAAGGAGCACAGTGTGTGTCAACCACTAGAGGTACTACCCCTCCTCTAACACCCCATACACTCCAGTCAGCCGATACAGCAATATACCGTATTTTTCGCTCTATAAGACGCACCAGACCACAAGACGCACCTAGTTTTTGGAGGAGGAAAACAAGAAAAAAATATATTCTGAATTTCAGAAGCCAAAACAGCAAGAGGGATCACTGCGCAGTGAAAGCAGCAATCCCTATTGCTGTTCCAGCTTCTGTGATAGCTGCGCAGCCTACATTCGCTCCATAAGACGCACACACATTTCCCCTTACTTTTTAGGAGGGAAAAAGTGAGTCTTATAGAGCAAAAAATACGGTAATAAAAATAGTTCAGCTCATTCAAAGGGCACAAAACAAACCATAAGGTAGACAGTTAAGCAACTGCTGTTTTCCAAGGTTTGCCACGGAGTTTGATTCCTGTAATATTTACTATTACTACATTAATATTCTGCCTTTCCTTCAAAGAGCTCAAGCCACTATGTATGGTTCTTTCCCATCACAATCTTGCACCTTAGGCTGAGAAATAATAGTGTTGGGTCTTCCTAGTCCAACTCTCTAGTGTAACCAGTATACTGCACTGGCTTTTGGTTAACTTTCTAAGATAGTACCTGTCATTAAGTATCTTTAATGGAATAAACAGACTAAGCATTCCTTCCACATTTACTTCTACACACGTTCCACTGAGTTAAGTAAGTCTCTGAGGATGCTTGCAACTACTACAGCCACATGCCAAGCAACATATTACAATAAATTGTCTGTAATAAAAGCCTTGAACTGATGATTATTAATTTTTTGAGAAGACAAAAAAATTAAAATGGCTCAATCTTCCCCCTTCTGCTGTTTTTCTGCATCAAATCACATTTCCACCTCAGCCCATCTCCTTAAAGGCTGGGGCAGGGGAAGAAGAGAAAGATGAACCATCATGATTTATGTTTCAATTTAACTCTAAGAAGAAAAGAACAAACAAAAACTAAAAGAAAAAAAATAGTACAATAACTAAATTTGTTTATTATGGTATAAGCTTTTATAATCTATATCCAACACTGGATGAGTGAAGTGCTATTCTTAATAGAGGAGCAGGTAGCTCATTTACACAAACAGAGCAAAAATGTGATCAATGGGGCTAAACGTCCGTACAATTCAGGGACTGGAGTCTATGGCATTTCTGTGCAGAGTTCAAAATGTACATAAAGCAAAGTCACTGTTTTGTGTGTAAAAAAAAAAAAGCCCATTAGTTTGCTTCCACCACTGAGTCACCAAGAGCAGGGGAGAAAGAAAGAGACAGGCATTTCCTTTAATAAATGTATGTCCTGCATTTTAAGTGGCAAAAACATAAGTTTTAAACAATATTTAAAACATTATAACAAAGAATTTACAAAAAAAAATCAACACACAACACTTAGGTAAATAACACAATCCACTAAAATAATAATCCACCAACCTAAAACAATTCGCCAGTTTATTTTGGCACACAAGGCCAAAAGAGAGAGAGGAGCTGAACAAATCCTACGAACGCCTCCTCTCCCAAAAACTATATCCAAAAATACAAAAGTACAAGTTGCAGATCCGGCTTTTAGCAGCCACTACGTAGGCACGACCCAGAACTAGGCGTGACGCTTCCACCAGTACATTTAGGCAGCAGATAGGATGGCGGGGGTGGAGGGAGGAAAGAAGACGTCGACATGCAAGGGGCAACGTACCTGAAGTAGCGCTCCTCCATGGCGGCTTCCCGCTTCCCAAAGGCCCCGCCAGATTCACGGACGGCGCCGCCTCCGCCTCCGCCCTTCCCAGCACCTTTGCCCAGCTCGCCCAGCTGAGGGAAGAGGGGAAACAAGGGGAGAAAAGGAGGATCAGGCTCCAGATTCGCTTTCCTCTTCCAACCGCGCCTGCCAAGGCCTTTCGCGGCCCCGAAGCCCTCCGCTGCCCACCTCACCCCAGCCCAGTACCTGGTCGGCGCCAGAGCTCCAGGCCCGCTGTTGCTGGGGCAACGCCAGGGCTCCTCGAAAACCGCACCTCAGTACGGAACCCACCGCAGCCATCTCAAGTCTGCCCTTGTCGAGGGGCGTGGAACCAGGCCCAGCAAAATCTGATGCCTGGGAACCGGAAATGAGGGGGGAGTAAAGCAAGGGCCAATCAGGGCGAAGGAGCGAGACAAAGCGGACCAATCGACGTTTCGCCCTGAAGGTCATGGGGAAGTGGAAAGGGAGGAAGGTGAAACCATAGAGATATGAAACTAGAGGGGAAGAAAGGCGACGGACGCTCACATTCTGAACTTCCGGCATCAGGTTGAAAGGCTCGTGTGTGTTTTTTGTCATGTTGGTGTAAGCTATTCCGGGCCAGTTCGCCGAAGGAGGAATGTAGTGATAGGAGAGACTCTTCAGGTTACAGTTCTGCGCACGTTTATCTGGAAGTAACACTTAGTAGGCACTGGTTCTGAATAGGGTTGCACGGTGTTTTTTTCCTTAAAAAATGTTTAGGGACACACGCATTTTGCTACTCATATTGAAATGCTGCCCCTCAATGAGGCCAAACTTAGATTCACAAAACGTTTAGGGATATGCATACCCCCAGAAAAAAGCACTGGGGTTGCATAGACCTAATGCCATCCCCAGCACACGTGCCTTGAACTCAGTACAGTGGTACCTCATGTTACATACGCTTCAGGTTACAGACTCCGCTAACCCATAAATAGTGCTCCAGGTTAAGAACTTTGCTTCAGGATACGAACAGAAATCGTGCGCCAGCGGCAGCAGGAGGCCCCATTAGCTAATGTGGTGCTTCAGGTTAAGAACAGTTTCAGGTTAAGAACAGACCTCCAGAACAAATTAAGTACTTAACCCGAGGTACCACTGTAGTACAGTATTAGGCATACTTGGCGATCACTAGTGGCCGAGTAAGATTGCCTTCCATGAATGCAGTTTTAGCAGCGTGTGCCTACATGACTGTGGAGGCCAATACTGGATCCACACATCCTTCCACAGTGGGGACATAGGTTTCCAGGTGGGAACTGATCACAGTGAGGATTTTCCAGACGTGCCTTCCTCTTTGCTCATTTCTCCCTTTCGTCCAATATTTGTTCTTCTTCAAAATCCATGATGCCTTGGGTAGAAGCTGTTCTGCAATTGGAGCACTCACAGGCCAGTGTTTCCCAATTTTCGGGGCTTAGACTGCTTTTCTTTTGCCTTGAGAGTGGCAATAAACCTCTTTTGTTGTCCACCAGTATTTTGCTTTCCATTCTTGAGCTGGGAATAGAGTAGGCATCAATGGAATTTACTTATGAGTACGGTGGCACCTCGGGTTAAGAACAATTTGTTCCAGAGGTCTGTTCTTAACCTGAAACTGTTCTTAACCTGAGGTACCACTTTAGCTAATGGGACCTACCGCGCCACTGCAGCATGATTTCTGTTCTCATCCTGAAGCAAAGTTCTTAACCCAAGGTACTATTTCTGGGTTAGCGGAGTCTGTAACCTGAAGCATCTATAACCTGAAGCGTCTGTAACCCAAGGTACCACTGTAGACATATACAGTAAAATGCAGGTTGCGAGCCAATTCATAAAAAGAGCTAGATTGCATTAGTCCATAGATCAATGCAGAGTAAAAACAGAAACATAAAAGCCAATTCAATCTGTAGATAGTACATCCTACATGACTAGAAGGCACTGATGACATGAACTGGTTTACACCTCTTTTCAAGCTGTTCAAATTGGAAACCATCACCACTTCTCGTGGAAGCAAACTCCATCATTTAAAAATGTACTGTGTGAAGAAGTACATCATTTTGTCTGTCCTGAATCTTCCACCATTCAACTTCATTCGATAGCCCCAGCGTCTAGGTTATGAAAGAGTGAGAAAAACTTCTATCTACTTTCTCCATACCATACATAATTTTATAAACCTCTCTCATATACCCCCCTTACTTGTCTTTTTCCCAACTAAAAAATCCCAAATGTAACTTTTTTCTCATAAGGGAGTGGCTCTGTCCTACCAATCTGTTGCCTTTTTCTTCACCTTTTCCAACAGTGCAATATCCTTTTGGTGATACAGTGACCAGAACCGTGCATAATATTTCATTTTATTTATAAGGCTTCACAAAAGTGGCCAAAAGCACCCACCTTTCCTAGTTTCTCTAATACACACTTGACCCAAGCCATATTCCATACTGCCACTGCTCTGCACCCTTCTCAGCTACTTTTGCCTGGCTGAATGTATCATTGAACTACAATAATGCCTCTTGCTTGCCTGGATGCAAAGGGTTTGTGTGTGTGTGTGTGTGTGTGTGTGTGTGTGTATAACCCTTTGGTTTTTCCTAGCAAGAAATCCACTTTTTCACAGCAGCTGCATACTGCATTGACATTTTCATTTGAGCTATCCAAATGACCCCAGTGTCTTTTTCAGATATTGGGGATATATTTTACCAGCTCATGTGTATGTGAAGTTAGAATGTTTGCACAATACTTTATGCTTACTTAAACTGAACCACAGTAGTACCATAGAGTAAGTTGTCTTGCCAGGCTTATCTATGTCACTTCCCCTTAGCTTGGTGGGAGCAGATAGGCAAATAAAGCATTTGTGTTGTCTCCCCTCTTAGTCTACCAGAGAACTCAGTGTGTGAAAAACTTTGAGCTGGTTTGCTCCATCTCAGCCACATTGCTCTCACCAGCCTTTCTTGTGTTCCTATACCGATAATTTAGAAACTTTTACTACTTTGTAACGATAAAAAGGTTTTACTGCTTCTGACTGATGTATGGAAAAGCACATAACCAGACCTTTGAAGGGTTTGGTGGTAAGTAAACTGATTTGTTACTTGCCAAACGTGTGGCCTTTTCCTGCGTGTGGGAAGAGGGACATTTTAGAACTCACTTGGAAGGGCTAACAGCCTATATTTCCACACCCTACTTCACTGCCTATTTTGTGACTTTCTCTGCTGGGATTCTCACCCAGGAGTACTTGCCCCAAACTTGGAATATGTGTGTGTGTATGCAGGGTTGTTGTGAGGCAGGCGGAAGGAGAGAGGGAGAACTGACCATAAGCTCAGGCTAACAACATCCCTTGTGGAGGGGGAGGGGGAAAGCTGCCATGTCGCTTAGCCCCGTTGGTTGCTACAGCACACCTGCTGCCGGTGGCAAGAAACCTGCGACATAAGACTCTCTGACAGCTGCTGCAGCCGCGCACTGGCCCTTTAAGAGCCCCTCCCGTCCCTTCCGAGGCAAGGCGAGTAGCTGCCGGTCACGTGTCGGCGGCTTCAGCCGAGGGGGGGGGGAAAGGGGGTCCGTATCACGTGGGAAGGTCGAGCGGAGGGTCACGTGGCGCGAGAGATGGCGACCTCGGCGGAGCGAGAGGCGGGCCGCGGCGCCGAGGAGGCGTTTCTCACTTTCTACACGGAGGTGCGGAGTCCCTGGGGCCCTTTCCCCCCCTTGCGCTTCGAGCCCCCCCGCTTTCCCTCACCCTCCTCGGGCCTTGGCGCTGGCTAGGCCGCGGGGGGAGATCCACAAGGCGCTCTCTCCCCTCCTGGCCTCTTCCTTTGGGGCTCCCTGCGACTCCTGTCCCGCGAGGGCGGCAGGGACGCGCCTTTCCCTCTGCCGTTCCCACCTCACCCCCCCCCGCTCCCTGGGGCGGAGGGGCCCATTTATGGGTGTTACTGCGGGGTGCATGACTAGAGGATCGGCGGTTCCCCAGGGCCTCTCTTGACCCCCCCCCCCGACTGTCCTGGCTATGGCTGCCTGGGGTTGCCAATCTGGTGTTTTTGCGGGGACCTCGGGGAGGGTCTTTAATGGTGAAAGAAGGGGCAGAGGGACCCATTCCTCATCTGGTGTGCATGCAGGGCCGGATTTAGGTTTGATGAGACCCTAAGCTATTGAAGGTAATGGGGCCTTTTATATGTCCAGCTGTCCTTTGTCAACAACAAATAGTCGCAGTTTTTTGTGTTGAATACAGTCATACATCATGTTATGTTTGCTTCACGTTACGTTTTTTCAGGTTGCATCCCGTGGTACCGGAAAGGGTTACTTCCGGGTTTTGCTGCTTGCGCATGCACAGTAGTGCTAAATTGCGCTTCGCGCATGCGCACAAGCACCAAATCACGCCACGCACCTGCACAGATATGGCGCTTCAGGTTGCGGGCTCTTCAGGTTGTGAACGGGCCTCTGGAATGGATCCCGTTCGCAACCAGAGGTACCACTGTATATGCTATATGGTAATTTATGGACCTAATAAATATCTAAAGCCATTTGCACATGTTGCCATGAAACCAGTCCATGATGCAGAATGTAGTCACCCTATATATAGAAATGAGCACCCAGTGATATTTTAGGGAGCAGGCTAGCAGGCGGGGCCCATTACTTGCATCATAAGAGCTACACAACACAAAAGACTGTTGCTGTATGTAGGTCTTATTTGTTTTTAACTTGTATTTTGGAAATGTACATCCAGGTTTTTTTCCTTTACATTTTTGGGGGGCGCCAAGAGAGTGGGGCCCTAAGCTGTATAGCTTGTTTAGCTTATATGTAAATCCGGCGCTGTGTGCATGGAGTTGTTGTTACAGTATTAATTGAATTTATATACCGCCCTATACCCTCAGGTCTCAGGGTGGTTCGCAGGATAAAATCAGAATATAAAACTGCAAAGTGCATAATCAAAATAACAGCAGCAACCACAAACCAGTATAACATCCCTCAACACATTTAAAAAGGGCATACTGTGGCCATCACATACTTTGTTAACTACAGGGCTTTCTTAAAAGTGGCTGTAGTCCTATTTCTGCTTATCTGGGACCACTAACCCACCGCCCTGTGGATAAGACACATTGACTCACACTGCAGGGCTTGTTTGGTGTTATTTACTTGCATCCTGCCTTTCTCCCCAAGTGGGGGATCCAAGGCGGTTTGCAACATTTAAAAGCATCGTTTATTAAATTACAATATAATAACCATAAGTTGCACAAAACTGATAATTAAAATAACATCTCTGTGTATGTAAAGGCAGCAGTTAAAATATGATTTGTCCTGGCAGCAGCCTAGAGATCAGCACAGTCTGTACTGCAGCCTGGGGCCCAAGCCCAATAGGGCTTTGGTCAGAACTATTATTTTGAATTGTGTCCAGAAATAGACCAGTAGCCAGTGAAGTTATTTTAACAGTGGAGTAATATGTTCCCTGTAACCCAGGCATAGGCAAACTTGGCCCTCCAGATGTTTTGGGACTACAATTCGCAACAGGACCAGTGGTCAAGCATGATGGGAATTGTAGTCCCAAAACAGCTGGAGGGCCGAAGGTTGGGGATGCCTGGTTTAATATATCCATCCTGTGTAAAGTCTTCTAAGACCGCCTCTCCTGGTATGCCCCACAGAGAAACCTACGGTCTGCAAATAAAAACATCCTGAAGGTCCCAGGCCTCAGAGAGGTTAGGCTGGCCTCAACTAGAGCCAGGGCCTTCTCGGCTGCGGCTCCAATCTGGTGGAACGCTCTGTCACAAGAGACTAGGGCCCTGCGGGACCTGACATCTTTCCGCAGGGCCTGCAAGACAGAGTTGTTCCACCAGGCCTTTGGTCAGGGCGCAGCCTGACTCCCTCCTCTGGCAACCTGTACAGAATTTTGCTTAATGGTTGCCATCAACTTGATTTTAATTAATTTTTATAATGAAATATTTTTAGAATGTTGGTTTATTTGATAGTTTGATTATTTGATTGTTGTTAGCCGCCCTGAGCCCGGCTTCGGCTGGGGAGGGCGGGATATAAATAAATTTTATTATTATTATTATTAAGTGACTAACAGTTGTCAGTGCACACCTGGAATAATTAATGCAGCTGTAGTTGTGTGCCCTCTGGAATCTGATACCTCACAGTCCGATCCACATGTTTGAGTATTGGCACTTACTTGGTGCAGGATTGTACCATATGATTGCAATGTGCAAATGCAGAAACTGGTATCGGGCACAGAAATCGTCATTCAGACAATGTCAGCCTTCATTATAATAAATGTCTATACCATGGTTCAGTTAGTCATTTGGCAGCACCTGATGCTGTAACATTGCAGAAGCCAAGCAGGTGTGGTAGACCTGGTTAACTCCTTTAATGGGAGACCTCTTGGAACCCCATGTAAGAGCAGGATGAAATGATGATGATGATGATAATAAAATATACACTGAAAAGAAAACCTCTACTATATCACTGAATTCACAAACCAGTATTGATCTCCTTTATTTTGAAACCTGTTGCACTACAAATATGGCTCTGGCATGCACCATATATTATTCACACATCTGAAAAATATTTTTTTTCCAGCAATGTAATTTGTTTTGAGGAAGGGGACAGGGAAGACAGTTTGGACCAGTTTTCCCTGAAGTACCCCATACTGCCTCATGTTGCTGCAAAGGTCTCCTGACCCTCCAGGGTAGTTGTTCAGGCAGCAGGGGCTTGCTGGAGGAGGAGGGATCAGTCAAAATTGCTTTCCACTCCTTCCAGCATGAGCAGCACTTCTCTGAGTGCATCTCTGAATCCAACCCATAATTATGCTTTGCTCTTGGGCTCTGAAGATAACCTTTATTTACAGATGTTCCTTTCAACATATGTTTTAATAATGTACAGTTCTAATAATTGATGGCTGTTTAATTTCTGCAGGTGAAACAAATAGAAAAGCGGGACTCTGTTCTAACGTCAAAAAACCAGATTGAGAGGCTTACTAGACCTGGATCATCCTATTTCAACCTGAATCCATTTGAGGTAAGTCCAAGCACATTTTCATTAATATGGTTTTTTTTTACAGCTGTTAATTTGTTTATTGTGTGATTGACAGTCATGCTCAGTTCATAGCTAGCACTTTCTTTAAGGCAGATGGAAGCTGCAATGTCATACGTCTCTTCAGTTTGCACCTGCAAAGGGTACATGCAACAAAGTGTTGCAGCGTAGAGTGCTCTTGTTCAGATGTTTTATTTATGATTTTCAGATATACACATTTCAATAGTTTTACAATCATTTTAACATTTCAAAACTCGACTTACTCCTCTTTCTGTCCTAAATTTGCAAATTGCTTTTAATATCTTCCTAGGTTTTTACATAATTATCTTTATGCAGATTTATATTACTTGCTGTTAACCATACACCTAGATACTTAACCTTCCTTTCAATCTTTAGACCTGACACATCTTGTAATTTATTTTAACTCTCATCATTCATATTTTTTACCATGAGTTTGGTTATGTCTTTATTAATCTTAAGACTTGCTCATCTCCACTTTTTTAAATCTCTTGTAATACTTTTGGGATTGACTCCATTGGTTCTACAGATATCACCACGTCGTCTGTGAATGCTTTTAATTTAATATTGTCTCTGTCCCACTCTTATACCTTTAATTTTTTTTATTACATCTTATTCTTTGCGCCTGCCAGCCATGCTGTTTTCCAGGATACTCCATTCCATTCTCCGCTCTGCCCTGGCTTTCCACACACACACACACACACACACACACACACACATATCCATAGCCAGTGAACATTCAATGGTCACTGGGCTGTTTGGGGACTTTTTCACCTAAGCCCCCTGACCCAAGGTTTTATATTTTTGCAAACATTGTTTTCTGAGCCTGTTGGTGTCTACCTCTTATACATGGATGATGTGGGCTACATATCTATCATCACCTGGAAAATGAGTTTATTTTTATATAGGATTTTCTGAGGCAGTCCTCTTTCAAGGAAGCCACTTCCATCAGTTTCTCAGTCAGTGTACCAAAGAAGAAATGCTCATTTAGGCACACATAGGCCTAGATCCAGTTGCATAACCAAAGATGTAAGCTTGGGAAAGAGCATGAGTTTTGGCATGACATGTTATCACAGCCTTGTCTACTGGAGTGTAATCCTTCTGCTGAAGAAAGTTTTATGTAGTTTCCAGATTGCAGAAAGGCTCAGAATGTAGCTGCTTATGATGATGTTACTTTGGTCTCTTCCAGGTGTTGCAGTTGGACCCTGAAGTTACAGATGAGGAGATAAAGAAGAGATTCCGCCAGGTATGTGCCTTTGTTGTTATTTTTGTAATACAAAGAGCCTTGGAGCAAATCATGTGAGGAGAGGGGAAAGTACTTTTCCTTCAAAGACAATTTATTTTTACTACTTGTCAGAGCTACCCTAGGTCCCAGCTCACAAAGGACCAACGCTGCTTCGTTGTTAAGTATAAAAGTCTTTATTGAAGTTCAATTTCACTTCCAGAGCCGCAGCGCGCAGCCCCACGTCTAAAGTCTCAGACCACTGATGCTCCGTCTGAGTCTCCTCCCCCTTGACACCAATTTAAGATTCTAGCCTTGCTCCACCTTCTCCGCTGCTCCTTCCTCCTCTGGGTCCGCCTGCCCGCCGGGGTTCCGCCCTTTCTAGCCTCTTCTCCCACTGATTCCCCTGAGCCTTCTCCCTCCCTCCGGCGGGCTTTAGGAGCTGGTTCCCCATCCGGGTCTCCTGCTGTTCCGCGCGCCTGCACATTTGAACTTGGCGCGCGCGCCCAGCCAGCAGCTTTCCTCCTGACCGTTCCACTGCTGCTGTCACTGCTTCCCCCATCGGGGGGGCTAGCTGCAACTGACCTCCCCTCCGTTGGAGGCGTGGTCAGCCCTGACTCCCTCTCTGGAGGAGACACTGCTCCTGACACATGTGACTCCTCCCCCCCACTACGCTCTGGTGGGGAAACTGGTCCCGATCCTCCACTGCTGCTTTGGGGTTCCCCTCTGGCTCCTTGTTTCTGGTGCGTCCCCCCTGGGACCCCCCTTGCCCTGACCATCGGCGCCCCCTTCTGGGAATCTTCTGATTCGCTGGAGAAGCTCATGGAATCTCTAGGGCCACTGTCATACTCCCCTACGCTGCCTTCGGATTCTTCCCCTTCGCTCTCCCAATCCTCTCTCCCTAGTGCTCCTGCTCCTGATTCCCTGACACTACTACAGTGGTACCTTGGTTCTCAAATTTAATCCGTTCCGGAAGTCCGTTCCAAAACCAAAGCGTTCCAAAACCAAGGCATGCTTGCCCATAGAAAGTAATGGAAAATGGATTAATCTGTTCCAGACTTTTAAAAACAACCCCTAAAACAGCAATCTAACATGAATTTTACTATCTAACGAGACCATTGATCCATAAGATGAAAGCAATAAACTGTGTACTGCAGTCACACAATTAATCAATCAGTAGCTGAACTGTCTTCCACACAGTCACAAAAAGAAAAAAAAGAGCCGCAAAAACAAAAAACGCAAAATAAATAGCAAAAACAGACAGACCTCAGAGTAACACTCAAAAAGGAAGTGTGGCACTCAAATCAGAAGCGTGACACTCAAAATGGAACACGTTCAGCTTCTGAAAAAAGTTCGCAAACCAGAACACTTACTTCCAGGTTTGCAGTGTTTGGGTTCCAAGTTGTTTGAGTACCAAGGCGTTTGAGAACCAAGGTACCACTGTATTGGTTTGGGATGTGCCATGTGTCATGGGTTGGGACTGTGCAAGTAACCCTGAAGCCCCATCCCCACCGCCATTCTAATTCCTTGAGCACTGGAAGTTCAGTTCTGACTTAGGTCGCATCAGAGACCACTCATTTTTGCAAGCTTTCTCTTCCAGCTAAATAGTATGCAAGCTGTGTGTTGTTGTTTTGTTTTATTTGAAATTGAAGCTGAGACTCTCAAAATGCCAAATTTTGTACCAGGTAACAAGTCCTGGTCTTGCATTGTGAAATCCCAGATGTGAACACTTTGGTGTTGTTTTTTTATTCACAGTTTGAATAAATTGCAGGGGAGCAAGATTTGAGGGCCCTCTAGGAAATTAGTTTGTCCTAACTGAGTATCTATACAAAGATTCACAGTATTAAGGTCCACAAATCTGTAGTTATTTAGGGTGGGTTTCTTCATTTGATCTACTCAGCTGCTTTGCTGAGATTGGGGAGGCCTGGGAATCCAGATGAAGGGCTTATTCCAAAAAGAGGAGAATGAGTGGCGAATGTTTGATGCCATTTTATTAATAAACAAGGCAGAGAAGCCAATGCAGACCATTCTGTTATGGGTAGCCCTGTGATAACAGCACACCTTTTGATAAAAGTACATTTTTACTCCGTCTTTTACAGTTATCCATATTGGTGCATCCCGACAAAAACCAAGATGATCCTGAAAGGGCACAGAAGGCATTTGAAGGTACCTCGCTGGTTTTCCTGTGTTTCCAAAGCTCCAGATGCTAGCATTGCACAAAATGAATGCGGTTGGGTTTGATGCTAGAGCTTGGAAAGAGAGCTGCCTACCGCTGCTCTGTTGGATCTCTGGAAATAAACACGGCTTAGTGTTTTCTCAAGCTCTGATCGCATAAGCAGTGTAGACCATTCAAGTTATGTTGAGTGTGCTGATAGAAATGTTTGGTTTGTCAGCTGTCGACAAAGCATACAAGTTGTTGCTGGACCAGGAACAAAAGAAGAGGGCCTTGGACGTGATACAGGCTGGAAAGGAATATGTAGAGCACATTGTAAGTACCGTGGGTGCGTGACAGCTAGCCTCTGATTTGAGGGAGGGGATTAAGCGACTGAGCTTGATGTCTAGGGAGGGGGTGCAATTTTATGTTTGCCGAGAGCTAAAGTGTTTCCTCATCATAGTTCAGGTTAGAACAGAGCTTTTCTATATTTTATTCAACCATGATTTTGATTTTCTGCAAATATAACTAGAACTGAAATATTAGAAATGGGAACAGGGAGGCATACCAAATGTAACTATTGGTGCTTGGAATTTGATAAATGTTAATTATTATGCAGATGAAATCTAATAGATCATTTAAACTTATTTTGAAGCTGTCTTATTAAAATTCTGCTAGGAAAAAAATGTAACTTGAAATTTTTTGCTGATGGGAGATAGGATTGATTTATTATGATACTTTCTACCATATACCATCCTAGACACGAGCTTGAGTGGATTATGTTAAATTGTTTAAACGTTTTCATGTGTTCAGTGCTTTAGTTTGGCTAGGCCATATCCCTTCAGAGCTCTCTGCTCCCACATTGCTCACATTCTTGCTGTTGAATTAGATGGAATTCTTGCTGTGCCACTTTACCTTTGAGTATGTGATGGGTGAGGAGCTTAGAGAGGGATTAGAATGCCGCCTAATTTTCCATCTTTGTCTAAATTCCTCACTCCTCTTCTTTGTCTCCAACCAACCCCAAAAACAGAATATTGCAGAGCTAGAAAATGAGCTTTGTTAAAAGCAAATGGAAAACTGTTTGGGACTGAACTGGAATCCTGTATCATAACCAGGGTGAATCCAGCGGGGGTGGAGGGGGATGCATTTGGCCTGTGCCTAAATTTTAGATGCTTTTCATTTCTTTAGCGTTCAGAATTTTTTAAAATGTGCATCACACACAGATGTGACACACTCTCAACTTAGAGATGCATTTTTAAGCAAGTAAGAGATGAGATGTAGCAAAAGACATGATTTGTTTGTTAGCTGATAAAGATTTTGCTACGTTAAAGAACTGTAACTTATACATATGAATAAAAAGATTTCAGTTCTTGATGGCACAAGATTAGACAGATCAGCATGTTCTCTTAAGATCAGGTGACTATCAAGCCAGCCAACCACCGGCTTTTTTCTATACCTCCCTCCCCACATATGTCATCATTTTTTAGTTATTATTATGGCTAGGGGTCCCAAAAGCTGGAGGTGGCCCGGGACTCTATAGACTTCTGAGAGGGCCTGACCATAATGACATATATGTGGGAAGTAGGAGAAAGTTAGAGTGTCCAACTTCCGTTCAGCTTGCAGTCTTTTTAGCTAAGCCTCCTTTTAGCCAGGATAACTGTAAACTTTTCTTTTAATAAAAACATGTAGTATTGGAAGAAGCTGTAGCATTATCACTGATCATGTCTCCTTGTACTTGCAATTTTATGTTTTCAACTTGGATATCCAGACAGTAAAAAGTAAACCAATTCGGAAATCTGTTTTCACTCAGGACCCATGACATCAGTGCCTGTGCTTATTGATCTTGTGGCTGTCGGAAGTGATAGCAGAAGTGATAACAAGCCTAGTGCAGTTCAGACTCTGTAAGATTTCTGTGCTCCTTACCTGTGATACCTTTTTAGGCAAAAGAGAAAAAGAAACAGTTAAAGAAAGAAGGCAGGCCAACCAACATAGAAGAAGATGATCAAGAAGTAGTAAGTTGACTAGCAGGATATACTTGGTTGGCAGGGCTGGGTTCTCCCAGGCCTGGGGTGTACTTTGTTTGTTTATGATTTGGGAGCAATACACATCTTGGAACATCTGAGGCCTTGAGGCTGGAGGCTTGTAAACCTCCTCAGTGTCTCTTGAGTGCCTTTTGGGTCCCCTCTTACATTTGTGGGCCCCCAGTAGGTTTGGTGGGATGCAACATCACTCTATGAGTGCTGGACAGCCAGGATGCTGCTATTTAAATTCCCACACAGTGCTACTTGAGGGACATCTAAATGACAGCACTCCCAGACCTGGTGCCTGATATGTATGGCCTTGTTGCCATTATTCTGTTAATGTCAATATGCTTACCACCTGCTCACTCAGACCCAGCCACTTGGTGTGCTGGGGAGGGTTTGAAGGTGGGGACACTGTCAGGTTGCTTGGGTGCCACAGCTGTCTCAGGCTGTTGATGCTGGGCCCAGTCTGTTTTACCGTGTTTTAAATATACTGTGACCTGCTTGGGAAACCTCGGCTAGCAGGTAATATGGAGGTATTCCCAATAGATGTATATATTTGCCAAGTCCCTGCTCGCTCTCCCTTCCTTTTCATTATTTGGTCCTCATTTTACTGTCGTGTGCTGAGATTTACTGCTTTTCACTGCAGTTTTACGGGACAGCCTTAACCATGTCTACTCAGAGATTGCAGCCTCTGTTACCTTTCCCAAACTAGAAAACAATTCCATTCTTAAGAACTTTACTACAGGGTGGCGTCTTGTATAAACACTTGAAAGATTATTCTGGAATGTGCTAGTGGCGTGATGGGTTGGTAGAAGATGTAGTATTTCAAGTCCCGGCCTCTGAAGTGTCCAACTAGTGTGTGCTGCAGTGTCATTTTTTTTGCATGCAGTCCTGCGGAGGGGGGTGGGGGAAGGAGTTTTGTATAAAGCTTTTCATTTTTCCAGGCCCAGGGGTTATTAAATGAAAGCTTACATTGCAGCTGGGCCCTTGGTATGAGTGCTAAACCTGTGTTTCTTACAGTTCAAACAAGCGGTGTACAAGCAGACAATGAAGCTCTTTGCAGAACTCGAAATTAAAAGGAAAGAAAGAGAAGCAAAAGAAATGCATGAAAGGTAGGAGAAGCAGTGGGGTATTGTGTTTGGTGTTGCTTTTCTTGAAGCCCATGTAGTTAGGAATCGTGGAGCCTGTAGGCAGCATCTGAAATCTGAGTTGTTGGGGTTTTCCAAAAGTAGCCTTAGGGAGAGGGAAATGCTATTTTATTAAGCATTTTTATAACGCTTAACCCATGGGTGGGCACACTAAGGCCCGGGGGCCGGATCCCGTGCTTTCGCCTTCTAAATCCGGCTTGCGGACAGTCCAGGAATTAGCGTGTTTTTACATGAGTAGAATGTGTCCTTTTATTTAAAATGCATCTCTGGGTTATTTGTGGGGCATAGGAATTCATTCATCCCCCCCCAAAAAAATATAGCCCGGTCCCCCACAAGGTCTGAGGGACAGTGGAGCGGCCCCCTGCTGAAAAAGTTTGCTGACCTCTGGCTTAACCCAATGATTAGCTTTACACATGCTCCCAGAGAGACAGCTATGTTAAATCTGTTGCAAGAAATATAACAAAGAGGCTTTTGACACCTTAAAAAGAACCCCAATACATTTTAATGTTTGTGTAATAAGCATGTGTGGTCTAGAACCTACTTCATCAGAACCGAAATAAACAGTAATGGGGAAATCGGGCAGCCTTGTCGTGTACCTTTTTCAATTTTAAACTCTTCTGTAACCACATTGTTAACTATCAGTTTAGCCTTTTGTTCTGAATATATTGCCTCAATCCCGTTCTCAAACCCCCGTCCCACTCCCATTTCTTTTAAGTTCCCCTTCATAAATTTCCAAGAAATGTTGTCAAAGGCTTTCTCCGCGTCTATAAAAATTAAAGCTGCTTTGGTGTTTATGTTTGTTTGTAAAAGTTCCAATATGTCTATAATGTTCCTTGTGTTAGTAAACATATGTCTGCCCGGGAGAAAGCCTGCCTGGTCTTTATGGATTATCTCACTTAAAACTTTCTTAAATCTTCGTGCCAAAACATCTGCAAATATTTTGTAATCCACATTTAAAAGGGAGATGGGACGGTAATTCTTAAGTTGTGTCTTTTCAGTTTCTGACTTTGGAATCAATGTGATAAATGCTTCTTTCCACGATTCAGGCGCCTTCTTCCCCTCCATTATTTCATTACTGACCTCCAACAAAGGTTGTATCAAATAATCCTTCAATGTCTTATAGTAGTTAGAGGTCAGTCCATCTGGCCCTGGTGATTTGCCCTGTTTCAGACTCAGGATGGCCTGTTCAATCTCTTGTTGTGTTATTTTGCCATTTAAAATTGTTCTGTTTTCTTCTGACAGCTTTGCTAATCCATTTCTCTCCAAAAATTGTGTAATCTCTATTTCATCTTGTGGCCCTTGAGTATATAACTTTTTAAAATACCTCTGGAAGCACTTTCTAATCTCTCCCGGGTTCTGAATGTTCCTTCCTTCAACCTCTAAGTTTGTTACTGTATTTAATCTTTGTCTCCTTTTCAACTGCCAAGCTAACAGTTTCCCACATTTATTTGCCGATTCAAAAGTTTTTTGTTTCATTGTTTTAATCTTCCATTCTATTTCCTGATTTATCAGCTTGGAATATTGCGCCTGATAAAGTTTAATTTCTCTCAGAATCGGTTGGGACTTCGGGTTAGATCTTAACTTCTTCTCCAACTCTTTGATACTTTCCAGAATTTTATCTTTCTTTTCATTTTGCAGTCTTTTCTTTAAGGAATTCTGTTGGATCAAGAACCCTCTCATCACAGCTTTACTTGCATCCCAGATAGTTCTTTTTTCCACCGTAGTGTTCAAATTAATCTCAAAATAGTCCTTTAAGGTTTTTTGGGCCTTCTTTACAATTCTTTGATCTCTAAACAGGCCATCATTCATCTTCCATCTAAAGGAGCCGATTGGGATCAATGTCATATCCATTCTCAAGGCGTTATGGTCGGAGCATGTTTTGGGGCAGATTTCCACCTTCCTCACCTTAGGTGCCAGACTTCTAGTTATCCATATTTGGTCGATTCGTGTCCAAGTCAGTTGAGCTTCAGAAAAGAATGTTCCTTCTCTTCCCAAGGGGTTTCTAACTCTCCAGATGTCAACCCAGTCCATATTGTCAGTCATTTCAAAAAAGGTCTTAGGTAGTCTTCCCTCTTTAGTAATGTTCTGGTTCTGTGACTTATCCATATTTGTTGATACGACCCCATTCATGTCCCCCATCATGATGACGTTGTTGTAATCCAGATAGTCCAGCATGATCTCGTGCAACTTCTTATAAAAATCCGATTTTCCTTCATTTGGAGCATAAATTCCTAATATCAAAATTTTTTCTCCTTGATACTGTATTTCTATTGCGAGGATTCTTCCACTTTCGTCTTTAAAGAGAAATTTTGGTGAAAGGCTCTCTTTTGCATAGATCACTACACCTCTCTTTTTAACTGTATCCGATGATATAAATTCTTGACCAAGCCTTTTATTTATTAACACCTTTCTATGGAGCCTAATCACATGCGTTTCTTGTAAGCATATAATGTCCAATTGTTCCTTTTTTAAAATATGAAAAATTTTAGACCTTTTTTCGGGACTGTTACAGCCATTTATGTTCCAACTCAAAAGCTGCAGAGACATCCTGGATAGATCTGGTTATTCTTTCTGGGGTGGTACCTTGTTCTCCGGTCCTTGAGGATCCGAGGGGGCGGGCTCCCCTGGAGGTTCTGGCGCTGGCAATCCAAGTCCTTTGTGGAGGTCTTCTCCGTGTGCTCCCAAAAACTTGTCTCTATCTTCCACTGTTTTGATTTTGATCTTTCTCCCTCTGTAGGTAAAGGATAATCCTTGTGGAAACTCCCACCTGAAGATAATTGCGTTGCTTCTCAACAGTCTTGCCAATTCCGTGTAATTAGATCTAAGGTCCAGCAACTGCTTAGAAATGTCCTTGTAGATTTCAATTCTCTTGCCCAAGATGTCTAGTGACTTTTCGTAGTGCAGGCCCAAAATCTTGTCCCTTTCCTCCTTTAATCTCAATGTTATCAAACAATCTCTGGGCTTCTCTGTCCTTCTGACTCTGCCAAGCCTGAAAGCAGATGCAATTTTAAAGTCTTTTTCCTCTAACTCCCAAAACTTGGCAAATTCCTTAGTTAGAAATTCAATAAGATTATCTTCTTCCACCTCTGGTATTGACCGTATCCTCAAGTTGGTCTCCCTGTTTCGCAGTTCTGTCATCAAAAAGTAAATCTGATGTTCTCCAACTTGTTTGCTGAGTGGTCTTACTTCTTTCTCAAGTTCTTCCAATCTTTGACTAGTATCTTCAGCCAGTTTACGATTTTCACCTACAGCCTCCTTTAATTCTCCAATGGATTGGGCATTCTGTGCAACTTGTCCAGTCAGCTTATTCAAACTTTCTGTGTTCTGTTCAATTTTAGCTGTATGCAAATCAGCCTTCTTGTCCAGAGCCTCCAGTTTCTCCAAAATTTTCTCCAAGACAGAGCTACTTGTCCCTGAAGCCATATCTCCCAGGTGCAGCTCCTCTGTCTCACCCTCCCCTGCCTGTATTAGGGAGGCCGCCTCTATGTCTGGAGGCAAAGTGGAAGGCAAGGCCGGCACAGAAGATCTACGCTGTGAGGCTGCAGATAAAGTTAAAGTTGTTTGTTTAGTCCTTCCTCTTCTCCTTGCGCCACTCATTCCAAAGTTATCTGTAATCCAAGGTCAATCCAAGTTGTTCCCATGAGAAAGCAGAGTCCCAGATGCAATAGTCAAACAGAGGCCGGGAAAGGGAAAGTAAAACAAAGTCACTGCTGTAAGCCCAAAATCCTCTAGAGGGAGCTTAATACGTTTTCAGGGAAAAGATCAAATCCAAGTTAAACTTATAAATTTAAATCCATGTCCATCGCCTCCACAATGTATTATTTTTAGCAGAGTAAAACTTAAAGCAAAACAGTGTTTCTTACAGTGCCTTGACTGCAACAGTTTCAAAGTATCCAATTCCAACTCAGAATGTTTCAAAACCTGAATTCAATGTATCCAAAGTTGCAAACTGGTGCTCATCCAGGCAGCTCCAGCACCAGAGATTCTTATTTATTTTATAATCCACTGGTGCCACAGAAGAAGGATATCAATGCACCCCGAATATGACCAGCAAAAGTCAATAGCTCAAAGTCTTTCACTCAGAAAACTGCTTTAACAGGGTGCCAGCATTTAGTTAACGCATAACTTTTTGTCTCCACTCCTCCTGCTCTTTGCTTAAAGTTCAGTATAGCGGGAGATGGGCTTCCTGCTTATCCTCACTCCGTTTTCAGCCAGATTTCAACTTTTTTTAAAAAAGTTTTAAAAGTTTCATAAAGTTCTCAAAAAGTTTCAGAAAGTTGACAAAAGTTTCAGAAAGTTTTCAATGTCCAAATTTACTCACGGGTTGTAGTTTCCAAAGTTCAGAAAAGTTGCAGGAAGAAAGGACAGCGCTGACCGGCAACAGCAACGCGGCTTCACTTCGCTGTTTGCGCAACGACCCACAGCGCCGCTACCCCCTCCGCGATCCGGAGCCCCTTACGGGGTCCCTTCAGCGTTTTGGGGGCTGCTTCTGGCGCCCGCCGGGTCCCGAGACCACAGGCTTCTGCCACCTGTGGTTTTCCTGAATGGGTCTCCGCTTCGCCGTAGCGGACGACCCGTTTACAGCGGAGCTCCCTTCTCCTTACTCGGAGAAGGCAGCCATTACCGGTCGCGCCGCCTCCGGAAGTCTGTTTATTGATTATGATTACTACTCTCCAAGAGACACTTATTTCCACATGTAATTGTGTGTGTGTGTTTGTGCATTTCAAATAGAACATGAGTAGCAGTGGCAGCTCCATGTTTTGGAGGGCCCTCAGTCAAGAAACCCTCTATGGGTCCTGTTGCGATTAACTGGGTCAGTTACCTATTGAACCCCTTTTGCATGCGGAATGAGCAACATTTGGCAAGTGAACCTTAAAGAGTAGACTTCACTTGTTGCAATCACAGTCGTGCACAGTGATGTTTGTAGAGTAAGAAAAATATCCAAGTAGTTTACTGTAGGATGAACATAACTTGGATAGAAATGTTTCCCGAGCTATCCTAACTCAGAAGGTTAGAGGTACAGGGATAATGTGGGAATCTGGAGGTCCCTATATATCGTGTTGAGGGGAGGGGAGGTGATTTCACTCACTTCCCGTACACCCACTCCCTTGTGTTTATTTACGAGAAGTCAAGTTACAGGGAACCAGGCAGAGGGCCTTCTCGGTAGTTGCACCTACCGTGTGGAACGCCCTCCCATCTGATGTCAAGGAAATAAATAGCTATCTGACTTTTAGAAGACATCTGAAGGCAGCCCAGTTTAGGGAAGTTTTAATGTTTGATCATGTTTTTAATATTCTGTTGGGAGCCATCCAGAGTGGCTGGGGAAACCCAGCCAGATGGGCAGGGTATTATTATTATCATCATCATCATCACCATCCAATTATCATCCCTGGTCTCTTCATGCCTGCTTAACCCTGTGTTTTACACCCCATTGGAAATGCTGTGGTTTATATCATACAACTTTTTCTTGTGCGGAGAGAAGATATGATGCAATTAGTTGATGCCAGACTGTGTGGGGTGAACAGGTTTGTTGAGATCAGAAGGAAATTGCAGAAACGAGGTCTCCTGATGATTCAGAGCCCTATTCAGCAGTGGTGTTAAGATTCTGATCTGTTTTCATATCCGGCTGCCCTGAAGTTTCAAGCACATCTAGACTCGGTCATAAGTCAAATTATGGTCATTCTCATCCTTACAAGCTACTTGGATATTTTTCTTACTCTACAAACATCACTGTGCACGACTGTGATTGCAACAAGTGAAGTCTACTCTTTAAGGTTCACTTGCCAAATGTTGCTCATTCCGCATGCAAAAGGGGTTCAATAGGTAACTGACCCAGTTAATCGCAACAGGACCCATAGAGGGTTTCTTGCCTGAGGGCCCTCCAAAACATGGAGCTGCCACTGCTACTCATGTTCTATTTGAAATGCACAAACACACACACACAATTACATGTGGAAATAAGTGTCTCTTGGAGAGTAGTAATCATAATCAATAAACAGACTTCCGGAGGCGGCGCGACCGGTAATGGCTGCCTTCTCCGAGTAAGGAGAAGGGAGCTCCGCTGTAAACGGGTCGTCCGCTACGGCGAAGCGGAGACCCATTCAGGAAAACCACAGGTGGCAGAAGCCTGTGGTCTCGGGACCCGGCGGGCGCCAGAAGCAGCCCCCAAAACGCTGAAGGGACCCCGTAAGGGGCTCCGGATCGCGGAGGGGGTAGCGGCGCTGTGGGTCGTTGCGCAAACAGCGAAGTGAAGCCGCGTTGCTGTTGCCGGTCAGCGCTGTCCTTTCTTCCTGCAACTTTTCTGAACTTTGGAAACTACAACCCGTGAGTAAATTTGGACATTGAAAACTTTCTGAAACTTTTGTCAACTTTCTGAAACTTTTTGAGAACTTTATGAAACTTTTAAAACTTTTTTAAAAAAAGTTGAAATCTGGCTGAAAACGGAGTGAGGATAAGCAGGAAGCCCATCTCCCGCTATACTGAACTTTAAGCAAAGAGCAGGAGGAGTGGAGACAAAAAGTTATGCGTTAACTAAATGCTGGCACCCTGTTAAAGCAGTTTTCTGAGTGAAAGACTTTGAGCTATTGACTTTTGCTGGTCATATTCGGGGTGCATTGATATCCTTCTTCTGTGGCACCAGTGGATTATAAAATAAATAAGAATCTCTGGTGCTGGAGCTGCCTGGATGAGCACCAGTTTGCAACTTTGGATACATTGAATTCAGGTTTTGAAACATTCTGAGTTGGAATTGGATACTTTGAAACTGTTGCAGTCAAGGCACTGTAAGAAACACTGTTTTGCTTTAAGTTTTACTCTGCTAAAAATAATACATTGTGGAGGCGATGGACATGGATTTAAATTTATAAGTTTAACTTGGATTTGATCTTTTCCCTGAAGACGTATTAAGCTCCCTCTAGAGGATTTTGGACTTACAGCAGTGACTTTGTTTTACTTTCCCTTTCCCGGCCTCTGTTTGACTATTGTATCTGGGACTCTGCTTTCTCATGGGAACAACTTGGATTGACCTTGGATTACAGATAACTTTGGAATGAGTGGCGCAAGGAGAAGAGGAAGGACTAAACAAACAACTCTAACTTTATCTGCAGCCTCACAGCGTAGATCTTCTGTGCCGGCCTTGCCCTCCACTTTGCCTCCAGACATAGAGGCGGCCTCCCTAATACAGGCAGGGGAGGGTGAGACAGAGGAGCTGCACCTGGGAGATATGGCTTCAGGGACAAGTAGCTCTGTCTTGGAGAAAATTTTGGAGAAACTGGAGGCTCTGGACAAGAAGGCTGATTTGCATACAGCTAAAATTGAACAGAACACAGAAAGCTTGAATAAGCTGACTGGACAAGTTGCACAGAATGCCCAGTCTATTGGAGAATTAAAGGAGGCTGTAGGTGAAAATCGTAAACTGGCTGAAGATACTAGTCAAAGATTGGAAGAACTTGAGAAAGAAGTAAGACCACTCAGCAAACAAGTTGGAGAACATCAGATTTACTTTTTGATGACAGAACTGCGAAACAGGGAGACCAACTTGAGGATACGGTCAATACCAGAGGTGGAAGAAGATAATTTTATTGAATTTCTAACTAAGGAATTTGCCAAGTTTTGGAAGTTAGAGGAAAAAGACTTTAAAATTGTATCTGCTTTCAGGCTTGGCAGAGTCAGAAGGACAGAGAAGCCCAGAGATTGTTTGATAACACTGAGATCAAAGGAGGAAAGGGACAAGATTTTGGGCCTGCACTACGAAAAGTCACTAGACATTTTGGGCAAGAGAATTGAAATCTACAAGGACATTCCTAAGCAGTTGCTGGACCTTAGATCTAACTACACGGAATTGGCAAGACTGTTGAGAAGCAACGCAATTATCTTCAGGTGGGAGTTTCCACAAGGATTATCCTTTACCTACAGAGGGAGAAAGATCAAAATCAAAACAGTGGAAGATAGAGACAAGTTTTTGGGAGCACACGGAGAAGACCTCCACAAAGGACTTGGATTGCCAGCGCCAGAACTTCCAGGGGAGCCCGCCCCCTCGGATCCTCAAGGACCGGAGAACAAGGTACCACCCCAGAAAGAATAACCAGACCTATCCAGGATGTCTCTGCAGCTTTTGAGCTGGAACATAAATGGCTGTAACAGTCCCGAAAAAAGGTCTAAAATTTTTCATATTTTAAAAAAGGAACAATTGGACATTATATGCTTACAAGAAACACATGTGATTAGGCTCCATAGAAAGGTGTTAATAAATAAAAGGCTTGGTCAAGAATTTATATCATCGGACACAGTTAAAAAGAGAGGTGTAGTGATCTATGCAAAAGAGAGCCTTTCACCAAAATTTCTCTTTAAAGATGAAAGTGGAAGAATCCTCGCAATAGAAGTACAGTATCAAGGAGAAAAAATTTTGATATTAGGAATTTATGCTCCAAATGAAGGAAAATCGGATTTTTATAAGAAGTTGCACGAGACCATGCTGGATTATCTGGATTACAACAACGTCATCATGATGGGGGACATGAACGGGGTCGTATCAACAAATATGGATAAGTCACAGAACCAGAACATTACTAAAGAGGGAAGACTACCTAAGACCTTTTTTGAAATGACTGACAATATGGACTGGGTTGACATCTGGAGAGTTAGAAACCCCCTGGGAAGAGAAGGAACATTCTTTTCTGAAGCTCAACTGACTTGGACACGAATCGACCAAATATGGATAACTAGAAGTCTGGCACCTAAGGTGAGGAAGGTGGAAATCTGCCCCAAAACATGCTCCGACCATAACGCCTTGAGAATGGATATGACATTGATCCCAATCGGCTCCTTTAGATGGAAGATGAATGATGGCCTGTTTAGAGACCAAAGAATTGTAAAGAAGGCCCAAAAAACCTTAAAGGACTATTTTGAGATTAATTTGAACACTACGGTGGAAAAAAGAACTATCTGGGATGCAAGTAAAGCTGTGATGAGAGGGTTCTTGATTCAACAGAATTCCTTAAAGAAAAGACTGCAAAATGAAAAGAAAGATAAAATTCTGGAAAGTATCAAAGAGTTGGAGAAGAAGTTAAGATCTAACCCGAAGTCCCAACCGATTCTGAGAGAAATTAAACTTTATCAGGCGCAATATTCCAAGCTGATAAATCAGGAAATAGAATGGAAGATTAAAACAATGAAACAAAAAACTTTTGAATCGGCAAATAAATGTGGGAAACTGCTAGCTTGGCAGTTGAAAAGGAGACAAAGATTAAATACAGTAACAAACTTAGAGGTTGAAGGAAGGAACATTCAGAACCCGGGAGAGATTAGAAAGTGCTTCCAGAGGTATTTTAAAAAGTTATATACTCAAGGGCCACAAGATGAAATAGAGATTACACAATTTTTGGAGAGAAATGGATTAGCAAAGCTGTCAGAAGAAAATAGAACAATTTTAAATGGCAAAATAACACAACAAGAGATTGAACAGGCCATCCTGAGTCTGAAACAGGGCAAATCACCAGGGCCAGATGGACTGACCTCTAACTACTATAAGACATTGAAGGATTATTTGATACAACCTTTGTTGGAGGTCAGTAATGAAATAATGGAGGGGAAGAAGGCGCCTGAATCGTGGAAAGAAGCATTTATCACATTGATTCCAAAGTCAGAAACTGAAAAGACACAACTCAAGAATTACCGTCCCATCTCCCTTTTAAATGTGGATTACAAAATATTTGCAGATGTTTTGGCACAAAGATTTAAGAAAGTTTTAAGTGAGATAATCCATAAAGACCAGGCAGGCTTTCTCCCGGGCAGACATATGTTTACTAACACAAGGAACATCATAGACATATTGGAACTTTTACAAACAAACATAAACACTAAAGCAGTTTTAATTTTTATAGACGCGGAGAAAGCCTTTGACAACATATCTTGGAAATTTATGAAGGGGAATTTAAAAGAAATGGGAGTGGGACGGGGGTTTGAGAACGGGATTGAGGCAATATATTCAGAACAAAAGGCTAAACTGATAGTTAACAATGTGGTTACAGAAGAGTTTAAAATTGAAAAAGGTACACGACAAGGCTGCCCGATTTCCCCATTACTGTTTATTTCGGTTCTGGAAGTGCTCCTGAATATGATTAGGGGGGACCGGTTGGTGGAAGGGATTCAGGTCGGAGCGAAACAATATAAACTTAAAGCTTTTGCAGATGACCTAGTTCTGACATTACAGGAGCCGGAGTCTAGTTTGAAAAGAGTACTACAACTGATTCAAAACTTTGGTCGAGTGGCAGGATTTAAGTTAAATAAGCAAAAAACTAAAGTTCTGGGGAAAAACATGACAGATATTGAGTTGGAACAGCTTCAGAAAGAGACAGAACTAAATGTGGTTAAAAAAGTTAAATACCTAGGGGTAAACATAACAGCAAAAAATCTGAGTTTATTTAAAGATAATTATGAAAAATGTTGGTCAGAGATTAAGAGAGACTTGGATAGTTGGTCAAGATTAAAACTTTCATTGCTAGGCCGAATAGCTGCCATCAAGATGAATGTATTGCCAAAAATGTTATTTTTGTTTCAGACACTGCAGATTGTAGACAAGACAGAGTGCTTCCGGAAGTGGCAGAAAGATATCTCTAAATTTGTCTGGCAGGGCAAAAAGCCCAGAATCAAATTTAAAATATTAACAGATGCGAAAGAAAGAGGGGGCTTTGCCCTGCCAGACTTAAAGTTGTATTATGAAGCTGCAGCTTTCTGCTGGTTAAAAGATTGGTTACTTCTTGAAGATACGGATGTCTTGGATTTGGAAGGTTTTAATAATGCGTTTGGATGGCATGCATATTTATGGTATGATAAAGCTAAGATAAATAAGGCCTTCAAGAACCATATTGTCAGAAAATCAGTTTTTAATGTCTGGACAAAATATAAAGACTTACTGGAGAATAAAACTCCGAGGTGGCTGTCACCCCTGGAGGCTAAGGCTCGGAAAAGAGCCAATATGGAGGCCAATTGGCCAAAATATTGGGAGATAATAGAAAAGGATGGTGACAACTGGAAATTGCAGAGTTTAGAAAAGATGAGAGACAAAGTGCGAGACTGGTTACACTATGCTCAGATTAAAGAAGTGTTTAAAAACGACAAAAAGTTAGGATTCCAAGTGGAAAAGTCAAAGTTAGAAACTGAACTGTTAGAACCTAAGACTAAGGTACTTTCAAGAATGTATAACTTGCTGCTGAAATGGAACACACATGACGAAATGGTAAAATTAACAATGATAAAATGGGCGCAGGATATTGGGTATAATATTATGTTTGAAGATTGGGAAAGGTTGTGGACCTCTGGGCTGAACTTCACTGCATGTAATGCGTTGAAGGAAAATGTGATGAAAATGATGTATAGATGGTACATGACCCCTGTCAAACTGGCTAAAATATACCATTCGTCTGATAGCAAATGTTGGAAGTGTAAGGAAAATGAAGGAACATTTTTTCACCTCTGGTGGACCTGCCCTAGAGTGAAGGCCTTTTGGGAGAAAATATATAATGAATTAAAAAAGGTGTTTAAATACACCTTTACTAAGAAAGCAGAGGCCTTTCTCCTGGGTATTGTCGGCCAGAGTGTGTTAAAAGAGGACAGAACATTCTTTTTGTACGCAACAACAGCAGCAAGAATATTAATTGCCAAGAATTGGAAAACTCAGGAGCTACCCACTGTGGAAGAATGGCAGATGCAACTGATGGACTATATGCAACTAGCCGAGATGACCGGCAGAATTCGAGACCAGGGAGAAGAAAGGATGGAAGAAGACTGGAGGAAATTTAAGACTTATTTACAAAAATATTGTAATCTGGCTGAGTGCTGAATAGGATGCCAGTGCAGACAATTGTCTACCATGAAAATAGATTTAAAGTCGAATTATATGTCAAACCAAATTAAGATTATTAATTAAGATGAGTTAAATGATAATTTGCTTGAAAATAATTTAATAATGATGTAAGTGTATGCGGGAGGTGTGGGGGAGTCCCAAGTAACAATTGAAAGATGTTAAATGGACAACGATAAGTGCTTATTTGATATATGTTTTATTTGAAAACTTTAATAAATATATTATAAAAAAAAATAGAACCTACTTCATCAGATGCATGAACTGTTACCCTCAGTTTACTTTTTTCTTGTGCGGGTATATAAATATATATCACACACATACACCTACCTTTGTGTTTGAAATTGAAAAAATGGCCAAGAAATACAACACAATTCTACAGAAAGCTTAAACGTATACAAGACAGGCATGGTGACTATTTATGAACAGCTGTAAATAGGTGATAGCATAGCATGCTATAATGTGAGTGGTTCAGAAATCTTCCAAGATAAAATATGCAAAAACTAGGAAATGGTTTTGATTAGGATTCATTATAAAATAATTCTATGCCTGTACGCATGAGCCCATACCACAATAAATCTCTTATTATTTAAGTTGCCACAAGATGTTTTGTTTAGCTTATGATGTATGCTACATTAAGGGATTGAATACTTATCTTATGCAGCCCTCTGAGCTGTATTGTGGAGCAGGGATTTGAATTCACCTAATACATGACCAAAAGCAGTGCTCTGCCCACTTATACCGCAAACTTAAGTTTTGTAGGAGAAAAAGTATTGCACTACATAAGTTCTTTGCAAGGTGATGAGGTGGGTTGCAGTGTGTCTCATGTACTGGAAAAACTAATAATCTAGGATGACTAGGAGAAAATACATAATTTAGGTATACTGTATGAGAAAAGAGTTCTTGCATTGTAATATCGAGATTGGAGCTCCAGGTGGCAGTCTTTGTTTTACAAGGCTTGTAGGCTGAGAGATCCAGTTAATGTGCTTTCTGCCCTTTTCTTTGCTCTGAAGCCAGGTTTATTTTTGTACTAAGTGCATCTCCTCTGGGCGGATCCAAGTCCTGCATTTTATTTTGGGCCCCAGCACTCTGCACCCAAGGCCCTTTTCATTGCAGCAAGCGTTAAAATATGCCAGATTTCAACCCATTTTCAAAAGTGTCATCTTACAGCAGGAACAAGCTGTTCCAAAGGGCTTTATCCAAGACAGTGTGGGTGGCTTGCCATATAGAAGCCTAATGTAATATTTGCCAAATTCGTACCCTGTCCTCTGCCAAGAGTTTGGTATGGGCAATACGCTGTTTCATTTTCAGAGGCACACACTTAAATTTAAAAGGTGGTGGTGAGGAGATACATGGATACATAGCATAGAGATGTGGATATACTGCGGAATCTCTGGCTCTCCAGATGTTGTTGGGCTCTTGACTTCCACCAGCCCCAGCCAGCATGGCCAATGGCCAGGGATGATGGGAGTCATATACACAAATAGGATTCCTTTCCCAGATTTCTCCCATCTGTTCTGTCTCCTGTATCCTTGTCGAGGGAAACATCCAGCTGATCTCCCTTAACTCATCCTGTCTCCTTGCTGACCAACGCTGATCCTTAATCTAGTCCTGGCCCCCATTCCCCAGTACAGTGGTACCTCGGGTTAAGTACTTAATTCGTTCCGGAGGTCCGTTCTTAACCTGAAACTGTTCTTAACCTGAAGCACCACTTTAGCTAATGGGGCCTCCTGCTGCCGCCGCGCCATCGGAGCCTGATTTCTGTACTTATCCTGAAGCAAAGTTCTTAACCTGAAGCACTATTTCTGGGTTAGCGGAGTGTGTAACCCGAAGCGTATGTAACCCGAAGCGTATGTAACCCGAAGGGTATGTAACCCAAGGTACCACTGTACCATTTTACTCACAGGGAATGCAATGCTAATTTTTCTCCTTGGCTCTTATTCTAGGAAGCGGCAAAGAGAAGAAGAAATAGAGGCTCAAGAGAAAGCCAAGCGTGAGCGAGAGTGGCAGAAGAATTTTGAGGTAATTGTTATTTGCAGCTTTGGCTGTCCCATCAGCATTTTAGCAGTCTAATCTCAAAGCACACTTGTTCTCTAGTAAGTCCCACTGAATTCAGTCAGACTTGTGAACAAATGTGCTTAGGACTGTGCTGCAAGGCTTGTGTTGAAAGGGTTATTATACATATGTATGTATGCATGCCTACCTACACACCCTGACCTTTTAACCAAAATGCACAGCTTTGTTCTGGATATGCCAAGCATTCCCTGCAAATTTAGGTATTAATTCTAGAAGCTTAGGAACACCCACCAGGGTGCCTCAAAAACCGTATAGTTTAGTTTTTCTTTTGTATTTGAAGCTGTCATGTCTGGCAGTGGCTTTCCAAACTCTTAGCCTGATGCCCCTTTCCCATCCCTGGTAGCTAAAATCCTGTTAACTTGAGATAGCATGTACTGAAACAAGAGTCTTTGACTCGAGAGCATGTGCTCTGCCACTGAGCTGTGGTTCCTCCCCATACATCCCCCCCCCCCGCTCGTAATATGGCTTTTCTGTTCTTCCCACAAGCCCTAGCTGTTGTTACTAAGACAAGACTGCTACAAAATCTCTTCCACCAACTCGCCCTTTTAGTGCGTTGAAGCCCTTTCCCTACTTCTGGCGACTTGCGCTCCTTGAAAGGCGTCTCAGGAAACGCTTCCCTTTTGATATAAACAGGAAAGGACACTCTGGCGTCATGGCACTTGCTTCTTGTTTACACTCTCATCTTCCTCATATGTAGGAAAGTCGGGATGGACGTGTGGACAGCTGGAGAAATTTCCAGGCAAATACAAAAGGGAAGAAAGAGAAGAAAAACAGAACCTTCTTGAGGCCCCCCAAGGTGAAGATGGAGCAACGTGAATGAGCCTGGCTTTTTCAGACTCCAGCGGACAATCCCATTACCGTCACGTTGAACCCTTTCTTGCTTTTCCAGTAGGATCTTTGTTTTCAGTATGATTGAATCTTGGTCAAAGTATTTACTGTCTCCTGCCCATTTGCCCTGAGGTTCATGATGTGATGTCCAGGGCCAAGCCTACTGCACTTAGAACACTTGGCTAACTTAGGAAGACCCCCACCATAACTGCTGTTGCATTTCCTCGTAGTCCCTGTAATTTAATGTTCTGTATTCCAAGGATGTTGCTGTTCAAATCGTCGTTAGGCCTAGCTAAGGCAGATGCTGGAGAATCTGATGCCTGGTGACTCCCTTGTTCACCTAGGCCGGTTGTCATGTTTCTGTCTGCATCAGTTTCCACTGTCAGTAGTGAAAATTGGAGCCTGCCATGGAGATGGATAGCTGGACTTTGCAAAAGTTGCCAACTCAGCTGCATGGAGCTGAACTTACGCCCCAGCTCTGACTTGCAGCTTGGCAACTCCTTTCTTCCAGGATTGCAGATGAGTTAACTGGCCAACTAGACTACCAGACCCCGCCCCTTGTAAATAAAAAGTCTTGCATTGAATATTCAGTTAGTGGCAATGTTCAGTATGTAAAATAAATTTTTACCCAAAACCTTTTGGTGTTGATGCTCAAGTCGCTCCTGAAATGTTAGATTTGCCTGCTCTAATAACGTTTAATCTCATTTAAGAAACTGCATTTGATTTGTTTAACTAGCATTGGTGGAAGGTTGCCTCTACTGCCCAACGTACCGAATGGCTTACCAAACTGCTCCCCTAACTAGGAGTGCAACGTGCTACACTAGCAGTGCCTGACGGTGCCTTTCAGATATAACACAGCCAAGTGCGGCCTCAACCCTGGTTTCTGAGGAAGTTTCACACACCAGACAGTTGGCAGCAGTTCCAGCTCCGCCCCAGAACAACAATCGCACGCTAGAGGACATCTATAAATAGTTGTAGCACATAAGTAGATCTAACACATTTGGGGTTGTGGCTCAGCTGCTCACAAGCATACTAGAGTGCAGCTGTCCTGAGTGCATCCATTCAGCAAGCTTTTGTGATTTCTGAAGAAATAAATTCTAAGATTGTAGCATGCAAACCACTTCTTGTTACTGGGCTGTTAGTGAGGGGTTTTAGTCATCAGGTAATACCCAACTAGCCGTTTACATGCTGTCAGCCATGCATATCAGTCTTCATGGCTGTATAGTCAAGCACTTTCATCAGAAATCTTTCCTCTTACTTCGTGCCTGAGTGCATGAGTGCAGGCATGAGTTTTGAACATGAATGTTGCTACAGGAAGTCTTCAGTGGAAACACCCTAAGGCATTTTAGGTCAGACTATACAAATGGGGCACATTTCCAAAGAAGGTATTCCGCAGGGTGCAGCTTTAGCAAGCCTCCAAGATCTAACATCACCTTCAGCTGACACTCCTATTCTGATTCTGGGATTCAGTCTTTCATATAAGCCAGACATGGCCAAACTTGGCCCTCCAGCTGTTTTAGGACTACAACTCCCATCATCCCTAGCTAACAGGACCAGTGGTCAGGGATGATGGGAATTGTAGTCCCAAAACAGCTGGAGGGCCAAGTTTGGCCATGCCTGATAAGCAAACATGCGAAGAAGCAGAGGCACACATACAGTACATGCCACCCCCCCTCCAGGGAGTCGGTCATCTGTACACAGCTTAGGTTCCTCTAGTTTAGCTTCCTCTATGAGGAAAAAATAAGAAAATTGGAGCTTTTTAGTTCAGAGAAGAGGAGACATGGAACCATATAAAATGATGTGTGGCACGGAGAAAGTGGATAAAGAAAAGATTTTCTCCCTTTCTCATTACAGTAGAACTCGGGGACAACAAATGAAGCTGAATGTTGGAAGATTCAGAACAGACAAAAGAAAGTTTGTCTTCACACAGTACATGCTCACAACTCTTCCTTTCCTTTGGACCACATCCTATCAGGGACGATAGGAATTGTAGTTCAGAAACTTCTGCTTTAAAAATAATTATCCAGCTTCCTTGCTTTGTCTACACAAACTGGCTGCTAGTGTCCTTAATGCAGTAAGGAACGAAAGCAGACTTATCTCCATTTAGGTTTGCTGAAGTGTTGTGTGTGAGATGGGGGAGGGGGCTTCTGTAACCCCCTGCCCCAATTCACAGTGCTGCTTTGATGCTACGTTAATGACATCTCATTGAGTTGTACGAGCAGCAACATTCTGATAAATCCCAGCTTTAAAAAGCAGCACACTTTTATGCGCCAGCTTGCTACAAATGTCTTGGGAAACTCCCTAGAGCTTGAGCAACTGTGGTGATTTCAGAGCACGTGTGAGAGCTCTTGTTGCAACACCGCAAAAGCAACCACCCTTCCCTCTCCTGCTGAACTTCTGCAATCCACACATTAGCACAAATGCCTGGAGAAGAAGCATCCATGTGAAACTAAGAAGGGTAGTTCCTCAACTCACATTTAAAGCACATGACTTTCCTCCAAAGGATGCTGGGAAATGGAGTTTCCTACTCAGAGAGCTACAATTTCCAGAAGTGTTCACAAACTACAATTCCTGTAATTCATTGGGGGAAGTCGTGTGCTTTAAGTTTATGGTATGAATCTGCCTGAAGAAGCCTTAAGCACAAAAAGGCTCGAACCAGTACAATCTCCCTCATCGTAATTGAGGAAGGGGTGGGGGCAGATCTCAATATTGCATTTTGCTTTTATTTCTGTGCTGCTCTTGTTCCAAGGAGTTCATAGTGGAGTGTTGCTGGCTTTACATCCGGGGGGGCCCTCCACCCAAGTGGTTGGGCGTCTCTCTTTGTCAAATGCTCTCCGTCCAGTGGCCTTCTCTGTTTCAGTCTCCATCACTGTCCAGAAGAACGGCAAGGCAAGTGAAGACTGCTGCCCATTCTCCCTAGCCGCTTACTAGGGTGGCAACATTAACCCCGCCATGTGGGGCTCCTTTGTAGATGACCACAGCGCCTGGAGACAAGACAGTCCGGGTTTGTGTGCACAGCAGTGACCAGAGAAGGAATGATCACTGGGAGGAGAAGAAAAACTGTGGTACATCTGCATCAGCACAACCAGATGTCTTCATCTGCCCTAGCTGCAACAAAACATGTCTCTCCCATATCGGTCTCGATGTTGGACTGGACAGAGGAGGAATGGTGGATACCACCTCCCCCTCCCCCTAAACCTTCCAGAGAAGAGGAAGATGGTACTGTAGATTTACAACAGTGGCTTGAGGAAGGTCACGGCTCAGAGGTAGATGACGAGCAGAGTTGGGAAGTCATGGGAAAGGAAGGGGGAGGAAGCAGAGCTGGCTGACATCACCAGGAAGCATTCCAGACCCCCCCTTCTCCCAGAACCTGGCAAGCATTGAAAGTAGGGTGGCAAAGGGCTCGTAGTCAAATGGCCCTAAGCAGCCACCGTAAGGTGGGTGGTGCTGTTGACGGTTGAGGAGAGAAGTGGGGTGGAGTTTACTTGGAGCAATGCTATTACTCCAAGAGGTGGCATTTCTAAGCCTCTCTCTGTGAATATTGAATAAAAGACCTTGGTAAGAGCTTCCCTTGTCTTTCTATTTCTGGCTGCCTACCGGGGTGGGGTGTGTGGATTGGATTCCCTGACGCCTGACATCTACAGCCACAACTGAGCCTCTGTAACTCTCCAAAGGTTTGACTTCACCCTCAAAGGCACACTCTTCCAATGTCTCCCAAGACAGACGGATGCCAATCAGCCAAATCACAAATCTTATTTGCTTAAATTAAGCTGTGTGAGAGATTTTGGTCCAATGTGCATAAAAACACGCAGTGAACGTTATCAATGCCAAAAAAAATTAACGTGTATGTAAATTTGAAGCCCCCTTTGAGCTTGAAGTGGGACGCGGGTGGGTTAAACCACAGAGCCTAGGACTTGCCGATCAGAAGGTCGGCGGTTCGAATCCCCGCAACGGGGTGAGCTGCTGTTGCTCAGTCCCTGCTCCTGCCAACCTAGCAGTTCAAAAGCACCTCAAAGTGCAATTAGATAAATAGGTACTGCTCCGGCGGGAAGGTAAACGGCGTTTCCGTGCGCTGCTCTGGTTCGCCAGAAGCGGCTTAGTCATGCTGGCCACATGACCCGTAAGATGTACACTGGCTCCCTTGGCCAATAAAGTGAGATGAGCGCCGCAACCCCAGAGTCAGTCACGACTGGACCTAATGGTCAGGGGTCCCTTTACCTTTACCTTGAGCTTGAAGCCCCAGGCCAAATGGCCTTCCTGCCCTCCCCTTGTCCCATCCTACCCTGATAGTCCCTGGCTGGGGCTCTGCAGACCTGCAGCAAGATATTTGCTAGACCAAGGGTAAGGTCTAGCCTGTGGCCCTCTAGATATTTTTTTATGATTATTTCCATTATTCCTGAGCATTGCTCATGCAGATGTTCCTGGATGCCAACTCCCATCAGCCCAAAGTCAATGGTCAGGAATGATGGACACTGGAGTCCAGAATCAACTGGGGGAGGGGCTGCAGGTTCTCCATCTCCACCCTAAAGAAACTAGGAGTCATTATATTCAAATAATCACAAGATGGTGCTTGTAATCCCTGGATTGTGAAGCTGTCAGATTGAGTTTACTGTTTAATATGCATAAACACAAGGGATAGTTCCTGCAAACAGAGGCATGGGGAATGTACACAGCTCTTTTGGTTGCAAAACAATAAAAAATAATGCCAAAAAGTGGGGGGGGGAATGCATTAGATCTCCATACACAACCATCAAAACAGAATACTATCCCAGCACATTAAACTGATTTATCTCTCCAAATACTGACCTTTTAAGAATGCCCACCAACTGTTAGCATCAACAGCGAATGTTGCAGACCATTTGCACGTGTTATCCAGCATTGCTTGGAAAATGTACAATTTGACCAGAAAGTGTGGAAATACTCCTATTTATGTTGTCACTTTACAAGCATTTTTCACATTAACCGGAAGGGTGTGGACCACCAGCAATGTTTATGAAAATCCATCATTTAATTTAGATTAATCCCTGATTCATCAAACTGTGGTAACAGCAGTTGAGTGTGAGGTATAAGAGCAAGTGTGGTGATCACACAGGGTCCCCGGACGTTTGACTGTCTATTGATCCCTGTGCCACCACTGTGATTGCTTCTCCGCTGCCACCAACCCATTTCTCTCGGGTACACACAGAATCCAGACAGTTGTTAACATTAAACCAAATAAACAAGTTTATTTTATAAGCATTAACAAATTTATGGTTTCAGATAATTTTTCTTGTAAGTTTCTTAATTTTAGTTTCTTTACCGGCCTATACCTTCCTAATAACTTCTAACTGATTATCCCAACTGTCTGACTCCTCTTAACAGATTCTCTCACTCTCTCACATCAGACTATCCCAACCCACAGACTTATCCTCCCTCTCTCTTCTCTAACACCTGACTGACTCCTTAACAACACTAACTCTCACTCTAACTCCTCCCCTTGGGTTCCCACTTGCCTATCACTTCACACTCATTTAACCCTTTCCTTATGACCCAGCATGATGTCACCTAGGAGGGCCACAGCAAGGCTAGAATGTTAGACCGGGTCTGAGGAGACTTGATGTCATGGGCTCCTGGGGCAAACTCTCCATACTTGAGGAATGAGGCCATAAGCGCCAAGAAAGATGAAGAATGGAAGAGGGATTCGATCTCAGCGCAGACCCCAGGTGACCCCATTTACTGCGGCGCCCCTAAACCCAAGGGTCTGTTGGATGTAATTCTGTCACTATTTCCCCAACCTAAGATCACATTACCATCATCTTCAGATTTCAAGGACTTCATCAAAGAAACTGCAGCTGAGCCTTGATCCACTCACTGCTCCTTACGTCAACACTCTCTCAAGAGGATTGCACTGAGAGCTGATCTCTGCTGGCCCCCAGAACAGCAATATGTACCCACCACAGGAAGTGGAAGCCAAGAGCGCTGGATTGCCATTGGTAGACTTCTACTTGACACAAACTCTTCCAGGGATAAAAAAATTCCACATTTAAAGAGGAAAGGGCACAGGACAGTGGTGGGATAGGGGAGACCATCATGGGGATGCCTCTATATTAACAGTAAACAGGCCAATGCAAATCCACATTATGCTCTGTTGTGGGCCAGCAGCCCCAAGGGAAGAATGTCTTCAGAAGCTGGTGGAATGTCAATACAGAGGGGACCTCCCATATTTCAGCAGGGAGTGCAGTCCGTAACTCCAAGATGGCACTAGATCCAGACAAGGCAACACTGCTGAGGTGGGCAGGCATGGTAAGTTTGCAAGGAGAAACAAGCCCAATAGAGGACACTTTGATCAAGATCCACTCAAGCTGGAGCCAGACCTGGTAGCCTTGAGAAGACTGGAGTCAATACCTAACTGGACTCTATTGAATTTTCATGCCTGGAATTGCTATGCCTGTCCATCACATCAGTGGTGATGGTTGCATGCAGGAGGACCATGGGCTTAAGTGTCAGGATGACACACAGAATAACTTTGGTGGTGTCACTTTTATTGCTATTGCAGTTATTCTTCTGCAGAGACGGAAGCTGTTTGCTGTGATGAGCGTCCTGGGTGTATTCCAGGATTAGGCAACTGCATGTTGACTTACCCTTTCATGCTGTGTCCAGTGGATCACTTCCAGAGCCTTTTCAATATATACTTGTACATTCTCTGAGGGGACAGCTTGCTTGTAACACAGAATTGGAAGACAACTTTGCAAATCAGTACTGGGCTCAGGGCCAGCCCTACCATTAGGCAGAGTGTTATGAATCATCGGCCTCCTCATGGAGTTGATGTGGGTGTCATGACAGGGCAGAAAGTTTTTTTTTTGTATTTTTGATTGGGCTTAATTTGAGCACTCTGTATGATTCTTTGTGAGGAGTTCCCTCCTTTAAAAATGAAATACGGCAGCGGAACCCCAGTGCTGGCTTTATTGAATTTGTTTCTGAAGTAAAACCAGGACCAGAAGCACAAAGTCCTAATTGGATTTCCGCTAGTAGCAGGATGTAATAATGATCATCACCATGTTTTGGAAGGACTTCAAAGGAGCCATCCTAACATCTTGGTACAAGAGAGCATGGCAGATAAAGTAGCTCTCATGGGGAAATTAACACAGAAACTGAAATTAGGAAAAGGAATAAAACACAAGGATGCTTTTGATGGAGAATGTCGGAACCTTATTACGTACACAAACATTCCGGAAAGTGAAAGACCAATCTCAAAGGTGTATGCCGACTTGTGGATAGCGTAGCAAATAATAACCTGTGCTTTGTTTGTTTTACCTTCTGTCATAAAGCAATATGCTACAGCTGTAAGGGAAATGCTAACATCACATGGGGGTCCCCAAAGCTGAAGCTGGTGTGTGGTGTTTTTCTGATGAAGAGTCCTTGTTCAAATTGTGTTGTATGGGACTGTAGATCCTGAGTTGCTGGGAAATAACAGTGAAAGTGATTTTTTTAAGATGGGATACAGAATTTGTTAGATAGGTTGCTCTCTCAGACACAAGGTGATACTAGAATAAAATTAGAAGCAGAGACCTGCTGAAGCATGCCATGGGGCTGTGACTCACTCACCAGAGAGTCTACTCCCTCTGCAGCGTGTTTGGTTTTTTTTTGCTTCCTGCTATTACTACTAGTAAATGAGTTGGGCAACACGTTCAACATGATGGGATTTCCCAGGGCTTAATCCATAAACACGCAGAGAGAGAGTGTGTGCGTTTCGGTGCTTCCGGCACCCTACTCTTTCTACACAGGGAAAGCTTCCCTTTGATTTTCAACCAGTGATTATTCCCTTCCCAAATAAGTAAAAAGCCACACAGAGCACCTCTGACAGGAAGAAAGCCCAGTAAAAGCCTCCCAAGCCCTACCAAGGAAGACGTTCCCTCAGCTGTGAGAGAATGTGGAGCAGGATCTGAGAAGCAGCCTGAGGAGAAGGTCCAGGACCGGGGCTAATCTATATCCTGTGGAAAGGGGTAAGACCAGTGGCGTAGCGTGGGGGATGCAGGGGGGCCGGCCGCACCGGGCGCAACATCTGGGGGGTAGGGTTAGGGGGCGCAAATCCACGGGTTAGGGGGCACAAATCCACGGGTTAGGGGGCGCAAATTACTTGCCTTGCCCCGGGTGCTGACAACCCACACTACGCCACTGGGTAAGACCTCTGCTTGGTTTTGAGGTGGCGCTAAATAGGGATGGGTGAATCCGGCAGTTCCGCTTTCTCTCAGTTTCTCTTTTTTTCAAGCCTTAAATTCAATCTCCACATTTCCTCATTTATTTTTTTAAAGTCCTCATGAAAATTCATTGGCACTTTGTGTCATTTTATCCTAATATGCACACATTCACGTGTAGTTTTGCCTAATAGACACATTTTTGAAGAGCAATGTTCCCTGATGGAATACATTTGTATGAATTTGAAAGATCCAAAGGTAGGAAGTGGGCTCAGTCAGAGCGGTATGGAGCCCTAAAATCTGTAACCCCCTTGAGTGGAGCATCTTCCTGGTCAGTTGAGGGTAGCTTTAGGCAATTTATGGTTTTCACTGGCTCCTCCTGAGCCTCAGATTTGTGAGGGCTAGTAGTGGAGGCCTCCTTCCCTGACAGGGATCTGTTTTCTTACTCTCTTTATCAGTTGCTGGCATGATAGAGATTCAAATGGTTAATGATGTGAAGAGAGCAAAGAGGATTTTTCAAATAATTATTATTCCCTCATTCGAAAACCCCCAATTCAGAGTTATCAAATGTTTTGGGAGGAAGATGCTGGGACAGACAAGGCATTTTGTATTTAAGGCTTTTATTGAGCTTACTCTTTTAAGTTCTGGTACAGACCCCTGGCCTTTGCATAAGATGAGCTGAGCAGAGAAAAGCCAGGATGTACATATTGTTGAACATAACAAGGAACTATTTATGTCACATATGAAGAACTGCCTCATCAGAAGGGATGGAAGGCTGTCAATTTTGGTTCTCTCGGTTTCTCATGCTTCCATTCTTAAATTCAGTTCTCTACATTCCTGCTGCACTTTGCTTTTTTTGAAAAAAAATCCTCATGAAAATTCACCAGCATTTTGGTGAGAAATTCTCCTAAGAAATATATTTTTGTATGCTGTTTTGACTAATATACACACAACTTTTGCAAACGACATTTCCCAACTCAATGCATTTTTGTCTATTGTTTTCACTAATTTGTTAAATTTTATGTGCACTTTCCCTGAACATATGCATTTTTGGCAAACTTTGATTGGAGAACCGCATCACAAAATTGGGATAGGTTTCGAAGAAGGGCTATGTTTCTGTTCTCATATGGTAGAGCATTTGCTTTGCATGAGAAAGGTTCATGATTCAATTCCAGGCATCTCCAACTAGGGCTGGGAAAGACTCCTTACTGGAAACCTTGGATAGCCAGTCAAAGTAGTCTATATATAGCTCAATGGACCAATTGGTCTGACTCAGTACAAGGTGGCTTCCAATGTTTATTGATTATGATTTTTTTTTTTTTTATAATATATTTATTGAAGTTTTCAAATAAAGCATATATTAGATAAGCACAACTTATCATTGTCCATTTAACATCTCTCAGTTGTTACATGGGACTCCCCCACACCTCCCGCATACACTTACATCATTATTAAATTAATTTCAAACAAATTATCATTTAACTCATCTTAATTAATAATCTTAATTTGGTTTGACATATAATTCAGCCTTAAATCTAATTTAATGGTAGACAATTGTCTGCACTGGCATCCAATTCAACACTCAGCCAAATTACAATATTTTTGTAAATAAATCTTAAATTTCCTCCAGTCTTCTTCCATCCTTTCTTCTCCCTGGTCTCGAATTCTGCCGGTCATCTCGGCTAATTGCATGTAGTCCATCAGTTGCATCTGCCATTCTTCCACAGTGGGTAGCTCCTGAGTTTTCCAATTCTTGGCAATTAATATTCTTGCTGCTGTTGTTGCGTACAAAAAGAATGTTCTGTCCTTTTTTAACACACTCTGGCCGACAATACCCAGGAGAAAGGCCTCTGGTTTCTTAGTAAAGGTGTATTTAAACACCTTTTTTAATTCATTATATATCTTCTCCCAAAAGGCCTTCACTCTAGGGCAGGTCCACCAGAGGTGAAAAAATGTTCCTTCATTTTCCTTACATTTCCAACATTTGCTATCAGACGAATGGTATATTTTAGCCAGTTTAACAGGGGTCATGTACCATCTATACATCATTTTCATCACATTTTCCTTCAACGCATTACATGCAGTGAAGTTCAGCCCAGAGGTCCACAACCTTTCCCAATCTTCAAACATAATATTATACCCAATATCCTGCGCCCATTTTATCATTGTTGATTTTACCATTTCGTCATGTGTGTTCCATTTCAGCAGCAAGTTATACATTCTTGAAAGTACCTTAGTCTTAGGTTCTAACAGTTCAGTTTCTAATTTTGACTTTTCCACTTGGAATCCTAACTTTTTGTCATTTTTAAACACTTCTTTAATCTGAGCATAGTGTAACCAGTCTCGCACTTTGTCTCTCATCTTTTCTAAACTCTGCAATTTCCAGTTGTCACCATCCTTTTCTATTATCTCCCAATATTTTGGCCAGTTGGCCTCCATATTGGCTCTTTTCCGAGCCTTAGCCTCCAGGGGTGACAGCCACCTCGGAGTTTTATTCTCCAGTAAGTCTTTATATTTTGTCCAGACATTAAAAACTGATTTTCTGACAATATGGTTCTTGAAGGCCTTATTTATCTTAGCTTTATCATACCATAAATATGCATGCCATCCAAACGCATTATTAAAACCTTCCAAATCCAAGACATCCGTATCTTCAAGAAGTAACCAATCTTTTAACCAGCAGAAAGCTGCAGCTTCATAATACAACTTTAAATCTGGCAGGGCAAAGCCCCCTCTTTCTTTCGCATCTGTTAATATTTTAAATTTGATTCTGGGCTTTTTGCCCTGCCAGACAAATTTAGAAATATCTTTCTGCCACTTCCGGAAACACTCTGTCTTGTCTACAATCTGCAGTGTCTGAAACAAAAATAACATTTTTGGCAATACATTCATCTTGATGGCAGCTATTCGGCCTAACAAAGAAAGTTTTAGTCTTGACCAACTATCCAAGTCTCTCTTAATCTCTGACCAACATTTTTCATAATTATCTTTAAATAAACTCAGATTTTTTGCTGTTATGTTTACCCCTAGGTATTTAACTTTTTTAACCACATTTAGTTCTGTCTCTTTCTGAAGCTGTTCCAACTCAATATCTGTCACGTTTTTCCCCAAAACTTTAGTTTTTTGCTTATTTAACTTAAATCCTGCCACTCGACCAAAGTTTTGAATCAGTTGTAGTACTCTTTTCAAACTAGACTCCGGCTCCTGTAATGTCAGAACTAGGTCATCTGCAAAAGCTTTAAGTTTATATTGTTTCGCTCCGACCTGAATCCCTTCCACCAACCGGTCCCCCCTAATCATATTCAGGAGCACTTCCAGAACCGAAATAAACAGTAATGGGGAAATCGGGCAGCCTTGTCGTGTACCTTTTTCAATTTTAAACTCTTCTGTAACCACATTGTTAACTATCAGTTTAGCCTTTTGTTCTGAATATATTGCCTCAATCCCGTTCTCAAACCCCCGTCCCACTCCCATTTCTTTTAAATTCCCCTTCATAAATTTCCAAGATATGTTGTCAAAGGCTTTCTCCGCGTCTATAAAAATTAAAACTGCTTTAGTGTTTATGTTTGTTTGTAAAAGTTCCAATATGTCTATGATGTTCCTTGTGTTAGTAAACATATGTCTGCCCGGGAGAAAGCCTGCCTGGTCTTTATGGATTATCTCACTTAAAACTTTCTTAAATCTTTGTGCCAAAACATATGCAAATATTTTGTAATCCACATTTAAAAGGGAGATGGGACGGTAATTCTTGAGTTGTGTCTTTTCAGTTTCTGACTTTGGAATCAATGTGATAAATGCTTCTTTCCACGATTCAGGCGCCTTCTTCCCCTCCATTATTTCATTACTGACCTCCAACAAAGGTTGTATCAAATAATCCTTCAATGTCTTATAGTAGTTAGAGGTCAGTCCATCTGGCCCTGGTGATTTGCCCTGTTTCAGACTCAGGATGGCCTGTTCAATCTCTTGTCGTGTTATTTTGCCATTTAAAATTGTTCTATTTTCTTCTGACAGCTTTGCTAATCCATTTCTCTCCAAAAATTGTGTAATCTCTATTTCATCTTGTGGCCCTTGAGTATATAACTTTTTAAAATACCTCTGGAAGCACTTTCTAATCTCTCCCGGGTTCTGAATGTTCCTTCCTTCAACCTCTAAGTTTGTTACTGTATTTAATCTTTGTCTCCTTTTCAACTGCCAAGCTAGCAGTTTCCCACATTTATTTGCCGATTCAAAAGTTTTTTGTTTCATTGTTTTAATCTTCCATTCTATTTCCTGATTTATCAGCTTGGAATATTGCGCCTGATAAAGTTTAATTTCTCTCAGAATCGGTTGGGACTTCGGGTTAGATCTTAACTTCTTCTCCAACTCTTTGATACTTTCCAGAATTTTATCTTTCTTTTCATTTTGCAGTCTTTTCTTTAAGGAATTCTGTTGAATCAAGAACCCTCTCATCACAGCTTTACTTGCATCCCAGATAGTTCTTTTTTCCACCGTAGTGTTCAAATTAATCTCAAAATAGTCCTTTAAGGTTTTTTGGGCCTTCTTTACAATTCTTTGGTCTCTAAACAGGCCATCATTCATCTTCCATCTAAAGGAGCCGATTGGGATCAATGTCATATCCATTCTCAAGGCGTTATGGTCGGAGCATGTTTTGGGGCAGATTTCCACCTTCCTCACCTTAGGTGCCAGACTTCTAGTTATCCATATTTGGTCGATTCGTGTCCAAGTCAGTTGAGCTTCAGAAAAGAATGTTCCTTCTCTTCCCAGGGGGTTTCTAACTCTCCAGATGTCAACCCAGTCCATATTGTCAGTCATTTCAAAAAAGGTCTTAGGTAGTCTTCCCTCTTTAGTAATGTTCTGGTTCTGTGACTTATCCATATTTGTTGATACGACCCCGTTCATGTCCCCCATCATGATGACGTTGTTGTAATCCAGATAATCCAGCATGGTCTCGTGCAACTTCTTATAAAAATCCGATTTTCCTTCATTTGGAGCATAAATTCCTAATATCAAAATTTTTTCTCCTTGATACTGTACTTCTATTGCGAGGATTCTTCCACTTTCATCTTTAAAGAGAAATTTTGGTGAAAGGCTCTCTTTTGCATAGATCACTACACCTCTCTTTTTAACTGTGTCCGATGATATAAATTCTTGACCAAGCCTTTTATTTATTAACACCTTTCTATGGAGCCTAATCACATGTGTTTCTTGTAAGCATATAATGTCCAATTGTTCCTTTTTTAAAATATGAAAAATTTTAGACCTTTTTTCGGGACTGTTACAGCCATTTATGTTCCAGCTCAAAAGCTGCAGAGACATCCTGGATAGGTCTGGTTATTCTTTCTGGGGTGGTACCTTGTTCTCCGGTCCTTGAGGATCCGAGGGGGCGGGCTCCCCTGGAAGTTCTGGCGCTGGCAATCCAAGTCCTTTGTGGAGGTCTTCTCCGTGTGCTCCCAAAAACTTGTCTCTATCTTCCACTGTTTTGATTTTGATCTTTCTCCCTCTGTAGGTAAAGGATAATCCTTGTGGAAACTCCCACCTGAAGATAATTGCGTTGCTTCTCAACAGTCTTGCCAATTCCGTGTAGTTAGATCTAAGGTCCAGCAACTGCTTAGGAATGTCCTTGTAGATTTCAATTCTCTTGCCCAAAATGTCTAGTGACTTTTCGTAGTGCAGGCCCAAAATCTTGTCCCTTTCCTCCTTTGATCTCAGTGTTATCAAACAATCTCTGGGCTTCTCTGTCCTTCTGACTCTGCCAAGCCTGAAAGCAGATACAATTTTAAAGTCTTTTTCCTCTAACTTCCAAAACTTGGCAAATTCCTTAGTTAGAAATTCAATAAAATTATCTTCTTCCACCTCTGGTATTGACCGTATCCTCAAGTTGGTCTCCCTGTTTCGCAGTTCTGTCATCAAAAAGTAAATCTGATGTTCTCCAACTTGTTTGCTGAGTGGTCTTACTTCTTTCTCAAGTTCTTCCAATCTTTGACTAGTATCTTCAGCCAGTTTACGATTTTCACCTACAGCCTCCTTTAATTCTCCAATAGACTGGGCATTCTGTGCAACTTGTCCAGTCAGCTTATTCAAGCTTTCTGTGTTCTGTTCAATTTTAGCTGTATGCAAATCAGCCTTCTTGTCCAGAGCCTCCAGTTTCTCCAAAATTTTCTCCAAGACAGAGCTACTTGTCCCTGAAGCCATATCTCCCAGGTGCAGCTCCTCTGTCTCACCCTCCCCTGCCTGTATTAGGGAGGCCGCCTCTATGTCTGGAGGCAAAGTGGAGGGCAAGGCCGGCACAGAAGATCTACGCTGTGAGGCTGCAGATAAAGTTAGAGTTGTTTGTTTAGTCCTTCCTCTTCTCCTTGCGCCACTCATTCCAAAGTTATCTGTAATCCAAGGTCAATCCAAGTTGTTCCCATGAGAAAGCAGAGTCCCAGATACAATAGTCAAACAGAGGCCGGGAAAGGGAAAGTAAAACAAAGTCACTGCTGTAAGTCCAAAATCCTCTAGAGGGAGCTTAATACGTCTTCAGGGAAAAGATCAAATCCAAGTTAAACTTATAAATTTAAATCCATGTCCATCGCCTCCACAATGTATTATTTTTAGCAGAGTAAAACTTAAAGCAAAACAGTGTTTCTTACAGTGCCTTGACTGCAACAGTTTCAAAGTATCCAATTCCAACTCAGAATGTTTCAAAACCTGAATTCAATGTATCCAAAGTTGCAAACTGGTGCTCATCCAGGCAGCTCCAGCACCAGAGATTCTTATTTATTTTATAATCCACTGGTGCCACAGAAGAAGGATATCAATGCACCCCGAATATGACCAGCAAAAGTCAATAGCTCAAAGTCTTTCACTCAGAAAACTGCTTTAACAGGGTGCCAGCATTTAGTTAACGCATAACTTTTTGTCTCCACTCCTCCTGCTCTTTGCTTAAAGTTCAGTATAGCGGGAGATGGGCTTCCTGCTTATCCTCACTCCGTTTTCAGCCAGATTTCAACTTTTTTTAAAAAAGTTTTAAAAGTTTCATAAAGTTCTCAAAAAGTTTCAGAAAGTTGACAAAAGTTTCAGAAAGTTTTCAATGTCCAAATTTACTCACGGGTTGTAGTTTCCAAAGTTCAGAAAAGTTGCAGGAAGAAAGGACAGCGCTGACCGGCAACAGCAACGCGGCTTCACTTCGCTGTTTGCGCAACGACCCACAGCGCCGCTACCCCCTCCGCGATCCGGAGCCCCTTACGGGGTCCCTTCAGCGTTTTGGGGGCTGCTTCTGGCGCCCGCCGGGTCCCGAGACCACAGGCTTCTGCCACCTGTGGTTTTCCTGAATGGGTCTCCGCTTCGCCGTAGCGGACGACCCGTTTACAGCGGAGCTCCCTTCTCCTTACTCGGAGAAGGCAGCCATTACCGGTCGCGCCGCCTCCGGAAGTCTGTTTATTGATTATGATTACTACTCTCCAAGAGACACTTATTTCCACATGTAATTGTGTGTGTGTGTTTGTGCATTTCAAATAGAACATGAGTAGCAGTGGCAGCTCCATGTTTTGGAGGGCCCTCAGGCAAGAAACCCTCTATGGGTCCTGTTGCGATTAACTGGGTCAGTTACCTATTGAACCCCTTTTGCATGCGGAATGAGCAACATTTGGCAAGTGAACCTTAAAGAGTAGACTTCACTTGTTGCAATCACAGTCGTGCACAGTGATGTTTGTAGAGTAAGAAAAATATCCAAGTAGTTTACTGTAGGATGAACATAACTTGGATAGAAATGTTTCCCGAGCTATCCTAACTCAGAAGGTTAGAGGTACAGGGATAATGTGGGAATCTGGAGGTCCCTATATATCGTGTTGAGGGGAGGGGAGGGGATTTCACTCACTTCCCGTACACCCACTCCCTTGTGTTTATTTACGAGAAGTCAAGTTACAGGGAACCAGGCAGAGGGCCTTCTCGGTAGTTGCACCTACCGTGTGGAACGCCCTCCCATCTGATGTCAAGGAAATAAATAGCTATCTGACTTTTAGAAGACATCTGAAGGCAGCCCAGTTTAGGGAAGTTTTAATGTTTGATCATGTTTTTAATATTCTGTTGGGAGCCATCCAGAGTGGCTGGGGAAACCCAGCCAGATGGGCAGGGTATTATTATTATCATCATCATCATCACCATCCAATTATCATCCCTGGTCTCTTCATGCCTGCTTAACCCTGTGTTTTACACCCCATTGGAAATGCTGTGGTTTATATCATACAACTTTTTCTTGTGCGGAGAGAAGATATGATGCAATTAGTTGATGCCAGACTGTGTGGGGTGAACAGGTTTGTTGAGATCAGAAGGAAATTGCAGAAACGAGGTCTCCTGATGATTCAGAGCCCTATTCAGCAGTGGTGTTAAGATTCTGATCTGTTTTCATATCCGGCTGCCCTGAAGTTTCAAGCACATCTAGACTCGGTCATAAGTCAAATTATGGTCATTCTCATCCTTACAAGCTCCAGAGTTCTTTGGCCTAGTAGCTCTCACAACACATAACATTGTACTTTCATGCAAGATAGCACAGAATTCTGTTTGTTGGGTGGCAGGGGGAATGATGATGATGATGATATTGATATGAATATGTTACTTATACCCACCACCCACCTGACTAGGTTTCACCAGCCACTCTTGGCAACTTCCAACAGAATATAAAAAATATAATCAAACACCAGACATTAAAAATTTCCCTATACAGGGCTGCCTTCAGATGTCTTCTAAAAGTTGTCTAGTTATTTATCTCCTTGACAACTGCTGCAAGGGCGTTCAACAGGGTGGGCACCACTGCCGAGAAGCCCCTCTGCCTGGTTCCCTGTAACTTCTCTTTTCGCAGTGAGGGAACTGCCAGAACGCCCTCGGAGCTGGACTTCAGTGTAGGCTGAATGATGGGGGTGGAGACGCTCCTTCAGGTATACAGGAGCAAGGCTGTTTAGGGCTTTAAAAGGCTTGTTGCTATTGTATTGATCACCAGCCAATGGGGCAAGGGTGCCATCTTGAATAAAATATTGGGGGGCCCAGGTAAGCCCCACCCTGCATATGTAGCACATGCACACCACTTGAATGGCAATGCTCATTAACTTTGGGGGCGGGCTGGCCCCTTTGTTGTTGGACTACAACTCCCACCAACCATAGCCAGCATGACCAATCGACAGGGATGATGGGAGTTGTGGTCCAATATAACATCAAGAAACCCGCACGTTGTCTATTCTTGAACAGGGATGGGAGACAAATTTGATTCCATTTGCATTTAAAGGTGAACACTTTATGAAAAAAGACATAGGCCGAAACAGAGCCAGACTTCTAAATTCACACTTCTTCTTCGGATTTGGCAATGTATTTATCCAGTCAAGTAACGTGTACAAAAATGCGTACGCTACCATAAATTGTGCATAAAAATGCATATATTAGTGAAAGTAACATTCCAAAGAGCATTATACTAAATAAAATTTCTCTGCAGAAATGTGCATTTATACAAAAACGTGTATATTTGGGGAAATGTGCAATTAAATGCTGGTGAGGACTTTAAAGGAGGAAAATCACAAACTGGTGTTGAAATGTGAAGAACTGATCTTGAGATCAAAAAAATATGAGACTGAAAAATGTTGCAGACATCCTGTGTACAGAGAGGTATGATCCAGTGCAGGAGATATGTGCCCTGCTTCTGACCCTCTCCAATATCTGTCAGGAAACCTTGTGAGCATTGCATCATGTTTTACTGGTTCCATTTGAATCCTACCCTCTGAAGTGGCTGAGATTGTTGTGAGAAAAGCGTGTGGTTGCAGGCGAAAGCGTGCCACTCCAAGGGCAGCTGGGGTGGGGAGAGAGGTTCTCCGCTTGCTGCAAACTGACTTTTCACTTGCAAAGGCCAGATGAAGGCGTCCGTGCAGCTTTGGGGCGATGGCTTTCTGTGCTTACTGGAAGGAAGTCATTAAACATTGTCATTAGATTTATGACTAATGATAGCGAGAAGCTCTTTCCCTGGAGCTTTGGTAGCAGACAGACCGTGGCTCGGTCACAAGAGCCTTTCAGAAGCAAATCTAGGTTAGCAATGGTTTTTCTTGGCTCTCCCGCCCTCTTGCAGTTAATTGTCTTCCTCTTAGCCTTACTCAACATTGCGTTTCCTTGGTGGCAGTGATGACACCCGTTGTTTCTTCACTCCCAATGACTACGCAGGTGCCTCTTGCGGGGTCCTTCTGGTTTGTAGAAGTTGGCAGTGTGGCAAAGAGCCTCAAGCTTCAGACTGGCAGAGGGTTCGTTCGCAAGCACCCAAGACTCACCTATTGATGAACTCCCTCCATCAACTTGGATTCAGTGGAGAATATCCTTCCTCTAGACTCTGGTAAGTGGAGGCTGCTCCTACAGATGCAATTCTTAGGGCATTTGCTGGGAACATCTTCTGATTTCACAGCCCTTTCCCAAAATGCTCAGAGGAGCTTGGTTGCACTCACAACACTGCATTTCCATTGAACAACAAGTACAATTATTGTTGTGATTGTGATTATATTTTGATTTCTTTCCTACCCTTCACCGCTAGGTCTCAGACCTTGTTTCTGTGCTTAATATTAAAATTGGTTCAGAAGAAATAATGGTGATGATAATGAAATTTTATAATGTTAAAGTAATTATTATTATTTTTCAGGTCAGGCTTCCATTAGACCCTAAAATTAAAGGGTCTTTCAAACGGTGTCAAGGATTAACCATTACAAGCATATAAAATTCAAATCCTACACATAGTCACTACTACAAGGTTGATGTATGCTAAAGCCCATAAACCATACAATTCAGATATAACGAGGGGAAATGGTGAGCAATAAAAGTTGATTACATTAGCAACTATGTTAAAGAACGGAGGAAAATATCAATAGCAACTTGGCAAATGGCGTTTACTAACTAACCAGTTACATAAAAAAGGGAACTGAGAATATCCAGAGGCTGAATGGACTACTTTCTCTTACAATGGGTAAAAGAGGTTTAGAAGTGTAATATCATAGTGCTTGAGGTGTAAATATAAGATTATTTTCACCAAATAGTCTGTGAGTATGCTTAGTAATGTTGTGTATTTTGATATGGTCCATTACAAATGCAAAAATTCTCTTTTTTTGGTATGCTTCTTCTGGTAGAAGTAAAAGATTTTGATAATAATAATAATAATAATAATAATAATAATAATAATAATGGCAGTGATGATGATGATGCACTCAGGGGGTCCCTCCCTGATTGTTCCCCTCCTCTTTGCCACTGTCCCTGCGATCCAAAGATTGCCCTCTTCCTCTGGGCCCAATGTGAATAACCGTCCATAGAGAACAGGTGGGGTGAGCTGAGGTTGTTCCTGTCACTGCTCATTTAGTCCAAGAGAGGGCAGGGGACCAGCCATGTTTCAGGGACAGAGCATCTGCTTTGCATGCAGAAGGTCCTGGGTTCAACCCCTGGCATCGCCAGGTAGGGCTGCACATGCCTCCTGCCCGAAACCCTGGACAGCCACTGCCGATCAGCGTAGACAATACTGAGCTGAGTATACCAAGAGTTTGACTTAGTTTAAGGCAGCTCCCTATAAGACGTCGGGGGTCAGCAGTGAGTATGAGGCATGAACTTCTGCAGGTAACCAGCACACAGGCAACAATATGCAGTGGTACCTCAGGTTAAGAACTTAATTCGTTCTGGAGGTCCGTTCTTAACCTGAAACTGTTCTTAACCTGAAGCACCACTTTAGCTAATAGGGCCTCCTGCTGCCGCCATGCTGCCAGAGCACAATTTCTGTTCTCATCCGGAAGCAAAGTTCTTAACCCGAGGTACTATTTTTGGGTTAGCGGAGTCTGTAACCTGAAGTGTCTGTAACCCGAGGTACCACTGTACAGCAGCAGCGCCATTATATGTGGTGGGCCGCTCTGAGCTGTCCACCGTTATAACTACTCACAATGCACTGACAAGACAGCTGCTTGGAGTACTGTTGGCACTTTGAAATGGCGGTTTCTCAGCCACCTATCATTGCTGCTAAGTAATACCAGACCTTGTCTGGCAGGAGGGCAGGGAGAGGGCTAAAAATAATAATATCCCAATAGCATTATCAAGGTGGGCCCTGACTGAGTTCTGCTGCCCGAGAATGCTGGCTACTTATGCTACGTCTATGAGCTGGAGGCTGCATGCACACAACGTATTTGAAACACATGACTCCCGCTTGCCTGAGAATCCTGAGAACTGTAGTTTGTAAAGGGAGTTGGGAATTGTAGTTCTGTGAGGGACAAAGTAGAGCTCCCAGGATTCTTGGGCAAGGGGAAGTTATGCTGTTTAAATGTTTGGTGTGTCCGCAGATAGGGAGTTTAAACTTTCTTTCAATGTATTGCAGAGCTGTACTTACTGAGGTGGGTGGCATGTGACAGCAATGTCCCAAACATCCAACTTTCATTTAAATAAAAAATCAAATCAAATTAAGTCTCCAGCCTTTTGAACTTTTGTGGAGAGATAAGAGGATATGACTGCAGGCATTGTTCTACCAAATTACTCCCTCAGAAGTATCTCTGGAGTGCTCATGTGCCCCCCTGGACATTCCTTTTATCCGTAGGACTGTTCAGTCCAAGCCTTGTTTAAAGATAAATAACTTGAAGAAGGGAGAGATGGGGGTGGAGGCAACCTGGAGTTAACAGCACCTGGAGAATGAATTCTAGAGTGGGAAGAGAAGGGCCAAAGTTCAATTATGGTGGTGGTGATGTGACAAGGGGAGGGAGAGCAGAGAAAGGAAGAAAGATTTGTCCCACATTTTAAGACTTCTGAAAGAAGAATGACACTGTATTCACACTCCTATGCTAAACATTTTTTCTCTGAAGTTCCATTGATTTGGATAGACTTAGCTTATAAGGAGGCACCCTCAGAATGCAGGGATGTGCAAATCTACCAGTTTTGCTTTCTATCTGCCCCCCCCCCCCAATTCTTAAGTTCGGTTCTCCACATATCCTTGTGAATTTTTTTAAAAAAACTTCCCATGAGAACTCACCAGCCTTCTATAGTATATTTCTCCCAATAAACACATATTTGTATGTGCATTTTTTCTACACAACACTTCACTAGAGAACTGCATTGCAAAGTGCGAATTTCAACAGAAGGTTGTGTTTTGGTTCTCATATTGTTTTGAAAAATGCATATTAGGAAGGTTCACCTTTAAATGTGAACTGCTACACTTGGGTGCAGTGTTGAAGGACGTATGCTGTACATGAAATGGAATGGGTGTGTGGATGTCAGGGATGGAAGGATCTGCCAATTTCAGTTCGCTCATTTTCTCATTTTTCCAATCTTAAATTCCGTTCTCTACATTTTGCAGCTATTCGTGATTTTTTTCTTCAAATCAGCATTTTTGTGAGAGTTTCTCCTAATAAACAGTTTATATGCAGTTTTGCTTTCTGTACACAGTTTTGCAAGATGTTTCCACTAATAGATGCATTTTTGCAAACACTGGTTGGAGAACTGAATTGCAAAATTCTGCTAAGTGTGAATTTTGAAGGATAGCTGTGTTTCGGTGGTTATATTGTTTTGAAAAGTGTGGATTTGATAAGATTAGGCTTTAAATGCATACCAAATTGAACTCTCCCGCTCCTGTCCCTAGTCAGTGCCATTTTGCTCTTTGTCTCAGACAGCAAAATTTCTTGGTCTGCTTTGCTCCGGCCTAAGCTTCCTCATCCTTGCTCTAAAGGACAAGAGACACCCAAAGCGTAAAGAGGCTTCCAGAGTTAATCAAGCAGCACGGCACAAAGTTAATGGGCAGATGACCTTATCTGGAAAAAGTGGTAAAAAATGACTGTGGGAGGAGGAAGCTCAGAGTTCTAAGAAAGAAAAGGTGTTTGTGGTTCTACTTCCTCTTTCCAAGCAACAGAACTGAAGAAATAAGAGCTTACCAACAAAAAACAACAACCCCAAAACACACATTAAAAATATTTCATGCCAGGGCCAAATAAGGGCACAAACTTCTCTATTTTCCACTTAGTTACTTATTACTCTAATTCCCCACCCTTCCTCCAAGGAGAACAGGGAAGTGTTTGTGGGTGTCTCCCCCCCTCTTCCTTTTTTCTTTAAAATTCTAACACCAATCTTGCAAAGTAGATTAACGAGAGAGAGAGAGACAGAGAGAGAGACAGAGAGAGACAGAGACTTTCTCCAAGTCTACCAATGAGATCTTTGTAATAGCTGAATAAGGATTTGGGCCCATGTAACACCCATCCTATTCTGGCACTGTAACCCAGACTTCTGAATAAAGTTACTAGCCTGCATTTTTTGCTTTTTTTACTACCCTGCTGGGAGCTGGCAAAAAATGGGAGGGTGAGTCCAGTCCAGAGGCAGATTTAGGGCAGTGCAACGGGTCCCAACCATACTGGGTGCTGAGTGCAGGGGGTGCCACAGGGCGCTGCAACTATGAGCTGGTGAATTGAGCAGAATGGAAGGTGAGGGGCAGGAGGGTGAACTGAATTTTGGCCTTGCACAGGAGGCCATTGAAATTTGAAAGACCAATATCTGCCCCTGTTCAGTCCTCCCTCCAGCAAGCTGTTTCATTTTGGCGTTGAGCACAGAGGGCAGACAGAGCAGTCTGCCCATCCTTTTCCAGCCTTCCCACCTGTGTAGAATTCCAATAAATCACCTGCCTGCAATTCCTTCTCACCTGTGGGTATCAAGCTAGTGCTTAAATACAAAGCTGTTCTTACTACTACAATACACTCTCTTGCACCTTTCTTTGTTTAAGGCTGTGTCCACACTAGGGTTTTCATATGTGTGTTTGTGCACCTTCAGTTTTATGCCTCTGAAATCTCTCTCAGTGTTTCCCATCCATACTAGTGGGTGGTGCTTGCTGGGATATATTCGGGATGTTGTTTCTTCCCCTCAGTTAACAGTTCCCCACCCTCCCTAAGTTCCTCAAGTCTGAGATCTGTTCTGGGCATGCACCCAGGTATTTGTGCCAGACCCTCAGGGAAGAATAACCTCAAAGGGGACATGTGCCATGACTTCCATAAGAGGTCAAAACAGAGGCAGCAATGCATGTCTGCTGAGCTGTAAGTCACTCTTTAGTCCAGAAATGCAGCTTCACTTTATCAGCTTGCGCCTCAGGCCTAGATTCTTCCAGGCACCAAGTCCTTTAGCCAGACCTCTGCTTCTCAGGGCTACTTCAGCGTCGTGCTTTCTTCAGAGTGTCAAATTCTCCTTTCTCCAATATTGTTTCCTCAGGAGTAAGTCCCAAACCCCAGGGACAGTCAGTTCCTCCCAGAGCTGCCTCAGGATTCCAGGGGAGGCTCTGCCCCAAAGTGGACAGGGGTCTTCTGTATCAATTCTCTAGGCAGCGCTTAAATCCAGGCCTCACAGAATAGCTCAGTTGGTTAGACCGTGGTGCTGACAACACCAAGGTTGCAGGTTTCAACCCAGTAAGGGACAGCTGCACTTTCCTTCATTGCAGGGGGTTGATCCTCAAGGTCCAAACTCTATGATTGTATGAGATTCTATGAGATCTATGCCTCCCCAGGATGCAGGGGGACTAGATAAACATGGGTTGTTGGTCTCACCCCTTTGGCCACACTCCATGATGCTTAGGGGAACAGCCTGAAGAAGACCTCCAATGTGAGGACCACCTAATTTATGTGGAGGTATCTAATTTAGGCATTCAGCTTGACCAGCCTGTTCCCTGTGTCTCCATTAGGCTTCTTCCTCTTCTCCTCTCCCTCTGGTGCTTTTTACATCCTCCCTGTCTCCCCTTCCTTCCTTCTGCCTAAGATTCCACAGCTAAGCTCCTTCTCTGCCATTAGGTAGAAGGTGGAATGTGCCCTTCCCTTCTTCTCACACAGGAGGTGTGATCAGGCAATGTCCAAATGTGGTCTCCTCAGGAGTCAATGCCTGGTTGATGCCTGCTGGCCATGCACGCAGGTATTTGTTTAGCTGTGACTACACTTTTTTTAAAATAAAAAAATACGTTTTCCCATATATGAGTTTCGCACAAAAGAGCAGTCAAAGATAAGTAAATAAATGAGTCACTTCAAATCAAGCAAGCATTTGGAGCTGATTGTATCAAAGGCCGCCACTTTCTGTCTTCCGTTCTTCCTTTCTGACGTCCTGTAGTTGCATGAGTAAATGTTATTTTTATTTTCAATGCAGATATTTTGGCAAACGGTAGTTTTCCACAAGTGCTCTGCTAAAAGAATAAAAATAAAGCTCTGCAACAACTAGTAGGAAAGGACAGGCTACATCCTTTCCTTTGGGCTGATGGAAGCAAAATGGAAGCAGAATTGCCAGCACACATATAAAAATATCTGTCTACACAGCATGCTTCACTTCGTATGTCCACAGCTGGGTAACATTCAAGTTTATATCAGATTTTTGTTCCCAGTCTGATTATCTGCAGATTGGGAAAATCTAAATTTAACAGGGGGGTGAGGAGGACATTAGGTGGACCACGCAAAAAAATATAGACACAAGCAGTTTCAAATCCACATTAAACTCCAGTGTGGATGAGTTGCTTGTGATGACTGTACTCAAATCATTTTTACCTCTTGGCAAAATGAGTTTTGCAGGCTTTCTTACTATACAAAAACACACACACAACCAAATCTGTTTGAATAGAAACATTAGTATGGGGAAAGAGGTATGTACACCGTAAGAGGGTCTGGAAATCAAGCCTAACAGGGAGTGGTTGAAGGAGCTGGGTATGTTTAGCCTGGAAAAGAGGAACCTGAGAGGAGATATGATGACTATCTTCAAATATTTCAAGAGCTGTCACATGGAAGATGGAGAAAGCTTGTTTTCTCCTGCTCTGGAAAGTAGGACTTGAACCGATGGCTTCAAATTATAAGAAAGGAGATTCCGACTGAACATATGGAAAAACTTTCTGACAGTAAGAGCTGTTTGCCAGTGGAACAGACTCCCTCGGGAGGCTGTGGACTCTCCTTCCTTGGAGGTTTTTAAGCAGAGGTTGGATGGCTATCTGTCATGGATGCTTTAGCTGAGATTCCTACATTGCAGGGGGTTGGACTTGATGACCCTTAGAGTCCCTTCCAACTCTATGATTCTATCCTCTGAGAAATGAATGTGGGTTTTTTTTCAGCCTGAGACTCAATTTACACGCTGTGAAAGGCAGAATCCTAAAATGTTAAAACCCAGTTAATTGATGTGTTGGCAGTGGTATTTAGTTTCTTTCTTTTACAATTACTATTTACTTTTATTATATTATGTATTTACAGTTTTATGCTGTAATAATAGAATAAATTATTGTTCCTAAGTAAGCATGCATAGGACTGCAGCGTTAGGCCTCATAAAAATAGCTGTTTTCAATTTTTTTTTATTTTATTTAAATAACAGCATAGGCATCTTGTTGTTTTATCCAAGAAAACACGAACAAATTAAGCAGGGGATTTTTATTTATTTTTTAACCACACCACATTGGCAAATTACACAGTTCTTTCTGTGGTTAATGTGACCCGTGGGCACTTCTCAATCTCACGGGGAAAGATCCTCTTCTGTAGATGTCTCTTTTCTACAGAGCTTTCACTTCCTCTTAGGAAGCAGTGAGAGGTTTAACATAGTCACACTGCTTTACAAAGTGCCAATCAAGCTGTGTAGTCTGAAAAAGTCAAATGATTCTTCTGTTCAGAAACAGGTGTGGTGCCATTCTGGATTTTGCAGGGTCTAGTCTAGGGCCCCCAAACTCCAGGTCCTTTCATTTGGGCCCCAGATCTCCTATCCCTCCCCCACTTTTCAAAAACCTTTTTTAAAGCTAGGGATGTTAAAGTCTATCAAAAATGGAAATGGGAACTGAAATGCCAGTTTGCTTATTCATCCCATCTCAGGGCAGCGGGGGTTAACCACCTCCCTGTCAGGGATTGAACTTCTGCATACAATGCATTGTGTTTCATTGCTGAATGTTGCCTCCCTCTTGCATTATTCATTTCTTTCTCTCTCTTTTCAGGATAAGAAAAACAGAGCTTCATTAAAAGAATAACGTGATTGCTGCAGCCATGTCCCGAAAGGGTGAAAGTAACAACTTCTCATCGCTTCCCGTCGTGAAGGAAGATTGCCACGTGGATTCCGAGTTCAGATATACCCTGTTCACTGTCTACTATAGCATCATTTTCATTCTGGGCTTTATAGCCAACAGCTACGTCCTGTGGCTTTTCACACGGGTTTACGCTACGAAGAAACTAAACGAAATAAAGATATTCATGGTCAGCTTGACGACAGCCGACCTGCTCTTCCTGATCACGTTGCCAATGTGGATCGTATATTACCACTACAGAGGAGACTGGATCATGCCCAGCTTTTTGTGTAACTTGGCTGGTTACTTATTCTTTGTGAACACCTACTGCTCAGTTGCCTTCCTGGGAGTCATAACGTACAATCGGTACCAAGCAGTCACAAAGCCCATTTCGGCAGCTCAGTCTACCACGCGGAGAAGGGGCATCTATGTCACAATAGCTATCTGGGTCCTGATCGCGGGCCCTTCTTCATACTTCCTGTTTGGCAGCGGCACTACCCAAGAAGGGCATGTGACACGCTGTTTTGAGCGCTACGACCCAGAAAGCAGTAACATCCCTGTCCTTGCCTCCCACATCGTCATTTGCATTTGTTTCTTTATCACCTTCCTGATTGTCGTGGTATGCAACGCCTCCATTATCCGAACTCTGCTCTCTCAAAAACCTCAAGCTCGGAAGAGCGCCCACATCAGGCAAAGGGCGCTCTATTTGGTGTGCACTGTCATGATTGTGTTTGTGGTATGTTTCGTGCCTCACCACATTGTGGACCTTCCCTGGACCTTGATGGTTCTGGGCAAATGGGATATAAGCTGTAGGAGCAAAAGGTGGTGGGATCACATCCACCAGGTAACCCTGTTCCTCCTGGGGGCCAACTGCGTTCTGGATCCTGTCATTTACTGCTTCCTCACCAAAAAGTTCAGGAAACACCTTTCTGAGAACTTGAAAAACATAAAGGACAGTCGAAAGTGTTCCAGGCAAACAACTGAGACCACCGTGGAAGGGATGGTGGCGATGGAAGAGGGCTTCCGTGCCTCCATCAAACCTTAAAAGTCTTCTGTTCTGCTTATGCAGCAGCAAATTCAGGCTGGTGACTGGCACAGACTCTGCATTTCATCAAGAGCTTGGCAGATGCACACAGCTTTCCAGCTCTTCTCTAGATGCAACGGCAGGAACTGAAATCGACTTAGGAGAGCTAGAACACTGTGACTCAGGAAAAACGCGGACTATCTAAGTTGTCCTTTGTTGTTGTAACAAAAGGGAAATGCTTGGAATCACTTATAATGTCTTTTAAAAAGATGGGCATTACATTCGTTTTCTGGTTCGGATCCGGATTGTTGTGACATTTAGTTCCATAATTTCATCCTGAAGCTAGCTCAGAACTCTCTGGAGAGGGTTGGGCATCAGGGATGGGCATCCTTGGGCACCTGCTGAGATTTGTCTCTCATCGCAAAGCCCACTGCCAACCCTTAGAGCCTCCTGGCTCTCTACTTATTCCCCCAGAGTGATTGAGCTATCTCAGCTGTGATAGGAACAAGGAAAAGGAACATCAGTGTTGGCTCAGCTCAGCTTCCTCCTTTGAGTAGCTATTCAGATTGGGTCTACAGCAGTGAAAAGCTGGACAATAAGGGCAAATGGGGCACAACCCCACAAATTTGAGCCTACTCCCACCTGCCTGCTTTCTTTTTTACACTTGGCAAGGGGGTGGCTCTGGCTCCTACTGCTGGTTTCCCTGACTTTCACCCAGTGGGCACCAGGGAGGAGGCTCCACTGAAGGCATCTAACCTAAAACATGCACACTTCCCCCAATCACTCTTGAATTAATACTATTTGGGCTTCAAAAGCAACAGGGACTATTGCAACACTCAGTGGCCATAGAACAGGGGTGGGGAACCAGTAGCACTCCAGACTTTGATAGATTACATCTTCCATCGTCCCATAGCTATCAACGTTTTCCTTTTTTTAAGGGAAATCCCCTTATTCCGAATAGGATTCCTCGCAAGAAAAGGGAAAAGTTGACAGCTATGTATCGTCCCTCATGCTGACTGGTAGCTGAGCCCAGCAACAACTGGATGGCCACGTTCTCCATCTCTACCATAGGCTGTCATCCAGAAATCATCATAATCTGAGAGCAGAGATTTTGCATAAATTTACCTACGCGTCTCAGGTGTGCATTCAATGTACACATGGTAGAAATGTCAGGAACTGAGGGGAGGAAAGGAATGGGTTCAGGAATAGACCATAGCTCAGGGGTTGAGAACATGCTTTTGCTATAATCAGGTCATTGACTGATTAATGTTCTCTGGCCTTCTAAATGTTTTTGTGGGGAGGGGAGTGTTATTGGTTTGTTTTTGTTTTATTGTGTTATTTTGTATTCTCATTTTGTATTTTTATGCTGTGAACCGCCCCGTGATTTTTGGATGAAGGATGGTATAAAAATTTAATAAGTAATAAAAAAATAATGCTGCTTCTCATTCAGAAGGTCCAAGGTTAAATTCATGGCATCTCTAGCTGAAAAGTTCAGATAGCAGGTGTTGGCTAATATTCAGATTGGGTATAAGACTGCTTAACGTGTATTTAAAATATTTCCACATTACTGCTTTTGTGATGTGAGGAGGGTAGGAGAAAGCCCTAGATCAGGCATAGGCAAACTTGACCCTCCAGATGTTTTGAAACTACAATTCCCATCATCCCTGACCACTGGTCCTGTTAGCTAGGGATCATGGGAGTTGTAGGCCAAAAACATCTGGAGGGCTGAGTTTGCCAATGCAAACTCTAGATCATAGAGGGCTGGTCCCTACCCAAATAGATTATCCATTTTTCTGCTTGGCAAACCATAGCACCAATGAAACGGCACTCAGAAGTAAAAGTGAGAAGCCACTGTAAACACCATGCTTATTCACTGCATATACAGAAACTATGCTAACACCATACTATCATGGAAAGCCTGAAAAGTTGTATACCTGTTGCTTGTCTGTAGTTTCATTAATAAAAACAACAGCTCTAACCATTATAGCTATTCAGCACTGCTACTTTCAGCCCAGTGGGCATGTCTGTAGATTTTTTTGGTGTAGGATCATATTGAGGGTCACACTAGTACAGATGTCTGGAAAAGAATAGCAGATTCTAGGCTAGGGACTTTTACCCATGGGCTGAGAACACCAGAGAGGGTCAGGAAAACATGAACAAGATGGGAGACAGAAGACCACCAAGTGGAATGTCTGGGATGTGGAAGAGCTACACTGCAGCTTCTGGGTCCACTAGAGCATGAATCCTCACACTTCCTCCTGCTGTCAAATCCAGGGAGATTTGAGCACTGAAACTCAAACCCAAGCTTCCTCAATAGAACAGGAAGGCTGAATGACATTGTAGGGCAGGGATGGGGAACTTGTGGTCCTTGAGATGTTGTTAAGATTTCAATGCCAATTGATCCCAGCCAGTAAGGCTAATGGTCTGAGATTACAGGAAGCCAAAATTTGGAGGGGCATAGGTTGTTGACCTCTGTTCTAGGGAACTCTATGGTCAGGAGACCTGGTTAATTCAATCCCTTAAAGGAGAGACCCTCTGTGAATATAAAATTATCCAGTGATGTTGGGGTGGGGCCCACCAATGTATGATGAAAGGAGAGAAAGTGGAGAGCCAAATGCATACCATCTAACATTTCACAGATGGAAATACAGACATGATTGCCATACTCACAGCGCCACATAAAGGTTACCACAGCAGTGTCCCTACGTTACACACTGGTGCTCTATGCTGCTTGCTGAATCTGTCTATTATGCGGTAGCTTTGTCCCAATGGATTTAAAAGCCAATAATGTGATTATTCTTGAAGTTAACAGTATACTATTGTCCTCCAATGTATTGTCAACAATTCGAAACACAGCCCAGCAGCTTCAATGGGTGAAATCAACCCTCAGGAGGGAAGTGGAACCTGAGTAGCAACATTAACATTTTAACATATTTACTCATTTTTTTTATATAGATTCTTTGAGTGCTTTCAGAAGTAAAGTGTTATTAAATCAACCAATAGGTTTATTTGAACCAGGCAGAGGGGAATGGAAGGATAGGAATATAAGAACCAGAAGGGGGCGGCACAGGCGAGAAAATCAAATACCAGGAAGCTAAAAAAGCAACAGATATTTTTGTTGCACAGGCAAAGGGCCAAGTACTTTCTTAACAAAGAGCCAAATATAGCAGGTCAGGTGGTGCAAGATGAGACAGTTCTTGCCAGGAGTGTCTGAGGAAATGGTGGTTGCTACTTCGGCTACACGCAATCAGGACTACACGCAACATCCTCATCTAACCCTTTGCTGTTCAACAAGACCATTGCAGGAGGTGACCTCTGATCTTGGTTTCAGCAATCTGCAGGATAGAAATGTTCTCCATCCCAAGAGCTGTGGGGAAAGTATCTATAATATGTCCGTATCATAATAGAAAGGGGTTTTGGCTTTTGCTCTCAAACTTTTTATTTGGGAAAGGTTTTTTTTTTTGTATAAACTTTCTGTATTATTACAGAACAAGCCTTACCATCCTAATACTTAATCAGAGCACATCAGTAGCCTCACAGTAATAAAATCAAACCCATCTAAATGTTAGATGTACTCATTCCTTTAAAATAAAACTACAGTTCTGAGAATGCCTACTTGCAAGTCAGTTCCACTGAAACTAGTGGGACTTGCTGCCATGTAAATGTAGATTGAATTGGGCTGTAATCCTAATTACTAGGAAGACTAGGGCTTGCCAATCAGAAGGTCAGCGGTTTGAATCCCCACGATGGGGTGAACTCCTGTTGTTTGGTCCCAGCTCCTGCCAACATAGCAGTTCGAAAGCACATCAAAGTGCAAGTAGATAAACAGGTACCGCTCCGGTGGGAAGGTAAACGGCGTTTCCGTGTGCTGCTCTGGTTTGCCAGAAGCAGCTTAGTCATGCTGGCCACATGACCCGGAAGCTGTACGCTGGCTCCCTTGGCCAGTAAAGCGAGATGAGCACGATAACCTCAGAGTTGTCTGCGACTGGACCTAACGGTCAGGGGTCCCTTTACCTTTAGGTTCCACTGAATTCAGAGGAGAAATGGGATCAATAGGACCTTACAGCTGTTAAATTCTTTTCTAGGTGTCTTGTGTGGTTTTCTGTGCAAAAATGGGAGGATGCCTTTTAAAATACGTTAATTTTCTTCTAAAGTAACTTGGCAACTGAAGAATTATCAAGACACTCTGTTGGTTCACTACCCTTTTACATTACATTCATAGCATTATAAAGTTAATTGAACTTCCTAGTATTATAAAGTTCAAATCATGGTGACAGCCATTCAGCAAAGAAACGGAAGGTTTTTGTACAGTGTGAAGACTACAAATAAGTGATTAGATTCTACAGCCAGATGTCATACCTAGGCTTACAGAGACGCTACAGTGATGTGTTATAAATGTCAAAAATGTTAAGGGCAAGAGAAATTGGAAAAGACTAATAAGACTCTGTGGAAAGGCTTTATTGTATTAAAATAAATAAACTAAGTTTACCAAAAAAATGCATTTGAATCTTCAGTTTTAAAAAAATGAACATTGAGTATGGGTTGTTTTTACACAAGCATGGATTCTACAAAAAAAGCCTGAAAATACGTTACATGAGGCCACATGTAAGGGAACAATGGGCAAATCTCCATCCTGGCAATTACAGGAAGAGAGGCAATCTGGCAACTCCACACACATCATTCTAAGATCCTGTGAGGAAAAGCTGGAAACTGGGAAAGCCAATACCCCTCAGATGTAATTGCCCTCACTTAAGTTTTTCTTTGCCCAGCCCAGACTGGCATACTTTTAATATGGGTAAGGGAGATTAGCAGACTTGGACGTTCTGGGCAAGACACCATTTCAGAGCCTAGCTTGTTGTGAGACTAAAAGGCTGCTCTGAACTTCACAGAGGAAGGGATTATACAAGTAGAAAGTTACAAATACTCAATACTTTCTAAGCTGAACCCTTGCGATAGGCAATGGGTCCAAATACTTCGTTTTAGGAGCATGCTAGCATAGGGCACCCCATTGCCCAATTCTTGGAACAGCTGCTCCAATTAAGGCAGGGGTTGCTGTGGCCCTGCAGTTGTTAGGACTGTAACTCCTATCACCCCTGATAAAAGATTATGCTGTCGCGGTTGGAATCCAGCCGGTTCTGGACTGCCACAGGTCCTTCATCTCTGGTTTAAAATCCAACCTGCCAAGGGTTTCAGGATAGCTTGCGTAGGCTGACTAATAATAAAAATAAAAGTTCTTATATACTGCCCTATGTCCTAAAGCAAACAAGGGCAATGCACAACGTAATAAAAACTGCATGCATGCATTTATGTTTAGTACAATCGGCTGCGCGCACACCAACTATCTAAAGCGCACGACTTCCCACAAGGAATCCTGGGAATTGCAGTTCACACTCGAGAGTTCTACCTCCTAGCACTCTTGAACTACAGTTCCCAGGATTCCCTTGAGGGAAGCCGCGTACACTAATCGCACGGCGTGCAGGCAGCCGCTGCGGCGGGCGACACCTAGGGGCGGAGACGAGTAACGCCGCCACATCTGCAGGCGGACGGCCGCTGCTTCCCCGCCGCCCTTTGCTAACCTTTGGCGAAGGTCGGGTCCGCAAAAAAGCGGCGCATGCGTTGTAATTGACCGGCCTCTTCAGCGGGGAGCGAAGGCAGGCGAGGCTAAGCGGGCCGTTGCTTGACAGTCACGCAGCCCAAGCCTCATGCTCCTCTCTTCCCCTGCCCCCGGCTACCAACGGTCACTTTGAAAGACAGAAACGAGGCGCCATGTGGGGGTGGGGGGGAGAGAGAAGGACTCGCCTCAGAGAAGCCCATAGCAAAGATTCGGCCAACCAAATCCCCGCTTTCCCCTCTCGTCACTTCCGGCACAGAACTTCCGCTTCCGGGTGTGAAGCCTAGCCGAGGTTTGCCGAAGCGGGTCTCGGTTCCTTCCTTCCCTCCCTTCCTTTTTTCTTCCTTTCTTCCCTGAGAGTCCGGTCCGTCGCCGCTGCCATGTCGCCCAGTGCTGAGGTCGGCCGCGCAAACGACTCGTCACGGTGAGAGGGGAAAGAGCTCTTACTCCGCCTCCTTTCCTCCGCCCTCCCCCCCACCTCACCCGCTCCTCTTTCCTCTCGCGCGATCGGCTCGCGGTCGGTGGGCGTGGCCCGGGCAGCTGTTGGCGTGGCTCCTCCCCCCTCGCGCGCCGGTTACCTTGTCAGTCAGCGCCAGGAGGGAGGGAGGGAAGGAGAGCGGTGGGAGGGAGAGCTGCTCGCTCCCAGGAACGGCGTGGCGGACCTGTGGAACTCACTGCCACATCATGCGTGTGGTGGCTTTAAAACATGGGCAGAGAAGCTGTGGCCCTGCAGATGGTGTCGCGCTACAGCTCCTCAGCAGCCGTGACCGTTGGGCGGGCTGGCTGGGGCTGGCGGGAATTGGAGGCTGATGGAGGGCCGCAGGTTTCTCACTCCTGCAGCTAAAGCATACTTCGAATGTCACACGGTTGATAGGGTTTTTTTGGAGGTCAGACGGGAGTCACAAAGGTGAAGGAGGTGTGTGACCCTCTGAAAGGAGGGGGAGGACACAGCAACGGCATTGCTTTGTAATTTTTGGTGGCTTAAATCGAGCCACCATGTTCAGAGGCAGGGTATCTGAATACCGTGTGACTGCGGCGATGCACCCAGGTGGAGGAAGAGCTGTTGTTTTCAGGACCTGCTTGTGCAACCCCCCCCCCCTTGGCCATATCTGGTTGGCCAGTCTGGATCTGGGCTAGATAAGAATTTTGGACTGATCTTGAAGTACCTCTTATATAGGGGTAGTTGGGTCCCTGAGGAGAATCTCATGTTTTAAAGAAGAGATGAGTCTAATAATATAGGACTCATAACAAGTAAAATGTCAGCTCAGCGGTCATGCCGTTGTAGTTGTTGGGCCTTTTCTCTGGTGGTGTGTAGTTTTATTTGTTCACTGCTGATTTCAAAGGGGAGGAGGGTGGTTGGAAGTAGTAAGTGAAGCTGAAAAAACGTGAATAGAATCAAAACAGGAATGGTCCATGCTTCTGTGTTTGAGATAGGGAAACCTGTGGCCATTTAAATGTGCATGTGTTGGTCACAGTTGATGGAGTTGTGCATCTGTTTTGCCATTTATGTACCCCAAGTTAATTTCAACTCCCAAGTGTGTGTTCTTTGATTGCCCTTGTGTGGACTCTGGGAATCTCAATTTGTTGAAAAGATTCCTGAACCCGGGCACAAATGGGCAGTGGTACAACAGTTGTGGCAAAATGCTGTACAGTACTGGTATTTCACCACATGACGATCTTTTAAATCAACTATCCTGGATCCAGAACTGCAATGGGAGTAATACCAGGACTAACACTTCAAAAATAACTGTCATATCAAAACATTATTAAGACATCCCTAGGAAGGGATACAAAATGGGATGATACATGTCACTTAACCAACTTCCTATTGCTATTTGAAGAAAAAGGTACATAGCTCAGACCTGAACCAGAAAAATGGAAAAAATAATTAATTTTAAACCCTAATGGCTACAAAAGGTATTGGAGCTCCATCATGGACTTGTTCTGCCAGCAGAGGCATTCTAACAGTTGTGACATACCACTGTCACTCTAGTATTTTTTATTTTATTCATTCAACTGCAAAAATGTTACAGGAACAGGCAGTTCTCGTAAGTTCAGCTTGGGTAATGTAATCTTCAAGCATTAACCTGTAAGACTGTTCTGAGATCTGAAGTACTTGCTTATAATATAGAAGCGTAATGGGAGTGGGGAATGTGGTTTGATGCCTATTCCTGGATTTCAAAGTTATTTGCAGAAGATAAAATAAAAGGTATCTTTCTTTTAAATTAGATTGTTGAGAGGAATAAAAGTGGAGTGAAGAGATAAAGATTGGGGGTACAAGCATACATTGTTTTTACATCTTCACGTATATTGCTCCTTATGAGACTGTGGGTGCAATTGCAAGCAGCCAAGCCACATGGGGGAAGGAAGGCCCTTGCTGCTCCTCTCTTGGCCATGGGAGTGGAACTGGCTAAGGTTTTATCCCTCCAACGCCTGCGCCCAGAGGGTGTCTGGTTTAATAGACTGCAGTACAGTGGTGCCTCGCAAGACGAAATTAATTCGTTCCGCGAATTTTTTCGTCTAGCGAATTTTTCGTCTTGCGAAGCACGAAATCCCATAGGAATGCATTGAAAATCAATTAATGCGTTCCTATGGTCAAAAAAAGTCCAAACAAAGCCAAATTTGGTACAACAAGAGTTTATTAAGTGCTCTTTAAAGTCACACATACTGTAAAGAGCATTTCAAAATTCAAACCCAGAATTTTTTTTTAAAAACAGCAGAGTGGCCCAATGGTCACAGAAAATCATAAAAATGCAGAAAAAAACACACAAGCTTCCAGATTCTTGCAAACCCCTCCCCAACACCAAGTCGTTGAATTCCAAACACCCCAACCCAAAATCCAACCCCCCCAAAAAGTTTTAAAAGCTTAACTTACCAAATGGCTGCAAAAGAAGTTTTGGAAAAGCTTCAAAAATCACCAAAGTCTTTAAAAACCTCAAAAAAGGCTACTATGTACACTGCGTTCTATGAGTTGCTCCTCGAAGTCAAGTCGCAACTGTATTAACGGTGTTAAGAAAAAGGAAACAAACTTGCAAGACGTTTTCGTCTTGTGAAGCAAGCCCATAGGGAAATTCGTCTTGCGAAGCAGCTCAAAAAACGGAAAACCCTTTCGTCTAGCGAGTTTTCCGTCTTGCGAGGCATTCGTCTTGCGGGGCACCACTGTATAGTGTAATAATAATAATAATAAATTTTTATTTGTATCCTGCCCTCCCTGGCCAAAGCCAGGCTCAGAGCTGCTAACAACAAGTAAAAATAGCACAGTGTACATAAAATCACACAGTCAATTAATTAAAATATATTCTTAAATCAATTCAGAATCAAATTAATGGCAACCATTGAGTTAGAGTTCTATGAGGGTTACAGAAGGAGAGAAGGGGTCAGACTGTGCCTTGGCCGAAGCACTGGCGGAACAGCTCCATCTTGCAGGCCCTGCGGAAAGATGTCAAGTCCCGCAGGGCCCTAGTCTCTTGTGATAGAGTGTTCCACCAGATTGGGGCCACAGCCAAAAAAGCCCTGGCTCTGGTCGAGGCCAGCCTAACCTCCCTGTGGCCCAGGATCTTCAAGATGTTTTTATTTGAAGACCATAAGGTCCTCCATGGGACATACCAGGAGAGGCAGTCCCGTAGGTATAACCTTTATATGCATGGGGGAACCAAAAAAGTAGTGACTCACTTTACTGCAAAAACTTGCTTTACTGTAGTGGTCTAGAACTGAATCAACAATATATTCTCTGAGGTATACTTGTAGTTTTTGTGGGAAAGAACAGCTCAGTTCTGGGATTGAAAACAAATTCCTGTCCTGAGCATGTAACCAGAGGTACCCTGTTTCTTAATTCTAGGAATATTTCTCCCCTCGGCTATATTTTTACACCTGGTTTCAGTTGGTGGATCTTGAGGTTCTAATAAAAACAACAGCAAAAAGAAAATAAATCCTGCAGCAGCAGAAAGAAAGACCCAGAAGCTAACTATGAAGACTCAGGTAAAATAACTGAGTAATGGAGGTGGTGGCCATTTGTGTACATGATCTTGCATGCTATATAGACAAACCTGGATTCCTTTGAAATCTGGGTTAGCTAGGAGATTGTAAGGTACACCTGACAATGCCTATGGTGTAGTGGAGCATTCACACAAATGGTCACAATGTTAAACACAACCACCCCATTATAGAATTGTGGAGTTGGAAGGGACCCCAAGGCTCATCTAGTCCAACCCCCTGCAATGCAGGAATCTCAGCTAAAGCATCCATGACAGATGGTCGTCCAACCTCTGCTTCAAAGCCTCCAAGGAAGGAGAATCCACCACCTCCCAAGGGTCCATTCCACTGTCAAAACAGCTCTTCCTGTCAGAAAGTTATTCCTGATGTTTAGTCAGGATCGTTCCCTTCCTCAAGCAACTTGGCAGAGTGGCAGGGCCTTGTTTCTGAAGCCAGTCCAAACTTCAGAGAATATCTAAAGAGCAGTTGCTAAGAGGGTTCTTTGCTCTTTGCCCCAGTTCCAAGTTTGGGAGTAGGGCAAGAGCTTGCCAGGGGTGGGGGAGCACGGGTCCAAATGAGGCTCTAGGATTCTCTTCAGGCCACAGTAAAATAGGCTTTAACTCACTGTTAAACAGTGAGACACACTGATAGACAGTCATGAGATTATGAGCGTACACTTGCCTTGTACTCAGATCTTCGTTTATATCAGTTTTTTAAAAGAGAAAATATGATTTTTAAAGAAAACTTAAAGGGAAATTAGATTTCAGTAAAATTCTGATTTTCTTGATTTTTTTCAAAATAATTTTTATCTGCATTGTTTTGAGCCTGTTACTATGGTAACATGGTTGCTAAAGCATAAAGCACTAGACCTGGTTGCTTACTGCCAAATGGCATGGCTGCTTCTTGCTTTGAACAGCGTTCTTGTCAGAGGAATAGGCTAATGCAAAGCACTAAACATGTTTTGGAAAACAAATATAAAAGATCTTGCTAGAGATCTATACAGGCAGGATGTGCAGAATCTTGCGGCCTTCAGTGGTCAACATGTGAAACTGTTATGTTTAATTGTCTACTTACACATCTATGAAAACGAATAAAAATTACTTACAAAAAACCCCCAACAACATATCGAAGCCCTGCACACATTTGGAACATTTTGCTCTTGCTGGTAATTGAAGCAAGCATTAGCTAACTAAGACTGATAGCAGCCTTAGTTAAATAAATACAACTCTTGTTTAGTGCTTTGATTTTGTCAGCCAGCTGCTAGCAACACAGAAAGCTTAAGGCTGCAGTCCTCAGTGCACTTGCTGAACGAGACTTTCTTCTGAGTAAACATGCTTAGGATCACATCACCAATAGCTCAATCCTGTGCATGTCTACATGGAAGTAAGTCCTGCTGTGTTCAGTACGGCATCCTCCGTTGTCAGATTGCAGCCAATGTGTTTCTTTAAAGCTGATTGTTATTCTTTTAATTATCCTGTACTGTAGTTGCAGGTGTTCATAAGAGATTTTAACACATTATTCATAGATACTAGTTGGTTGATTAATCAGTTCATCTGTCACTGAGTGAAAACAGCATTTCTGAAGCCAGGGACATTCTTCCTGTGTTTTTAGATTATGCACATATATATATCATAGTAAGCCATTTAGTCATTTATCTTTCATTGGAAACAAGAATGCTTCATTTAAGATGCTGCAGTTTTTAAGCACTTGTACTGAGTTCCTTTATAACCAGTGTAAAAGTTTTAAAATTGTTTTATCTGGCTAAGTAATAGACTAAATGTTGTAGCTGTAATTTTGACACAAGGAGTAGGGCAAAGTCTTGGTCTCATTTTTTGTTGTGTGTGTACATACCTTGACATCTGTTTTTGGTGGGATTTTTAAAATTGTGAATCAGTTTGGCAGCCTGGAATGTTACAGTGGCAATTCTTGGTTTGTTGGTATGCTCAGGTTTAAAACAGCAACAATAATTATCTTAAGATAATTCTACATTTATCACACACTCTCTGTTGTTCACCAGAAACTTGTACTGAGTTTCTGAACTTGGAGGTAACATATTGATTTCTTGACTAAGAGCCATTGATGGCCTGCTATTCCAAGAATTCTTTCAGTTCTCTTTTAAAGCCCTCTATAACAGGCATGTCCAACGATCCAACATAAAAACTGGCAGTGATCTACCACCCAGGGATGGGTGGGCGCACGCTGCTGGCTGCTTCTCCCAAAGGGGCAAGAATGGGAGCAGGGTGGGTGGGCTGTTGCTGGCTGCTTCCCCAGAGGGGGCAGGGATGGGTGGTGCAGGGTGGGCAGGCGATGCCGATCCTGCCTTCTCCCCCTGCCTCCCTCCACCCCTGCGCAGGCGATGCTGTTGCTGGTCCTGATCCCGCCTTCCCTCATCAGAAACCCGGCTCCTTCATGCCCCAAAGCTGTTGTCTTTATGGCTATTGAGGAGTGTGCTGTGTTACGGCTGCCTTGGGCCGGCGATCGACCCAGATCAACCCTGTGATCGACTGATCGATCAGGATCGACGGGTTGGACATAGAGGCTCTATCTATAAGAACGTAATAAATCACAAAATGCTGATTTTTTATTGGAGGTTTTGGGGTGCCCAATCATTTGCATGGCATCTGAATTCCCAGTTGCGTCTGTGCCCTCTGCTGCTAGATTATGCATGAAAAACAATGCATTCTGCTTCAGAATTTGGATTTCTGACTCCATCAGATCATGATTATTTATTTAATTTGTATACCGCCCTATAACTGGAGATCTCAGTGTGGTACGCAACATAAAAGTACACCATAAAAAACCCACAAAACACATAATAAAAACAGAGACAACCCAATAATCTCCCCTTCCACAACACATTTTAAAAGGGCATTAGCTGTCAATCAGCCAAAGGCCTGGTTAAAGAGGAATGTTTTCACCTGGTGCCTAAAAGTGTATAATGAAGGCACCTGTTGAACCTCTCTGGGAAGAGCATTCTGCAAGTGCAGAACATTCCTTTCACTGCAGAAAAGGCCCATTCTTCTGTTGCCACCCTTTGAACCTCTTGTGGAGGAGGCACACAAAGAAGGGCCTCAAGATGATCTTGGGGTCTGGATAGGTTCAGAGAGGCGATCCTTGAATATCGCGGTCCTGAGCCATTTAAAGTAGTTAAAAAACATAACACCTCAGTAAAAGTTGATTGCATTAGAAGTTATTCCAAAGGCATGTCTGAAAGCAAAGTTTTTAAAATATGCCTAAAAGAAAGCAGGGATGACTCCTGCTGAGCTTCTGTTGGCAATGAGTTCCACAAGGCAGGGCCTGCCTCACTAAAGGGTTGGCTCCTGAGAAAGACTGCCCAAACCTCAGGGGCATGGAAGATTCCCAAAAGTGCCCAGTCAGAAGTTGTCAGTGATCAAGGTTGTAGCAGCATGAGGAATCAAGCAGTCTTTCAGATACTACATGTATTTCTCACCTTTCCCCTAAGGAACTCAAAGTGGTGTATGTGGTTCCCCAATTCCAATTTCATTCTCACAGAAACACTGTTTGCATTATGTTCAGCCGAGAGACAGTAACTGGCCCACAGCAAGATACAGAGCTTCATGGCTAAATGGGGATTTCAACCCTGTTCTTCCAAGTACTCCAACACTCTTAACCACTACAGTATTCTGGCTTTCAAATCCAGGGCTACCTTGGGAATGTGGAACCAGTAGTGGGTTTTTTTTTGGGGGGGGGGGGCTCTTTCCCAGTGATAGGAAATGTAAGATACTGTATGTTGAATAATAGCTAGATTAGTGATAGTAATTTTAACAATTTATTGCTTAATACATTTTTTAAAAAAATTGTGGTTCCTTCATTCTGGCTTCACAATATTTTTCAAAACTGCAACATAGTCAGCTCTGTAATGCAAGCTCATCTTAAATAAATTATAGCACTTTGAAGTTGTGCTTATGGCCAGGATGCCAGAATTATTTTAATTTTTTAAAAAAGATTTCATATTGAGTATTGTTACAAAATAAAATAAAGTACACTGTGCTTTAAAGGGTATTAGATTTGTTCCAAACATGAAGGTTTCTTCGGAAAAGCAACAGGCAGTGCTGTTGAAAATTCGTTTGTGACGCCTCCAGGAAAATTAGGTCATATGATGTAATTATAAGACCAGAAAAAAATAAATCTCAAGCTTCATTGTTAAGCATGCTAACAGGATTTATTTCGGAGTAAACATGGTTAAGATCAGGCTACAAGTTGTTTAACAGATATTACTCTTTGTTACTTTAGTAATTGATTGTATTTATTATCTAAGGTGGTTGCATAAGAGTGAGAAAGCAACTTCAGAAATCCCTGCTTTTCCCCAGAGGTGTGTCCACACGAGCCAATTTTTCGGTGATCTGTTCTCATTTAATCCGTTTTTTCTGCAGACTGAACCAAATGCTGTATTCTGTCTGTGTTTGAATTAATGAAAAGCCATTGTTTCAAGACTCTGAATGGAAGCAAATAACCTCTCTATATATGTGCTTTGTTTTTGAATTTATAAAACATGAAAATGAATACCACATAATATTGGAGTCAGCCTGCAGTCTTTTGCAGTAGAAATGCCACTATGGAGAAGCATTTCAGAGTTTTGTCTCATTTTGTAGTTCTATTCCCACCTCCTCAACCTGTGTTGGAGTTCTGTTTAGGTTTTTTTTTTAAAAACAGTCTTGACTTTCCCCCTGCCTTCCTCTTCGGCAGTCTTCACAAAGTGATATACCGTATATTCTCTTTCTCATTGTTTTGTTGTTTTCTGCGTTTTGTATGTGGATGTTACCTGGAACATCTTTTTCTTTTCATTGTCTCTCCTTTAACATTTTTTTTGCACACTCCCATTACTGTACTGTTGCACCTCTGGGGGTGTTCAAGTATTGGCACCGTTAAAATAAACCCAAATACCATACTCCCCCGCCCCCAAGCTAGAAAAACCTGCAGCTCTATTCATTTGGCTTAAAAGGTACAATGGGCAAATCTCACAGAGATGTGAAGGAACAAGGAGTATGGCCTCTTCTTGGGTTGCTTCAGAGTTGTAAAATGAGTACTAATTAATTTTTTCTATGATTTTGATTACCTTTATTTTATACATGTATTTTTAATTTGTTAACTATTGCATGAATGTATTTATTGAAAGACAAGCTAGGAGTATTAGAAAGAAGGAAATAAATACTAAATGGGAAAACAAAACATTATAATAGTGAAGGTCTCCTGGGGTAGCTGTGCTTCTAAACAGGGGCAATTAAGAGATACATGAATTTTCATTGGATGTATTTTAAATAGTTTTATATTCTCACCATCTCCGAATTTATACAGTGCTTCTCATACTGTTTTTGAAGTGCTTTTCATTCATTTGTTATTTCAATAACTCTTCTCCCACTTTTCTACGCCAAAGTGTACTTGAGGCTGCTCCCAATAAAAAGACACCTGCAAATCAATTTTTAAAACCCAGTTAAAAAGCAATAAAATGATGCAGGTCTATAAAAATCAATACAAATCAATAAAATGCAAAATGTTAAAATACAAATCATGAATAAACAGTTAAAATCTGGCTGTTTAAACATCAAAGAAGGCTAATAAAGAGAATGCTTACTTGAATTTTGTTATTTCTCATCTATCCAGCCAAAGGGTTCAGGGATGATAATGATGCTATTAAAAAAAGGTCACTTACCTAAATGCCAGTGGCATTCATATAACATCCCACTCCTAATCAATCTCATTTTTCATTGCAGAATCCAGCTGCCTCTCCATCATGGAGTTTCCCAGATTGGCATTGTTCAGTAATACATGTCAGAAAGACGAGGGATGAGTGATAGGGGTGGGGTTTCAGTGGTAGCAGGATAAGCCATATACTAAATATACTACAGCTGTGGTGGCTGGGACCTTAAATGGCTCTTTGGGGAGGAGAAAACGGAAGTTGATGCAGAATTCCTGAGTGCCTAATTCATGGACATGATGGAGTGGCTATTCAGGACAGCTGACCCAGAAGTGAGTCTGCAAAGACCACCTGGCATGTGAAGGTTGTGCTAAGACAAGCTGCTTTTCTGCAGTTGAGGAGAAGAGAGTCCCTGCCCGGGGAAGGGAAAGGAAGATTCCCTGAACATGCTCTGTAAATTTGGCTGGACTCTGACAGTAAGAGGAGGGCACTAGGAATCAAAGATATGCTTTAGTACTGACATATGCTTACTTTTTGGAATGTAAGTAAATTTACCTGTTGCAGTGATGCAGTATCCCAATGAGTGGAGACAGGCACAAGTCCCTATCACATTGTCCTAAACCAAAATAGACATACTGCCATTCTGTTTTAGCTTTATTTGAGAATGGTGCTATACTTTTCTCCCAGTGTGTCAGTTTTCTACACATTTGAGAAGGAGGCTAGTTTTCTGAATGCAAGGATTTTTTATTTTAAATGGGTCAAGCATCTTAAGTGGCGTAGACTGGGGACGACTCTACCATGTGGTTTTTCAAAGGTTGGCTCCAGTTCATTCCATGGGTGCAAGAGACCACCTTGGTTGCAAGTCTCAGGGAACATGCTTCCTGGCTTGCATGCCTTTTCCACCTGGCCTAGGAAGGCAGGGTGGGGGTTCTGTTGCTGTTACTGTTGCCTTAATTGTTTTAAACTGCTTTTTAACTTGTGTGTTTTTAAATTGGGGGGTTTTGTTGTTTTTTTTAAGTAAGGGACCTAAGATGTGCCTGGGAAGAGAGGAGCTGGGAAGAGCAGGGATGACCCCAATTGATGTGGTTCTGTGCAAGGGGAGGTATTGTGTGCAGGTGGGGCGCACGGCAGGCAGACAGTTAGCAACTGTGCTGTGTGCCAGCCTTCTTCCAACCTGAGGAGTTGTGGTTGTCCTTTCAGCCAGCCCTCAGATGTGCTTGGATGGTTGTTTCTGGAGAGTGATGCTTGAGGAGTGTTCTTTAGCCTTGTGGAGCCTTCAATGTGGGGTTCGATTTTATCCCCTATGCTGTTTAACTTCTACATGAAACTACTGAATGGGGTTATCCAGAGTTTTGGAGTATGTTGTCAGCAATTTGCTGATGACACACAGTTCTACTTCTCCTTTACATCGGCAAGTGTGGCTGTGGATGTGCTGGACCATTGTTTTGCCCTGGTAATGGACTGGATGAGAGCCAACAAACTGAAGCTCAATCCAGACACTGTTAGTGGGTGCTTCCCTAGAATGGTTGGATGGGAGGTGGGCTGCTCTTGATGGTGTTGCACTCCCTCTGAAGGAGCGGATATGTAGTTTGGGGTACTTCTGAATCCTTTGCTGTCACTTGAGTGCCTTACATCAGCTTTAGTTGGTGGTTCAGCCACACAGGGATAGCCTAACTTCTGTCATCTATGCTCTGGTATACATAGGGAATAACTGTCTGAAGATGATTCAAAAACTTCAGCTGTTGCCGAATTTGGTGGCCAGGTTGCTAACCAGGGCAAGGTGATTTAAGCATATTACACTGATCCTGGCCCAACTGCACTGGCTGCTAATTAGTTTTGTGTTCTCATTTTTTATTTTTTGTTGTGAACCGCCCTGTGATCTTCTGATGAAGGGCACTACACAAAATTTATTAATAATAAACAAATGCAAACATAAATAAATACATAAATTCGCCAAAGTATTCAGGGTTATATGTAAAAGAGGTTTTTGTGTAAACCAATTTTATGTAAATCACTTCTGATGATTAAGTGGTATATAAATCCTGTTCAATAAATAGTAAAGGGGTGATTAGAATGGTGGTGGTTTTCTTTTCTTTGTTTTCCTTGCAAACCATTTTTTTGCTGCTGCAGATGGAATAGAACAGTGAATTTCTTACTGGTGATTGTTTTGGTCAGCCCTAGTTTTTACCTCACTCCCCCTCCCCCCTTTTTATGTTATGCTTTTGTCATTTCCAGTCTTACAAGTAGACTCTTTTCTTTAAAAGGCATCAGCTTTGTTTCTTAGTCAGTGAGGGGGTGTTTTTTAACATCTTAATCTTTACTATAGTACACCATAGAAGCTGGATTGTTTTTGAAATCTCTTTCTCATACCAGCCAGTTGCTTGAGCAGACTGCAGCCATGAATGCATACCCTCTGACATTTCACAAACAAAATGGGGGGTGCCCTTATCTATTCATAATGCCTCAATTCTGACACAAAGGATTATTCCCAAGTACATACTCTGCTTAAATATTACTCATTGTGGATGGCTCCTTCTTGATAGCTGTATTAATTTACCTTGCAATAACTGCATGCTAAGAGCATTAAAAAAATAAGTTTTCCCAAAACCTACTGACACCTCCCTCTTATGCATTGGTGGCACCACTTTGGCAATACAGTGGTACCTCAGGTTAAGAACTTAATTCATTCTGGAGGTCCATTCTTAACCTGAATCTGTTATTAACCTGAGGTACCACTTTAGCTAATGGGGCCTCCCGCTGCCACCACGCCACCGCCGTGCAATTTCTGTTCTCATCCTGAGATAAAGTTCTTAACCCGAGGTACTATTTCTGGGTTAGTGGAGTCTGTAACCTGAAGCATCTGTAACCCGAGGTACCACTGTATAAGGATTCATGCTTGGAGAATTTGCTGTTAGTATACTTAGGAACACAGGAAATTTCCTTATATTGAGTCTTTCCATTGGTCTGTCTAGATTAGTATTGCCTACTGCATGGACTGGCAGTGGCTTTCCAACATTTTAAACAGGGAAAGATCTCTCTCAGCCCTACATGCAGTGCCAAGGATTTAATATGGCATGCAAGGCAGATGGTCTAGAACTGAGTTGTGGCTCTTCCCCTCTACTTTCCACTGGTTAACCTCTGCCTCTCTAGATGCTGTTGTGTTTCAAATTCTGTCAGCCCCAGGCAGCATAGCCAATGGTCAGGGATGATGGGAGTTGAAGTGCAGCAATATCTGAATAGCCATAGACTCCTGCTTTACAGGATATGAAAGGCTGTCTGGAAAAAGAAGTCTAAACACTCAGCAGTTTGCACATACATCTGTGCACCTGAAATTGTACTAAATTGTGTACAATGGTACTAAATTGTGGTCACGCTAAACAAGTAAGAAGCATCTTTAGTGGTCAGAAACTAGGGGAAGGGAAACCACAACAACTCCCATTATAAGAAGACTGGGGAAGACGTATATGGCACAGAACGTTAATTTTTAAAACAATGTATACTGTAATAGGAAATTTTGGAAGGGATTTCTAAGGCAAAAACCCAATGCTCTTTGAATTGTAGTATATATATATATTAGGTATTGGAACCAAAAAACACTATCAGAGTCTTGGAAGTAAATGAAACAAACAGCGTGGAAACAGAACCAGTGTGTTTTATATTCAAAAACATAGATAAATGTTATATATTTTATTATCTAGTTTGTTAATGTTTTTGTCTCTTTCATTTCTTTAAAAGGAACATTATCCCGTCTTAGATTACAGTGCTAAGCACACTCGTATGACAGTCAGTTCTATTACAGATGGAGGGATCTGCTCGATGTCATTTCTAAAAGAAATGGTTGAAGCCTAAAGGAAGAAGGGACAGATACCCAAAGTAGTCACTGTCCTTGATATATTGAGAAGACGTGTGTCTTTGATTATTTTCAAAAGCAAAAGGCAAACCTCATTCCTTTTTTAAAAAAAGAACTTTGTACCATAAAGGCTTTTAATAAAATTGATAGACTGTTCATTCTTCAAATTAATTTAAAATACCCACTTCTGTTTTCCTTAATAAACGGACCATGGATTATGACAAATAGTTATATCATCTTCACTTAACTGATTTTAGCACAGATTGACACAGAATGTGAGGTTGGTCTCATCTTTGAATGTTTATTAATGGCAATAATAAGAAGCGTAAGTGTTGAGTCATGGTATCTTTCTATAGAAGCAGAAAAAATTGCATCTTTTGTTTGATAACCACCTTTTAATTCAACGAGTCTCAAGACAGTTAAATGAAATGAAGCGAAATGCAGTCGATAATGCGTTTGTAATTTGTCGCGTTCTTTCTGTACAGCTTCTGGGGAAGCTCGTTCAACCAGAGGTTGGTTAATGAAGCTTGCTTTTTTGCTCTGCACAGTTTCACATGCATCTGCTTGTAGATGCTGTGAGGGTTTAGCATTTAAGTAATTTGAAGATCTAAGAAAACAATTGGCATGGGCATTAAACGTTGCTAAGCAATAGGAAACGACACTTTGTAGCAAGGGAAATTTATACAACATTGTTATTGGGTTTGGAAAACGGTGGCACATGCTTCATTAAAGCTGCCATTTAAGGAGAGAAAGTTGTTGAAAAGTGGCAAATCTAGAGAACGAGGCCTTTGGATTCTTTGATTTTTCTGGGTTTCTGTGGGATGGAACCGACCATCCAGGAAGCTGTGGTATCAAAATTACTATTTGGATCAAAGGGAGATTATTGTTCTTATTCGCGGTTCTCAGTTTAAAACTCTTTTCTCTTGAATGGAATGCCCCATGGAGGTTGTCTGCATGATCATCATTTCCCCCCCAGGCAAAAATATTTTTATTCTTCAAGGAATTTTAAGCATTTTAGATCTGCTTATGACAAAGTGATCTGCTGGCTTATTTTAATGTTGTTGTGACTCTTTATTGTCATTTTCTTTGTTTTTAGATTATGTAGCATATTTTTCCTTTCTTGAAGAAGAACATTATAGTAATATTTTGCATAAATTGATAACTTTATAAAACTGTATTGAACTAGTCCAGCAATTTTGATTCATCTTTACATTGTTTCTGTTTATCATTTGTGGCTAGAAAGAATACTTTTTCTTGTCCGTTTTATACTGAAGTATATGCAACCTGTGCATTTTTTAAGACAAATATTTTATGCTGCCTTTCAGGCCAAAATCCTATCAAGAGAGTCTTTAATAATTATAGAACTATGAAAACCATATAATATAAGTTCAGGTAGGTAGCTGTGTTGGTCTGACACAGTCAAAATAAATTAGAAAATTAAAAAATGGTCCCGTAGCACCTTAGAGACCAACTAAGTTTGTTTTGGGTATAAGCTTTCGTGTGCATGCATACCCAGAACAAACTTAGTTGGTCTCTAAGGTGCTACTGGACAATTTTTTAATGTATTTCATATAATATAACAAATTTGAAAACCACAAAACTACAAATGACATGTTTATTATTATTTTTTCATAAAGCTAACTGCAGTGCCTAATGTTGTTTAAAACACATTTCAGTCTGCGTGCTGTGGTTATAATCTGGAGAGGGGAGCCCTTCTGATTTTGGATATGTATGTGCTGTTTGAAGTTGCACGGAGACATGGGCGTCAGGTACTGGGCTGCCCCAAAGTCTGGTATGTCCTTTGAAGAAGGATTTACTTAGGGAATAATTCCTATGCACAAGAAGCTGGTGTAAAGCCAGCCGTTGTAAATTAAATTAAGTTACACCAGATCCAAACCCTGTTCAGCAACCGGGCTGCTGCTGCTCTGCCTAAGAGAAAACAAGCCTTTAAAATAGTGTTTCTCGCCAGGTGAAATAAATGAGCTGAATGGATTTAGGATCCAGCCTATGCCCTCCCTCTCTGGTCCCACTCCTGGAATGCCCCTTTGGGGATTTTGACTGGTCTTGGCTCAGCCAACTGAACCCCAGCTGAGCTGGCATGAGTAAGTTACACCAGGGTATCTTAGGCTAAGCCAGGGTTGGGGACTTCACGATGGCTGAGCTGGAGATCTGTTACTTCCTAAACTGCTCATCTCAGTGGATCTTGCCATAGGATCACCCTCTTGGACTCCGAAAACTGTCCAGTGTGTAAAGGCCATATTGGGATTATATGATTATGTTCATACAATATTTTTCACATCCCTTCAGAATGAAGTTACTACTTTGATATTTTTTTTAATTCCTTTGGGAAGGGTTCAGCCCAAGGTTAGGTTAGGATAGCTATCTCTTTTTTATTACAGATAGGTAGCCGTGTTGGTCTGCCGTAGTCAAAACAAAGAATTTTTTTTCCTTCCAGTAGCACCTTAAAGACCAACTAAGTTAGTTCTTGGTATGAGCTTTCGTGTGCATGCACACTTCTTCAGATATGTGTATCTGAAGAAGTGTGCATGCACACGAAAGCTCATACCAAGAACTAACTTAGTTGGTCTTTAAGGTGCTACTGGAAGGGAAAAAAATTCTTTTTTATTAATTTTTTATTAGGTAATCCTTTCAACATAATATCTTTCCAAGGAAGCATTTTGTATAGGCACTATTTAAAAGGAACATTTGGATAAATCGGCACAAGGTGCTCTTCTTTCCATTTATTTTAATGTGTGAAATTTTCAACGAAAAATTAATTCTGAGTACATATTATAGGCTACCCTGGATTATGCATGCATTTTAGAAAGGCAGGTTAAAAATGATCATAAAAATAAATAAATGGGAAACAGAATCAAAGAGCCGCTGCAGAGGCAAAAAGGCTTTATCCTTAAATATTTTGCGGGACAAAAAAGTTTTAAAACATGCCCAAAGATTGCAAGAAAGGAGGCATGATGGATTTCATCAGAATTGTCTAGTCATGCAGCCACCACTGAAAAGGCCCTGTTTTGAATGTTTGTTTGTTTACAAAAATTGCAAAATGTACTCTTTTGACTTTCAGCTGTTGGTGGCTTTCTAAGTTGATAGTCGTCTTTTCCTGTTATTGTTTGTGTTATTTGTGTTGTTATTCTTGGAAAATAATTAGAGCAACTAAAAAAAAAAAGTGGCAAATAAAATAAACAAACAAGAAATTTGTCTAACCCCCTCCTTTAAGGCCATCTTTATTAGTGGCATTTACCTGTATGTGCAGCTGTGACTATAACTTTTGTCCTGGTTTTGCGTTGGTGATATGTGCTTGCGCATGTGTGTGTGTGACGGTTATGTAAGTGCTCTACATTAAAGCAGGTTAGATTGTATCGTAGCGTTCACTAATAACATGGCCTGCACTTTTATCATTTTAATGTAACTCTGGTAATCCTGAAGTATTTCTGCAAGTGCCCCACACGTGGCTCTTCTGAAGTACTGGAAATGCTGTCTTTTGTTGTGCAGGCTATGTTGCAAGGGAAATGTTGTGGAAATGTGCCACGTGCCGCGGTGTGCACACATACACAAGTCTCTGTTATCTTGCCCTATCTATTGTACCTTGGGGCTTAATGGTAAACCTTTGCTGTTTCCCCTACGTGAATGTGGTGTCTCTTTGTTTTGGGCAAGCCCACCTGTTTTGTTTTGTTTTTAAAACTGTCACATTAGATATGAGTGTAGTCACTGATAGCCTATGTTATGTACTGAGTTGAATAGGATCCAAACTGCAGCAGTCTGATTGGTCCTAGAACAATGCAGCAGTATGTTTGGTTGGCAGGAACCACCCAATCATGCTCCAGATAGAAGTGAATCCACAACCTGATTGGCTTACAGTAGAATTCCGGAATTAGCCAATCATGTGCAGCCCATTGTGTAAATAATGTATATAAAGCAGATACCTTGAGGGGACTTTCATTCATTCCTCCTCACCACTATGAGCTGAATAAAGAGCATGAAATCACTTTGCGACTCTGAGTATATTTCAGCCTAGATGATAAGCACTTCCAAAAGTACATAAAGCTATGGCCATCTTTTGTTCCAGACTTTGAAGACAGCAGAGGAAGACACACATTCTGCCCACTGGAGCATTTTGAAAAGACATCCATGGAAGAGGTACAAGATTTAGCGGAACAGCCTGTGAGTATATAAGAGAAACTGCAACAGCTATAGACATGAATAAGTGAGTCTTCTGAAGTGCGGTACATTGATTCTGTGTCCTATTTGGCTTGCAGGAATAGAAAACAAAGAAGTAGAGAATTTTATATCTGAACCCAGTGGTTAATAGGCAGGATATTTGTAACACCATAGAGTTCACTGATAATATTTTAATGAATTTATTTTTGCCAGAAAAGAAATTTTAGAAGCAGTTATTTCAGCATTATTTTTTAATCTCAATTTTCTGTGATGCTGTGGGAAAACGAAGTTTTAAAATTCAACTGTATCTATCTAGGGTGCACCATTTGCTGATGATTGGAAGCTGAAATTTGACTTGGGAACTTCTGACATACAAATGCATGCAAAAAACGTTTGCCTCATAAATCTAAAGAAGTATTCATCACAGTTATATGTATACCTTCTGTTCCATAGATACTGCTTTGGGGCAATTCTTCATTCAAAAACAGCTCTTTTTGCATTTCTACACAACTTAAATGCAAGAGGCAGCTACCTAAAGCATTTTGTGAAACTGTGGTCTCAATGCAGTCAACAACAACAACAAAAATACAAGAACTTCAGATAGCTTCCCAATCTGACCTTCATCCCATCACTTTTTTATACTGTCTCCTGAAGGTCCCTAATTTGGAACACAGATAAGAGAATGGAGGTATAGAAATATTAAAGGATGAGATTTCTGTGGCGAACACTCATATGCTGATGTCAAAATGTGGCAATATTAGCAAGAGCCATAGGAGGAATATTAATTCTTATGAAGGTGTATCATGTCAGATCTCTAAGACAACGAGGTTCCAAACAAGAGAGAGCTTTGTAAATTAAACTTGGGAACCTGAAGATTATTATAGGGACTGGGGATCATGTTTTCTTCTTGGCAGATGTTCAGAAACGCGGTGTTTTCAAAGTACTTTTCTTCTGTTTTATGGACATGCATTTGGATTTTTTTTTCAATAATAAGGGTTAGGAAACAAAATGAAATATTTTGATGAATTACTTTTACTATCCTCCCCCCAAATGTATCTATGGATCTTTCCCACCTGAAACATATAATTTAATAACAAGTGAGAGGGAGGTTTTTGCGCATGAGAGAAACATTCTGAATCCTAGCTAAGGGATGCAGAAGGCTGTAGAGACAAAAGATGTGAGTGCCTGGAGATGCATTACATAGGATGATGTCAAATACGATCATCTGGCTTGCAAAAGATCATCTGTTCCCATCCCCCCAGCCCCTGGGTGCTTCCAAAATCTGCTTGAGGTGGTTGTGGGGCACACAGCCCAGGGAATTTTTTTTGAGGAGCGGAAGGAGAAGTCTTGTTGCGCCCACTGGCATGATAATTGGATATCACCCATTGTCTTAATATTTGGAGAGGGGGTGGCTTATTTGTTTATTTTTATTGGTTTATTTAAAATGGGGCATTGTTATTACTGTTAACCACAATTGCTTAAAATTGACCAGCTGGTCATAGGATGCTGGGAGTCAGCATCTCCTTAGATGTCTTGCTTGGGAACTTTCATTCTGGCTGTTCTGATTGGCCAGCACCACTGTTGGCATCAGGGACCTGGACCAGGTGAATAGTTTACTTGATTTAGCAAGGCATTTCCTACATGGGTTTTCTTTCAAAGAGCTGTGTCCCATATTTTCCATTATAACAAACAACTCACAGCAGCTAAAAAAGCATACCTTTTAGCTACCTTTTAGTTGCCTGGCCAAGTTGAAGGTTTTACTGCGGAAATGTAAAAACCTAAACAATTTGGGATCAAGGTGCCTAGCAGACCACCTCTCCTCTCCCACCTCCAGTCCCAGACCAAGCTGGTATTTGAAATATTTCAAGGAGACCTTGTGGGTCATGGGTAGGCAAACCAAGGCCCGGGGGCTGGATCCAGCTCAGTCGCCTTCTAAATCCAGCCCGTGGATGGTCCAGGAATCAGCCTGTTTTTACATGAGTAGAATGTGTCCTTTTATTTAAAATGCATCTCTGGGTTATTTGTGGGGCATAGGAATGCGTTCTTTTTTTATTTTTATTTTTCAAAATATAGTCCGGCCCCCCACAAGGTCTGAGGGACAGTGGACCAGGCCCCTGCTGAAAAAGTTTGCTGATTCCTGTTGTAGGTTGTTCTATACCCAACTGATCATGACAGTGATAGTACCACCTTCTGGAAAGCCCTCTCTTGGGTAGTTTGTGAGGCAGAAAACTTTTAATGCTTTAAAATCTTGCGTGTTTACCCTTTAACTCTCTGTTTTGTACACTGTTCAGTTTTATTTGTGAAATAATGTGGGGTTTTTAAAGGAAGTTTTGCTGAATGTCAGATTTGTAAAATGGTTATTATGCACACCACTGACAGATTTTTGTCTCAAAACAAAATTGTGCTTTTGTTTTGATGCAGTTAATCTTTTTTTTTTTGCACGGAGAGGAGCTTAGGAAGCTGCCATATAGCAAGTCAGACCATTGGTCCAACTTGCTCAGTACTGACAACACAGACTGGCAGTAGCTCTCCAGAGTTTCAGGCCAGATTATTTCCCAACCTTACCTGGGATTGGACTTGGGGCATTTTGTATGCCAGTCCAGTGTTTTGCTATGGCACTTCCTCAATATTTTTGTAAAAACAGTGGGATATAAATCAATAAATTATAATTACTTGAAATTAATATCATTTATTTGTTCAGAGTATTTATATCTCGCTTTTCAACAAAAAAAATCTCAAAGCAGTTTATGTAGTACAAAGGTAGCTATCAAACACTTTTCAGTAAAGTCACAAAGTAATTTAACAATTAGTAATAAAGTAATAAATGTTAACACTAAGTAATAAAGCAATTTAACACTGTGAGCTTTCACATGTAAATCTTCTATCCTTCAATGAGTACTATTACTACTAATAATAATATTTATTACATTTATTTGCTACTTACAACAAAAATGTCTCAAAGTGACTTGCTGTTATAAAAGCATATCTAATGCAGCGGCGGCGGCAGCAGCAACAACAACAAATGATCACCAAATTGTCATGTTTCCTTACACCATTTAATGTATGGACATTCTTCACTTTTTGGCAAACTTCTTCAGCCACTACTGAATCTCCTGTTTGCCACAAAATGTATGCGTCCCCCCCCTTAAAAATATTGTTAGCTTTTCTGCCACCACCACCTGAATAATAATAGTAATAATAATAATATACCCCCCTTCATCCAAATATTGCAGGGTGGTTAACAAGATAAACTTTCACTGAAAAAGTTCCAGCTTTCAGAATATTTGCAGTAGGGAGTTAGCAAATCATGGAAACTGTTGGGCTTTCAGTGGTTTCAACACAAGAAACTGCCTTACACCAAGTCAGAACTTTGGTCCATATTGTCTACACCGATTGGCAGCAGTTTCAGGCAGGGGGCATGCCTGAATTCTCCTAACTGGAGACTGGACCTAGGACCTTCTGCGTACAAGGCAGCTCCTCTCCCACTGTGCTGTGGCCCTTGTCCAAGTGAAGTTCATTTGAGGAAGGAACTTTTAATACTAAAATCAGCTTCTCCAAGTGGCTAGTTCTGTTTTGGCTGAACAGTGGAAGAAAACAAAGTCTCCGCTTGCTCCTCTAGGCTGCGCTGTGCGCAACATTTATGTAAGTGCTCTACATTAAAGGTTAGATTGTATCCTCTTATTGACATAGTAACCCAGACTAGATAATTTAATGTTGCTTCCCAGTGTTTATTTCAGCACAGATGGCTATCGTTAAAACGTGCTAAGTGATCTTATTACAAGTGCTGTAGACGTGTGCCACATGCCAGGTTTGCAGGAAAATTAAAATTTCTTATCTGCGCTTGTTAGAGCTCAAGGCTTAATGGCAAAGCATTGGCAGATCTTTCCAGATGTGAGGCTGGTCTTTCATTTTCACTTCCCTAGAGAGAGGAGAAAGGTAGAAGCAGACGATACAGGCTCACTTTGGATGATTCCCCTGAGCATGGGCCCTAACGTGAAGTCTGAATTGGCAAGCTATAATTAATGGCATGGGTGGGGAACTGTTTTCAGATTGAGGGCCACATTCCCTTATGGGGGCCACATGCCAGAGGCAAAAGCGGGTGGAGCAATGTAAAATTTACCTCAGACAATAGGCAAGTTTTAACACACCCTCACACCTTTCTCTGTCCTTCATTTGGCAAGCAAAAGGCCTGATCACAGTTCAAGACATATTCCAGGCAGGCAAAAACACTCAAGGAAGGTGTGAATCTAAAAAATTGTAAGAAAACCAACAAGCGAAAATGGCAGTAAGGGCACTAGAAGAGGGTAAAACTACCCTTATATGCCTCACTTTGTTAGGTTCCAGTGGCTCTAAACTTGGATGGGAGATCCCGCTTTTAACATATTCCTCACCATATTTACAGAATAGGAAAAACCAATTTATGAAAACTAGATCTTTTGGATAATAGCTCTAGGGTACTTTGGCTGCTTTCTTAATCGTGGTTCCCCATAATGTCTGAGCCAAACCTTTGTGACTCGTATGCTATTTTTCATATTTAGGCAAACATAAATATATTGATTTACTACCAGCAGCATGCAGCCCTTTCTTTGTAGTCGAGAGTTGTATTAATGACATGGCTAACCTGATATCACTGAATATATTTCTCTTTGCAGATGAAAAAAGCCAAGATGCAGGAATCAGGTGAACAGCTGTTAAGGTGTGTAATTCTTGAATTTGTTTTTTAACTGCACTTATCATATTTCTGTGGGGTTTTTGTATATTTTGTTTAAAAGAAAGAGCTATTACTCTGTTTATTTTTTTCTTTGTACTTCGTTTTAGTATCTGTTGGACATTACAAATCTTACTTGACTAATCTTTACAACAACCCTGTGAAGTAGGTTGCTGTTATTAACATTTCACAGATGGTGATCAGGAACTTTAAAAAGAGCCATTTGTTTTCAAGGCTTTCATGAAGTAGGAATTGGAGCCAAATTCAGAGAGGGGGAAAGTCCCATTGGGTATAGTGCCCCAGTACAAGAAAAAGCCTAGTTGGTTATTATGAGAATGTGAATCTCTGAGCCTCAGGCTAGTGCACCCCACCCCCTTTCCTCTTTGCATGAAAGAGGAAGAGATTGCAAGGAAGTGCAGTTTTCTATTTCATTTGAGTATGGGAGGTTGGTTTGTAAAAATCAGAATATTGCACCATGCTTTGATCCTAGTTTGCATCCCAACTATAGTTTGCACAAACCACAGTTTCCCATATTCTGAAATGGAAAACTGTGGTTTGTTTCAAACTGTAGGAAGTTTTCTGTCTCTGCCCACACGGGGGAGGGAAGAGGGAGCCATGAACACTTTAGGCTTGCAATTGTTCATTCTCATAACAATAAACGATGTTTTTCAGATAGCTTCTGTGTAACTGTTTACTGGATCCCACTGCATGCTACATCCCGCATGCTTTTTGTGTGTAATGTTGCATTCTAGAAAATGATTGAATGCATGACTTTACTTGCAGCTGGGAAACCCCCAAATTCCACATTATAACACTTCTAACAACACACAAGAACATAGAAAGTTGTCTTCTACCAAGGCAGATCATTGGTTCATCTAGCTTAGTATTGTTTACATTGCCTGGCAATGGCACCCCAGCACTTCAGGCATCAAAGCCAGGAGTTTATGCATGCCAAGCAGTTGCTCTATTGCTATGACCCTTCCCATCTCTAAATTGGAGTTTTTAAAGTCATACTTGCTACAATTAAGCTTCATACACAATTGTCAGCTGTGGGCAAATGGTTACTAGATCCCAGTTAAAGCACATGTTTTCATAGAATCATAGAGATAGAAGTGATCCCACGGGTCATCTAGTCTAACCCTTGCAATGCAGGAATCTCAGCTATAACATCCATGACAGATGGCCATCCAACCTCTGCTTAAAAACCTCCAAGGAAGGAGAGTCCACAACCTACCAAATATTCCAAAAATGTTTGTTTAGGAATAAAACCATTGCTGTACATTGTGCTAATAAAAATTTATCATCATCATCATCATCATCATCATCATCATTATGTCTAAAGTACCTCATGTCTACTAGGCACTGTGCACAGATTAAAAACAAGGTCTAAAAGACACAACACAAAATGGATGGGTGGAGGGTGACTGTGGGGACAGGAGAGGAAGACGTTCCATTGCAGACACAGAACTGCAGCATTAAACATGGCTCTCTGTCTTGAACTGGGATAAGGAATACAGTATTTAACTTAACAACGGTTTCAATTGTGAAAACTGGGAATAGAATGAAGAACATGGAGAGGGACTTTCCTGCCCCCCAGAACGTTCACCCCTCAAGTCTTTCTAGATAGTATGAGATCCTCCTGCATGGTGTGGGGTGGACCATGTGGGACCATCAGAGGAGAAGTGTTACCCAAAATTGGGTGGAGGCACTTTGTGCAAGTGGAGCTCCATTTGTGCAGGGCACCACACTCAGTTTGCAATGATTCCTCCCTTCTGGTTTGTCTTCTTAACTGTGCTTAGAGAGCAAGCGGTAGTTTGACCTGATGTTAAAATTGAGCCAGTGCTTCTGTGCTGCAGAGATAAGCAACAGCTTCTGCTTCTGTATTGATCCTTTCAGGCAAGTGAACAGCACAGACGATAGTGATCAGAAACCTGAATCCTCAAGCCTTGGTTCAAACCTGTCCATGTCCAATGAAAGTAAGTGCCTTCTTTATTTTTATAGTTGAGTAGAAGAACTGGGTAAGTTTTGTGCCTGAATTGTACAGACAAGTGCTTAGAATTCCCAGGTTTCTGAGGAGAATCTACACAAACACACACACTCACCAGAAAAATGCAAGGCTTCCTGAATCAACGAGCCATTAAGCTATTCCTTTGAACTTGCCTGTCAGTGAAACCAAATGGGGAAGAAAATGTACTACCTCTCTCTGTCATAGAAACATAGAGTGCTGCCTTATATTGAGTCAGATCATTTGGCTCAATATTGTCTATGCTGACAATATACTGAATATTGTCTAGGCTCCTCCAAGATTTCAGGGATTGAACCTGGGACCTTCTGCAGGCAGAGCCGATTCTCTACCACTGAGCTACAGCCTCTTCACCTTAATTTTATTTTCTCTGTTCTGTAACCGCAAAGGAACCAGATGGGGATGGTCTTGGCCCCATTGCCTCATGCACTTGGGGGTGTAAAAGCATCTGGCTGAAGGTCCCCTAGGTCTGTCAAAGGCTAAATTCAGGCATAACACTAATGATATCAAGGGGCTGCTGCAACAGGAGAGAACATATGATGCTAATAATGAAAATGAAAGCCATGAGCCACTAACACTGTTTTTTTAAGAAGGGGTGTCCACCACAGTATTCTCTCAAATCTCTCTGCTCCTTTAATTGTTTGGCTGGGTCATTCTGGTGACAGTCAATACATTGTCAGGTGAAGCATACCAAAACTGCCTTTTGCGCTCTCCTGCGGGTTCAGCCATAGGTGGCATTTGGTCCTAACCTGGGTATCTAACCAAGAGACTACTGCTCATAGCTTAAAGGCAATGGTGGGAAGGGCTGTAGTTGAGTAACCATGTTTTCAGGTTCAGTCCCTGGTTTCTCCAGGTTAGGGCTGAGAAAGAATCCTGCCTGAAACACTACAGAGCTACAGTCAGTCAGTGGTGATGATATTGAACTTGATGGGCTTTAGTCTGACTTTAGAACAAGGCAGCTTCCTATGGGACACAACTAATTATAGTAAACCCACCCAAACTTTAGGTAACCTATAGGGAAGGATCTTGTCCTGGGCACACCACCCCCATAGCAAGTATAGTTGCAAACTGGTAGCTTGGGAAGAAGGTGCTGAGTTTCAGATACTATCGTTGAAGTGCTATGCGATCACACTAGCTAGATTGTTCTCTCCCTAACATAGGAAAAGAGCCATAGGACTCTAAGAATACACACCATACACACCAAGAATTCTGGGAACTGTAGATTGTAGTGCTGAGAATTGCAGCTCTGTGCTGGATAAACCACAGTTCCCAGGATTCTTGGAGGGGAGATGTGCTTTAAATGTGTGGTGTATACTCGGCCCAAAGAAGGAAAAGGGTGTATGGTAGCATATTGAAGACTTCTAATTATACAAAGCAATTCTACAAGTAATTTCTAGGACTTACCCCCACCGCCTGCTTGACTTGCCTGCTTATAGATAAGCACTGTGTAATGTAGGAGGAGGACATTCTCGGAGGAATATACAGTTACTTCTGTAAGCACAGCATGCAGAACACGTGGAACTAACCATACAGCTGTCCTTGAATACCCTCCTCTGGCATAAAGCTTGGACAAAGTAGCTCATTTTAGTGAGCTGCTACACACATTCTCACAGCTAGAATTAGCTCTTGCTGTGATTCCTTCTTTTCTATGTAATACTTCTCTGGCTTAATAATTCTCCCATGTTGGCCTAGTTCAGAGAATCATTTAAACCGGGAGTGGAGACCCTTTGACCATGTATCTGTTGCTCAACTACAAGCCCCATCATCTCTGACCATTAGCCATGCTGACTGGGTCTTTGGGGAGTTGAGTCCAACAGCATCTGCTGAACCCAGATGCCATCTAAGCCATGCCTTGGATGATTGTGAGAGAGTCACAGCAATGCTCAAGGTCTAGCACTGCTCTCCTCATCTCCTTATTCCCTCATGAGAGAGGAGGGTGAAAACTCCCACTTCCATGTATTATTTACACTGGAATGCATATGTCTTCTAAATATAATGGTGAACATTACAACTTTGTGATGTTTGTGCTGATATGTTCAAAATGATTGTTCTCTTAAATAGTTTACATGTACTTATCAAACTCTATATATTTTCCAGTTATGCCATGCACTGATTACATCTCAAGGTCATCAAATGAATATACCTCACAGATGTATTCTGCAAAGTAAGTTGAATAGTTTGGCTCAACTGATGGTTTGTTTCTCCATAGTGTTAAATAGGGTTCCACTTTCACAACAGATACTACTACCTCAGTAGGTGAAGGGATGTGGGCCAGTTTTCGTCTTTACATTGACAACACAGCGTTCGCTCTCAGATCGGTAGCAACTTTGCCCATAGCTAAAGAATACTTTAAATGGCAGGAGAGACCATCTCCTTGCAATGAAAAGGATTGTGCCCTCCCATGGGGAATAGGGAGCAATCAGCCATGGGCATGACTTCTTGAAAGCCTGCCTTGCCCTTTCCCCCCTCCTTGGAAGAGTTGACCTTAAAAAATGCACACCATACAGTCCTTCTTCCCATGTCAGAAATACCTGTTAAACTGTGAGGGCGAATGCATTGCACCTAGAAATATATTTTCCTCCGTTGCCTGATGTGTACACCTTCTGTGCGACAGAAGTGCATGTAGCAATCTGGAGACCACATGCTCCTGTCTTTTAGAGGGTGTATACACCCCAGAAGCCTGAATGTGAGCAATAGGAGACCATGAATCTCATAAGACCCCCATGTCCAAGACGTCGATCGCGATCGACTCAGGGACTGTAGACTGATTTTCGTTGATCGCAGGCTGAGAAAGGAAAGCCTTTCTCTGCAGCTGGACGCAGCAGCAGCAGCCACTGCTGCTGCCAGTCTCATGTAAGCCTGAGCTCCTCCTCCTCCATCTGAGCCGCCTTCCTTCCATTCTGCCCCCTCTGCATTGCCTGCGTGTTTGACAAACTGGAGGGGGAAAGCAGGGAACGAAAAGCTCCTTGCCTGCTTGCCCGCTAGTTCAGAAGCAAAGAAATAAATAAAAAAGGAGCCCCCCCCTCCACAAACAGCGAGGGAGGCAAAGAACAAAACACACGGGGGAAAGCCCCCGTAGCGCTCCATGAGTTTGAGTGAGGGAAAGGCTTTAACGTGCAACATTAGGGGAAAGAGAGGTGGAGTAAGGGCTTGGGGATGCTGACACGAAGTCAGCTGCATTTAAAAGCAACAGTAGGGGAAAGCTGGAGGTGGAGTGAGTATGCTGTGTGTGTGTGTGAGAGAGAGGGGGGGGGAAGCCCTGCACGCTCTGACTGTGAAATAAAGATCCGTTTGTTTGTTTGTTTGTTTGTTTAATGACTTCGGGGGGTGGTAGATCACTGCCAGTTTTTGATATTGAATTACAGATCACAACCTCCTCAATGTTGGACGTGCCTGTCATAAGAGATGAGCATTGTCTCCTGAGTTCCCTGGCTGTGACGAGGTTGCTTTGAAGCAAGGAGCGGTTTCCTCTCTCCCCCCAAAGGAGCAAGTGTGCAGCCTGTGGCAGCCTTGTGCTATCGGGAGGAAGCCAGGAAGGGGAGGCAATTCCATGTACCCCAGGCATACTCTCTCTTTCTGCTGTAATACTACTTATAGGGAATATATGTTGAGGGACAGGTTGAGCTTACCCAACCCTTTTACCTAGTTACTTATTAACATTCCTTAATGGCAATATTTTTCTTTTCTTTAACCAGGCCATATGCACATATTCTTTCTGTACCTGTATCGGAAACGATGGCCTCTTATTCTGGTCAGACTCAGTACCAAGCACTGCAGCAGTCGCAGACATACGCTGTTTATCCTCAGACAACCCAAGCCTATGGACTACCTCCTTTTGGTAAGCCAGAGTTCTTACAGTAAAAGGTATTTTGTGAAACTGTGTATGTAAATTACTATTTTCCTTCATAAGAACCTAAGAAGAGCCCTGCTGTGGATCAGGCCAAAGGCTCATCTAGTCCAGCCTTCTCCTTCTCACAATGTCCAGCGAGATACCAGGGGAAACCCATAAGCAGCTCTTCTTATATATATAATGCAAGAAGCCACACATGTTTCTGGAATGAGACACATGAGTCTTACATAAGAAACTGTACTTGCTTCATTGCCTGAAATATTGAATGTGAAAGCATCATGCATTTTCTAAAGCTATTTGGCATTCTTAATTTTGGGTGTGGGTGTGTTAACCCTAGCGTACTAACTTTATCATAATGGTTTACCAAGCTGCTCACAGAGAGTTTTCTAGTAATTTGATGGCAATTTTTAAAATTCCTTTGGTGAAATTCACCTAGGCACTATCTATCCTGTTACTGTTGTGATAGTACCACCCAACCTGCTGTCCAGCAGCCTTCTTTACCAAACTGATGTGGGAGGTCTCTGGCATGGTTTTGGAGAACCCTGGGAATATTGTCCTGGGTGACTTCAACATCCATGCTGAAACTGCTCTCAGTGGTCTGGCTCAAGACTTCATGACCTCAATGTCAACTATGGAGCTGTCTCAAGATGTCTTCGACCTGGTACATAGTGAAGGGTACACCCTCAGTTTGGGTTTTGCCCTTGGTGGCACGTTTGGCGGCCTGGAAATAAGGTGGGTGGGCAGTTCTGTGACACTTTTTGATGAAGTTTGGGCTAATGCTACCAGTTTCCCCCCACAGGAGTGGAGAACCAATTAAGATGGTCCAACCCCAGATACTTAATGGATTCTGATGGAGTTCTTGATACTCCTTTCTCGATGCTGGTGATCCTTCCCAGGCTCTCACTTTGCAGTGGAATGGCAAGATGTGGAATGGCATTGATATAATTGCTCCTAAGTGCAGTCTCTGGTGCTGCAGAATGTGTTTGGCCTCCTGGTATACTGGAGAGCTGCTTGATAAGAAACAAGCCAGATGACATCTGGAGTGTGGGTTGTGGTGAAAGCAGCAAAGATGTAAAAGCGTACTTTGCTGCCTTCATCTTATCCTCAAGTAAGCATCCAGTGGAGCTCTTTAGGGTGGTCCATTGGCTGTTGATATTTATAACATTAGGCAGAGCCCAGAACCCTTGGGAGACCCACTGTGATGAGCACTTTGAGGTCAAAGTCACCCACCTCCATAGTTAGTTTGATGCCATGGTTATCACAGCTCCGTCAGGTTTCTAATGCTCCATCAAGCCTTGTTTTGCGGGATCATTTTCAGTTTTTGCAGCCCAGTGACATGCAAGTTTATACCCAGCCACATTCTCCCTCAAACCTTCATGGCTGATTAAAGCTAGCCAGTATGAAAGGGCATAACTGGATGGGTCCAGGGTGTGGTGAATTGATCTTTGCATAAAGAGGTGGTGGCTGCCACCTTGAAGGAGGAAATGGTGCAGCCTCTCTTGAAAAAAACAACCGATTATTTAACAACTCCTACTGCTTAGTCTCAAATACCCTGTTTTGGGGCACAGTACTCAAGAAAGTAAGGCAGATAGGGCTTATCAACCTAGGAAGGTAGCCCATCTAGGAGAAGGAAAACTCTGATCCTAAACCTCTGCTGCCTTGCGGGATATATTCAAGAGAAGAAAAGGCCAAGGAGTAAACCCTGTGCAAATCCAGAGTAGAGTCCCTAAGGCAGTTGGATGTCTTCTTGTATGCCTTCTTCCGGCAACTCTTGCAGCCAAGCTGCTTTCCTTGGGACCACCTCAGTGAGGCCAAGAGGGCGTCTTGTCGTCTGGACAGCCCAGGACCTCCATACACACTGCAACACGGCTTGCAACCCGGGGAGGTCACTTTGGTGCTAACACAGAAGTTTGACCTCACCCTCAGAGGCACACTCTGAGACAGAAAGACATGGCAATAGAATTCAGGCATTCTTGGAGGTTATGAATTATCTAAACCCCTTCCAGTCTGGATTCAGATCTGGCTTTAGGAGTGAATCAGGCTGGCTGACCTTTATCAGAAAAAGGATGAGAAGTGTCCCTGCTCTTTCTGCCCAATCTCTCATCAGCTTTTGATACCATCAGCCTTGGATATTGGGGCGCTGTTCTGCAGTTCTAACCTTATTTCCAGAAGTCAGTATTGGATGAGTGTTTCTTGGGCCCCTGGCCCTTGAGCTGTGGGATGCTGCGGGGCATTATGGCATTTCCGGTGCTATTTTAAGTATCTATTAAGATGTTGGGAGCGATCATTAGGAGTGAGGTGTCATCAGTATGCTGATGGTAGCCAACTCTATTCCTCTGTAACATCAGGAGTGGTTATGAAAGCCATGGACCAGTGTCTGGATGCAGTGTTGGGCTTGATCAGGACTAATAAGCTCAGCTTGAATCCTGGCAAGGTGGAAGCTCTCTGAGGGAGCAGTTCCTGGGTCCAGGAAGTTAGTCAGTTGTTTGCCCTGGATGAGGTTGCACTCTCCCTCAAGGGCAGGTACATAGTCTGCAGGTACTTTTAGATCAAGCTCTGTCACTGGAGGTGCAGGTGTCTCTGGTAGCTAGGAGTGCCTCAGAAATTCTCGCAGATTCCCTGGGATGTTGGTCATTGTTATCTGGCTTATTGTCACATGTGATCATGGCCAGTGGCTCTCCAGGATCTCTCCATAACTGCTACTTGATCTGTTTAATGCCAGGGATTGTACCTGGGATCTTCTCTGTGCAAAGCACATACTGACCTGTGGTCTCCCTCTCTACCCAACACATCTGATAAGTTCTGACAAATGAAGAGTTACCTCGAATCTGGGTCATTTTAAACATAGTTGACAATAGATAAAAGATTACAGAGGAGCACAGTAGCAGAGAGTCTGGTCTAGCTGCTCTTGTACGTGACAAGAGGATAGTTTGAGCAAAATAAATACCTTTTTTTCAAATTGATTTCATCAAGTGTGTGCGCTGTTCTCTTGTGCTTATCTCTCATGTATATTCCTGGTAATTGATCTTAAATGCACCATGCAGTAATTATCATTGAATGTGTCAGTGAAATATTCCTGTGGATAGTGTGCCACAGAAACAGTTCAGAACAGAAACAAATGCTGGTAACATTATCCTCCACACAACCAGCTCCCTGTAGTCCTGTGCAGGAATCGAAAAGGTGACAATCAGCTCCTTAGCATCAGTCTAGGAAGAGTTTCATTAGAAACTCCAGCACATTTCCCTCCTTGCAAAGGCTTGGAAATTAACCTTACCACACCTCTTCTCCCTCTTTTAATTTTGGCTAGCTTTTCTCCCCGTCTTCTTCCTCTTTGCTGTTTTCTCTAGGCTTGTGCCTCAAAATTTGCACATTAACCACCTTCCATATTTAGGTGATGGGTTTTGTCACTTGTACTCGGAGGCAAAAAGAATCTCGGTGGGAAGCCTGGCTTGACCACCACCAATTTTGTTTGTAACTGGTGCAATTTATCTGATTCAGGTGCACTGTGGCCAGGTATGAAACCTGAGAGTGGTTTAATTCAGACTCCATCTCCAAGTCAGCACAGTGTTCTTACCTGCACTACAGGGTTAACCACAAGCCAATCCAGCCCAGCACATTATTCTTATCCTATTCAAGGTAAAGGTCAGCATGGTTATTTATCTACGTACCTCTTCCCTGTAACCCGGTCTAGAAACCGCGAAGAGGCCAGCACGTTTTTGTCTTTGTTTTGTGCATGCTTCTCTGTGCTTTGTGAGTCATGGTTCCCTCCCTCCCACCCACCTTGCCATTAGCCAGCCTTTTTCACTGATTTGCCGAGATCCGCTATCTGTAACAGGATAATTTTACTTTGCCGTGCTTCTGAAACTCTCACAGAGGCAGGAGGGTGACTGTTCGGGAAAGGGAGGAATGGGTTACAGAAATCAAATGCATGCCACTGTTCAGCATGTCTGTGTTCGTTTCCCAATATCACTGGGCTATCAGAATGCATAGGGGCCTAGCTGTTAAGAGCTAGCAACTATTACTTTATTTGTTTTAAAGATTTGTACCCCGCCTGTTGATCAAATGGTCTCTGTGGCAGATTGCAACAATTAAGAAAGGAAATAGCTATTCAACAGCTCTTGTTCTCCTAGCTAGTGACAGAGATCAACGTGTCCTTTTCCCCCACACTGCTGCAGTCCTGGTAACATGGCAGTTAGAGTACTTTATGACAGGGAAGAATCTCCTACAAGCTGCTTATTTTGGGCCAATGGCTGCATATACACTCCAGTTCCCTCCTTCATGGCCTGATTTGCAGTAACCATAGTATCTTGTTGCCTCTGAATTGAACAGACTGTAGCTACTGCTGCAAACCACGGTTTACCTCTCAACTAGAATTGGAAACTCTGTTCCAACCATGGTTTGCAGGCCATCTGTTTTATGTTGGCATTTAGCTTATCCAGTTTGGATGTAACAACAAATTCTGGAGGGAGGAGGAAGAAGAGAGTATCTGGGCCCAAAGCCCATTCATGCTGTATCTGGTTGACTCAAGTTAAGCCACTTGCTGCTTCCTCAGATTGTGGTGGGAATATGGTTAATGCTCATTTCACTTACAGATGATTAGCTCCCCATGTTGTTAGAGCTGATATACGCAACTGTTTTAACTGTTCCACATGCAGCAAGTGACCTGTTTCCATCCACATTTGCATGTGATGGTTTATGCTCCACCCCAATACTGACCTTGTTCGCATGTCACAATATTCCGTATTACCATGAACTCATCAATTTGGGTTTGCTTTATTCCTCCCCGCAAATGGGGGAAACAAACAATGATCCCTGGCTTAGTATTATGTTCAGACTGGGAATCATGGTTTGTTGCACTCCAGACAGTTCAATTAGAATATAAATTGGCCACCTGCTTACTCTTCAGCTAGAAGAGGGCTGCTGGTCTCAAGCTACTAAAGCGAAGAGCCAATGAACATGTTTAGTTACATCTCTATTCTTTTAAGAATAGTGTATTCCCCCCCACACACACACAGTGTGGGGGCCCTGATCCAGATCAGCACCCTAGCATGGACTGGGAGAGGAATTTATTTTTTTAACTCTTTGCCTTTATATAGTCCTGATCTGGATTTGGAGGGGTGGGGGTGGGAGGAGCAGGTCCCACACCTGCAGTTTGTATAAGAAAAAGTGCTTCCATTCTAGTAAATGGGAGTAGTTTTTTCCACTGCAAATTGCAGGCACAGGGCTCCCCCACCCCTGTTTGGACTGGGCCCCTCACACTGGCCATTTGTGTGCAAAAAGCCTGCATTTAAACTAATGTAAAATGTAGTTTGACCCTAACCAGATTTTATATAAATGAACAGAATCATACTGCCTGTCTACATTTGATTTTGAAGTAACGCTTAGTTTTGTAGCACATTCAAGTAGGTATAATAACCTCTGTTTTTTACTCGAAAACATATAGTATTCACCCAGCTGGCCTTGTGTGAATCCTCATATTTCACAGGGTTTTTGTTGGGTTCATTTAAAAAACCCAGCAGTGAAGAGTGTGATCTTAATGTTCTGGTTACCAGTATGCAGCTGTCTTCAAAACAAGAAACCAAACCTCGACTCTGGCACATTGTGTGTACTACGGCTACATGAATTTCAAAAACTCACTTTTGGTATCACTGAGCAGACCTGGGAAGAAATGCAGACCCAACCGCTTGCCCATAAGATGGAAATGCAGACTGCTGGGATAGATTTGGTGTTTTTCATCCAGATCTTATGTCCTTGTGACGCATAGCGGGCTTATTGATCAAAAACAAGCTGTGAACAATGTCACATAAGTAAGATGAGGAGAGCCACAGCCAAGCAGCTGGTAGATCTGGACTGAAAACAACAGCATGCTATCACCCCTAAGTGCAGCTTTCTTTTTCTTTTCTTTTTGTCAGTTGCATTAAGAATTGTAAGCTGCAATACAGCACCACTGGAAAAAAAGTAGCTTTGAGAGCTTTCTGCTTATCACACAAACAGTCTACTATAAAACAATAGGCACACAAGCTGGAAGGAGCTCCCAGAAGGATTTCAGATGCTAATGTAGCTGATTTCCTAGAATTAAGTAACTTTCTATTGCCTTGGATGAAGTAGGTCATTCACTCTGGGGGATTAAATTGTTTGCTTCAACTCCATTAAGAGCATCTCTATATGGCTGCTGCTCAGCTGTGGCATGTGACAGAGCCCCCTCTCACATTCAGCTCATGGCCAGTTTGTTTAATATGGAAATTCTCCTGCAAAGGGACAATTATTCAGCCCAGCACCCAGGCTTAAATATGGCATAGAGTGAGGCATGCTTAAACCCCTTGATTTCAGCTGGCTTCACCATGCCTAATGATATGTTGGCCTTAGTTTTTAAGAGGATCAACATATTATTATTATTATTATTATTATTATTATTATTATTATTATTATTTTCTTTCTTTCTTTCTTTCTTTCTTTCTTTCTTTCTTTCTTTCTAGCCAGGAAGCTGCTCTATAGTACTTCTTTCCACTCCCCGCCCCTTTCCTTTTTTCTTTTCCCGCTGACACAACATTCTGTGACTATTGAGTATTCTCAGTCCTCCTTGGGCTGTCTCTGGTTTTGCTTCTTTTTATAAAGACTTGTGTTTCTGTAAACCTCTGAGTTCCCTGGAGCACACTGATATCACTTGCATGTTCTTCAGTAGCCTTATTTTGGCTCCAATCCTATTGGCAATCACCATAGTTCTCTATAGTGATGAAGATGATGATTGATTAGGTTGGATCCAGACAGTGTTATTCATACTTGAAACCAATATGTTGGTTAATTTTTCACACTGGTTTTCCTGAAAGGTAAATGCAGATGACTTAGTCTGTTGTTAGTAATATTGTGCAGTTGAAGTTATAGTTTCCCGACTTTTATGTATGGAAGGAACAATCTTTTTCATGTAGGTTTTTAAAAAAAATTAAAAAACTACTACTATCTGGCAGAATCTAAAAGCATTGCTTCCAGAACTGAGGACACTTGCATCCTGTTTAGCTAAAGGATTTCTATGGGGCAGCATTGTTGCTCAGTCTTTGCAAACTCCACCTTTGATTAAGGAAAGCACAGTTGACGCTAAGAATGCCAGCACTGCAGTTTCCCTGCTCCAATGCCATTTGGCTTTGCTGCTTGCACTTCTAACAGATTGACACATAGCCATCTGTTTGATTTTTACAGCTTCAAGTACCAACGCCAACTCAGTTTCCACCACCTCACCTGCTGTCAATATTTCAGCATCAGCAGTAGCCAGCATCTCTCAACAGGTATGGTTTCCTCCCATAGAAATAAGCCTGCATCAAACTTATTTTACTCCATGCTTTTCGTTTTTGAATGGTAGAAAGCTTTTTATTATTTTTCAGACTGTATGCTTGAATGCTAACAGTGCAATAGTCACCCATGTTTACTTGGAATAAGACTTACTTTGTTTTGCTGTCCCTTTCCCTCTTAATTTTGAATAGGAGTATCCTACGTATACAATTCTTGGCCAAAGTCAATACCAGCCATATTACTCAAGTTCAAGCTTTGGAGTTGTATCACCAGCAGACAGCAGCACAGAGAGTCCCACCTTAGCAACAACCACGTATCCTTCTGAAAAACCAAATGCCATGGTGCCTACTCAGACGGCGCAGAGACATTCCTCTGGTAATATGATGGGAAAAGGATGCTGATTTCAGAATGCCCCTATATGCTCATGCTGCTTGTATGGAAATGCTTATGTGTGTACATATTGGGGTGAAGGGATGGGGGACTCACCTATACAATAAGTTGTGTCTTAGTGCACCTTGGTCTGATTAATGCACTTTGCTTTTATCCCTGGGAAATTATTTTTTGCTATTCTACCGATTGCCTTCTGCCCCAACCCTCAGTCCCAAAAGGTCTCAACTTCCACTTTATTTTTTTAATTATTTGCACATCACACCTTTCCCCCAAGGTATACAAGGTGGCATACATGTTCTTCATACAATTATAGAATTGTAGAGGTGGAAAGGACCCCAAGGGTCATCTAGTCCAACCCCCTGCAGTGCATCTAGTCCATGGAAAGCCAAGTGTCCATGGAAAGCCCATAAGCAGAGTATAAGGGCAAATCATTATTCTGCTTGCGGAACCCAGGAACCGGTAATTCAGAAGCATGCAGCCTCTGATTCTGGGGGTAGCATATAGACACCATGACTTGTAGGCACTGGTCACCTCTTCCTCCACAAATTCATCTAGTCCCCTTTAAAGCCGTCCAAGTGAGTGGCTGTCCGCACATCTTACACCAGTGAATTCCATCAAGTAGCCAATGAATTGCCATCCAGATGTGCCAGAGACACACAGAAGTGCTCCCTAATAAAGGGGGACCCAGAGTATGAATTAAATCTTATGCTAAAGGCCTACACAGATTGAAACCCAAATACTTGAAGGAATACCTATCTCACCTCAACCTGCCTGAACACTTAGGCCACCTTCAAAGTTTTGGAAAATGCCCTGGGGTGCCCCTGCAGCCCCTGAACTCTGATCTTCCTCCGGTATGTGCAGCTCTGGAAAATGCATTTCCCTTCTTACTCCAGTGCACTTCAGCAACATATATTAAACGATATATGCACACTAATCTTCTAACATAACACAGCAAGAAGCGTGAGACATCGTAGAGCTAATCTACATACTTATTTACACACTATGTACAGTGGTGCCTTGGGTTAAGTACTTAATTCATTCCGGAGGTCTGTTCTTAACCTGAAACTGTTCTTAACCTGAAGCACCACTTTAGCTAATGGGGCCTCCTGCTGCTGCCGCACTGCCGGAGCACGATTTCTGTTCTCATCCTGAAGCAAAGTTTTTAACCCAAGGTACTATTTCTGGGTTAGCGGAGTCTGTAACCTGAAGCGTATGTAACCTGAAGCATCTGTAACCCGAGGTACCACTGTGCAAACAAAGGATTCATGGTGTCTTCTCTCTCCAGCTCCGAGAGAAGAACAGACAGAAGTAAAAGCAAAAGTACAGTACATAGTACATACAGTGGAAGAGATAAGACTGTCTTCCATTCCCACACTCTTCCCAGACAGGCATGTGATTTACACCAATCTCTTCTGCAGCATTGGAGGTGTGAAATACTAACACAAAGACCCTCTTCTAGCTGGTTTCTCCACCCTTTGAAACGTGGCGGGTGGGGAGAGATTCACATTTGGGATACTGGTCTGGTGCCTACTGTGGTTTTTTAAAACTCATTTATGTTTTGTACCACCTGCAAATGTTTCTCACTCCCAGGTGTGTTATACTGCTGCCTCGTTTGTTGTTTGGGGTGCCATGTTTTTGTTTGGGGTGTCTGCATTTTGTTCTATTCTTTGTGTTACACCAGCTGCTGTAGAAATGCAATGTATTGAGGGTTGGTATATTGAAGCATAAAATAACAAGTCTGTGCTGTCCCTTTTTTCCAGGAGACCCATCTACAAGTCCATCTTTGCTGAGAGCGACAGCTAGTAAAGATGTCGAGGACCAGTCCAGGAAAAGCGTGACTGGGAAAAACAGGGGGAAGAGGAAAGCAGACGCTTCTTCACCACAGGACAACGAGCTTGAAGTTAGTCTCTAGCTATTATCACACATCTCTCGCTCTCTTGCTCTCTCGCTCTCTCGCTCTCTCCCTCCCCTCTCTCCAAAGTTTTAACACTGTGTTTGGTATCGTAGATCAGATCAAACTTCTGCGTTTCTAGTCCATAGACCATTGCAAAGCAAAGTTTAACAATATAAAAGTAAGGCAGGATAGTTTACAGTAGTTGGACACAACTAAACTACAACATAAACAAACTTAGAATGCTGAAATTCCTTGGCAAATCACACCTTGCCCCTTTAAAAAGAAGTGATTCTTACTCTAACAAATACTGAAATGGCTAAAATGAAATAAAATAGAAGTTGTACAAATGTAAATGGAAATATGTAAAACTAAATTACTGCCCATACAAAATGTGTGGTTTTATCTTGTCTGCTTAGTAAGTAACTTATAGACTCATCCCACTTCAAAATGGTAGCACTAGAAGGACTTGGAAGTCATCTGTGGTGATGAAAGAAACCTCCCAGTAAAGGTACTCTGCTGACCAGGCAAAGGCATAGGGCAGGCGTCTACTTTTTAGCCGATTGAAAAGCGGCATTCTGCCTGCCAGTCAGAGGAGCTGATGTTGCCCACACGTTACCTTCTGCAACTGAAAAGAGCTTTATAACTTGGTCACATCCCAGCTCACAGTGGTTTTCTATGGTAGGCCTCAGCCTCTGACTTCAAGCCCCAGAGTCTTTGACAGTGTCTCTTAATAAACATATTTATACATTCAAGATGCAGTGTCATCGATTATCATTCCTGCACAGAAGACGCAAAACCCAACTAGGGACATAAGAAAAGCCCTGCTGATTCAGATCAAAGGCCTGTCTAGTTCTCTCAAAGGCCAACCATTTGCTCCCAAGCAGGACATGAGCACAATAGCCCTCTCCAACAAGTCTTCCCCAGCTACTGGTATTCAGAGCCATGCTATCTCCGAAACTGGATGTAATACATAGCCATCATGACTAGTAGCCTTATTCTTCCTGACTTTGTCCAATCCCATTTTAAAGGTGTCCAAGGTGGTAGCTAATATTTTACCTTGTGGCAAGTAAGTCCATAGTGTATGTGTTGTGTGAAGGACTTCCTTTTGACTCTGCTGAATCTCCTATTGTAGAGCTTCATTGGGTGATCTTCCCTCGGCTACATTTAAGATTTTTTCAAAAGCAGACTTAATCTGTGGTGTCCTCTTTAAGCTTCCAAAATGGAGGTGGGGGGACTTTCTAGGCAGTTGAACAAAAGCAAGCTAACCTCTACTATTTGTCCTTCCTTCTTCAGCGAGTGTTCCTATGGGACTTGGATGAGACCATCATAATATTTCATTCTCTTCTAACAGGATCATATGCCCAGAAATACGGGAAGGTAACTAGTGTTTTTGCTTTTACTGCAAAACTTCTGAATTGTTTGATCTTTGCTCTGAGCTAATAAATACTGATTGCAAATCTAGTAGCAGTGAATCAGGGATAGTGCTCAGAAGGAAATATGAGAAACTTTTTATCTGGCCCTGTTACAGAGATGGGATGTCGTTAGATCCACACTCCCATTCTCTCTCCTTTTTGGTTTGCTTCAGACCTAGCCTTACTCCTAGGTAAGCCTATGGCTGCAGTCCCATAGACCTGGGAGTAAGGCCCATTGAACTTGCTGGGATTTACTTCTGACATGCATAAGAGTGCACTGTAGTGTATCTTTCATTGAGTGACAGCTCTACATACAAGGTGTGACTGGAAAGTTCGTGAATGGTCACAGAAATCAGACAGCGAAAAATATTCGAACATACATACCTTACAGGCCTTCAAAATAGGCCCCCTCTGATACAATGCACAGTTGACAGCATTTGTAGAACTGTCGGAAACTTCTGGAGAAGTCCTCTTTTCGTACTGCTTTCAGTTCCCTTGTCAAAGCAGCTTGGATGTGTGAAATGTTGGGAAATCTGCACCATTTCAGTGCAGATTTCAGTTTTGGGAAAAGAAAGAAATCCGGTGGGGCCAGATCAGGAGAGTATGGAGGGTGGGACAACTCAGTAACCTCAGTAAAGATTTCATGCTGAATATGCAATTCTTCCGCCATCATTCGGATGGACAAACGCTGATCCTGCATCAATAACTCATGAACTCCGTTGACATTTGCCGCTGTTCTGCTAGTCGATGGTCTGCCAGACTGAGGGTCATCTTCAATGGCTTGCCACCCTTCATGAAAACACTTAAACCACTTATACACTGTCTTTTGAGTTACAGCTTCATCTCTGTACACAATTGAGAGCATTTTGTGGGTTTCCAATGCCAATTGTACGTTCAAATATTTTTCGCTTTCCAATTTCTGTGACCATTCACCAAACTTTCCGGTCACACCTTGTAGAATGAGCTTCATGCTCTAAAATATCCCATTTTACTTCAATGCAGTTTAATACTGGCCTCTTCCTCTTTTCCATTCTATTTTCCATTCTAACTTCTAGGATCCAACTCTAGTGATTAGCTCTGGTTTGACCATGGAAGAAATGATTTTTGAAGTTGCCGACACTCACTTATTTTTCAATGACTTAGAGGTATGTGTTCTCTTCCAAATTCCAGTTTGAATGCATGAACTTTCCAAAGGTTACTGGACTACAGTTCCTATCATGCCCTGCTGCTAGCTATTCTGGCTAGGGCTGCTGGAAGTTGAAGTCTAGCAGCATTAGGAGAGTGGCAAGTTCCCTACTCACGGGGCAGACAACAACTGGGCTGGATGGACACATAGTCTGACTTAGAATCACAGAATTGTAGAGTTGGAAGGGACCCCAAGGGCCATCTAGTCCAACCCCCTGCAACTTGGTATAAGGGAGCTTCCTAAACTTAATTTTCTCTCACTGCAGGAGTGTGACCAAGTTCACGTGGAAGACGTTGCATCAGATGACAATGGGCAAGATTTAAGGTGATACATTTGTATTGGTTGCTTCCAAGGTCTAAAATGTGGCAACAGAAAGGAACCCCTTACAGTGTTTTTATGGGACTTTCAAACAGGTGACGTTTTGTCCACCCTACCTAGGAAGCAGTCACAGTGACTTCCTGCCCCCCTTCCTCCTCCTCCTCCACCTGCAACCTGAGATTTTTTTTAAATTGGAGGAACCAAGTATTAGAACTGGAACTGCATGCATAACATCTGCTCTACCACTGAGCTGCTGTCTCTCCTTTATAGACCTCTCGAATAGGGGCATTTCTGAAAGTAGCTCAAGAAACAATACTTGCTAACAGAGATTCCAGGGTAACTTGTCCATGAAGAACCCCATATTTCCCCCAGCTGTTGGGACTTAAGATTCAAGAGGAAACTGAGCCCAAGATACAGTGGTACCTCGGGTTACAGATGCTTCAGGTTACAGACTCCGCTAACCCAGAAATAGTACCTCGGATTAAGAACTTTACCTCAGGATGAGAACAGAAATTACTCACTGGCAGCGCGGTGGCAGCGGGAGGCCCCATTAGCTAAAGTGTTGTTTTAGGTTAAGAACAGTTTCAGGTTAAGAACGGACCTCTGGAACGAATTAAGTTCTTAACCAGAGGTACCACTGTATTTTTATTTCATTTTATTTATTAAATTTGTATACCGCCCTATGTCTGTAGATCTCAGGACGGACCTGCCCTGATTTGGTGATTATGATAAGGTGATCAGACCCTCAATACACGAAAGTCTAATTAGAACTGGTATTCAGGTTTCTGAGCAGCAGATCAGCAGGGAATGGAGCTGAGTATTTTCATGTGCAGGGAGATCTGCTGTGGGTTATGCAAGAGGACTTGAGTCATCCATCTAACAATGATCCAGGCAGAAGTTGCCAGTAGGTGTAATACAAATACAACATTTTCTGTCTCAGCAACTACAATTTTTCCACGGATGGCTTCAGTGGCTCAGGAAACAACGCCAATCATGGTTCAGCGGGAGTCCAGGGTGGAGTGGATTGGATGAGGAAGCTGGCTTTCCGCTATCGGAAGGTGCGCGAGGTCTATGACAAATACAAAAGCAACGTAGTAGGTGAGTGTGAGCAGCGTCCATGTTCCTGCTGCAACCTGAGGGTATAGGCTGCAGGGGTAGATTTCTTCTGACGTTATTAAGCTCTTCCGTGTTGGAGAGGTGAGGCCACAATCAGCCAACCAACCCTGAAAATTGGAGTGAGGCAGTTTTTCCCCCCTGTCTTTTAAGACCATGCCAGCATTGTAGTAACTGGGTTGGTTCACATGTAATGCCAAGAGGGGTTTACTGTTATGAGGAAAAGTTGCACTGAGCCTGGGACTTGCATTCCACTACTCCAGGGCTTCTGTTTTTTTAATGCAATTTATTAATTTTATAATAACAAAAAAAATCATAAACAAAATTTCAAACCATAAGTTTTAGCTCATCTGTATATACAAACCATAACATCACCATACTTCCCTCCACTCCCCCTCTTGGTTCCATTGTTCCGTGCTTATTCATGCATGCCCATAAAGCCTTATATTCTTAACAATCCAATTTTCAAACCTTGTTCATCTTATTGCAAGTGACTTTTAAAAGTTCAACTAATGTAGAAATCTATACACAAAGCTTTTTAAAAAATGCATTAAGCATTTCCCTTTTTAAAAAAAATCAAAGTTCTCTTTCTTTCTTGGCTTTCAAATTATCCAATTTGTCCTGCATAGTTCACTAAGTTATTTTACCAGTCTTCTTTATCTTCTTTGGCGGTGGCTTCTTCCTTCTTTGGGAGTGGACCGATACTGGCCTGGCATCCACTCTCAAATACAGGGGCAAAGTCTTTCGCTCTATAAGTCCATCAAGTCCTGTGCATCTCAACATTATAGCTTCAGGTTTTTTAAAACAAAAATCATTTTCAAAATTCTCTTCAAGTCTTTTCATGTCATTTCCCAGGTCTTTTAAATAATTTTACATTGGCACCACGTATAGTAGCCTCTCAAAGCTTTTGCAGGGCTTCTGTTTTTGATTAACCACAGTTTAGTATGTCATCCAAACACTAAACTCTGAATGATTAATTTTATCTATGGTTTGCTAAACTGATCTGGCCCTTAAAAATATGATTTGAAGTAGGCTTCTTTCAACAAACAATAGTTAAAATTAACCTCAGTTTGTTAAGTTTGGACAACATAGGACGCTGTGATTAATCTAAAACATCAGGGAAAGATTCTAGATTTCCTGTAGCCATGCACGTGGAGGCCCAAGGCTTGCAGTAGCTCATCCTCATAATGCTAAACTGTGGCTTATCATTTTGTCCAAACTGGATAAACTGGGTTGTCTTAACAGTTTGACATCTGAATTGTCTGGAATTGAAAGACATATTGAAGGCAAAAGAGATAGCTAATCCATGTCTGTGAAATCCCCCGTTTTATAAAATAAATACCTATTCCCACATTGGTGAAATGCCTGAAGAGGGCTTTTCTTAAAACAGATTACTCTGAGACCTTTCACCTTTTTACAATAGGTTATTTATCACTGTATTTTAGCATCTCTGAGAGGCCAATTCAAAAATGAGTTCCATTAATGGAGAGCAAGATTGTTTTTGTGCAATGTGGAATGTTTTCTATGTAACCATTTGCAAACCATTTTGAGCGTAGAAAAGTAACCTATAAATTCCAAAATGAATAAATGTTGAAAATGTTTCACTTGACGTTTTCATAATGTCATTTCTGTACTGAAACACTTCCAAATGAAGTGAATGCAGAAATCACAAAGTTGGGCCCTTGCTCTGATTGCACTGATAATATAGGGTTGTATCCAATGTGAGTCATACTCAGATCTATTGAAATTAATGGCTAACTTAGGTCCATTAATTTCAGTGGGTCTTCTCTGAGCAGAACTTAGTTTGGATACAACCCGTTACTTGATATACTTATGTTTCTGCTTTCTGACCAATGTAATTTGTGTGCATTTTGCAGCCCTTCTCAGCCCAGAAAAGAAGGAGGCTTTGCAGAGATTAAGGGAAGACATAGAAATGTTAACAGATGCCTGGTTGGGAACAGCGTTAAAGTCCCTGCTGCTCATCCAGTCAAGGTATGGAGAGAAGTGTCTGCTCTGCCAGCTGCCATATTTTACAGCTCTAGTGCAATGTGGTGCTTGCTATGCGTTTTTTACAGTGATGTGTCTCATACACTATTGGGTAGAAATATATGGTCTGAATTGTGATGCAACTACAATGTTTCGGTGGAGATCCTTGTGCCTTGGTATCCAAACACATGGCTGCATTGCCTTTTATCCAGTCAAAGACTTAAAGGCCAGGGGAGGTGGGCAAGAGAAATGGGATAATTTGCATCTCATTAAGGTGTACAGGAAATATGCATTTGTCAGATTAGATTATTTTTTTATTGATCATAGTACATGCCACATGCGCACAATATTATATTACATGCAGAAGGAGCTCACTGGGTAGAGCGGCATTGCTACACTTGCTTCCTGATGGGTGGGTCATTATTGCTTACACAGGAGGAGAGGGGTGAGGTGTGTGTGTGGGGGGGTGATTAGCGCAGTGCAAAAGCACCAGCAGGAGTACTAGATTGGCTCTGCTAGTGCATATGCACTGCTGGCCCCACCCAGCAATCTGCTTCCCATTACGTGTTTAATAATGTAATCTGCAGATACCTTTTGCCAGTTGCCCCATCATCAGAAGCGAAGGAGGGCAATTTCAGTGCCCTGCTTATGTCTTCTTCTTCGGCGATCACTCGTAGCCGAGTAAGATTGTCTTCCATAAACACGATTTTAACAATGAGTCCGTAGGTGACTGTGGAGGCCAATTCTGGATCCACATGTCCTTCCACAGTGGGGACATTGGTTTCTGGGCGGGAGTTGATCACGGCGAGGGTTTGCCAAGCATGTCTTCCTCTTAGCATGTTTCTCCCTTGCGTCCTAAGTTCAAGTGTCTTCAAAGCCCATGACACCTTTGGTAAAGGCTATTCTCCAGCTGGAGTGCCTGCAGGCCAGTGTTTCCCAGTTGTCAGTATTTATACTACATTTTTTAAGACTTGCCTTGAGACAGTCTTTAAGCCTCTTTTGTTGACCCACCAGCATTATGCTTTCCATTTTTAAGTTCGGAATAGAATAGTTGCTTTGGGAGATGATAATCAGGCATCCGCACAACATGACCAGTCCAACGAAGTTGATGTTGAAGAATCATTGCTTCAATACTTGTGATCTTTGCTTCTTCCAGTACACTGGTATTAGTTCGCCTGCATGCACACACATATTTAGATTTAGCTAGATAGAGAGACGCACATATAGATATACCCAGTGCTTTTTTAATGAAAAATAGGTGCCTGTACTCACCTAGGAAGTTGTTATAGTAAGTACCACACTTTTTAACAACAACAAAAGAGGTACTGCATACCCTTAAGTACCCCCTGAAAAAGCACTGGATATACCTATCTAGATATTAAACATGATTTTATCTCTTGCCTTTTTATGTGCTTAATTTAATTGTTTCGAATGGATCTGTAGTGCATTATCAGGCAAAGTCTTTGCAATTAATTTGCTGCTTCACAATATCACCGTTTGAATAACTGGAAGCCAAGACCAGCCTTAACACTGAACCATTGCAAATGTCAGCCCCAGAGAGCTAGGGTCATTTGAAATATGGATGAGAGGTACAAAGAATAGCAAATACTGTAATGCATAAAAGGGGAGGATCCAGTCTTGAGTTTCACGTCATTTCTTGTTCCTTCTATTAGTGCTTGCAAATATGAGGCCAGCAGCATCCCACCTCTTTTTCAACCTTGTATAAGCAAGCTCCTCACCCTGACCCATTTCTCTTGCCACCTTCTAGAAAGAATTGTGTGAATGTTCTGATAACGACTACTCAGCTGGTGCCGGCTCTGGCCAAAGTTCTGCTGTATGGATTAGGTGACGTGTTCCCAATTGAAAATATTTATAGCGCAACAAAAATAGGTAGGTGGTGACATCAAATTCCAACTCTCTTTGGCAGTTGTCTTGGGTGGCAGTAGGGAGTCGGCCCTCTTGTACAACCTGGGTTTGTACAACCTCCCTGGAAAGAGGGGGAGACTTCAGTACATCAAAGCAACCCCTACAGCACATGTTCCACCTTCTGCATGATTCCTTAAAAGACCTTTGTTGGCTCAAAGCCTTTTGGAGCAAAGCTGTGCTCTCAGATACTGTTGCAATCTCTATAGTGGGTGGATAAACTGGGCTTTAGTACTCCTATCAGCTACATAATTTTATTTATTTATTACTATTTCTTAAACAGGTTCTCTAAGTGTCTTACAATGTTGATCAATTTGCAAAGGTCATTGGCAGTAGTAGTAGTAGTAGTAGTAGTAGTAGTAGTAGTAGTAGTTTTGGCATTTTTATCCTGCCCTTCCACCAAACAGGGCTTCCAGAATGGCTTACAAAAATCAGTGAGATGACAGCCCCTGCCCCAGTTCACTAAGAGACACAATGCAAAAAGAAAAAGAACTAGGAGGGAATAGGAAAAAAGCAAGCTCAGGCATTCTAAATTACAGAGATCTTGTAGTGAACAGTAGGAATGGAAACAATTTGGAGATGAGCCAAAGGTTGCTGAGCCTTTCAACAAAGCTGTTGGAGAGGCCCTGCAGGCAAGGTTCAGGGTTCAAGGGAAGAGCGAGCCCTGCCATGGTGCTGGGGCCCAGACAGCTGCCCACAGGTACCACATACTGACGCCAGCCCCACTGGGCCTGTACCTTTCCTTTGACCATAAGCAACAGTGTGTTTGTAATCTCTTGACAGGTAAAGAGAGCTGTTTTGAAAGGATTATCTCTCGGTTTGGGAAGAAGGTGACATATGTGGTGATTGGAGATGGGCGTGATGAAGAGATGGCAGCCAAACAGGTGAGACTGTTGACTACGTTTGTCTTGCAGCACCCTTCCTGAGAAGAGCGGGCTCCCTTTTTGCACCCCAGTAATAATCCATTGCCTCCCTTCCTCCTGCAGGCACTGCCAGATGGCCGGAGCCTGTTTGCCTTAGAGACAACACAGCCATAGCATCCTTGGGTGTCCTTTGCCCCCTTTTTTTGTTGCGTATATTTCATTTCGCAGTGTGTTGGAGCTTGCCTGGGGTGTCTGTGGATGACCCAGCATATACAAATGGAGATCTTCAGAAGGCGGAAGGATGGCTCCACAGATAATAATAATAATAATAACAATTAATAATAATATATATATATATATTATACCCTCCCCATCTGGCTGGATTTCCCCAGCCACTCTGGGCAGCTCCCAACAAAATATTAAAAACAGGATAAAACATAAAACATTTAAATCTTCCCTAAACAGGGCTGCCTTCAGATGTCTTCTAAAAGTCAGATAGTTGTTTATCTCTTTGACATCTGATGAGAGCGCGTTCCACAGGGCAGGCGCCACTACCGAGAAGGCCCTGTGCCTGGTTCCCTGCAACCTCACTTTTCGCAGTGAGGGAACCACCAGAAGGCCCTCAGAGCTGGACCTCAATGTCAAAGGGGATTTTGAACATGCTCCCAGGGAAAGCCTCACCCTCGCTAGGTAGGGTGGCCTGGCTGTACTTTAGCAACTGCTGTCAACTGCGTGCTGCTGCTGCTTCTGAAAATAGCAACATTGGCTGGTTGCCTGTGAACCTTTCCTGACTCTTTTTTCATTTCCTCACGGGTGAGGCCTGTGTTCACTCATCTCCTGCAGAGCACTGACTTCCATTCCCGCCGCACAAGTTGCTTATGTGCTTGTTTCTTAACACCCCTCCACCTCTTTTTTTTTGCAGCACAACATGCCCTTCTGGAGAATCACGAATCACGCCGATCTGGTGTCGCTCCACCAGGCCCTCGAACTGGACTTTCTGTGAGGAGCTGAGCAGCAGGCAGTCCGGCACAGCTCCCGACAGCCCCATCTTGGCAAGAGCAGACTTGGGGACTTCCTTTTTCATCCAGACAGAGCAATGTAGCTAACGGAAGTGTACAGTAGGAGGCGCCACAGCGTCGTTTTTCCCAGGAGAGCCACCCAAGCCTTTCACTGCTGTCTGCGTTTGGGCAAAGGGAATTTGAGGAGGAGACCCAAAACAGAGCATCCTGGCTAGGAATCTCCAGCAGTACAGACCTAACCCACTGTGCAACCTTTGGTGGTATAATATTATGCATTTTCTTAAAAAAAAAAGGAAAGGAAAAAAAGCAGTGGGTTGTGGTTTTTGTTTTTTTGTAGAGTACTTTGTCACCTCCAGGCCTCTCTCTCGAGCTTTCAGAACATAAAGAGAAGTGAACTGATTGTTTATTTTTTTACAGAAAAGGGTCCAGAAACATTTCCCTTCCTGCAAAGCCAGAAAGGGCTGTAGATTTTCATGGAAAGGCCACAAAACAATTCTGTGTGTTGAGAGGGCAGAAGAAGTTCTCCCAGTGTCTGCTGGGGTACCGATTATAGGCAGCCATCCCCTCAGTGCCTGACGCCAAGAAGGGGTGGCTGGGGCCAGTTCTTCTGAATAATCTGTCTCTCTGTCTCTCCACTCCCAAGCAGCAGCATGACATTGAGGTGCAGGTGAGGTCAGATTACCTGAGTGACAGAAAAGGGGAAAACACCATTTCTTCCTTCTTTTTGACAGCTGACTTGCATAAGTAGAAGCAGGATTTTTTAAGAGGCAGCAGTGTGAAATGATAGGAGCTGCCCAGCTAGCAGAGAAAATCCAGCTAGGAAAACACCTCATTTGCAAATACTTTAGTGTGATCTGCCAAATTTGCATTCAATATTCCAACTTGGCAGGAACTTATAGCTTCCTCGTTTTGCATCAAGAGTGCTGCCTCTTTGCAATTTTTTTGTGGTGGGGGGAGTTGGGCAGAATGGAGTGTCTGGCAACTTGCAGGTCTGCGAATCTTCTCTTTAATTCAGAATAGGAGATAGTTACCATAGTGTCAGGGTCAAGCACTGGCTTAGTGATAGGGAAGTAGGGACACCTGTACTCACTTGCAGAGCAGAAAATGCAAAATGCTAATGACTATAGGGGTGGAAACCCCCGAAATTTTCAAGGAGGAACCTCCAACAATTTATTTCATTATTTTTATTTCAACTATATGCCACTTAATATTCAGAATCCCAAAATGGGTTGCTGAAGCTAGGGACCCTGCCAAGTTCTTTGCATCTGGCTTTGACAGGTGCAGATGCATTTATTTTTTAGTCCCAGTCAAAGACTCTCATGTCCCAAGAAAAGTCCCCATTGCATTTGGTACCATGCAGTACCTACTGCTGATCACCCACCCGACAGTGCTATATCTGCATACTCCTTAAGTAGTAAGGCAGGAACTGTAGGGACTCATAGTTCCATTCATACCAGCAGGTGGAGACTAAGTTCTTGCTAGGTAGGCAGAATTCTGTTTTTTTCCCCTGCGAGAACATAGTGTATAATAGATGGGTAGATTCTGCAGAGGAACATACACCACAGAGAAAGCCATACAGGGTGCCAGAAAGCTGCTGTTTCCTGACGTTTATTGCAAGCTCACAGAAGGCAACATAACAGTATTCTTTGGGATGAAAATGCATCCCACTCCCTCAGAAAGGAAACTCACTTCTAAAAGAGACCCTGTTATTGTAATTCCAGCTTTCTGTGAATTTTTAACTCCTTTGCGAAGGCCAGAAAGGTCACTAGCTGAGCAGCCACTCCTGAGTCATCTCCTACTGTATCAGTGCGGGCTGTGCTTGACTTTGGAATCAACTCTGTGCCTTAACTTCCATTGCAACTCTTGGATATGTCAGCAACTGTGTAGAGGAATACCTTGCCCGGCCCCCATTTAAATTAACCTAGTTTTTTGTGTTTTTTTAAGTGTTTGCAGAAAGCGTAGCGGGCAGGGATTTGTTAAGCCACCAGGAAACTGACCGTTGTTGCCCTGGGTTTTGTTTTACTTGGTGAAACTGTTTCGAACGCCTTCAAGATTTCAGAAGACCTTTAGCTGACGTGCGTGAAGCTTTGTTTTTGCATCAGATACCAATATTTATATAGTGTCCTCTCTGATGTTTCCTAACCCACTCAGGGGATGGTACATTTTCTGTGTTAACGTTAATAAACATTGTCCTGGCTCTTGTTATCATTGAACTCACTGGCTGCGTTTCTCTTGGGTCTTCATACAGTATTTGGAAACTGGCTCCTCGCCCCTTCCTACCCTTTCCCACTGTTTAGCATTCAAGCACCAGCCAGTTCCCTTCTAATGCAATCGTGGGCTCTCCGCATCCTTTACGTCCCTGCAGTGAGCTTGGGAGTCTTGCATTCTCAGCTCCAACTCTGCCTGTGTTTCCATTGCAGTCTGAATCCCACCAAGCACCAGAGGCAGCTGCATGCGCTGGTGTAGATTAGAAATGCTGATTCACCCTCGGAGTCCTGCAGGTGTCCAGAATTGGCATCAGCTGTGCTTATGGTTATGATTAGAAGGCATTAACGGCTGTAGGTTTCCTCAAGCATCATGTTCTGTGTAATGGGAACTGTCCTTGTGAACTGGAAAAATAAAGTCTTTATTTTCTGTATAAAAAAACCGTTGTTCTATTCCTGCTTTCTGAAAACTCGATCCAAGCTCACTCTCGGTGCAAGGAAAGTTGGTTTGTGTGGATTCGTATGTACAGTGGTACCTCGGGTTACATACGCTTCAGGTTACAGACTCCGCTAACCCAGAAATAGTGCTTCAGGTTAAGAACTTCGCTTCAGGATGAGAAGAGAAATCGTGCTCCAGCGGCACGGCGGCAGCAGGAGGTCCCATTAGCTAAAGTGATCTTCAGGTTAAGAACAGTTTCAGGTTAAGAACGGACCTCCGGAACGAATTAAGTACTTAACCCGAGGTACCACTGTATTGAGACTTTATACCTCACATTCAAGCTGCAAGCCTTATTAATTATAAGCCACACCGTTTATATAGCCAGACGCCCAAGAGATTTTTGTGTGCCCTTCCAAAATTTTGTCATTCCCCCTTTTTTTAAAAAAAAAAATCCCCTATGCTTCCTCCCCCCCCCATTTCCCCATACTGGTTTTATGGTTTCCCCCCACTGTGATGCCATGATCCTCCAAGGCCCACCAAACATTTTCCACTTGAAGGCTTAAAAACATTTTTATTGACTGATAAGTCCCCTCCCCCAATATTTTCTTCCTATTTTTCAATTTTATTTAATGACAGCCCCCATAGGTAATACTATGATGCCAAAGGATTGTCCTCTCGGTGTTTTTTTTACTGACCATTCCCCTGCTGTGATTCCATAATAAGCTTTTTGTGTCACCCTAACCCTCAACAACCTTCATTTTTAAAAGGCTAAGTTGGCCATGCCCTTGTTTACACTTTGACATGCCACCCCCCAGCTTATCCCTGGATCAATGTGGCCCTTAGCTCAAATGTTTGTGGCCTGTACTGTCTGCAATTTGCTCAAAACAGTGTACATCATGGACGGGTAACGTGTGGCCCTCCATATATTCCCAGACTACAGCGCTTATCATCCCTGACTATTGACCATCCTGGCTGAGGCTGATGAGAGTTGGAGTCCAATAACAGCATCTGGAGGGCCACCAGTTCCCCACATCCCCTTGGTGAGACGTGGCTCCTGTTACGTGCATATGCTCTGGGTAGTTTTAATGCAAGGGACAGCTCAAGGAAAGCATGGCAGACAGCCAAAGCCTTTGGGTCAGAGCTCTTATCTGCTGTGATGCAGAGACCTGCGAGCCCAGAGAAACAGCTGCCACCAGTATGATGTGGAGGAGGCTGATAATCACTTTCCTTCCCGAAATACGAAGCACAGCCAGACTTGTGGGGCTCACGATCAAAAGATAAGGAACTCCCAATGTGTCAGTCCATAGCCTCATAGCAAAGCTGGCATTGCATTTTTTTAGCGATTAGTCACGCCAAGCCAACATGTCTCCCCACCTCCAAAATACCTAGAGCAGTGGTTTAAAATTCCTTTGAAGGAGAGCTGCTCCACCCTTAGAAATGAGCACAGGTGACCTGGCTTCAAAGGGAAAGGACTGTTCTCAGAAATGCCATGTGGATGCCATGTGTTGCACCCACTAACCCACATATATTATTTCAACATTGACACTTTTCAGGGAGGAGCTTGGGAGTACTGTCTATCTCTGCATCAGCCTGCCCTTTTCCTGAGATTGTTGGAGATTCTTCATAGATGCCCTCACTGAACTGAGGTGCTGCAACTCTAGAATTGCCTGCCAAGAGTGGCTTGCCCTGGGCCTACCTTCCTCTTGGCACATGAATTTCTTAGTTTCCCAGGCCTTAAAAAAACTTTCAGCCTCTCCCATATTATATGAGTGGCTGCTGCTATTGGCATTTGGGGCTTCAAAGTTTGCAAAAGCAGCCCCATCTTTCAGGTCAAATTCATGACGTTAGTCACATGTTTATTCTGGATGTTTCATTTTAAAGCAGAAGCAAACAAATTTCTTTGGGGGGGAGGACAGGAAAAACAGCTGGGAGGGAAGGGGAGAGTTTCAGCAGATTTGTTCAAGGTCCCAGTTCAGCTCAGGAGTGTGTTCCAGACTTGGGCCCCGTGACTGCTTTTGCTCCAAAACAAAAGTAGCCAGGTTAAGCATGCTTGCTGAAACACATGGAAAATAGCAACTGGAGTTTAGCCCATAAGTGTGCCAACCTATATGAGTTGTGCCACAGGCTCACGACATCATGCTAGGCTTTCAACTGTTTGATTGGCTTTTCTGTTAACTATTTATTTGTAGGCCCCTGCTGTTCCACTCAGTGGTGTTCAGGACGCCAGCAGTAATGCAAATTCAATCAAACAGAATACAAAGCCTTATCTTGCATGACCCAATTGTGGGACACCATTTGCTGGCTGCATTGAAACAAATGGGCATTTGTCTATTTTCAAATGACTCATCTAAGGATTCTTTACTATCAGAGAAGATAAGGACCTCAAGAACTCATCTGCCTGAGTACTGGGAGAAAAGGGCAAGTTCATTCTTCTCAGGCTTAATAAAGTTTCCTCGGTGTGTGTTCTTTGCAGCCGACAGCATCACCTACTGTTGATTTGCACAAAAAACTTGATAACTCTGGTGCACGTTCCATATTACATCACACTGCGGTTGGTTTGAAAAGCTGGAGAGAGGAAGGTAGAAGTCCTATTAAAAAGCTTCTTCCTCTTTTTGGAGACTACTTGGCTGTTAAGGAGACGTGAAACAAGGCATGAAGTCCATAAAGCTCTCTACTTTATAATGGGCAGTGTGAAGCAAACTTCCTGTCAGAAGTTTCCATTCTCTTTAGTATTTCAGATCTGTGGCAGCTTCACAGCAGAAGTGACAGAATGCTATTTGACTTGTGTCTGGCTGGTGGCCTTCCCTTCATGGAGATAGTGGACAGAAAGAAGTTTTTCTCCCTCTTGTGACACCAGAATTCATGGACATCCAAAGGTTAGAAGATTCAGGACAGATAAAGTACAGGGCAGCCTCAGCAAGGCCTCATCTGATGTTCTTATGATAGAAAGACCCCATGCTCTAGTATTCTGAAAGAAAATATTCTCTGCTCATTCCCTCCACATTCTGTGCAGACTAACGGTGAAGTCATTCTGCAAATATGGAGCCTTAACATAACAAAACAGCACTACCCACAAGAAAATGGCATCAGCAGATTTGTTGTTAGGCAAGCAGGGATTTAACCGTAAGTTGGATCCATGCTCATCAATATAGCCAATTTAATGCATGCTGTACGTGACTGAAAGCGGAGAGAATGAATGGGTAGCGGAAAATGCTTTAGTGGGGCTCCCGGTTAAAAAACAACTGTCCTCCCTGTGTGGTGGAAAACGTGTTGCTGTATTTATCCCTAGATAGCCTAAGGTGTACAGGCAGTAAAACAAAGCATGAAGACAATGTTGGGTGTTGTAAAAGAGCTGTGATGTCTGTGAAGAAGCTGTGGAGGAATTTGCTGACACGAATAGAGGAATCTATGGCCTTGCTCTTCCTCAAGCCTGTCCCTGTGAAGTTACTTTTGCTCTTCTGATAAGGTCGTTGCCTAGATACCTGACTGCAACTCTGCTTATGTGGCTTCATTTCTGTGCATGTGCAAAGCTAAGGCAAGCGAATGCCTCTCTAGAAGCCTGCATGATTTATAGGCCTGTGGACTCCACTTCTGTGGGCTGCTGCTGTTCTGCCCAAGTAAATCTCGTGTCAAACATTTCACAACTGGTGTGGCTAATTGAAGAAAATCCACTAAACCAGGCAGCTACCTAAGGAACAGAGGAAGACGGAAGCCTACTCAAACTGTGGTTCGTGGAAGCACTTCAAAATCCTGCAAATTAGAATGCTTTGGGATTGCGCTCCTCTCACATAACCGCTGATAAAACAAGAATTGAACATGGAACTGAATCGCTTTATTCTTCTAAACAACTTCAACAATGTCAATAAGTTAACACTAGCTTTAAACTGAAGACCAAACTCAGCAGCTCTGCTCATGCGTTACTCATGTGTTGGGTATTCCAGTGGGTAAGGAATGGGGCTGTGCTGCTTGCCCCTGCTCCTGATGGAACACCTTCAGATTAACCCCCCCCCCACACACACACACACTCCCAACACATGGATGTCTTCAAACCAACCCACTAAACATGAGCAGATGCTCATGCATAAAAGTTCCTTTGTCAATCCATCAACTATGTTGATTGCATGGACATGGGAGCAGGGGGCTACCCCGGGGATGTTATGTTGAGGGTGGCGCCACAACACAGCCCTGCTCCAGCTTCAATATGTGAGTGCCCTTTATACCCAAATAACTCGGGAATATGGCTGAAGTTATGCAGGAAAGGCACATCCAATTTTTAATGAAAAACAGTTGCAGGAGGCTGTGAGTCAGGGGAAGGAATGCGAGAGGGAGGTTCAATGCCACAATACCCATATCCTTTTCCCTACGAGTGAAAAAGCAGGTTGGGATAACGTTTGAGAAGAAAAACGGCTGAGGAGGAAAGGATTAAGCAGCTTCTTTCTCTCTTTTTCACTATCCCTCCCCACATCCCTCCACTCAAACCTGCAGCCTCCCAAAGCTGCTTTTCGTTGGAAAAAGAAAATACAGGACACAATTAATGTGCCAGCTGAATAAAAATCTGCTTGCACTTGAGCCCTAGATCAGTTTTTTTTAAAATAATAACAATAATCAGGCTCAACAATTTGAACATCTGAAACACGTTGCTGTAACAACACTCGAAGCATTTTATCTTCAACTACATCAGGTGAGTGAGGAGGGAGAAGAATTCCACCTAGAAATGTAGGGCACATATTTGTGGCTCCTATAAAGAAAAACCTGGGACTGGTGTGCCAAGAAACTCAGTTTGTAGGGCTGTTCATGGAACCGGCTCTTTGAGAATGGGCCATTTGGCTACATGAAGCCAGCAGCAAGTAGAAGCTTCATTGAAGCTAAGGGCTTAAGTCACTCAATGGGACAAGAACTTCAGAACACAAGAGAGGAACCAGCAAGGAAAGGAAGGGAAGACTCCAAAAGCACATTAGAAACTAATTGACTACGGCCTAACAGGGTTCAAGTTCTAGGATCTTGTTTCCCAACAAGGGATGGCTAAGATGTTATTGCACAGATAGCACCTGACCCAATCAAGGGACAGCTAAAGCAATGAAACTTACAATATTATTTGAGCTGTCTCCCGAAGAGACGAAATAAAGCCTATTGGCTACAGAGAGGAGGTCAGCGCCACAGTCTTCCCCTGTCGTTTCCTCTCCTTTAATGCTACAATGAAGAATGCACCAGGTATGCAGGCTGAGGAATGCCTTGCACACATACAACTCTTCCAAGCCAATATGGGATGTCACAGGAGATAAAAGAAACAGGATGGGGTCTTTTTCTAAGAGTGCGCCAAGGGCTGTAGCAACCATAACCTCTATCTGAAATGAACCTCTGCAAGGATGGATAACCTGTAGCAGCCGTGTCGTTGGTGGACTCCAACTCCCATCAGCCCCAGCCAGCATGGCCAAGGATGCTGAGAGTTGTAATCCAGAAACATCTGGTGGGCCACAGGTTACCCGCCTCTGGCCAAGAAGCATGGAAGCCATGTTCCTGACTTCATCTTCTAGGCTTAGCCCATGCTGGTGATCCTGGAGGCAGCTTTACCATGTATCTGTGCCCCCAGCCCAGATGATGCACGAGTTGCAATGGGGCCAATAACACTCCTGTGAAGGTCAGCATGTGATGACATGAATTCCTTAGAGCGGGGATAGCCAACGTAGTGCCCTTGAGATGTTGCTGGCTACCACTCCCATCACTCCTTCCGTTGGCCATGTTTGCTGGAATTAATAATATCTGGAGCACAACGTTTTGTCTACCCCAGGCGTAAGAGGGATGCCACATGGGAAAAATAAATGATGGTGGTGGGATTGACCATCTCCCCCCAACGCGCTTGCCCTGTATGATGTCCCTGCGAAGCTAGAAAAAACTCTTACATTAAAAAAAAATAATCTTCAAAGGCCTGGGATCATCTTGACAGGTACAGACCAAAATATGGGTACACACAGCCCAGAACTCCTCTCGCCTTATTACTAGAAAGTCTTGGCCACATGGGATGCAGCATATAGCTGGGCTCACAAACAGCTGTCCCCAAGAGTCCCGTTTCCTTGACGCTGTGCAACCTCTGAAGCACCAGCAAAGAAGCTTTGAGCAAGTCCATATGCCCGACGGTTGATATGTCCTCGTATAGCCTCTTGGTCACCGTGTCCTCGTACAACCAGCTGCCGAAAAGCTGGCACGCCTTTGCCAGCTAGATCTCCATTGTCCATTTCATCACCAGTGACAGGGGCTGCAGCCTGCAAAGTAGGGTGCAAACATTTGTAGTAGACACTTCTCAAAAGGATCCCGGCTACGTAGCAGGGCAGGGCTGCGTAGAGCGCATGCGCCGCAAGGTGAGAGTCGTAGTTCAAGGGAACGGTGTTCCAGAGCCATGTGACGGCAAGGATGGTGCTGTCAACCAAGAGGAACGTGTAGTAGATTGCAGAGCGGTAGCATGTCTTCCCCTCGGCCACATTGAACCAGCAGAAGTAGAGAATGATGGCCACCACAGCCCGATAAGGCCACTCAAAGACAGAGTGTTCCATGAAGTCTGTACCTTGCAACGCAACCCAGAGAAACATGGCAGACCAGACTGCCAGGAAATGGAGGGAAATGTAGCTCGGAAAGACCACCGCGAAGAGCGCCAGGCACAGGATGCGAGGGCACACCAAGAGGAAGTTCCACAGGAAGTAGATGGTGGAGGACCGGCGGCCCAGCTTGTGCTTTTCCCGCAGGAAGCTGCGCAGGGTTTGGTGATAGTCCAAGAGGGCCCAGGCGATACACAGGAAAGAGGTGCAAATCCCAAGCACTGAAATGAGAGGAAGAGACCAATCAAATCCACACTACACAAAGACAGGCACTGGTGCTACTAGGAAGAACATGCGGCCTGCTGACATTCTCAAGTTGGGTGTAAAAATAATAAGAATCCAGTCCTTAAGACTGAAAGGATGCATTTGAAACTATATGGGCGATATTTGTCGAAATCTGAGATGCCAGGGTGGGTGACAAAGTGTACAGAGGACACTGATAGAACCACAGAATTGTAGAGTTGGAAGGGGACTTGTGGGTCATCTAGTTCACCCCCCTGCAATGCAGGAATCTCAACGAAAGCATCCACGACAGACGGCCACTTCCATAACCTCCTGTAGTCTTGGGGCAGGTTTTTCTTTTTTTTATATATAAAATATTTATTGAGATTTTACAAAAAACAAAGGTTTACAGAGTAAAAAGAAAACATATAAAAAGAAAGAAATAAAAAAACATACAAAAATACATAAAATAGAAAAAAGAAAAAAGAAAAATACAAAATGCAAAAAAACCGAATAAATAAGAAAAAATTAAAAACAAATCCATTTTTTTGTATCTTTAAACTCATTAGCTTGTTTCCTTGACCTCCTCACTCCTCCCCTTTTTGTATTCCCATTTACATAATTAAATCAACAAATCCTTACCCTCTTTCATTTATCTTTATATCTTAACATATTATAACTCTATATTTTCATCCATTATCAATCCATTTTTGCATATTCTTATTAACTTTGTTGCTAATGCCACTTATTTTCAATCCAACATCATTTTAACATTCATTAATTTTACAGTGTTTCTGCAAATAGTCTTTAATTTCTTCCAGTCTTCTTCCACCAACTCTTCTCCCAGGTCTTGGATTCTGCCAGCCATTTCCGCCAATTCCATATAGTCCATCACCTTCATCTGCCACTCTTCCAGGGTGGGTAAATCTTGTGTCTTCCAATACTTTGCATTAAGTATTCTTGCTGCTGTTGTTGCATACATGAAGAAAGTTCTATCCTTCTTTGGCTTGGGGCAGGTTTTTCGTGCCCTGAACCAAACTATGTGATGTTGGGTCAGTAACTGTCTCTCAGTCCGACCCATCTTGCAGGGTGGTTGTGAGGATTAAAAAAAAATTAAGCAGGAAGAGAAGAGAATATGCTGCCCTTATCTCATAGACAGTGTGAACTAGCAGAAGCAGCCAAAAATAATGGCCAACAAATGTATGTTTATGGCCTTTAAAATGGTGTATTAGTCAGGTGTTGTTATGTTATGCATTTTGTGGATTTTTCTACTGTAAACCACCCTCTGATCTTCCTATGAAGGGCGACATATAAATTTAATAAATAATAATAATTTTGCTATTAGTGCATGTGATGTATACAAGTCACCTGGGTGGTCCTATTTTCTCTGTACCTTTTAAACTGGTCTGTTGCCCTCAGGTGTGAAGTAAGCTTCAGCTGCCCACCCATCCAGCTTCTCCACAAGGAATGGGAGATGCCATCTTGTCCTTTGCCTCAGCAAAATGCCTTGGGTTGCCCCAGCAGGGTGGGTTGGGGTGTTAAAGCAAGGTGGGTGAGGGTGACCTCACTGGAATGTTTTGTTTATTTGTTTATCTTTAAATAAATAAATTGTTTAATACCTGCCCTTCACCATAAGATCTCAGGGCAGGTCATAATGACATAAAATATAACAGTAAAAGCATTTTAAAAACAAATCAGAATCACGATTACAGTAAAATATACATCTTGAGTGTCAAAAGCTGCATAATGAAGGTGCCAAACACACCTCTGTGGGGAGGGAATGCCACAACTCAGGGGCCACCACAGAAAATGCCCTCTCTTGCCACCAAGCCACCACAAACTCCGGAGGGTGGAGGAACTACCAAGAGGGCACTCACTCTCTGCTGATCTGAGAGGGAAGAAGGCCGTCTTTCAGATATTTGGGGGCTGAGCCATTTAGGGCTTTAAATACTAGTCTGTTGCCCTCAGTTCGTTGTTTTCCTCCAGCTCGTTTGTATTCTGTACATGAAATGGGAGAGAGGCCCATCTTCTTCTTCTTCGCCTCAGGTAGCAAAATGTCTTGGGCCTGCCCTGTTCTTAGCCATGGTTCGAGACAGGCACCTGGTTGGTCACTGCGAGAACGGGATGCTGGACCAGTGGGAACTTAATAGCCTTTTCTTGTCTTCTTATTGGATTTAAACTGAAACAAGCTACACAAACCACACAAGGAAACTTTTGGAACCAAACAAACCAGTCCTTTATCCTGCGCCCTTCTGGACGGACACTCACCCTGAAATATCTCTGCTTTCTTCGTGCATAGGATAATGTAGAGCCCCAGGATGAGCTGAGGGGCGCTTTCCAAGAAGGTTTCAAAGAGGCGCAAGAAGCTGATGTCATGGGACAGGAAAACAGCATAAGCAATATCTTTTTCTGATTTCGTCCGGCACACGCGGAAGCCCACCTTCAGAACATAGAAACACCTGTGCAAAGGGAAGGCGACACAAAATTCTTAGGGTGGGTCATGAAGGAGAGCCAATGTGGGGGTGGCAGGTAGGCTGTTATAGACTGCGGAGATCCAGCTCAAATCCTCACAAGGCCCCAAACCGTACAGTAGAATGACCCGGGGGTAGTTTCTCTTTCTCTCTGCCTCACCTACCTCATGAGGTTGTTGTGAGGCTAAAAAACAGGAAAGATCTTCGTGAGAAGGGCGAGTCATAAAAATGCAATAAATGTTGCTGCATGCCACCCCAATCTCCGAGTGATGAGAGATTCAAGCAGTGAGCGGTGAGAGATTCAAGACACTTACCTACGGTTCAGTTTCCTTGGAATGACACCACCCACACGAAAGAAAGAGCTGTCAGCAGACTCAAGGGAACCCCGAGGTTTCCAAAAGTACAAAAACCCCACAACCTTTTGCATAGGTGAAAACAACCCTCAGGGTTTTTGACCTGAGGCAATCCAGTCACATGAGTGGCATATAACTACAACAACAACTTATTATTATTATTATTATTATTATTATTATTATTATTATTATCCAAATAAGTTAAATAAGGATGATCACACTCAGTGAGCATGGAATGCTGATTGACTGTTGGGGGAAAATGGAAACTGGGCAGAGAAGGGAAGGGAAGCTGATTGTCTGGAACATAGAACAGGGCACGCGACACTGCAGAATTTTGTTACAGGCCTCACCTGCTGATATTTTACTTGTCTGATTTGGAAACTGAGCCTGGTAGCCCCCATCTATAAGAAGGGCGACCCCCAAGAACCCTCAAACTATCGCCCCATAAGTCTCCTGGACATTGTGTATAAACTTTATACTCGCCACCTGTTAAATAAATTGGTTGACTGGGCTGACCACTCTAACTTGCTTAATCCGGAACAGGCAGGGTTTAGAAAGGGCCATAGTACAATAGGCCATTGTTTGGTATTACAGACAATGATAGATAAGTATACAAAGACACATAAGAGCAAACTTTTTGTGGCTTTTGTAGATCTTACATCAGCTTTTGACTCAATCTGTAGGGACAAATTATGGCAAAAACTATATGACACAGATATAGATAGACGACTTTTCAAAATACTTAGAGAGTTACATACAGACATCACAGTTAAAATTAGAACTGGGATGTCAGGCAACTATACTGACCCACTGCCACTGGGGAAAGGGGTTAAACAGGGCTGTTTGTTAGCGCCGTTCCTCTTTAATTTCTATATAAACGACATTGTTCAACATATGGCAAAGTATAAGTCATCAGCTCCTGCCCTGGAAGGCAAACACCTGAATATGCTGCTATATGCTGATGACATGGCGGTCATGGCACTCACTCGAAGGGGCCTACATAGCATGCTGGAGGGGCTCGTAGCTTATTGTTCCCAAAACTCTCTAAAGATAAATTATGATAAAACAAAAATTGTGGTATTTACTAGAGCTCGCCACACATTCAGATGGTCTTTAGATGAACACAAAATTGAACAATGTCTTCTCTTTAAATATCTTGGTATCACTTTCCAAGCTACATCTAGCTGGCTTGCCCACTTCAAGACTGTAGCCCTTCTAGCACGTAGGACAATTGGTGCTCTGCTCAGCTTTTTTTATTCGAGGGGAGGGCAACTGGTGACCCCGGCACTAAAAAGTTTTGTTGGAAAAGTGATTCCCCAGATGTTATACGGAGTAGAACTCTGGGGATGGAATCAGAAGCTGTTAGAACGGCTTGAAATCTTCCAAAATTTTTATCTAGGCCTCCCTCAGAGCACTCCGGCAGCTTTCCTAAGAGTGGAAGTAGGATTACCCTCTGTGTCTGCCAGGGCCCACTTAAGATTCCTGCGTTTTTTCATCAACCTCATAGATGCCCCGAACACCTTATTGGCTAAACAAGCCTTTGTATCATTACAAAATAATACCACTTGGCATAAAAATCTACTAGACATTTTATCTAGATACAACCTACCTGAGTTTAATACTCTCAAACTGTGGAGCCCTGATAAAGTTCGGGAATGGATCTTTGAAAAAGACGCCTTTTTGGACTCCACTAAGATAAAAAACTCTGGGTTTTCCTACTGGTTCCCTCGAGTAAAAGCAGTCAAAATCTGTGCCAACTACTTGGTGGAGATCACCGATCCCACCCTTCGGAGAGCTTTTACTATGGCACGGTTCCAAACATTGCCAACTGCTTATTTGACCGGTAGATACACAAAAACCCCAGTAGAACACCGTTTATGTCCTTGCCTTATGAAAATTAAAGAGGATCTTACACATTATCTCCTCTATTGCCCCATTTACTCGGGCTTTAGAGACGCATTGCTGCAAATTATACCCAATTCTATAACCAGTCCTGAAGATAGAGTAAAATTTTTGTTAGTTGATGCAAACCCACGCATTACCCATGTGGTAGCGGTTTTTGTGATGAAGGCCATGAAAGCCAGGGAAAGATTTATGGACGACAATGTAAAGACCCCTTCATCGTCTGTTTAACTCGTTGCTCGTTTTCCCTCTTTTTTTATTCTGTGGGAAGAAGGTTTTGTTGGCATAGTATGTAATGAATTTTAATATTTTTAACTATTGTAGTGTTGATGTTTGTGCACAGGCATGGTCCTCACAATAAATGGATTTGATTTGATTTACTTGTCTGATTAACAGATACTATAATCACCCTACATTCTAGGAGGTAAGATCAATCCTCCTTGCGTAGCCCAGTCTCCAAACTTATGTTTGTATAGAATCACAGATTATTTTGCTGGGTTCCATAAACTAAAAACAGACCTAAATGAGGGGCGGGGGGCTTGGCTCCTAGGAAAAGAGGACTCCCACATCCTATCACAGAACTTCACGGTACTTGCTCCCCGAGTACCTTACAGCAAGGGACACAGCATCCCTGATTGTCCTTACCTGTACAGGTAGCCCAGCTGTAGGATGTGTAACACAAGGAGGGTCCGCCGTGTGGGCAGCGCTTCCATCAGGTCTGGGGGGTCTCTCCAGTACCAGGTGCAGCTGAAAAACTGCGTTACCAGCGACGACAAGGCCAACAGCCCCAGCACCAGCCCACCCCAGTGGTAGTCCCCGGCCTTCAAGTAGCTGGCGGCCACCCACGCGTCAGCGCCCAGGTCCACCAGAAATGCAGCCGTGCCCATCAAGGCAAAGGCTAGGTCCCAATAACGGTACCGAGGCGGCCAAGGTGCGTTGCAGCTGGGACCACAGCCAGACCATGCCATGGTTTGGGGGCCAACAGTGGGGCTGCGGTCCTTAGCGCCAACCCCGACGGCGGGGGAGTAGGCTGCAACCTCGCTGCTGCTAGTCACTTAGAAAAGGGACAAAGGTCCCCCACCTCAATTGCATCAAAATTTTCCCTAAAATCAAGTGAGAGCAACTTAACTAAGGCGTGCCCGAATGTCTCCTTCTTTCACGTGCGTGGTCTCCCTCCCAGTCGTCTTTTGGGGGAGGTATAGGGTCCAGGAAAGGGGTCTTTCCAGGGACAACAACCCCCCCCTTCTAAAAAATCCTCTACAACTTCCAAGAAATCCTTCCTTCCTGGACTCTTCCGAGGGCGTCTCTCTGAGCCGCTATGTCCGGCTTGCTCCGCCTCCTCCGACGGCTTCCCCGCGGCTAGCTGACCCTACATGCTCCCCAGTTCTCCTCCTCCGCAGCCCTGGATCGCGCAGGATCCTTCCTTCCTCGACGACGGAAGGGGATTCGCTCTGGGTAGGTCGCCGGCCGATCGCCATGGCACCGTCAGCCCGCCTTTCTCCTCCTCCTCCTCCTCCTCTTTTCGTCTCTTCCCGCGCTCCAGGCCTACCAGAAACTTTTGCAGACGGAGCGGGCTGTTGCCTCCACCTTCTACCGGCTTCCAAGCCCTCCTCGGGCCGGGCGGAGCCGAGCCTCTTTGGGCGGAGAGGCGGCATAGCAAGCGGGACGGAGCACGCCCATCACCCGCCCAGCAAGAGGGCAGGCCTTCTTCTCTCTCCAGGGCCCCACTCGCCGTCTAGTCTGGAACAGACGTGGTTGTTTTGCTGGTTCTTGTGCAACTGGACTCGGGGAAATCACACACCAGGCTAAAAAAGGATAAGCCATGGGTCCGTTAGCTGAGATTCCGTTATGTGAAGCATTCATGCCCATATCTTCATTTTTATTGCATTTTATTTTGTAGAGGTTGTAGAAAGATTATTGCTACAACCTCTAAAAAATAAAATGTAATAAAAATCAAGTTGGCTGTACTTGGAACGAAACGTCAATGTTTTTTTTTCCTTATTTTTTATAAGTGTATATTTTGATTTAACGGAGGGTAGTGTACATGGAAACTCAAAGAATCCTAGGGTTGGAAGGGACTACACATTTGAAACCTGGGTCTCAAATAAGCCTATGTGGTAAGATGTCACAATACATACCCTTTGACTTGGACTTTAAACATGCAGTCTCTGTGACGAGAAAAAAAACAAGGTTTGGGTTTTAAAATGTACAAGTGGGACCTGCAACAAAATATTGCAGTGTATTTTCACCTTGCAGGAGTGCTTCACTCTCTTGCTTGCTCGCTCTCTAATTTTATTTAATTTATGTCCCATCCATGTGGTTCCAGGCCTATTTGCCAGTCAGCCATGTCCTCTAACATACTACATTCCATCCCTCCCTTCTGACACAATATTCCATGGTTACTGAGCATGCTCCAGCCTCATTTTACTCTTAAGTTTGCTTCTTTTTTAAAGATTGTCCTTCTATTAACCTCAGAATTCACCCAAGCATTTGGGTACCTCCTTCTTGTTCCTTCATGGTTCTGTTTTGGTTTCATTTGTGTTTGCACTTACCAACTACATTTGTTATTAGAGAGAGTAATGCATCAATAAAAAAAAACAAACAAAAAACTGTGGCACTTTGCCCTTTACTTTGTATGGCACACCCTTCTATCACATGTTTATATTCCCCCTTGAAAAGTAGGCAGCACATGGGTAAATTAAAAGCAGAAAGTAACACCAAAAAGGTATTCATCCTGTATTCAAACTGTTCCAGTCACTCTTGATACATTCCCCAGAAACAAGGCCATAGCTTGTTCTTCTTTGTATTTGTTTTCTTAGTTTCGATTACCAGACAAATATTAATTTTCATATATATTACAGACATTGCTGAAAAGAATAATATTTAGCTTTTGGAGATGTGCATTTTAGTTTCTTACACTCTCTTGTTCCTTGTGTTCCGACTACTCCCAGGTTAGTTACATACACACCATTAGAACAAGATAACATAACATAAGAGCTTTTGTTTCACACCAATGGTCCATCTAGTCCAGCATATTGGTCTTAACAGTGGCCAATTCAAAGCGCATCCCTTCCAAGAATCATGAGGGCCATAGTTCACTATAATCCCCAGCACCCTTAGCAGACTACAATTCCCAGAATTCTTTGGTGGAAGTTGTTCTTTAAATGTATGGTGCAAATACAGCCTTAAAGCCTGGAGGTTTCTCCTTTTGGTGTTCTGATTGCCAGGGCTTCAAGGCACCACAAAAACAGGTCACCTGGAATCATGATGCCAGGTGATTTATGGGCAGTGCCACCCATATGCCAAACCTGGCCTGGGCAGGGAAAGATAAGAATCCGGCCCACCAGGCAGACGCAGTTCCCCACCCCTGTTGCATAGGCAGTGGTGCAATTAGGTTATTTTAGACTTTGGACTTAATGGTGTTATGGGCCTGCTAGGATATCTCGTTATCCAGGAAAAACAAATAAATAGGGAGCAGATGAATAGTTGTGCACAGCAGAATTTCAAGGCCAGAGGAATTAAAAGTATTCAGAAACTTCAAATGATAGTACAGGACACAGCAGCTCAAATTTTCTTAGGAGCTTCAGGACATATATTTGGTTATCATCTTGGGCTTAATGCACATAGCTTCCCAAATCCTGGGAACCATAGTATACTCCCCACAGGGTAAACAGGTGTCCCACGTAAGTTTTTAAGAATGTAAGAACCTTGTTAGAGAGGCCAAGACTCATCTAATCCAGCAGACTGGCCAGCAGATTTGGCCAGCCAAATGCCTGTGTGCAGCAGCAACTCTTCTCACTTGTGTTTTCCAGCAGCTGGCATTCAGAGGTGTATTGCGCCAAACTGTGGAGGTAGATACTGGCTAGTAGATACTGATGGCCTTATCACCCACGAGTTCATCTAATCTTTCTTAAGTCAACCACATTAGTGGCCATCACTGCATCTTCTGGGAGCGAATCCCACAGTTTAACTATGTGTTGTGTGAAGAAGTTATTTCTGTTCTCTTCCAACATTCAGCATCACTGGGTGCCCCCCTCCCCCCCACTATGCATAGTTTTATACACATCTGTCATGACACCTCTTATTTCTCTTCTCTCTAAACCGAAAAAGCCCCAAATGCTGTAACCGTTCATCATAGGAGTTCCATTCCCGTGATCATTTCACTTCTTTTCCGAACTTTCCCCAGGCAGCATTCCAAGCGGCAGTCGCACCACAAGACTTGTATGACGACAGTATAATATTGGTAATTTTATTTCCTAATGACCACTTGTGTGGAATTCACTCCCCCCCCCTCCACCAGCTGCCATACATTGGGTCAATGACGTCTTCATGGAGCTATCCGCTATGACCCAAGCACTCGTTCCTGGTCATTCAGTGCCAGTTCAGAGCACAAAAGCATACGTGTGAAATTAAGACATTTTTGCCCCACTGTGCATCATTTTACACTTGGTTTACATTGAATTCCATTTGCCATTTCACTGCCCATTCCCCCAGTTGGAGAAATCCTTTGGGAACTCCTTGCGAGAGGAGACCACGCAAAGCTTTGTTTCTTATTCTGCTAAAATGATCTTGTCTGATGCTGGAATGATGTTGTCGTAATCCTGTGCTCAGACGGTCCAATAGCCCATGGAAGGACAGTGAGCTACAATAGTCACCCATCTGTATGCATACTTTCAATCCTAGGTTTGCCAAAACGAATAAAACGCAAACCCCAAGAAGGGTGATCTCCTTAGGATGCTGAGGCCTGTGGCAGTGGTCGCATCCTGTGCTTTTTCTGTGTAGAAGCCAGGTGCCCATGCTCGTATCATGGTTCATTCAAGGCTCTCAAAGGCCTAGAGTAACAAGCCCCATCACGCAGCAGAAGAACAGAAGACCCAACTCTGGGACTGAAGGCACTGCTGCGTCACTTCTGGCTTGAATACACTGGTGGTATTTTGCAAAATCAACCTCCCTGATGGCACAGATGTGATCGGTCTGGCAGGCGTCGTCACATTCTGAAAGGTCGTATTGAACTGAATTATACCGGTAGTATTTTTGTAGGTGGCTTTGGTCTTTCTCAAGCTTCTCCACCAGCAGCTGCATGGAGTGGGCGGAACCATCTGGGATCTGGAAAGCTTCTGTTAGGCTGTACTCTTTCTCCCATTTAGGGGCCCCCATGTTAGCATGCGTGAGGTTTAAATAATAAGTTACCATATCCTGAAATGGAAGAGAAGACATTGGGTCAAAGATGGGTATTTGGTTAAACTTATTTTGACCGACTAAATGCTGAACTCTTTAAAACACAAGAACGTACAAAATCAGCAGGCATCGTTTTAGAAAAGATATTCCCCGCCCCAGACTCATGGAAACTTTTGGAAGGGCTTACTGGACTAGGGGCTATGGTTAGCCTTGCAAAACAAACAAACAAACAAACAAACAAGCAAACAAACCCACAACAAAAAAACACTCTTATGTTATCACTATTTATCCTAAGCTGCTTTGTATGTTCTTTATGCTAAAAGAAAAGATGAAGCTGGCTGCCATTATTGTTTTAAAAGTTTTTACAGTGGTACCCTGGGTTACAAACGCTTCAGGTTACAAACGCTTCAGGTTACAGACTCTGCTAACCCAGAAATAGTACCTCGGGTTAAGAACTTTACCTCAGGATGAGAACAGAAATCACGCAGTGGAAGCAGGAGGCCCCATTAGCTAAAGTGGTACCTCAGGTTAAGAACAGTTTCAGGTTAAGAACAGACCTCCGGAACGAATTAAGTTCTTAACCAGAGGTACCACTGTACAATAAAATACAATAAAAAAATCTCCCTGTCTCTATCTCACTCAACAAACACATACACGCCAACAACCTTTTTCTAAGATGGTGTCTGCTGCAACATGCAGGGGCATTAAAAAAAAAAGTAATTAAAAATAATGGCTTAAGTATTTTAATGCAAGAAACAAGGTACCGTATTTTTCGCTCTATAGGACGTACCGGACAATAAGACACACCTAGTTTGGGGGGGAGGAAACAAGAAGAAAAAAATTTTCAACCCCAGAAGCCAGAACAGCAAGAGGGATCTGGCTTCTGGGATAGCCTCTTGCTGTTCTAGCTTTGGGGACAGCCTTTGAAGCCTCCACAGGGCAGCGGGGTGAAGGCACCCAACTGCCCTGCGGAGACTTTGCACAGCCATCCCCAAGCTAGAACAGCTGTTCTGGCTTTGGGCTTAGCCGCACAGCCTGCATTCGCTCCATAAGACGCACACACATTTGCCCTTACTTTTTAGAAGGGAAAAAGTGCGTCCTATAGAGCAAAAAATACGGTAATTAAAAGCCCACATTAGCAGGACTGTGCCAGCTGCGGCTGTCTTCATGGCATCTACTGCCTTGCTGGCACTATGTAGTGCAATCCAGGGCAAAAGATAGTCCCAGCCAATCTCTGCAGAAGGCTGATCCACTTCTCTGGTCTTTACTGGGCAGGATTAATAACTGTGCCAGAATGCTCTCCCTCTATGGCCTCATTGTCAGGTCACCCTTGACATGAGCACTTGCTTTACTAGAGACAAATGCAAGCAAATGACGGTGCCCCTACCTTCACCAGCAGTGTGTCACGGTCATATGTGAAGACCCGGATGCCAGGGTTGTTGGCCCCATTGTGCACGCCTGGTAAGGTTGTCTTCCATGGTGTTACTCCTGGAGCTAAAAACATGACGCTGGTGGGAGAACCTGGAAGAAAAGGCAATATTAAACTTAAATTAGACCGCTTCCCAACAACTGAGTATTTGGGGTGGAACAGGCATGTTCTGGTCACTCTTTTAATGAGGTGCCGGCAGGATATAGTGATCGAAACATCCTCCTCCCATGTATTCCCTGCTCAGAGCTCCAACTTTATTTTATTTTATTTTATTACACAATGGAAGAACTGCAACCATTTCTTCCAAGTGTAGATAACCCCATTGTACAGCTGTTTCAGCCTATACAGGGGGTTAATTGCCTGTACAGTGGTACCTTGAGTTACAGACGCTTCAGGTTACAGACGCTTCAAATTACAGGCTCCGCTAACCCAGAAATAGTACCTCGGGTTAAGAACTTTGCTTCAGGATGAGAACAGCGGGAGGCCCCATTAGCTAAAGTGGTACCTCAGGTTAAGAACAGTTTCAGGTGACGAACGGACCTCCAGAACAAATTAAGTTCTTAACCCGAGGTACCACTAGATAGTGCTGTAGGCATTTCCTTCTTTATGGTCCACAACTCCTCTTTCCAAAACAACTCTATCACCTTAACCATTGCATTCCCTCCCTGCTGTGTGGGACAATCATGCTTGAGACTGCAACAAGGCGAAGTATTTAACCCTTTTCAGTCCCAAAGAAAACTGGCCCTCTCCAGCATTTGGGGCTGGACTGCCCAGTTCGTTACAGATTTTTTTTGGGTTTACAGACGCCTGGAAGCAGAGTCGCTATTTCACTTCCGGCTTAAAACACAATCGCAATGTCCACGGAATGGCATTAAATTATTTTTATCATTTGTACTTTTAAACTGCTGGTTTTAATTATATTTTGATTTTTTAAAAACTTGCTTCTAACTTTGGCTGTTGCTGATTATTCTGATGGATATATTATCATTTTTTTTGGAGACCGCTTTGAGGTTCCATTATACAAATAAAATAAATGAAAAGAAAATGATGAAAAGAAGGAGCAGATCCAAGGGGGGCACAGCAGACTTTCACCAAACCATGCTGGACCTTTGATGCCAACCCAGTCCTGGTTCTATTGAAAAGCAGTGTAAAAACAACCTCACAGCCTACAGTGGATTTCTGAACTTGTAGGCATAGGAAGCTGCTGTATACTGAGTCAGACCACTGGTCTATCTAGCTCAGTATTGCCTACACCGACTGGTAGTGGGCCACCAAGGTTTCATATGGGAGTCTCTCAAAGTCCTATATGGAGCATAGCTGTCAACTTACAGATTTGAAAATAAGGGACCAGCAGCCTCGAAAATAAGGGATCAGCAGCCAAAATAAGGGATTTTAGTTAACCAGCAGCCAAACAAAGCCTCAAGAGGTGGTTCCCACAGTGCAGCAACCCAGCAAAGGGGATGCAGCAAGGAAAACCACCATCACCTCTCCGCTGGGAAGCGCTGAGCAAAGGCAAGTCCCCAGCCAACGTGGCCAATTTGATCGGCACAAAGCATGCAAGCTCCACCCCCCAGTCGTTCGTAAACTCCTTATTGGGTGAGCAACACAGCCAAGCAACCCAGTTGGAGCCTCCCTCCTCCCTGGCCGGCAGGGAGGGAGAGGAGCTGCTTCCTTTGAAACCCAGGAAATTTAAGGGACATCATCAATAAGGGACAGCAGCGGAACACGGTGCTTGGATAAGGGACTGTCCCACCAAATAAGGGATGGTTGACAGCTATGATATGGAGGTGCTGAGGATTGAACATGGGACCCTCTGCAGGCAAGCCAGATGTTCTACCACTGAGCTATGGCATCAGGGGGAATGTACCTGTGTTACTGTAAAACATCCTAAAGCTATCAGTGTGATGATGCCCAAAGAACTGTGCCACGATCACTCCATGATGCTTCTGAATTATTTCGGTGTATCTCTGGTTAAAGTGTTCTCGGAACCAAGGCTTGCCCCGTTTCTTCTCAAAGAAGCCAGGAGGGACGTGCCCAATAATATAGACCTGTAAAGAGAAGGAAAAAAACATGCTAAGGTCCAAGTGGACAGAGCAGTAGGACCTGCTTGGCAATACATTCCTGTACAGCCCAAACGCCCACCAGGTTGTTGTTGTTGTTTAGTCATTTAGTCGTGTCCGACTCTTCGTGACCCCATGGACCAGAGCACGCCAGGCACTCCTGTCTTCCACTGCCTCCCACAGCTTGGTCAAACTCATGTTCGTAGCTTCGAGAACACTGTCCAACCATCTCATCCTCTGTTGTCCCCTTCTCCTTGTGCCCTCAATCTTTCCCAACATCAGGGTCTTTTCCAGGGAGTCTTCTCTTCTCATGAGGTGGCCAAAGTATTGGAGCCTCAGCTTCAGGATCTGTCCTTCCAGTGAGCACTCAGGGCTGATTTTCTTCAGAATGGATAGGTTTGATCTTCTTGCAGTCCATGGGACTCTCAAGAGTCTCCTCCAGACTAAATGACTAAACAATAACAGTAGAAATCTCAAAGCAGTTTATCTAAAGTACACCTGACATCCTTGGGGAGCTATTGGCACTCCAAACAAGACCTACTGCTAACACCCACCTTGGTCCTCTGTTATAAAAATGGCCGCCTCAGCACAAGAAGCTCTGCTGATTGGCTGGGCCTAGCTACCATATTCATCTCCCACGATGTCCTGCAGTAGCACCACTCCAAGGCATTGTGGGAAATAACAATGAGACAAAATGCAACCACCTGGTCTTGCCTGTAATATTGCTTCGAGTGCGGGTACCTGCCCTCACCAGATAAGCCTGAGAGGGCCCACAAACACACAAGTGGGCCCACTAAGAGGTCACTTTGCTCACAGACCCCTGAAACCTGGAGCCAGCCTCGCTATGGCGGACACATGCCACAGTCCTAAGTATCTGTGATGGAAATTTATATTTCACACAGATTTTACTGAATATATGTCACAGCCCAGTACAATGGTGCCTGCTTCACTTCACCTAATACTTTCGCTTGAGCCCAATCTATAATACTTGATATCATGCAACCTTGCCCCCCCAAAAAAAACTCTGATTGATACTGTTTCTGTGACCAATCCGTAGTAAGGCCTTCACCAGTCATGCAGCTTTCAACTGGGTAAGCTTATTAATCCGTAAACAATAAGGCAGGTTCAAGGAACCTTTTCTCCTGCTTCTGCTGCCTTGGTCAACATGTCTTCCAGCCAAAGGAACTGGCCTCCTGGATCTTCTAGGCTGCTGGTTTGATTATTATTGTCATAGTACAAGTTTGTGTTGAGGACAATCATTCGCCTTGCCGGGCCAAGACCAGATAACATCTGACTGTAGAAAGCACCTGCAAAACAACCAATAACACAGTTCCATCTAGTTTTGTTGTGTTCCCCGTGTCATCTCATTTGCACTATACATTTAAAGCAGTACCAGATCGCTTTAATCAGCGCTGGCTTTCCTTAAAAAAGATTTGAACTGTCTTAGTTAATGCTTTTTTTTCTTTTTGCTGAAAAGCCAGCAAACTATCTTTTGAAGAATGGACAGATTAGCACATGTTTATGACAAGTGAGCAGAATTTCTAACACTTTGCTTTACTGATCTGTCAAATAGATACTAACCAACTGGATCAATCACAAAACAAAGAGATGGAAGCTAAACGGAACCGAAGATAAGCTACCCTCTAGATCAGTGTTTCCCAAACTTGGGTCTCCAATTGTTTTTGGACTACAATTCCCATCATCCCTGACCTAGCTAGGGATGATGGGAGTTGTAGTCCAAAAACAGCTGGAGACCCAAGTTTGGGAAACATTGCTCTAGATTTTCAGGGATAGAGAACCTGTGGTGCTCCGGATGCTATTGGACTCCATGTCCAATTAACCCCAGTAAACATGGTCAATGCTCAAGGATGAAGGGAGTTGAAGTCCAACCCAGAACAGGCCTGTTCCCACCAGGACAAAAAAATGATGGAATTAAAACTGTGATAGCTCAATGCCAGAGCATGGGCTTTTGCATGCAGAAGGTGCCGGGTTCAATCATAGGAAGCTGCTTTATTTGAAATCAGTCTATTGGCGTATCTGGCTCAGTATTTCTATACAGACTGGCAATGGCAATCTGGGATTTCAGAGCTGGAGTTTTTCCCATGAGGCCTTTGGTGAAATTGACTGGCAGCTTCGCTTGCCCACGGAGCCCACACGCTTCCGCCTGCGTGTCTCTGTTCCCTCTGGGCCCCCCGGCTGCAGTTAGCAGAGTGAAGTAAACAGCGGTAGAAGCAATGCGATGAATGCCTTGTGTGCAGTAAATCAGTCAGACGCTCGGTGTCTTTCCTTATCTTACAAAGAGCTTTAATCTCGTACAAAAACAACAGATCATAATTCTCCCGGTGACATGCAACTCATTTTCCCGGTGCGTTCCAAACCGGAGCTGAGCTCACTCTCTGTCTCTCTCAGAGACACAGAACACTCCCACTTCCGTGTTCTAAACCCGCCTCAAAGAATGTGAGACGTCACTCAGAACTTCTTAACCCTGTAAGTTCTGACTCTCTCCATAAGGCCTACCTGGAGACACTAGAAATTGAATTTGGGGGCCTCCTGTGTGCAAAGCAGGTCTGCTCTACCATGGAGCTACAACACTTCTCTGACATCTTCAGTTAAAAGGATCAGGTAGCAGGTGAAGATAAGTATCATGCCAAACCATTTGCAATCAGAGTAGACCAGAGTTTCCCAAACTTGGGTCACCAGCTGTTTTGGATAGCTCTTATCTTGCTAGCAGGAACAGTGGTCAGGGATAGTGGGAACAGCAATCCAAAAACAGCTGGAGACCCAAGGAAGCCCTGGAGTAGACCATACTGAGCTAGACAGGCAATAATCTGGCCTGATACAAAGCAGCTTCTGACATCCCCCTGCTTGTGATCTTTTAGTTTTCTTCTCACCTGCATTTCATTTCAGCCTACTGGATCTCTCTTCAATTTCCCATGACCCTCATCAGTTCCTCAACTGGATCTAGCACGCACCTGCTCTGAATGTTTGCAGAGAGCTGTTGCTGAGCCAGGAGCGCCACAGGTCTGCAGTTACATCGTAGATCCTGTTCTCCTTAGCTGGAAATTGATTTTTGGGGTGGAAGTCATGGTTGCCCATTGCAGGATAGACCTGAGTTTCTGGAAGGGATACAAGAAAACAACAGTGCAGTGGGTTTAGAGGCAGAGGAAGAGAAGAGCTTTTGCATCCAAACAGGCTGGAGGTGACTGCAGAACAAACAACTCAATGCTGGCACTAACTGGAACCTGCTTTGTTGTCACTTACAACAATTAACATTACAACATTGTCCTAAAATCATAATGTCAGGCAGAATGCAACAGAGGCATACACTATATCTACTTGATTCAGCTGGCAAATGGCAGCTTGTGTGAGGGCTGCCAAACCAGCATATCAAGCCATGATTTGAAGCTGGCTTACAAATCACAGTTTGGGCCAACCGTGGTTTGCAGGTCTGTCTGAATTCATGGTTAAGGGCCATTAAGAGCACCATGGACACAGGACTGCATTTATGAACTTCTGAAGCAGGGCGCTGAGCAGATGGAAGAAGAAAGCAGGCAAGCAGCTCTGAGTCTGCAGGCTCAGACCACGACATGGGTTCATAACAATGGTTAGCACAAACCATGGTTTAGCATGATGATTCAACTGAGCTACGGCTATGCTACAGGGAGTGAGGAAAGTGTATAGCAAGAAAGGCTTACGTAAATCCTGCTTGTCACTCCGATGTGGGAAGAAATTAATGGGAACAAGCTGGGATCTAAATATCATTATGTAAAACAGGGGTGGGCAAGGAGGAGCCCTGGGGCTGCAGGTGATCCTTGACTTACTCTGGTGCAAGTGATAAGATGAAAAATGGGAGGGGAAGGAAGTGTCAGAAGGAGAAAGAAGAGGGTTGCTTGACTCACTTTTGGCTCTGCCAACCTGCAACAGATTACCTACAGGGGAATTGCAGGCCACTACAGAAAAAACGCAGGTGGGACGCAGGTGGCGCTGTGGGTTAAACCACAGAGCCTAGGACTTGCCGATCAGAAGGTCGGCGGTTCGAACCCCCGCGACGGGGTGAGCTCCCGTTGCTCGGTCCCAGCTCCTGCCAACCTAGCAGTTCGAAAGCACATCAAAGTGCAAGTAGATAAATAGGTACCACTCCAGCGGGAAGGTAAACGGCGTTTCCGTGTGCTGCTCTGGTTCACCAGAAGCAACTTAGTCATGCTGGCCACATGACCCGGAAGCTGCCTCGGCCAATAAAGCGAGATGAGTGCCGCAACCCCAGAGTCGGTCACGACTGGACCTAATGGTCAGGGGTCCCTTTACCTTTACAGAAAAAATGCCCCCCCCCCGTAAAATAACTACCTGGATCATAGAATCATTTGGTGTTGAATTTATTAATTTTACTAATACAGAATATACACAACCCTACCTACACTTATGGGTTCAGCCCTGCCTGTTCTTGACACTCTTCAAGGAACTACATTCCACAGTTTGGCTCCATTGTTGAAACACGTAGGAGACTGAAGACATTCGCCAGCCTTAAATCTTCCTTCCTGCAATTCAAAACCCATTGCTTCTGTTTCTGGATTATTATTTTTTTGGCACAGCCTTCTTACTGCCCAATTGTTCTGGCACACCCTACCTGGAAATACATGTTTGATCAGGTTGGTTAGGTTTTCAATTATCTCCAGCACAGTATCTTCACCCAGTTTCTCATCAGCTACATGAGGAGTGTCGTCTCTGGAAAACAGCACAAAGGCTATTTGGTTCGGGGACAGAGATACTGGGAAAAGTCAAGTCCCTGGATAGATGTAGAGGAGTTAACAAATTAAGAACATAAGAGGAACCAAAAGGCCCATCTGGTCCAACATTATTTTATTTTGTTTTTTTTAATTTATTTTGTATATTCTGTTGCCAAACAGATGCCTACAGGAAACCCATAAGCAGGTGATGAGGGCAATAGCCCCCTTCCACTCACAGGCCCCAGCAGCTGGTATTACCTGTAGGTAATATGTAGTCATCATAACTAGTAGGCCACATTCACACCATGCATTTAAAGCACAATGACACTACTTTAAACAGTCATGGATTCTTCCAAAGAATTCTGGGACCTGTAGTTTGTTAAGGGCGGACAAAGTTGTTGGGAGACCCCTAGTTCCCTCACAGAGCTACAATTCCCAGAGCGGCTTAACAGTCAATCCCTCTTCACAGGGAACTCTGACCATTGTAGCTCTGTGAGAGGAATATGGGCCTCCTAACAATTCTCAGCACCTTTAACGACCTACAGTTCCCAGGATTTTTGTGTGTGGAAGCCATGCCTGTTTAAAGTGGGAGAGTTAAAGTGGTGGGAGTTGCAATTCAGCAACATCTGGAAGGGCAAAGGATCTCCACACCTGGCTGATACAAAGGTTGGCCAAACTTGAGTGAGCAATGAAATGGCAAAGAAGAAAGTCATACAGTTGTACCTCGGGTTAAGTACTTAATTTGTTCCGGAGGTCTGTTCTTAACCTGAAACTGTTCTGAACCTGAAGCACCACTTTAGCTAATGGGGCCTCCTGCTGCTGCTGCACGATTTCTGTTCTCATCCTGAAGCAAAGTTCTTAACCCGAGGTACTATTTCTGGGTTAGCGGAGTCTGTAACCTGAAGCGTATGTAACCTGAAGCGTATGTAACCCGAGGTACCACTGTATTTGTTTTGTTTACGGCAAAAAACAACAACGCACAAGCACTTCCTTACCCAGTCCAGAGAATGAAGTCTGGGTTCGGGAGGACCTGCTTCATGGCATAAACAGAAGAGTTGACAAGAATCCATGGAGCATCACACAAGTAATTTCCCCAAGCCCCTGGATTGGCCACCGGTTGGGCGCCAGCGGACGGGCACACCTTCAAGGGGTCTGGGCTCACTTTGTACTGTGGGTCCAGATGAAGGTCTGTGATGTGCCAAAAATAACCTGCTAAGGACAAAAGGAAAAATTTAAAAAGGAACCTAAGAGCCCTGCAAGATCACGCCAGGGGCCCATCTAGTCCAGCATCTTGTTATCACGGGGCAACCAAGTACCTGTGGGACCTGAGAGCAACAGCCGAACCCTTGCACCATGGTTTCCAGAAACTAGTATTCAGGAGCCTACTGCCTCCAATAGTGGAGGCAGAATATTGTCATCAGGATTAGTAGCTAGCCATTGGACTCAGCTACACTCGTCAATTATATCGTTATAACCGTGTTATAAACATGTGGCACCAGATGGCACTGTAGAGCAGCTATCCATTGCCAATAGGATTTTGCATTGAGAGCTCGTATAGCGTTTTTTAATCAGTGTAGATCCAGCCATTGATAGTCTTATGAAATGGTTCTGCTTTTGCTTTAGGAAGTGCTTAGTGAAATCCAGAGCAGGAGTATGCACTCCTGGGCCATATAGAGCCCACAGCCAGATTTCATCCAGCCCACTAGATCCTTCCCCTCCCCACAAGACGTTCTGGGGAGGGGGAGGAGCTTTTGTGTTGTGCAAGGCGCACAGTTGTAGCTCCTTCCTCTGCAAGAAGATCTGCTAAAAGAAGACCAAAGTACAAGCTGAGCTCCCTGACAGAGGGCAAACTATTATTATTTATCAATTCATATATCTTGCCATGATAGGCTTCTAAATGTTTTTAAAAGCCCCATTACACATGCATTAAAACATAAACATCCATAATTAAAATACGCAATAAACCAATCCCTTAATAAAACAACACAGCAATTAAAAAAACCCAAAACCTAGCTGCTACACCAGGTGTGTGGGACCTGTCGCCCTTCTAGTTCTGTTAGGGATCCAGTGCCCATCAACTTTGGCTACAATAAATTATCTGCATTTTAATGCAATTTTCTCTTAATCTACACAGCGTTGATTCATATACAGATTTCTGCAAGCAATTTTCCCCAAATTAATACATTTTTGTAAGCTTTTTTCATGTATGCATTTGAATACACACATTCTCCTAACAGATGCATTTTTATGCAGCATACACAATCGGGTTGGAGAACTGCATTGTAAAATTCAGATGCGCATGAATTTCAAAAGATAATTGTGTCTCAGTTCACTTGTGGGTTTGAGGTAGTAGGAATTGGGCAATTTCTCATTAAAATGCAAACAAAACTAAATTCCACCCCCCCATCCCTACATAAAACATGGGTGTGAGAGGCGCAACCTTATCTTTGTCCTCAAGCAGCAAAACCTCATAGGTTGGCTCTTTGCAACCAGGAGTTAGTGCCATGGCTGTCCAGCCTAACTGTGAAACAAGCAACCTACCTTCTTCCTTTAACCCCCCACGGCTGAGTTGTTTCCTCTCAAACTACCAACTTGTGCAGCCAAAAGGGTAAGTTACCTGAGGCAGCGGTTGTGGCTCTGCAGTGCATCAAGAGCAACAGGACTCTCAAAAGACCCATCTTCCGCTGCCAGCGATCCCTGGCTGAAGTTCCATGCTTGTAGTCGCAGCTCTGGGGAATGTTAGCAGGTTCCATTTCAGGCTTGCCTCTATCAGATCTCTGACTCACAGGCGCCTTTTGCTGCTGCAGCAACTCTGCTCTGATTCAGAACTGTATCTTCCTGTTTGGCAGAGGGTTTGCAATACTTTTTTTTAAAAAGGTGTGTGAGACTTGCAGGCTTTTACCAAAGGTGTATGCTAGGACGCTGAAGGAGGCAGCTAGCTAGCTGGAAGCCGGTCCTGCTGTCATCTTACAAAGGAACTCTCCAAAAGCGCTCAAGCTGCGTTGCTTTGGAATCTCCTACTCTGGGGCTTCAGTCGCTGAAATATATTGCTGACCCAGCAGGGCAGATTTGGCTCGCTTCCAATTTCTTGGCACAAAGGCCAGCTTGGAATGGCAGAGAGTGGAAGTTCAAGCTTTGTGGCCCTTCCTCTCTACGTCAAGAATATGCAAGTTCAGGTGAACTTTACTGGCAGGGAGGAGCCTGGGTTGCTGTTATTGTACCCGACCTATTTAATGCTTGCTTTTTATTGGGTGCACTCTTCCCACCTTGGATCACATCTATGCTTCCAGGTGTCATAAGAAAGCTGCAGAGATAGTGCAGGATAGTGCACACCCCGGAAATTATCTCTTTCAGCTTCTGCCTTCTGGAAGAAGGTACAGGGTTATAAAGACTAGGACTAGCCGCCTGAGAAACAGTTTCTATCCAATTGTGATTTTGGTTTTAAACACAGTGTAAGCCTTAAGGTAGTCTCTATGGGAGTATATTGTATTTAATTATAGGGTATCAGAGTTTTTAGGGGGTTAACCAGGCTGGGATAGCTGGGATAGCAGGCTTCTTAGTTTTTGAATGTCTGATGTAGATTTTTTCAATTTCATTGTTCTGTATGGGACAATGACAAGAAAGATTATTGTATCATATCGTATTCCTTACATGATTGTTATGAAGACAACAATAAAAAGAAACAGGGTAAATAACAGAATTTGGCAAGTTTTTAAGGAGTCTATTGAAGCAGCTCCTGTACATTGGAACTCCCTGCCTCTTGATATTAGGCGGGCATCATTACGGTATTCTTCTAGACACCTGCTGAAAACTTTTCTTTTGGCAGACCCAGACAGATGAGTTGGATGCATCTGTTCCTAAATTTGTATTAGATGTTTTATTGTGTTGTATTTAGATGTTTTAATATGCTTTTAATAGCTTTTAGAAGTTTTAAAGAGCTTGCAGGTGTTAAAAAAAATGTGTTTATTTCGTGTGTGTGTGTGTGTGTGTGTGTGTGTGTAAGTGTAATTACAGAACTGTTTTCTGTCCTGGGCTCCTTTTGGGAAGCAGGGTGGGATATAAATTTAATAAATAAAAATATATAATATCCAAAAAAGCAGCGTGGGAAACATTTCATTCTCTCAGGACACTCCGTAAGTGGTCTTAAAGTGGCGATTCTGGAACAAAGGAATTCCTAAAGGAGGCTGCAAAGTGAAGCTACTGAATCAGGAGGCTCGATGGATGTGTGGACTGAACCTAGACAAAGGAGTTTCAGCACTTCATAGGTGTTACTTAGTTTGTCAACATCAGGAGGACCTCTAAGTAAGCCATTAACTATGTAATGATCACTATCTGTGCTTTTCTGAATTTTATTTCCCTCAGAACTCGCTGAGCTGTATTGCTAAGTCCTACTCACGAGTAGATCTATTGAAATGAACGGGCTTAAGCTAGCCATGTTGATTGATTTCAGTGGGTCTGCACTGAATAGGACAAACCCTGGAGACAGACAGCCTACTGATTACAATTCCACCTCATGCATCTGATGAGGTGGACTGTAGTAGCCCACAAAAGCCCATGCCATAATAGATTTTGTTAATTTTTAAAGTGCCACAAGACTCTATACAATGATTTCATATCCCCACTTGCTTGCCAGACGTTAACCGTAGTATCTAGGTGTGCAATGCAATGGAAACCTATAGCTAATAGCTGAATCCTGGCTTGTTCGAATGGAGAAGCAGAAGGTGCTCCAAGGAACTCTACTCACATGCATTCCTTGAGTCATGAAGCCTCGAATCAATCATGCCGGACCAGTCCAAATGCAATCGCAGGGTGGAGTGCAGTTGTGCAAATGCAACTTTCTAACTCCCACCCACCCTTACATTGAAATTTGTGGTGAGTAATGAATAAGCAATGGTCTACTCTGAAGGCATATGATGCACCTGCCTTCCTGAAACGCTGTAGGCTTTGCATATTGCTTTAGCGTGCGCATAAGAGGCAGCCACCGATTTGGACAGCTTTAGCCCGCCGCCATCGAAAGCCCGACCAGCCAGCCTTGGCGTTCGCACGAGTACCTAGAGCGTCGCGCTTCTCTGCAAGACCCTTTCCTCTATACTCCCGGGGCTTCGCGCGCGGCGCGTCAACAGGACCCGCCCCTCCCGCGAGTACCTCCCCTTTGCCTTTCCTCGATTGGCCCGCTCGAGTAGGCTGGCCTATCCTGAGCGCTCGTTTGGCGCGCTCGGGATGGGGCGGCGCGAGAGGGGAAGAGCCTGGTGAGGAAGAAGAAGAGCTCGTGGCGACGCTTTCCCACAACGGTCCCTCTCTCGGCGCGCGCTGCTCCTCCTCCTCCTCGCGGCATGTGGCTCGGCGGTGCCGGTGAGCGGCTGCGCGCGGTGCCCGTGCTTGTGGGGACCCGCCGTTCCGCGAAGGCGGCTGGCCAGGGAACGCCGCGGAGCCTCTTCCCCGGGGTGGGGGTGGGGGTTTCGGGCTCCCCCCCATCCCTCGGGCCCCGCTTCTCCAAGCCCAGAGTTTGGGAGTCAATCCAAGTCTCCTCGACGTGCCTCGCCTCAGGCCTGCAAAACCCCGGCGAGGGAGGGGGGGGCACGGGAGCAGGCAGGATTTACGTGGGGGGAGGGGCAGAACCTCATTGAGTTATTTTTTTAAAAAATGATTTAGGGCCTGTCCTCCCCCCTTGGCTACGTCCATAGAGGGGGGGCAGTTTTGGGGCGGCACCCCTGAGCCACGGCTGGCTACCATGGGTAAACTAGGCAGCGCCCCCACATTTTAGGAAGCCTCTTCCCTCCCCCCACAAGCAAAAAACAACCATTTGTGCAGCAGCTTCGCGCCTCATTTATACAACCAGCCAGCCTCCGTTCTGTATTTTGCATTGCATTCATTGCATTATTAATATTAATTGCGTTATTAATCCTATAAGGAAAAAGCTGTTTATCGTTGAGCAACACAGATAACTAGTGATATTGAGTCACAAGGTTGCTGGAGGAACTAAGACTCTTTTATTGGGGAAGTCATTTAACAAGATAGGTGGAGTGGAAAGGTACACAGATATTGGCACAGAAGCACGTGCATTGGGGTAAGAGATTCAACACGCCTCGACCGAGTTGCCAAGGGGCTGCTTAAAGCAACCAGAAGTAGCTTTCGTTCCATTCTGAGTTCATTTGGCTATGCAGGGCTGCCCTAACCACTAGGCGGGGTTGCTAGGTTCACGCCCAGAGAAAGCACCAATGCGTGTCCTGCATTACAGAGAGCAGTGGTGGGGGCTGTACTGTTGGAGAAGCTGGCCACTGACACTGCTGCTGCAGCATTCTTGGTGCTGGTATGGTAGGGCCAAAGGGGCCTTTTTATTTCTGGTGGCGGCAGCTGGGTGGCTACGCCTGCAGGGAAGGGAGATGGCTTTGGGGGAAGGCTTTGCTGTGCAGAAGGTCCCACATTCAGCTTCCAAGGTAGGGCTGGGAGAGGTCCTCTGCCTTGAAACCCGGGATAGCTGCTGCTACCAGTCAGTGTGGACTGTACTGAGTTAGGTGGCTTAATGCCATGACTCTGGATGAGGACTCTTCCTCGGTTGCCTTCTTCCATACACTTCTGAGGCTTCAGTTCCTGCACCTGATGGCTTGGCTTTGCCAGGCAAAGTTGGGGGAGGTGGGGAAGATAATAAACCACCCAATCACCACCCCATGTCACAGTAGGATTCTCATCATCACTTGAATTAAATTGTATGGACTCTCCTTCCTTGGAGGTTTTCAAGCAGAGGTTGGATGGCCATCTGTCATGGATGCTTTAGCTAAGATTCCAGCATTGCGGAGGCTTGGACTAGATGAGCCTTGGGTCCCTTCCAGCTCTATGATTTTATTGAATTTTAATGAATTGGCGAGGTGGAGGTAAAAGGTGTATCAAAGTGGGAAGAGGGCAGCTCTGTGTGTAAAATATCTGGGTGTGGAAGAGAATGTTGCGGGTGATCCTCAAAGACAGAGGTGTGGGTTAAAATGACTGGTGGGCCGTGCCTTCAACTCTTTCCCTTCTGCTCAGGTGTTTTGTCACCTACCTCTGGCCATGCAGCTTAGCTTAACTTTGCATATGAACCAGTGCTGCTTTGTTTATAAGTAATAAGCCAAGAACAAACCTTAGCTTCCACGGTTTGTGGAAAGAAAATTGGGTGCTGGTTCACATGTAATGTGAAGCCAAGTTTTGCGAGTAAGCTGTGGTTTATTTCTGACCATGGCTTATTGCTATCAGTGAACCAGGACAGTGTGATGGGCTTCTTTGGGGTTTCTTGGCAGCTGCAACTAATGGATTCTAGGATCCTTGTGTCTATCAACTCTCTCTAAAGTGTTCTGTAACTTCTTTCATAGATTTTGCTCCATTCACTTGGATGACTTTTGCTCTTTTAAAGTTCAGTGACCTAACAGTGTGAAAATAGCTTTGCAACTTATTTTTATTCTGATCTCATTCCCAGGTGGCTATGACAATAGTTATGGTGGTAGTGGATATACACAATCACCTGGAGGGTTTGCATCACCTTCAGCAACCCAAGGCGAAAGAAAATCGGTACGTAACTTGCCTGTAACAAGTGAGGACTGTTACACTTCTGAAATTTTATTATTATTATTTGCTTCCCTTCTGAAAGAGTTGTCGTATTGGTTTCATAGAATGAAATGCACTTTGTTACAGAAATAATGTTTGGATCACAACTGTTTCCCTCATCTGAGGACAGAGCTGAATTTGCTGTTGCTAGGCTAACCTATTGCCCTTGGGTGTAGTGGTGCAGACATTGTTCCATCACCACTGTTGAAATCAGAGTCAGTTGCTAGTCTGATTGGTGTCTATATTTGGAATGAGCTAGGGCACTATCTTGTTCTTTGCCTTGGGCAGCAAAATGTATTGTGTGGGCCAGTTGTGCTGTACTGGTCCTCATGACTCATTAGCATGTTTATTTTATGTGCAGGTTTTAATAGCTGGCTTCTTGGTGTATAACAGTTATAATAGTTAGCACCACAAAAATCCCATTCTCTCGAAGCTAGAAATTGACATTTTAACATTTAAACTTGATAATGGCAGTCTTAATTTATGTGGAAAGAGGTAAACTGTGATTTCTATTGGTGGCAGTTTATTTGTGGATCATATTTTAGGAATTTTTACAGGCTTTGTAGTTTGTTATGCATTCATTTTAATTGTTTGCAGTGATCCATAGCAGTACAATGATAATTAATTAGAACACTTTTACTACTCTTGCTTATTTTTATAAAAGTTTCTCATTTCTTCCTCTAAGCATTCTTGCTGTTATGTGTATATATTTTTTTCAAGCTGCAACAAAACTTGTTAATCGAGCTCTGTAATATATATTTTTCTTTTCAAAGAGCAAGTTCCTGAAGATGAAAATTTTAAAATATTGTCTTTGCAGAGGTCAAGATCACAAAATATTGTTCCCTGTACAGTGTCCCAGTTACTTTCTGCTGAACAGGTAGATGATGCTTTCAGGGTCCGAGATGTTGAGCTTTCACAGGTAAGCTGGCCAGCCACACTGCTGTATATTGTTCTGGGATTAAGGAAATCTGTCATGTGCCACCTGGATTGTTTTACTAAAGTACTCCTCAGAATTTCCCTACCTGCTTCCTTTATTCGAGCATTCTTCTCAATCATGAGACATCTCTGCTGGTTGTGGCAAACTATTATTCATTTGGGGTGGATAGATTTGTGGGCATTAGTTAATAATATATAGAATGTTACATTATTTAACTAAATGCCCTTGAGATAGTTTCTAAGCTCATGATACAACTTGAAGCTAGAGGTTGTGTCAGTAAGAAATGTCATCTGTTTCTCTGTGCAGGTCATTGTTGTTGGCATAATCAGGCAAGCAGAAAAAGCACCAACAAACATTCTCTACAAAGTGGATGACATGACCGCAGCCCCGATGGATGTCAGGCAGTGGGTTGATGCAGATGTAAATATCAGTTTGTCTAAACTAAGAGAGCCAGCATAATGTTATAGTTAGAGTTCCCGACTAGAACTGGGGAGACTTGGTGGTAGGAGACTTGTCTGGCATCTTACCTTTCCCTCCTTTTCCTGTGCAGCAGAAGTAGAATACATAATTTAAAATAGGTAAATAGTTCAAATTTGCTTGATTGAATTCTTAATGCACGTTACATAGAATTTAACTTCATTTGGTGCAGATTTTTTTTAATTTGGCCTAGTGTCTGTCCAGTCCCTGCCCATGATTGTTCCACAGGTTTGTGATCAGGCAATGATGTATTCTTGCTTGTACCCATTGCAGCAGAAAAACTTGTAGGGAAGCAGTCATAAAAACAAGAGGAGCCCTTCTGATTGGACTATGCAAACTACTGTCATTTCTCTAACTGTGCCATAATTATGGAAAAGTGAGAAATTGTGTTTTGAATGGCTTTAGCCATATTGTTATATGTATTCTATATGATGGTTGTTAAAACACTTTTCTCAAGTTTGATTACCAAATTGCTGGTAAAGGCCAAGAAACCACTATCCTATTCTCAATTTTATTATACAGGAGGCAGGTAGTGAGAATGTTGTGGTGCCTCCTGGAACATATGTGAAAGTTCTAGGCCATCTGCGATCTTTCCAGGTAAGAAGACAAGATTATCCATTACTAATATTACTCTTCCCTCCCACACACCAAAAGGACTAAGCCTTGCTATACAGAGTCCTGTTCATTTTTTGTGTGACTATTAATTACTCAAGTAGGAAATCAGTCCTTGATACTTAATTTGAAATGTGTTCCTCCTCTGTTGGGAATTGGATTGTATTTAGTTTATTAGTATATACTCTCTAGCTTCATTGAGATGGAAAATGTGCTTCCAAGCCTAATATACCCCTCCCCATTTTATTCACCACTATATAAAATATAGTGTCAGAACAAGTGGATTTGGCATATGTGAAAACAATATTCCCTCTAGAGAGAGAATATGATTTGTCAACTTCTGGTGTACCAAATTCATTATAATTCTTTGAAAATGTTGATTAGTAGTGGTTCATTTACCAGTGTATTCTTGGATGCAGAAGACTCTTTCAGATGTGGGGCTAGTCCTCCACAAACGCTGAAAATTTGAGCTTTGGCTTTAAAAGGGAGAGTGAAAGTTTCTTAAGATCATGAACATAATTAGGAAAATGCACTCAACCATTGTTTTAAGATGCCACTAAAATTAGCAGGGAGCACATTTACATTTTTTTTAAAAGTTTGTTTCCCCCTTTCACTAATGTAAAAAATTTAGAAGCTAACATTTTATCTGTAAGTTGCCTTGAGTCCCTGCCAGGAAAAAAGGCAGGGTATAAATAAATATATAATAGTAATACCTGGGCAATAACTGTTCAATGAGATGTCATTTGTTTCCTTTATCACAGAACAAGAAGAGCCTGGTTGCATTCAAGATCCTGCCGCTTGAAGATATGAACGAATTTACCACGCACCTGCTTGAAGTCGTAAATGCCCATATGATCCTCAGAAAAGGCAATATGGTACATGTAGAAACGAGGCGCACACTAACCTTTTCATGGAGGGCAAACAACTTTGAAACATTTGATTGAGCAGCACAGAAAGTGTTAGCAAGCAGGAGGTTTGCACTAGCACAGCCAGAGGGGCCTTGGGTCTTTTTCAGTGGCACAGACAACCTCCCAACAACCCCATCTTTTAGAATCTTGTAGTTGCCTTTCAAATGTTTTTTCCCAGTTCTAAAACTTCTAATTTCACACCTGTAGTATTATATAATAACCAAAGTTGGTGGTTGTTCCTTTTCCATGTATCTTAGCCCATGTCAATGAAGATGCCGCAACCAGTTGGTTTGATGGGGATGGGCAACACGTCAAGCTATGGAGGAAATGGCGCCTTGCCAGTGAGTGGGCTCACAGCACACCAAACTCAGGTATGCATAAGGATGACAGGACAATTCTGGGCAGCGTGTCAGATTTCTTGTATCTCGGTCTTCCAGTGACTGCTTTGTCCGAGGTCTTGGGATCAGGTTCACTTTTGTTGCCTTTTCTAATGAGAATAAAAACTCCTGGCTTCGAACTCATTGCTTTCAGCCCCTATATCTACAGAGGCAGCAGTCTGACTGCCTCTTCTGAGTTTCTGCCATGCACACAATTTATTGTACTTTGGGAATTTGCCATACAGTCTAGTCATAAATGCAGTGGGTGATAACCAATTCTAGTCATGCTAAGACTAGCCCTTTCAGTGGGTCTACTCATGAGTAAGACTAACATTAGATATCAAGCAACATAAAACACTAAAGCAGCCTTCTAGGAGTGACATTTGGCTGTTCAGAAAGTGGGGAACTTCCCTGATTGGCAAAAACAAAACCCTAAGAATGAACTGAATTGCAACACAGGAGATTCACATAAGCTAGGGCCTTGCTGCTTTTTTTTCATGTAAACATTGCTTAAGGTAGAGTAAAAACACTTCTTGCTGTGTTCTTCCCCTGAGATCAAGTACAGAAAGCTGCATATGAATTATTAATTCTGTCAAAATGCCCCAATTACTTTTGCAAAATTATTGTTAAAAATACATATTATTTCCAACACTTATTTTTGATCGTTTCTATTTTGTCTTTTTGTTAATAATCAAGGCAGCTAAATAAAAAATGAATATGATCAGCTAAAATGTTATAATTTGATGTGACAGTGACAAACACACAGTAATAGTATGAAATACCAAACCATCCATCATAGTATAAAAAAGACTAATATCAGAATAAAATCCTGTTTGGATCATAGCTTGCTAAAGACCTTCCTGAACAGGAAGGCCTTGAATTGTTCTCTAAAAATGTGCAAGTAGTCTTTGTCAGTAGTAGTTTAACCTCTTTATTATCAGTTAAAGTTAGTATATTATTCCACTGCTGAAAGCTGATTTGCTTTTGCTACACCTCTGTTTAGAATTTCAGCAGTTATGTTCATCATGACAACAGGAGGAATAACAATCTTTCTTAAAATTGTGATGTGCATTGAACATATTTCTTAAAGCAGATCGAATATTAGTCTTGGGAGTCTATACTGCACTGCTATTTGTGTTTGGGTAACACTGTTTTATTTCTTTCTGTTCAAGATTCTGAATTTGATTAAAAGCTCCACATCTGCTGAGGGGATAAGTCTTCAGGATCTGCAGTCCCAGTTGCGTAGTATTAATCTGCCAACACTGAAGTACGTATATATAGGCAGCCTAGGCTTTTGAAAGGAGAACGTACCCAGTGTTTATCTCAATTTTCCAATTGGATCTTTTATTTCTTGTTCTCTTTTCCAGGAAAGCTGTTGAATTTCTTAGCAGCGAGGGACATATCTATTCCACTATTGATGATGAACACTTTAAATCTACAGATGCCGATTAATGCTTTGTTTAGATATAATACCTTGGTCTAGTAAACTGTTAGACCAAGATCATCATATCTGAACTGAGCTGAAGTGTCCTTTGAATTTGACTGTTATGGAATAAGTGGTTTGTGCCCAGATCAACCATCAGATGATAATGCAGAAGTGACAACAAGCTGTACATTTATAGAAGGTAGTATCTTTATCTGTTGATGGTGAACTTACTATTCTGGATAGACATAAGTAGTGCACAAATTTATAATAGTATTAAGGATACACAAGCAAGTGTATGTATTTCAGAAGAGAAAAATGGGCTTGATGGGAAGAACATACAAACTTATAAGTCTTTGATCGTGTTATATTTTGGGCAATTTTGGAAGTGATCACTCCACCCAGCTGTGACCCTTGACTGGTTGCCATGGTTTGGAAATGGCATGTCAGATTTCTCTATAGGTAGAAGAAAAATGCTTAGAGTTATATATTTTTTAATTCTGAACACGTCTGTTCCCCACTGCACTTTGAATGCCAAGTAGCCTTTTTTCAAGAAATATTTCCTATCTCAATAAAGCTATTTTTATTTTGCATCAGTGTTTCTTTGTCTTTTGTTGGGAATAGTTGATCATGCAATTACTATATATAGCTAACGCAAGGGTGGGGAACTTCTCGGTCTGGGGGACTCTGGAATCTAGCGTGGCATATATATTTTACTGCAGTACTGATAAGACCTAAAAGCTAGGCTTTTTTTAGTGTGGCATAAAAAGTAGTTCAGTGACATTAAAAAAGAAAGTCAAGCCTCAAAATTTAACCACCACTTGCATTTTAGTTACGCTAAAATAGACCGTTGTCAATACACAATGCAAATGCAACTGTGCAGTTTTGAAATAGGCAAAAGTCTTATGTTGAAACCCTTAACATATTTGTGTTCCCAGTACACTGGTAAAAAACAGCTGCATTTGAATTGCAGACCCATATCATTTTATGCTTTAGCACTTTTTTTTTAATGGTAGCTCTTAGGCCCCAGAAATATGTCATCTCCAAGGGAGTCTGGCAGCCCAGATAGGAGGGACCCCTTATAGTTTCTATGTACTGCATTGTGTTTGGCATGGTTGCTTTTTGCCTAAGGTTACCACATTTTTTTTCCGATGAATCTGGGGACTCTTTCCAACTTTAATGGATTTTGTATGGGGACTGATTGGTAAATCTGGGGACTGTCCCCGGGAAATGGGGACATCTGGTAACCTTATTCTAGCCTAACTTCAGGTCCTCATTTTACTGTAAGGGTGGGGACAGGCGACAGTACTCTTAAAAACCCTCTTTGTTGCCAAAGCTAAGTCTCCTGAAACAAGGAGATTGCAGTTTCTTCACCCTGGGTGGTCTTTGGTAATGCTGATTCCTTGCAGTGCTGGTGACTTATTTTGGAACCAGACTTCCTTTAGGTAAAGCATAAGGACACATGTGAGGCTCTAAAGACCACATTTCATATGTTGTGCTTTCTTCAGAATGGAGAAAGTGGTCATGGTCTGCCAGTTTGGGGCTTGGAAATTATAATTACAGTCGCACAGTCTCTCCTGACACTGGACTCAAAAGCAAGGCTGCTGCTGGGCAAAAATAATGGGAAAAGAATGAGCAGCTTGTTATAGTGGCCTAGGGATGGACAAATCTGTTTCTGGTGTAATTTCACAAGTGTTCTTTCGCAAGTCCATTCTTAACCCATTTCTACATCAACCTCTGAACACGAATGCACACGAAAGCTCATACTAATAACAAACTTAGTTGGTCTCTAAGGTGCTACTGGAAGGAATTTTTTTTATTTTGTTTCGACTATGGCAGACCAACACGGCTACCTACCTGTAACTAGAACTTCTGAACATGGTTATCTGAATATGTATTTGAGCTCAGGGTCCATAAATTCAGTGAAGTGTGCAGTATGACATTCTGATTGGTGTATTAGTCCAGGAAGTGTAAAGTTGATCTGTTTGCTTAAAAATACAGAATTCCCCTCATTCCTGAACTGGCTCTGACCATGGAAGTGGGGAACGAAAGACCTAGCCTAGCACTGTGGCTTTGTAGACAGGTATCTCAGTGTTTAATAACAGCTCTTTGCAGTTTGGAAGTCATTTCATAAACCTCCTTAACTTCTTCATAGTCATGATCCGAATCATCACTGAAAGCTGTGCCTGAAAAATAATTCATGTAAAATATTTATTATATCCCACTATGGTACTTTCGCATTCTGAAAGGTAGCATAAAATAATAATAATAATAATACACACTTCAAATCAAGCAACAATTTACTGAAGGCAGCAAAAGAAAATGTAAAAAAGTCATTGCAGGGCAATTTATTCTATATCCTCAAGTGTTCTGCATTAACTGCACATTGACCTGCTGTGTAGGATTGTTTGATGAGTCAGGTGAGATTTTCACAAAGGAGGCACCACTGTAGAAATGGCTGTGTCTTGCCTAGTCTAGCTAGTTGGCAGTTCAGACAGGAAATATAACACAGGACCTTGGATCATGTTTTAAAGAGCATAGCTGTCAACCTTCCCTTTTTTGCGGGAAATTCCCTTATTTCAGTGCCATTTCCCGCTGCTATCCCAGATTGTTAGATATCCCGTAGACTCCCCGGGACAGGTGAGGCTGCTGATCCATTATTTTCAAATCTGAATGTTGACAGCGATGTTTAAAGAGGCATATAAGGATCACTTGCCATATGAGCCTAAAAAAATGAGTTTGACACCTGTACACCCAGCATGAACTTAGGCCTTCAGATTCCTGCAGCAGGAACTTCACTCACTATTCCCCACAAGCAGCCCTGGTCAGCATAAATAGGTAAATTATTTTATAACACTGAGGCAGGTGAAGAAGGATAATGTTGCCTCAGCAAGAATGTGGAGCCAGGTCTCTCTCAGGCTATGTCCAGTACTCTACCATCAATACACTGAAGGGAGTCATGCAATTAATACAAATCATTTTTATCTACTTATTCTGTTGTCCTAGTGTTGATATCCAGGGACTTGCAGGTGAAGACCTCTACTGTTGATTCCATTAATTTCTAAGATTCCTTGCTGCTAAACTACATTATAATTTAAAACTCCATTCTAATCTCTGATGCACAAGGTTTCCCCTTATTGAATACAGGTGCAATTGGAACAGTTTACTTGTTAAGGTGTGTCCATCCTTTTCATAATTTCTTGGGAGTAATCTGATTTCATAGGTTCAATTTCTAAACCATTTGCATTTCTAATTGATTCAGTCTTGCAATGATATTTATCATTAAAAGTACTAGCATTCAGCCTCTTCTTGGACTTTTATCCTCATTTTCTCAACATCTGTGCTAGTCTGGCAAACTGCACCCCTGTGCTCCCAATCCATATCTATTCTGACCAGGGTCTTTCACGTCATCTGCTATGTGATCTTTTAACTGCAGCTAACCGGGATTGACAAGAGCGTATGCTCTTTGAGTTATGGTCCCTTTCCCACTTAGCCTGTTTGCTCCCCTTTCCAGAGAATAGTGAGCTAATGATTTGGGAGATCTAGGGAGAATTTGATTGGTTTGATATGTTCAGTGCCTTCACTGTAATTCAGAGCTGGGGAACCTCAGGCCCAGGGGGCAAATGCAGCCCTCTAAGCCTTACTGTCTGGCTCTGGGCAATCTACCCAGGCCAGAGCCCTCTCTAGGCTAGCTTCATACGCCCTTGAGTGTTTTTGCTTGGCTGGAGTGTACCCTTGAACTGATAAATGACTTGCTTTCCTGGATGGAAGACAATGAGGAATGTGTGTAGAAGCTAGCTTACTCAACAAAGTATTCATTGCTCCACCCACTTTTTCCTTTGGCCCTTGGGCTGAACAAGATTCCCCACCCCTACTGTAGTTGTTCACAAGCAAAAAGTCATTATACCTGTGGTTTGTTTCTCGGGTTTAGAACACTCCTGGAATCTTTGACGTTCGCATTCCATGGTGTACTCATTAAGATTGTTCAGGACACTCCCACTTGCGCCTGTTTGCTTAGGTCCAGAGAAGGGAAGTTTTGCAGGCTCTCTAGATGTGCTGCTTGACTTGCCAGAAGGTAACTGGTACAGGAAAACAGAACAAGTATTTTTCCCCCTGAAGGCAATTTATATCTTAAGATGCTAAGACCAGTTTAACAAACCTACTCAAAACCCAGCCCTTAACTTCTGTATTTAAGAAGGAAACTTAATGATTGCTTCAGAAGCCTGTGGGATAAGCTAGGTAAATGTAAAGGGACCCCTGACCATTAGGTCCAGTCGTGGCCGACTCTGGGGTTGCGGCGCTCATCTCGCTTTATTGGCCGAGGGAGCTGGCGTACAGCTTCCGGGTCATGTGGCCAGCATGACTAAGCCGCTTCTGGCAAACCAGAGCAGCACACGGAAACACCGTTTACCTTCCCGCCGGAGAGGTACCTATTTATCTACTTGCACTTTGATGTGCTTTCGAATTGCTAGGTTGGCAGGAGCAGGGACCAAGCACTGGGAGCTCACCCCGTTACGGGGATTCAAATCACCAACCTTCTGATCGGCAAGTCCTAGGTTCTGTGGTTTAAGCCACAGCGCCACCCACGTCCCTGTGGGATAAGCTACTGCACAGTAAATAAGCAGAGGCTAGCAGGCTAAGAAGAATCTTTTAGCAGTGTGTTAATAGTTGAGGGCAGAGCTGGATTTTGTGGAAAGTGCCCTCCTAGAGTGCCAAAGTGGGAAGTCGGTGTCTGGCTCAGGAAGCAAGGCGGTGGGGTTGAGGTAGGGCTCCTGTGTAGTTAGTTAATTTCACACTTAACTGAATGGTCTTATCAGGGGTGGATGCTTAAGATAGTAATGTGTATTACAGTCATACCTCATGTTACGTTTGCTTCAGGTTGCGCGTTTTCAGGTTGCGTCCCACAGTGACCCGGAAGTACCAGAAAGGGTTACTTCCAGGTTTCGCCACTTGCGCAGACGCACAAAATGATGTCACGCGCATTTGCTGAAACGGCGAGTCGTGACCTGCGCATGCTCAGACGTGGGTTGCGTTCTTTTCAGGTTGCGAACGGGCCTCCAGAACGGATCCCGTTCGCAACCAGAGGTACCACTGTACTTCCTGGACTTTAAATGGCCTTACAGGGGTTGAAGTTATTACTTTGCATAACTGTTGTTGGACCATTCTTGTTTATTGTGTTGAGCCATCTACCCTGCCATCCTCTGTACTGTCAGAAAGTCAGAACGAACTTTCTGAGGGTAAACACTGTTAGACAGTGGAACGGTTTCCCTTGAGAGGTTGTGGACTCTACTTCCTTGGAAGTTTTTAAGCAGAGGTTGGGTGAACATTGTCATGAATGCTTTAGTTGAGATTCCTGCATTGTGGGGGGTTGGACTAGATTATCCCCTTTGTCCCATCCAACTCTATGGTTCTATGATTGCATGATTCCATTATTCTAAGTCTTAAGCAGATAGTGCTCTTGCTTGCCACCTTCTGTCTACTCAGCTATCCCCTCAACAGCTGAGATAAATAACGCAAACATTTCATCTTATTTTGTCAAGTTGGCAACTCTGACCTGCATGGCCAATGTTGTACTAACATTCCTTTTCTTTATTTTTTAATTCACTGGAAAAATGATAAAAGGTAAAGGTAAAGGTACCCCTGCCCGTACGGGCCAGTCGTGTCCAACTCTAGGGTTGCGTGCTCATCTCGCTCTAGAGGCCGTGAGCCGGTGCCGTCCGAAGACACTTCCGGATCACGTGGCCAGCGTGACGAAGCTGCAGCTGGCGAGCCAGCACCAGCGCAGCACACGGAAATGCCATTTACCTTCCCGCTATAAAGCGGTCCCTATTTATCTACTTGCACTTAAGAGTGCTTTCGAACTGCTAGGTGGGCAGGAGCTGGGACCGAACGACAGGAGCTCACCCCGCCGCGGGGATTCGAACCGTCGACCATACGATCGGCAAGTCCTAGGCACTGAGGTTTTACCCACAGCGCGACCCGCGTCCATGATATCCATGCCCAATTAACAAATCAGTGGGTGGCAGGGGGCGAGCACAATTGTGATTAGATCCATGCATGCAAAGTTAGCACCTTGTGTTAGGAATTAATCATTCATTCAACTCATGCATCCAAGTCATGAAATGGGCCACCTATACAATTTTTTTAAAGCTATTCAGAAGTTGAACAAATGGAAGAGGGGAATCAAAAGGCACAACTTGTTGGGAGACATAACTAGGTTTGGAGATGGTTCTGCCCTTACATCAGTATTATTTTGTCTGCTCCTAGGGACAGCACACAATTTGGCTTTCCCAATCTTTCAATATGATGAAACTGGTTCTGAACGAACAAGTGAGGGTTATCTTTATTCATTTTTAGATTATGTGTACCTGTGTCGTAGCAGACACAATTTTAGACGAAGCATTCCCAAATGAAAGAATGCCTCTTCTGAGATACCTGCAATCTATAAACATTTAAGGCCACAAAATACAAATAAGTATTCTTTGTTTAAAAACTTGCTGGCTTATTAAGCAGTGGCAACAAGCTGTGCTATCATAATGATTAAGTAAATGATAATTTTAGGTTATATTTTAGTGGCCAAGTTTTCATTTATATATTTTTTAAATTGCTATATCTGTATTGTCCCTGCTATACCTAATTGCAAATTCAAATGTATCCCTATCGTGTTTTATGACTTCCTTGATACTGTGGGCTGGAACTGGTCTGTGACCAAAATAATAAATTCAATCAGTGGCACCTCTTTCATCAGTCAGTTTTTTGGAAATGCATTACAGTGGTACCTTGGTTTACGAACTTAATCCATTCCGGAAGTCCGTTCTTAAACCAAAGCGTTCTTAAACCAAGGTGCGCTTTCTCATAGCAGCAGGGGACTCAATTTACAAATGGAACACACTCAACAGGAAGCAAAACATGTTCTTATTCCAAGGTAAAGTTCACAAACCAAAACACCCACTTCCGGGTTTGCAGTGTTCTTCATCCAAGTTGTTCATAAACTAAGCTGTTTATTACTAAGCCAAGGTACCACTATAGTTGACTAAACGGTTCCAGGCCTAGTATTTAATGCTTTGCATGAACACATCCTGCCCCTGCTGTATTTCTCTAATTCTCCCATATTCCTTATTACCTTAGATGTTTCTGCTGCATTCTTCTCTCCTCCTTTGGCCTTTCTGAGGTCCATGTTGCACCTGGAGTCCTTTTGCTTTGGAGGTCTCGGAGGTGCTGATGCATTGCTGGGGAGTAACTTTAGCAAACGATAATAAAAGGCCTCTGTCAACTCTTCCACCGCCGGACTGGAAGTGGGAGGGGTGGCCTTTGCTGGCCCTCCAGTGAAGAAGAGAGACATGTCCAACCACTGTGGAGGAATGTCAAAGGTGAGAGCTGGCTCCTTAGCCAGGCTGATGGTGAGAAGCTGCAAGTCGATCCTGGTCTCCAGGGTCAGGACAGAGGAGCAGCCTAGAGGATCAGAGGCACAGTCCGTGCTAAGCACCTTGACCTCACAGGGCAGCTGCAGGTGCTCCACTGCCTCAGAGATGGTATATTTCCGGCTGTCACGGACATCCTCTACAAAGCCAGCTTCCAGGAACAGGGGCACATGGATTTGCTCTCTGTCCTCATCTCCATTGTCCCTGCAGCACACAAGCATGTCCATGGCTGAAGGCTTGTTGGCTCTCTCGACCCACAGCACCTCTAGCCGGTCTCCTACACTGAACAAAGGAAATTCCCCTTCGCTGCTCTCACAGTCCTTGGTGACAACGACCTGCAGTTTCTTGGCTGTGGCTAAACTGAGGGCCAGCTCTGAAGTGCAGCTAAATCGGCGTGGGCATCGGCGAAAGCGGCCTTGGTAGCTGCTGGAGAGAAGGAAGTAGCAGGTCCGGGTCTTGCCTTTGCGAGATGAGGCCAAGACCCTCCATGCCGAGGACTTGCTGTGGATGTGAATCTGGCAGCCCTTCTGTAGGTGGGACAACCAGTCGCTCTGGAAGACAGGCAGGCTCTCTGGGGCCTCAAGGATCTCTGCCTCCGCTGGCAGGGCTTCCTCCATTGCCAGAACCTCGCTGAGCATCAGCGGCTTAATAAAGTGGATGTGCCGCGACTCCTTGGTGACGTCGACCACCTCTACATCCAGGGTAGAGTTGATTTGCACAACGTCATTTCGAACTGGAGAAATAAGCACCACATGGTCATTAAGAGCCCTGGGAAAGATTCCCACAAACAGGAACCTGACCATCAGTTGAGACATCCTGTGGAAGGTATCTTTGGAAGTTGGGTGGGAGGCTTAAAGGAGAGGGGACTTAACTTTATATATATATTTATTCTGCTATTTATTTTGCGTTTTTGTTTCTGCGGCTCTTTTCGTTTTGTTTTTGTGACTGTGTGGAACCCAGTTCAGCTACTGATTGATTGATTGTGCAGTACATAATTTATTGCTTTCATTTTATGGATCAATGGTCTTGTTAGATAGTAAAATTCATGTTAAATTGCTGTTTTAGGGGTTGTTTTTAAAAGTCTGGAACGGATTAATCCGTTTTGCATTACATTCTGTGGGAAAGCGTGCCTTGGTTTTGGAACGCTTTGGTTTTGGAACGGACTTCAGGAACGGATTATGTTTGAGAACCAAGGTACCACTGTACCATGAAACAGGCAGTAGATGCATACTACAATCCCAGTGGCAGAAATATATTGGCCATCAAACTCAGTTCCCAAAAGCCTCCCAGAAGAGCTGTGCTACAACCAGCTGGTGGAATGTATATGGTGATGGGTCCAGGGTGGTTTCCTTGGGGAGGGCATCCCAAAGCATCAGTGCCATGACTAAAATGGAGGCCTGCTTTTTGTACCCACCTGCCTCACAGCAGTCAGAAGGGTAAGGACCTTAGATCACCGAAGAGCATCTGCTTTGCATGCAGAATGTCTCTCGACTTCAGTCCCTGGCATCTCTTGCCTGAAATCTTGGAGAGCTGCTACCAGTCAGTGTGGACAGTACTGAGCTAGATGAATCAATGGCCTGATATGGGATAAGGAAACTTCCTGTGACATAGACTCATAGAAGCGTAGACTCATAATGAGTGCCCACACTCATTATCAGTGGCATTCCAGAGTCTACAGGAGAATCCCATCACCTGCTGCTATGGCTGTACTCAGTGGCGTAGCGTGGGGGGTGCAGGGGGGGCCGGCCGCACCGGGCGCAACATCTGGGGGGTAGGGTTAGGGGGCGCAAATCCACGGGTTAGGGGGCGCAAATCCACGGGTTAGGGGGCACAAATTACTTGCCTTGCCCCGGGTGCTGACAACCCACGCTACGCCACTGGCTGTACTCGGATGGATCTGCAAATGGTATCAATATGGAAACCATCTCTGTATCTCTCTGTCTTTGTAGAACTCGCCACATGCACCAAAATTCTTCAGCACTGGTGGCAAGAACAGCAAATCTGCCTCTTGATTTCTCTCTCTAATTTCAGCAGTGTTAAGGTCAGCTTTCCCTATCGCCGCATCAACTTTTGATTTCTTTTTAAAGAGTCCTCATGAAAATTTATCAGCATTGTAGTGTGATTTTCTCCTAATATACACATTTGTATTCACTTTTGCCTAATAAACGCATTTTTGCTAAACAATTTCCCCCCAAAGAATGCATTTGTATGTGCTTTTCACTCATCTACGAATCTTTATGCAGACTTTGCCCTAGTATATAAATTTTTGTATACATTTACTTGGCTGGGGAGCTGCACTGCAAAATTTGGAGACTTGTGAATTTTGAAGGATGGTTGTGTTTCAGTTTGCCTATTTCTTCAGAGAGTGCCAGTTAGATAGGTTTGCCTTTCAGGGTGGAACTGAATTGAATTTCACACAGCAACCATTTTTGTAACCCCTAAATGGCATGGGCTTTCCCATCGCCTGCTATCAGATTCTTTAAGCAGGGAGATATCGGAGTCTGAACCTGGAACTTCCCATGTGCAAAGCAGGTGCCCTACTAGGAAGGTATGTTCCCCAAGCAGACATTTTGGTAGATGCGTACATACGCACCTCACCTTGCAAAGGCAAACCAAATCACGCTCTTCCCTCCACCACGTCTTCCCAGCCTAGAGGAAGCCGCAGCTCAGTCTATACTTACAATGCATTATCGCTTTCACTTTATATGTTGGGTGGAGCTGGACCTCACTCTTGCCAATTTCCGGGCAGGTTAGCCTCTTCCGCCGCAAGACTGCTGACCGCAGGACCTCCTGGATCGTGTAGCGCTGTGGCTGTTGGCAGTCCAAAAACTTGTCCTTGCGGAAGGGAGAGCCCTGAGAGAAAGATTTCCTCTTTGCTCCACGCGGCAGTTCTGAACTGGGCTGAAAAAGACCTGGGTGGGGTATGCAAAATTAGAGTTGTTGTTTTAAGTAGCTATATCCTTAGAGGTTGGCAGGAGCTCCTGCCAACCTAGCAGTTCGAAAGCATGTCAAAGTACAAGTAGATAAATAGGTACCGCTCCGGCTAGAAGGTAAACGGCTTTTCTGTGTGCTGCTCTGGTTCACCAGAAGCAGCTTAGTCATGCTGGCCACATGACCCAGAAGCTGTACACTGGCTCCCTCGGCCAATAAAGCGAGATGAGCACCACAACCCCAGAGTCGGCAACGACTGGACCTAATGGTCAGGGGTCCCTTTACCTTTACTTTTATCCTTAGAGGGGCCACCTGCAAATTGCCAGGGTGGTGGTAGTGGAGAGGACACTGATTTGCATAGCAACTTCATGTGCTAATTTATATGTACAGACGCCAAATTATAAGTAATTCCTATTGATTTAATAGGAATACAGTACGTTCTCACCATAGCAGGAAAGACCAGGTGGCTCAGGCGACTGCTCAGTCCGTCTATGGGTTGCTGCTGCTCTCTCTTCATAGGGCTCTTGATCTTTAAACTAGACTTGGACTGAACAGCCCTTCAAAGAGAGGAATGGCCAGTGTGGTGAGTTGTGGCCGCCTGCCTGACACCAGGTTACCTGGATAGGGCAGGGCAGTGGCGAGGTTGCAGGCAGGGCTGGTGCAGCAGCAGAGCCAGTCGGGTGCTTCCGCTGGTGGTCTGCACTGCCCCAACCTCACCATTGCCTTGCTGCATTAGGTAATAATAATAATAATAATAATAATAATAATAATAATAATAATAATAATATATTTATACACCGCCCATCTGGCTGGGTTTCCCCAGCCACTCTGGGCGGCTTCCAACAAAATATTAAAATACAGTGGTAACATTAAAAGCTTCCCTAAACAGGGCTGCCTTCAGATGTCTTCTGAAGGTAAGCAGCAGCAATGGCAGTGTCAGGAGGAGAGTTCTGCCCCACCTGTTCCTAGCACTGTTCCGCGTAAAGCAAAACATATGACAGCCCTATACACGCCACTTTCATTACAAGCTATTTCTAAAGCAATAAAATACAAGGCAAGAGCTGTGTACACGCCGGAGTGTTAATTCACATGGGCTTTTATGCACCATCATCCACACACAAGCACTTTCGGTTGAACTCAAATCTCCCATTCACAAACGTGGGTGGTACTGGATGGGATGCATTCGCACACTGTGTTTTGGTCTCCTTCCCACAATTAGTACTGTACTTCTTCACCCTCCCTATTCCAGGAACCTAATGTCCATTGTGGCCATGCATGCAGGTAGAACAGTTTTTTAATAGGGAACAGGTTTTCTGATATATCGAACCTGCACAAAACAGAGGGTTAAGAAAATAAAGTTGGTAGGTGGGTGTCAGGCCCCAGCAACAGCCCACTAAATAGTGCCTCTCACCAGTGGAAGTAGGGCGTGTCGGCACCCGTGTCCAAGTATAAACTCTGTGCAAGTACCTTACATTGAATGCTGAATAAACAGGCCATCAGGAGGGGCCCAGTGTACATTTAAAGTACATTGCTTCCTCCAGAGAATCGTGGGAATTGTAGTTACTCCCGGTCCCAGCACCCTCAACAAATTACAGCTCCCAATATTATTTGCTTTAAATGTATGGGGTGCATACGCAGCCTGAGCCTGGTCTACCTAACAAAGTGATTGTGTGCCAGGTCCTGCCTTGTCTTCTAAACCCCTGGCAAATCCTGCTCTTGCAGATGACATATTCACTCCCGAGAGAAAAAGTGCCAGGCTCTTCTGTTTCCTTGCCCTACGAGAGGGCTCACGCGATTCATATTGTTGTGAAGTTTGAAGAGGAGAGAGTTAATGGCACCAGAAGTCCCGGTCCTTTGGCCTGGAGATGCCAGGGATGAAAACGGGGGCCTGAATGCAAAGCCCACGCTTTACTGCTGAACTATGGCCCAATGTATGGCAGAGTGCAACAGCTAGATCGGGGCAGATGGCTGACAGCATGCAACACCTCTGCTAAGACATCTGCACTGGCCACCCATAAAATTAATAAAATAATAATAATACTTTTTTAACATTTATATCCCGCCCATCTGGCTGGGATATAAATCCACTGAGGTCATCCAGAGTAGTGATGGCAGCTGTTGCCCACATTATAGAGCCGCAGCTTTTCTTAAGCAGAAGTCGGGTATTTGGTGTCACTAGTCCCATGGCCCTCTTCTCTGTCTCGATACTGTTTCTGCTACGCCACTTCCTGGTGTCTGTTCTCTTAATACAGTGGTACCTCGGGTTACATACACTTCAGGTTACATACGTTTCGGGTTACAGGCTCCACTAACCCAGAAATAGTACCTCGGCTTAAGAACTTTGCTTCAGGATGAGAACAGAAATTGTGCTCCGGCGGCACGGCGGCAGCAGGAGGCCCCTTTAGCTAAAGTGGTACCTCAGGTTAAGAACAGTTTCAGGTTAAGAACGGACCTCTGGGACGAATTTAGTACTTAACCCGAGGTACCACTGTATGTACCTTCCTTCTGAGTCACTAAATTTCTATCCTTGCCTTAGTCTTCGAGGCGTCTCTTGAAAACTCCTTTTTCCTGCTGACATGCCCTTGTTTAAGATTTTCTTGAGTAGCCAGTCATTTTCACGAATTGTTTCATACTGCTTTTAAAAGGTGTTTTTGTATTGCTGTACACAGCCTCAATATTCTACAAGAGGGTGGGTTTATAAATGCTGTTAGAACTAACTAAACAAAATGCAATTTGAGCCAAACCATACCTACCTGCCCAAAGCACCTGACATTATATATGATGTCATGTATGTTACATTATATAAGGTGAGACAGGAAGCAGAAGTGGCTCACGAGTCGTGTGTTCCCCTTGGAAGTCCACTGTAAAAGTAAACGTAAAAAATCCACACACCCCAGTCACGCAGTAAGGTTCACATGCTAGACCCACATTAGAAATATTTTCATCTCGGTGTGCAGGAGGCGATCTGCGAAAATTCCACTGTGGGCACTACTAAAAAGAGCAGAGGACACTTTTTTGTATTGTAAACTGCATTGAGAGCATGGGAACCTTCAGCTGAAGGATAGAGTACAAATTTAATTGAACAAGCAAACAATGCACATACCTTTAAAATCCAGCGGCAGCTCATATATGTGCCCATTCTCCACATTCTTGCAGGAGATGTTCTGCAGCTGAATATCAATAATTTTCATCAGATCTCCTGTTGATAAGCAGCATTCATTGCCAGAGATTTCATAAACAGATCCTGGAGAAAGTGGAGGTCTTAGTTAGTATACAGGAAGCCAAACTGCTAGCAGGGTGGTTAAAAAGACAATACTGTAAAAACATTAGTCATCATCAAATATCCTTTATTAGGCATAGCAAACCACACATTATCAATCAGACACCGTATACAAATTGTGCAAAATACGAGCTCAGCATAACAAGGTTTGTCCCAGTCAGATCTGTAACTCCAGAGGAAATCAATTTGCATAAATAATACAATAGAACACTACCACATCACTGATCAATTAAGAACCACTAAATCTCTTTATAATGGCCTAGTCTTTCTACATGGACAGCACTCAAAAATTCAGCCATTATTAAAGTAATTTATAATAAATAATAATAATAATAATGTTTTTAAAAATTACTTTAAAAACATAATTAATTAATTAATTATAAAAGACAATATGGTCTAGTGGGTAGAGTGTAGGACCAGAGCTGTGGTGCTCCTAGTTCAAATCCAGGGAGGTACTTTGAAGAGCTACTGTCTCTCAGTTTTAGGAGCCCCCTCTCTTCTCTCTAATGTTGGGAATAGCAGTATTGTCCTACCTTTCAGGAATGCTGTAAAGATTTTAAAAAGTAATGAAAAGCATTCTACAAATGCAAAATATTATTATTATAAGATCAGATTATTATTATTATTATTATTAACCTAGATAGAAGTAGGGCACACAGCCACTCTAGGTGGGAGAAGTAATGCAACTTTTCCTTACAGGTTTGGGAGTGGGGGGGGGGGGAATGAATCTGTTCAAATAGCATTATTTGTTCCTCTTTTTAATGACCTTGGAAAAGAGGTAGCCTACATCTGCTTCATCAAGTGCATGCAGAATCCAAATGAGGGAAGGGAAGGCACAGGTGTGTGTCTGACTCAGAGCCAGCCTCAAGATTCAGGACTGGATACAAGTAAAAAGCCACACAGGTGAGCGATGATTCAGGCCAGTGCTCCCTTGCCCTAACAGACCAGAATCAAGTGACTAAAACCAGCACACCTTCCCACTCTTTCTTCCATTTTTATTCTTCAATTTCTTCTCTTTTATTCCATTTTTCCTTGCCCACCCCATCTAACCCCATTTTGCTCAATATCCTTTTCCCCAGCCACCAATCACGGGCCCCATCACCTTGAAGCAGACTTCCCTAGCTCAGTACTATGGAAATGATCCCTGAAAGCATGAGACCATGGGTAGGCAAAGTAAGTCCTGGGGGCCGGATCTGGCCCAGTTGCCTTCTCAATCCGGCCCGCAGACGGTCCGGGAATCAGCGTTATTTTTACATAAGTAGAATGTGACCTTTTATTTAAAATGCATCTCTGGGTTATTTGTGGGGCATAGGAATTGGTTCAAACCCCCCCCCCATATAGTCTGGCCCCCCACAAGGTCTGAGGGACAGTGGATCGGCCCCCTGTTGAAAAAGTTTGCTGACCCCTGCATGAGACCAATGAAATCTGAGTCCTTTGCAGATATTAAACCTTGATTCACATCTTCCTCTCTTTCTCTCTCTCTCTTTCATAAAATTTGTACGCTGCTTGTTTTTTAAAAAACCAACCCTCCAAAGTTCTTTATGATGCTTTTAGCCTTTCCAATTTACATGTTCCTAATTTGTATACATGCCATCCTCAAGTTGGTATTCTCTATTCTGAGCATTCGTCAATGCACACAACTCTATGCCACTTTCTGCTGTCTGTTTAGTAGGGGAGAGAAAGGGGAAAGCCCACTGGGCCTGAAATAAACCAGCCCCCTGCTGTTCCTACGCCCATACAAGCTACTCCGAAGGGTAGCTTAGCTTTGCTTAGCTTTGCCCTCCTTTAAACCAAGGCTCTGCAATCTGTCACAACCACTTCCTGATTTCACATACCCAATCTATTTTGTCTTCCCGGTAACATCACCAGTTCCTACTTTTCAACTCCTCTGACGCAATATGTGTAGTTTCGCCCTTCTGCTTTATAGCTTCCCTCAATATCTTCCATGCTCAGCCCAAAGAAAGAAAAAGCCCAATGTAATTAGGGATGGGGGAGAAATAATCTGAAATGCATACTACCAATTTTCAGTGTCCAAAACAATACACAAACTGAAACAGCCCTTTTTCAAAATTCATACTTCACAGAATGTTGCAATGCAGTTCTTCAACTGTGCAATGTTTGCAAAAATGCATATGGGTTGTTGTTAGAATCTGTCTCGAAATACAATGGAGTGTTGCCTCCAGGGGTGAAGTCAAATCAGTGGAGAATCGCAGCGCTTGCTGTGGCTGCAGAGACCAGTAATGTCTGCCTCTCACTTTGTTTTTGTTGCATTAGCAGAACCAAGGTGAACTCTGCAAGGCACACATATAGGCAGTGTATACAGTGGTACCTCAGGTTAAGTACTTAATTCGTTCCAGAGGTCCGTACTTAACCTGAAACTGTTCTTAACCTGAAGCACTTTAGCTAATGGGGCCTCCTGCTGCCGCCGGGCTGCCAGAACACGATTTCTGTTCTCATCCTGAAGCAAAGTTCTTAACCTGAAGCACTATTTCTGGGTTAGCGGAGTCTGTAACCTGAAGCGTGTGTAACCTGAAGCGTATGTAACCCAAGGTACCACTGTATGGAGGTCCTGGGCTGCCTTGACAACATGATCCACCCCCCTCAGCCTTGCTGATGTGGCACCAACTTGGCTGCAGGAGTTGCTGGAAGGAGGCGGACAGACGCCATCCAGCCATCTTAGGGACTCCATTTTGGATTTGAGTAGGTTTTACTCCTTAGGCTTTTCTTTTCCCGAAGAGGTCCCGCAAGGCAGCATATGGGTGAAGTGTGCATATTAGTGACGATTACATCCAAAAATGCATTATATAAGGAGAAATTGCTTTGCAAAAATGTGCATACAGTGGTACCTCAGGTTAAGAACTTAATTCATTCTGGAGGTCCATTCTTAACCTGAAACTGTTTTTAACATGAGGTACCACTTTAGCTAATGGGGCCTCCCGCTGCCGCTGTGCTGTCGCTGCAAAATTTCTGTTCTCATCCTGAAGCAAAGTTCTTAACCTGAGGTATAATTTCTGGGTTAGCAGAGTCTGTAACCTGAAGTGTCTGTAACCTGAAGCGTCTGTAAATAAGGACTTAAATAAGTTAAATTCTCAAACCAATTTGGATCTTTGAAGGACTGAACTTAAGAATGAAGAGAGAGAGAGAGAGAGAGAGAGAGAGAGAGAGAGAACTGAGGGAAACCAAAATTGACAGATTTACCCACCCATACAGATAAAACAGGATTCAGTACAGGAGACAACACAGAAGCCCTGGCTGGATCAGTGTGTGAGAGAATGAAGTGAGAAAGCAAAGCCCTGGTCTCAAGGTCTCCGCACATGAGTACCACTTTAGACCAGGGATAATCAATGACGTGCCCTCCAGAGAGATTGTTGGACTACAGCTCCCATCATCCACAACCGGCATGGCCAGTGGTCTGGGATGATGGGAGTTGTAGTCCAGCAACATCAGGAAGGCAATCATTGGCAATCTCTGCTTTAGCCCTATCCACATTCAGCACAAAGGTCTGGAGGATCAGATAAAGGCTCTGATAAAAAAGCGGGCAAAGTAAACAAGTCAGCAGGAAACAACAAAGCGGAACCCTGAGCAGCAGTTTCAAATAGCATGCATGCCACAAACGCACACCATTTAAAAATAAAATAAAATCTAAGATACACTTGGAATCCCCACACACTCTAGACTCACACATATCTGCTGAAAACAGGTTTCTTTCTTCAAACTTTTATTTTTCTTACTTTCTCCAAAACACTGATGTAATTGCACACGTGATTGTTGTGACACAGATGCTTCCCTTTTTCAAAATAGTGTCAATTATAAACATTAACAACAGTGGTCATAATAGCAAAACTTTTATTCCGTCAAAACAGTCTCTTAACACCATCTTAGCCATCTCTTAATGTTTTATTTCACTTCCCAAATTTACTCCAATAAAACTTTGAGGATAAGAAGATTATCATTACATATATCTTTTTAAAAGCTTGCATGTTCTCCTCCTCCCAAATTGTGGCATCAGAATGCAATGTTCAGGCAGAAGCTAATTGGATGCTTTCGGTGTCCTTAACACCATCTTTCTACCTAGTATACATATATAACCTGAAATGTGGAGTAGAAAGATTTTATGCTGGCCATTGGGTGGGCAATGGGTTTTTCCACCTGCCTTGCCCCACCAACCAGCCCTAGAAGCCTTATCTGCAGATGTCTTTTCACGAACTGAACAGAGTGGAAGATTATTAGTCATGGGGGTGGGGAGTGTGGGTGTGTGAATTCAACAAAACTTAAGCTTATTTTTTAGTTGCTATTTTGTTAATGTTAATATTGTTTTATAGATTATGAATGCTGTAGTGCATTGTGAATGCTGTAATTATGTTGTTTAGCTTATTTTTTTAGTTGTTTTGTTAATAGTGTTTTATAGATGGTAATGGTTTGTTAATTATTTTATATTTGTGTTGTGTTTGTGATGTTCTATTATGTTATTCATTGTAAGCCACTTTGAAGTTTATGTGAATGAAAAGCGGCATAGAAATAAAATAAAATAAATCGAATCAAGTCAAGTCATGCCACTTCAAGATCCAGCTTCTTAACCACCCTGACTCATTGCTGCCCCTAGGCCCCCCTCCTCTCCAGCCTCCACTTCCGCCTCCGATTCTGAACTGCTCTCTGTCACAGACTCTTCCTGTTCACTAAACCCTGTTACCTCTTCAGCTTCCAACACCTCCTCCTCCCAGTCTGCTCCCTCTTCTCCCTCTGGCCACTCATGGTCATCCCACCGCCAATCCCTGGGCTCTGAGCCTTCTTCCCTTGGGGGTTCCCCACAGCTGCTGCCTCCCACCACCTCCTCTGCATCTAGCCAGCCCATGGCAAGTGGTCCGTGGAAGGAAAGGCTTGGGGACCAGTGTTCTATAGTTTTAGCAATGGAGCTCTATTAATTTACCTTGACCTTCCATCCTCCCAAGTAAATGAGTTGCATAAATGCTGCACCATGGCTCTTGATCACATCCAGAAACAGCCTTGCTCAAGTCACTTAGGAAGCTAAGAAGAGCCCTCAGAAGACAGAAAAAAGGTTGACCTAGTCCCCCATTCTGTTCTTCACAATGGCCGACCAAACGCCTCTGGCAAGCCCACAAACAGGCCCACACAAAAGCAACAGCCCTCTCCCATTTTCGCTTGCCAGCAACAAACATTTCAAGGTATACTTTCCCTGAACATGGCAGTCCCCTTTTGCTGCTATTGGCTAGCAGTCACTGATTGACATATACCGTCAATTTGTTGATAAGAACAGGGGGAAAAAACATGCCAATGTCTTCTTCAAGGAGCTCGGGTCAATCAGAACGGAGGTTTCCATTTCCCATAGTGGGCAAGCAGATACCTTTGGCAAGTCCAAAAGCAGGGTGGGAAATCAGTGACTCTTCCTGTTCCCACTTCCCCACTTGGACATAGTTGTGGAAGGAGTCCTCACGTACAACTCTTTCACAGTGAGCAACACAGTCATTGCTTCCCCAAACACTGCACACCGGCCATCTCACCCGTAATGGCTACGCAAATCAATCCTGGCATATCTTAACAGCTTTGGGCAGGTCTGGGCAGAGGGGAAGCAGCCAGGGACACTTGCACTGGACCTTGGAGGGCTAAGTTTGGAAGGGGCTTGCTGGCCTTATGCCATCCTGCCAATAACAAGACTCTCATCCCAGGCCAATCTTGGCTTTGGGTTAAGATTGCAGCTCAAGCTTTGCCGTAATTACAACCAGCATGCTCAAAAAGCTCCATTACTTGTCTTCACCTCCCGCCTCCCAACTTTAGGATGAATCTGCTGGCAGCAAAGAGAGAAGCAGTCAGTGATGCTCACCTTGGAAGTAGACTCCAGAGCAGATCTTCACCACTCTAGGCAAGGAGCAAAGATCCAGATCGCAGATGTACTGGTGGAAGGAAACAGAATCCATAACTCCTGTTGCAGGCAGTGCTGCTGCAGTGTGTGGGAGACTTTTCTGCTCTGCAGGACAGCTGTGCTATGTGTATGTTCAGCTGTGAGTTTCACTTCCTCTTTTAAGGGTTGTCTTAAAGAGGTAGGCTTCCCAAGATTGGGTTTAATGCTTGGCACTTAACAAGAAGTGCAACGCAGACAAGAGGTAGTGGCTTATGTGGTGACAGTGTACCACATAAATGGGCTGTGTCACCTGAGCTTATCCTAAAGGTAAAGGTAAAGGGACCCCTGACCATTTGGTCCAGTCGTGACTGACTCTGGGGTTGCGGCATTCATCTCGCTTAATTGGCCGAGGGAGCCGCTGTACAGCTTCCGGGTCATGTGGCCAGCATGACTAAGCTGCATCTGGCAAACCAGAACAGCGCACGGAAACGCCGTTTACCTTCCCGCTGGAGTGGTACCTATTTATCTACTTGCACTTTGACATGCTTTGAAACTGCTAGGTTGGCAGGAGCAGGGACCGAACAATGGGAACTCACCCCGTCGCAGGGATTCGAACCACCGGCCTTCTGATTGGCAAGTCCTAGGTTCTGTGGTTTAACCCACAGCACCACCCGCATCCCCAGTGGCCAAATTGCCATTTAAAGTACTGTAGTTGAGTTTGACAGGAAATAATAATGCAGTCCCTGGGTGACTTGGGACACGTTCACAGCCTACAGTTAAAGCACTCTTACATCACGTTAGCAGTCATGAGGAATCCTGGGAACTGTTGTTTGTTAAGCGTGCTGGAAATGGTAGATCTGTGAGGTTAGCACCTTTTGCAAAGTTCCCAGGATTTTTTTTGGGGGGGGGGGGAAACCATGACTGTGGAAGTGTGCTTTAAATGTATGCCATGGATGCGAGCAGTGTCACCCACCAAAACCGCCCCGTTGGAAGTGGCAGAAGAGTGCTTTTGCACCTTTTTGAAGCAGGCCTGCAGGAAATGTACAGTTTCGCACAAGGAAGTTCTCAGGTTCGGGGAGGGATCATGATGTAGTGGTAGAGCACATGCCTGCTTTGGATGCAGAAAGTTCAACGTTCAGTCCCTGGTATCTCCAGTTAAAAGAATCAGGTAGCAGCTGATGGGGAATACTTTTTCTGCCTGACCTTGGAAAACCACAGAGGAGCAGGGATAGGGGAGAAGTTCAATTCAGTTCACTTTTAAAGGCAGGTCTATGAAACCCACGCCTTACAAAAACAACCAGAGAACTGAAACACAGCCAGCCACCTTTCAGAATCCACACCCATCCAAATTTTGCAACGCAGTTCTTCCAACCAACCAATGCTTACAAACAGGCATATTATTAGGGGACAGTATGTATACAAATGAATATACTGTGGTGGAGAGTAACACACAAGAATGCAATCTATCAGGAGGAGAAATTGCTTGCAAAACTGTGTACATTAATCAAAGCAGCATGTAAAAATGTGTTGATGAGGAGAAATCTGCACTAACGTGCTGGAGAATTTACATGAAGTTTTTTTTTAAATTGCTGCAGAAATGCGGAGAACTGAATTCAACATTAATAAAAATGAGAAATTAAGAAAACTGAAATTGACAGATCATTCCACCCCTATCGAGGAGACAGTCTTCATCTGGGTGGCCCAATGCCTTGACCTGATATAAGGCAGTTTCCTATGTTCACATTGGCTGCAAACCAACTTTTGCACATCTAGCAAGGGTTTTATGCTGATATACAGTTACTAGGGGCTGCTTCCTCCTACACATGACCAACCCCCTCCCTTTATAGGTCATTCCCCCTCACCCCAAGCCTTCTCCCCCCTCCACAATGCTTCTCCCCCTTACACTGGGGTGGGGGGAGATGTGCTTTATATGTATGGTGCATATGCAACCCAAGTCATGTTTAGAAATGCACTCAAGGCACCTTTTCAAACAACAAATACACCCTAGAGGATGAAGTGATATGCAGGTTCAGAACAATGAATACTTAACATGAAGGAAATATTAATCAGTTGGAATCTTTAACTTTAAAATCAAAACGTATGCACACATATACAGCAACACTGATACAATATGCAGTCAAGCAAGTAGCATCTCATAGATACTCTCCCACTGAAGTTGGATAGAGAAACAATAAACGGAGGTGGTTTTTTAATGGGAAAAAATGATGAGTGGATTTAAAAAACCCCACTGATGTGCAATTTTTAAAGTTTCAGCTTCAGTTCCTCTTTCAAAGAATAGCCTGGTTGAAAATGAAAGCTAAATTTGATGCAAATGCATAGTTTGTTAGGATTTCTCTATGAACCTCTTATGAAGCGATGAAGCTTTTGCTTCCATTCTTTTATTCATTTATTTTTTAAAGAGAACTTTGTGGAAAATGCTATTCCGACAATGTCCAGTCACTGATGACTATTGACATCTATTTCCTGGAAGTCTCACTTTACACACGTACGCCTTTCAGATCTTTTTGAAACTCGTTTTCCCCTCCCCCCCCCCAACACACCTATTTTCATGCATCACCAGGCAGAATCACACACATTCATGACCAACCTTTGTAAACTCAATAATGGCTTTAAAACAAACAAAAAAAGTTAGTCTGTTTTGGTCACCATAGTTACAAGATAGAGGTTCAGTGGTATGACTGGCTATCCATGGTACTTGGGGCTATCATTCTGCTGTGGTCTAAACCACAGAGCCTAGGACTTGCCGATCAGAAGGTCGGCGGTTCGAATCCCCGCAAAGGGGTGAGCTCCCGTTGCTCGGTCCCTGCTCCTGCCAACCTAGCAGTTCGAAAGCACATCAAAGTGCAAGTAGATAAATAGGTACCACTCTGGCGGGAAGGTAAATGGCATTTCTGTGCGCTGCTCTGGTTTGCCAGAAGTGGCTTAGTCATGCTGGCCACATGACCCGGAGGCTGTCTGCAGACAAACACCAGCTCCCTCGGCCAGTAAAGCGAGATGAGCACCGCAACCCCAGAGTATTCCGCGACTGGACCTAACGGTCAGGGGTCCCTTTACCTAAAGCAGTGATATAGGGTAGGTTGCTGGCGTCCACAGGGTGGGGGCTAGTATTGTCCCCCCAGTGGACTGGGCAGCCCACATGGAGGGTGAACAGAGTAGTGGCCTAACACATTTATTTGCAACCACCAAAGGGGTTAATTAGGAAGCTTATTGCACTTATTCACAACACCAGCCCAATGTGCTTTATGCCACGGCCAGAGTTCTAAAGACCCCGCAAAACTTAGAACACAGTGGTATACCTCGGGCTACAGACGCTTCAGGTTACAGACTCCGCTAAGCCAGAAATAGTACCTCGGGTTAAGAACTTTACCTCAGGATGAGAACAGAAATCGTGCTCTGGCGGCACAGCGGCAGCAGCAGGCTCCATTAGCTAAAGTGGTGCTTCAGGTTAAGAACAGTTTCAGGTTAAGAATGGACCTCCAGAACGAATAAAATTATTAACCCGAGGTACCACTGTAATAGAATTGTGCAGTTGGAAGGGACCCCAAGGATAGTCTTAGTTCAATCCCTTGCAATTCAGGGAATTCTTAACATACTTGGCTTTACAAATGTGCTAGCAGTTTTCTTTCACTATGTATCAAGAGCCAGTGTACTATAGTGGCTAGAGTGCTGGACACCCCCCCCCCAACTCAACCACGAAGCTCGCTGGGTGACCTTGGGCCACTCACTATCTCTCAGCCTAACCTATTTCACAAGGTTGTTGTGAGGATAAAATGGGGAGGAGAACCATGTTCACCATCTTGAGCTCTTTGGAGAAGATGTGGTATAAAAATGTAAAAAATTGTTGTTATTATTATTATCATCATCATCATCTTGGAAGTCCCAATTAATACAGGAGCATACATATACAGTGCAGGATGTAAAATTAAGGCTTCTTTCTGAAATGCTATAGTTTGAATACAAAGTGTGTGTTGGTTTTTTCCTTTAATTTCCTGTAAGATTCTCAATTTACCAATCAGGAGGTAGTACCTTTTCAGTTCCTGATAAAAGATCAGGAATCATTTCTTTTGCAGGGGTAGGGAGTAGAAATCTATTAAAAACTTGCACAACAAAATATAGTACAAAAATAAATAGCCCTCAGCTACCCTTTAAATCAGGTTTAGCCACAATCACAACCCCCCTCCCAAAAAACCCCACCCCAATTTGTTTTCAGCATCACCCTATGCATCAAGTTCAGTGGTGATTACTCCCAGGTAAAAAGGAGATTGCAACCCCATTTGGCTTTATAATGAAATATGCAACCTGACTATGCGCCTTTATTTTCAGAGACGGAAAACTCTACATTTGAGTAAGGCTTCTGAGGGGAAGCAAGGAGGACCAGGGGCTGGAAAAATTCAAGAGATAGGTGGTTTTCAGACCTTTATCCATAGGGGCTGAAGCTCTGGCTCTCTCCTTCAGCAGGGTGTGATGGAGCCGCAAAACCTGAGCACCCCTTCTTTACTTGGGAAACAAAATGTACTAGATTTGCCCACTGCACCATCAACAGCCTTATAACAGGCTGAAATTCTACAGATGAAGAGTTCCCACCATTGCACCTGTTTAATTTCACCCTGCCACCCAGCTTTTAACGCACCAACATCCTGCAGTTTCCTGCACTTTGGTGGTCATAGAGTATAGTCTTCCAAGGCATGTAGAGTGGCCTTGGTGCAACCATGGTGGCCAAAAACGCAGGAAACCAAGAGTCAGGTTTCTTTAAGGAATGAGTGGGAATTAAAGCAGCCTGCTTCTAGAAGCCCACTCTCATAAAAGAAAAAACAGGGTTTCCTGGTTCTCCTTTCCATTGAAGCTACACACCCCCAGCAGGAACCCGGACCATCTGATACATCAGTCATGCAAGCCCAGCAATATGGCAGTTCACCATTCTAACTGGAATTTGTCAGAATGAACATGCTCTGCTTGTGCGGAAAGAGCTATACAGGTTTTCAGTATGTTTCTGGATGCACTTCAAAGTGCTGGGTTTGATCCATGAAGTGTTTAAACAGCCTGGGTCCACTGTAGTCATATATTGTATTCTATGAACCTACCTGCTTACTTAGATCAGGGGAAGGGAAACTGTTGTCCTCCAGATGCAGCTGGACTCCCAACTCCCATCATCCCTGACCACTGGTTTTGCTGGCTGGACCTGATGGGAACCCAGCATCTGGGTGGCCCCAGGCTGCTTGCTTCCAATTTTGATCCTGGCTGGTGGACCTGATCTGGGTACCCTTCTCCTTCCAAGGTCAGATGGATGGCAACATGAGAAAGGACTTCTGCAAGCACATGTTTGGAACACCATGCTTTGTGCCAGCGCTTCTGTCATTTAGGTGCCATTCCTAGGCTTTTTAAAAATTTCTTTATTGGACTCTTGCTTATTGCTGTTTTTATTATTTTCTGTTAGCTTGTTCACGGATTGATGTTCTTCCTGATTTTCTAAAAACACGATAAGCTGTTTCAGAAAATACTGTATGCTGGTTTGGGAAAAGAAATATTTAAAACAAATAGACCAGAAATGGCAAAGGATCATTTCCTGGCCGACTGCGCTGTTAAGATTTGGGACACACATTGAACTCTCAATTTGGCAAAACAGTCATTTAATTTACAGTGTAGTAAAGGTTACAGGTAAAAAGCTCAACAGAGTGTGAAAAGGCCTATTACACAAATGTACAAACTTCTGTACAGAGCCCCACACCTTTCACTCATCCTCCCCCATGCTCAATGTTGGCCAGAACTGGCTTCCAAGAAATTTAAATTTTGAAATTAAAAGTCTGCACCATCCCATGGAGGTGAGGGGCCAAGACCTGCAATCAGTAAAATCCCAAGGGACACATCTTGCGAAACAAGTCACTTAAAAAAAAATTCATTTAAAATCCAGCAAGGGAAACCTTAACTGCTTTAAACTGGTCACATATCCTGAAGAGCTGCCTTCCATACCAGAAGACTGCTTAATAGCCGGGTAAAAGTTAACTAAAAATATCCCAAAGATGAGAGGTTGCAAGTGAGGCTACAGAAGATTTGAAGTATGGAATCCTACAGCTCACGAGCCATTTCATCACAACCTAGATTATGATGTTATGTAACTACACAATATAGACACAACTTCATCTTCACAAAAGGGTCCTATGTACACCGTCAGATGAAACAGAGAAAAGCAGATTGTGTAGAAGTGAAGTGACTTCAAGACATTCCATTCGGACTCCCCCCATGATAGAATATGTTGTCACATTTTTTAAAGCAGCAGCAGATAACCTGAATTATTTGGCCCCAAATCTCTGTCCTGCTCAATACTTTAGGTGGTAAATGGAACCTTGGATAGTTGTAATGTTTCTGCAATAACAGACACAATCTAGCTTTTTAAAATCCCACTTGGTTCATTTGGAGGACTTAAGAATGTGGTTAACTCCCCACCCCACTGGGGAAAAACCAAACCAAACAGGATGTGCCTGACTTTGGCTAAGCTTTGACCACTGTTCTGCCATGTTGTACTACAGGGAACAGTAAACCACTGGAGATACTAACCATCTAAGTACACAAAACCAAGAAGGGACCCATCAAGCAGTGTGATTAAGAGCCTGCCCAGTGCCAAGAGCCTGAATAGTAAGACTCTCAAACAAAGACAATACAACTCTGCTTCCATAGTTACTTTAGTGTGTACAATATACACATCTCAATCAAGTCTTTTGATTCCAAACATCTGGAACTAGAGCCTTAGAGCTACTTTTGGTTCAATGAAAAACTGAAGTCAAACTGCACAATGGTGGAGCTGAGATCCGGAAACTATTTTAGCTCACGCAATAACCCCATTTGACAGAACTGCAGTCATTATGCACTTAAGAAACTGGCTAACCTTTCATGGGCTTTGGGATTAGTTCGGGGGGGGGGGGAAGAACTGTGTGACAAATTCTGCTTGTGTATAGGAAACCAACCCACACGGAGTGTTATGCAAGTAGACTGCTTTTTCTCTGGAAGGGCCACTGTTAAAAGTACCTTAAGAGCTCTCATTTGATATTCCTTTCCTTCTTGGTGCATTCAATCTAGAATGCTAAGCAGCAAATACATCTGCTTGATTTTTATTTCTTACCATTTCCCTGTGCTTCCAGCCTTCAAGATGATACTCACTCACAAGGCAAGCACAACGGGGTGTACCTAGACTAAAGCACTTCATGATCCGCATGTTTAAAAGCAAGCTATGGTTATCTGACTTACATGAGTACTACTTATACCCAAACCAGGTGCTTCTTTAGAAAACTGATCAGGTCCACATACACTTCTGAGGATGAATATTCACCTGAGACCAGCTGGTTAAGCTGAACTCTGCAAGACAGAGTTGTTAATTTTGACTCTGTGTTACCTGACAGTGCCCCTTAAATTCATGAATAACCTTAGGATAAAAATAACTATTGTGCCCCTTAAATTCGTGCCCCTTAAATTCATGAATAACCTTAGGATAAAAATAACCAGGGTTGAGTAAAAGAAGAAAAGGCTGTTAGGCAGTGTAGTTCTGCAGATGGGGGGGGGGAGAACACCTCTCTTTTCTAGATGCCTGTAGAGTTCTTCCAGAGGTTGGTTTTGTAGGGGAGCCTACCCCTGTAACCTGGCTATGACACACAGTTAGGACCCCGATTCTGAAAGCTGTGGGTGCTGCACTTGGAAGAGTTTTTTGTCCACTCTGGCTGGTTGTGCTCCTGTCTCCCAGGACAGATCAAGCTCTGCTCCTCAGATCAAGAGAGAAGGGGTAGGTTTCTTGCCCGGCCAAGCTTCTTTTGCATACTTCTTCTTCTTGGGCTCATTCACAACTTCGGGATTAAAGACAGCAGGGTTTGGAGCTGGGTTCATGGTGACCGTTGAGGGTGCAACCGGAGTCAAGTCCACATCCGGGGCAAGATTAGGATAGGGCATTGGCAGGCCTCCAATGAGCGCAGTGCCATGAATGCTATGGGCCTGGGCGCCTGTCTCGTTGTGAGTGGGAGGCAAGCCGCCGTACAATCCTCCGCTATAGGGAAAGTTCTGCATGCGCCGCGTGGCAGACTCATCCGCGCTCAGGGAACCGGAGTTGTCCATCCGCTTTTTCTGCAGTGGAAAGGACAACTATTTAATTTTTGAAACAACCTCCCAATACAAACCACTGCAGAGAAATCTGTGCTTCCCTCTTTCCAAATATTCATTGGTATATATTAATTCTTCATAATTTATATGGTGTATGAAGAATTAGCGCCTGAATCGGCTTGGTTTTCATGTTCGATGTGGCCCTCGGGTGGATGCAATGAGTTGCTTAATGCAACTACTTTGCAGCATCAAGCCCATTCCTATCTGTTCCATCATCACTTTCATTAAGTACTTGCTGGAATGAACCTGGCAAGGAGTAATACCCTCAGGGAATTGGTTGCTTAGTCACAACACAGTAAGAGGTTCCAAAGATGCTATCTGTTTTATCTGGTTTAACCTAACAACTCTCCTTTCCTACCGGAACATAATGTCACTTGGCAAGGACAAAAAGCAGAGAACAGTGGGAAACATATTACAGCCACCTAGGAAGCTGCACAGAATACAACTGCATTATAGAGCAACAGGATGTGGTATTAACAACATATTACTTTTTTGACAATCCAAATCTTTCCTGAGTTCATGAATTCCAAGGCCCAGGCCTAAGTAAGGCTGTCACTTGCAACTGTGACTGCCTTGAGGCGGCTGCCTTTGGTGTTTTCTTTCTAAGTACAGTGGTACCTTGGGTTACATACGGGTCAGGTTACAGACTCTGCTAACTCAGAAATAGTACCTCAGGTTAAGAAATTTGCTTCAGAATGAGAACAGAAATTGTGCAGCGGCGGCACAACAGCAGCAGCAGCAGCAGCAGCAGCAGCAGGAGGAGGCCCCATTAGCTAAAGTGGTGCTTCAGGTTAAGAACAGTTTCAGGTTAAGAACGGACCTCCGGAACGAATTAAGTACTTAACCCGAGGTACCACTGTAATGGAAACAACTCATTGATTGAGGAAGGAGCACAGCATGAGCTTGCCAGAAGCCTTTTTGTTGCATTAAAAAAAATGACTACTTATAACTTAACCATGTCTTTCTAAATAAAAAATAAATTAAAAAGGTTAAGCTGTAATCCACAGTACAAAGCAAAGGTAACATGTCATTAGGACGCAGCTGCAAGTCTTATTTACATGTCTTACCTATAAACGTATTTCTATTGGTCTAGCAATAAAAAGAACCAAACATCTGGATCTAATATTATCCTGGCTACAACTATCCCTGTCTAAGATAGCAGTTTTCACAGGCTATGTTAACAGGCTGTTTTCTCATTTAGAAGCATACCTTCACTGGGACAACTGCAGTCTGTACCATGTTTCTGAAGCGTCCAACAGAAGGGTCCACATCCTCTGTATGGGTAAATCAGATTGAAATACCGTGGTTAGTTTTAAAATGGATTTTGAAGAGTGTATTCAGCACCGAAGGGGATTTAATGCCAGCTTTCTCAAAGTGAAATGTTATTACCAGCAAAACCTCTATACATTAATGCTCACGGAACGAATAGCAATATGCAGCGAGGCCTACATAGAACACACCCACAGTGCTCACCTGGATTGATGATTTCGTCGTCATCACTGAATGTTACTCTGGAATTCTTTCGTTTTCTTTTTGGTCTTTGGATATCCAAATTTCCTTCTTCTATAGTTAACGTGGAGATCCTCTTGTTATGGGCTGTGTTAAATTCTGTCAGGTTCTAGAAAACCAAAGATGAGACTGTCAACAAAGAATAAAGATTAAACTTCCCATCTCCTGCCCCCATGAGCATTTAGGATTGGACAGGCTTCAAGGTGCCCACAATAATATAGGAGCAAGCTAACAGCAAGTCACCTGGTTTAGCCAGGGGAGAATGGGAATTTGGTCTAGTGGTCTGAAATAGCACAAGACTCACGGTTGTGGGTTGGAGCCCCATTTTGTGCAAAATGTCCCTGCCTTGCAAGGGGTTGGACTAGATGACATTCACAGACCCTCCAACTCTACAATTCTATGAAAAGGTTTGGCCATACTTGCCAGACCATGGGGGGCTGCAAAAGTAGGTATGTCACACACAAGCACAGACTAACACTTGCAAGGTCAGAAGACTTTTGTTCTGGTGCTGTTGCTTATGCCATGCTTCCAGCCAAGGAACCCTGTGCTCCCTCCACAAGGTAAAATGGGTGTCATGCTGTGGGTGAACTCACATCTAATTCTGTCTCCTCTTCTGGAAGTCCAAGCAAACCCTTGAGCTCGTCGTCCTCGCTGGTCATCTTCTCATCTCCTTTTACTGCAGAGGGCAACGTCTGAGGTTTTTCCCTCAGAGTATAGGCCCTTGTGGAGGCACCAAAGGAAACTGTAGAGTCAATGGGAATCTGCTGTGGTTTATGAGGCTCCAAACGAATATGACCCAAAAACGTGCCATGTGCTGGGAATATTGGAATAAAAAAAGAAGAAACTGTCCATTAGCTGTCAGTTTATTCAAAGCTAGATGTGGGGCCCCACTGAAAGTGTATGAAATTATTTCACTGTGTTCTTCCAGGAAAATCTGAATTAGTTGATTAAATGAAACATTTGCAAGCCAATTCTCCAAGGCTTTTGAAACTGCTTCCAAGAGACAAGCAGCACTAAACAGCCAGTGTTCTGCAATTTTGCTCGCTATGGCAAACGATCTATTGGCCTCTGGTATGAGTCAGAAGGAACTTGGGTGGTTAGAGTAATTCTTCAGCTTGAAGAGGTTAGTTTTGTTTGTTTGTATGTTTATTTTCATACATTTCTGTTCTACCTTTCTTCCGTTACAGAACTCAGTGTGGTGTATTGGCTTTGCGTTTCCCTCCTTACAATCAAGAGGTATATACATATGAAATAAAGTACATAGGTGTTCCCATCTAGGCACTGATCAGACTATATCTGCTTAGTTCAGTAAGGTGGCAGGCTCATGTGCCTTCAGACCACAGCTGAGCTATGCTTCCAGGAGGAGCTGCAGTTCTAGGGCTGGCTGTGTTGGCACATGTCGTGGCAGCAGCAGCAGCACTTTCCTGCCTGCCCAGTGCTCTCAAAGCAAAGGGTGAGGCTGGCTGTTTTGGTGATGAAGACATTCAAAAGGGCCCCAGCATCGCGTTACCAAAATACTCTCCTCCTCCCAACTCCAAATTCGGAGTTAGGGAAGGGGCTGGAGATTGTTCCTGAAGTTGCTCTTGGTTTCCACAACTATGGGGTTGGCCCCAGCCGCTCCAGCTCCAAACTTAAGAGCTGGCGAGGAGGGGAAGTGAATGTCCTTGACAAACATGTAAGCTTGTAATTGGGGGAGGATTCTGGCACCCTCAAATTTTGGCTTTGGGACGAAGACCAGCTAAAATCTGTGAACCCTTAAAACAGCAATGAACACAAGTCAATAATATACAATACAAATTGACAGTGGCAACACAAGACCACAGCGTCCCTTTCTGAGTGTGAGCTGAGTGCAGCAACTTATCTGAAAAAGCCACAAGAGCAGATCAGGGATGAACCTCACTAGGGAGGCCATTCTAAAGCCTTGGAGGAATTGCAGTGAAGGCCCTGTAATGATAGTAATAATAATATAGCTATGGGGAAGAAAGATGACTTGAGAATGTTGCTCAGAAAAGTACTGTTTCAACAGCACCTTCTCCAACTTCCACCACCCACTGCCATGGGAGTCTTAAAGCTATAGTGGAAACCACCAGGGCATCCTTTTTGGAAATGACACCATCAGGGTTTGAAATTAGCAGGGCACCAGGTGCATTTTGCACCTAAAGATTCTCTATTTGCGAGCCCAGGTGCCCTTTTTTGCACCTGGCTGATACTCAAGGATTACTGAAATGTAAGTGCTTTGAAGCCTCGAAGTATTTATTAAGGACAGACAATATGTTAAGGAGTTTAACGATAGAGTGTTTTGAAAACTGAAGTATGGTACCAATATTTTTATTGTAAACACCAAATTAAACATGTATTAACAATTTCTAATAAAAATGTGATATTAACAATGTGTCACTTATGTGAATTGCGTATTAGTTCATCCTTTTCAAAATAATAAATAAATCCCTTGAAAATACACCCCAAGCATTCCTTCTGCGCCGCCCACCCCTGTATATTACCTGGTTAATTATCAATCAACTTACTGCTGTTGAGGTCTATAAGAAAAACCCTCTTCAGATGTTTGTGGTAGACTAAGGCAGCATGGACCCGAGAGCATGACTGGTGATCAATGGTGAAGTCGCACAGGTCAGGGTTTCTCCCAAAGAGATAGTATTTCTTTTCATCAATGATCAGTTTCTATGATAAGACATCAGACAGACAGCAACGTAAGGTCACCAAAAGAAGACATTTCCATCATGACTGCTGCTGCTACAGAAGACTATGAGCTATCAGCAACAGAGGGAAGGGCTTATCCATTTTTTATCAGTGCTGCTAGACCAGGCACTCCCAAACTCAGCCCTCCAGCTGTTTTCGGACTACAATTCCCATCATCCCTGACCACTGGTCCTGTTAGCTAGGGATGATGGGAGTTGTAGTCCCAAAACCGGGTTTGGGGATGCCTGTGCCAGGGGAGTGGCCATATTCAGTTACAAATTAAAAATGATGCTCCATGCAGCAATTATGTTTCTTGGTATTGCTATTGGTAAAGATAGAAACAGCTTTTACAAGCTGAAATGGGAACAAAGGATCAGCTTCACTGCTGCTGAAGCCACAAGATGGTTAAAAACTCATTTGTGCCTCTGAGTTATAACCCAGTGTGATCCTCCACACACTGAGCTTGATTACTTCATGGCTTGTTTTGATGTTGCACTTTTTAGACCTAGCCGATCACTAGTTATACCTTTGAACTCGAAACGAGAACAAAGGTAAAGATGGCTTGGTTAGTATCAAGTGCTTAAAAAACCTGTGTGAATTGAACAACATGTGTACTTTGCAACTGACAATTTACAGTGTTGCTGCTTTCAGCTTTGTGGGGCTCGAAAGGTATTCCATCCTAGGGGATGCTTACAGTTCAAACAGACAGGAGCTTAGTTTGGAGGTAAATAGCTCATGTTAATAAGCAGAGATATGGGCAATTCTTGTGTCAACACAGTCCATTCCCTCCTTGGCATGCTACAATTGAACTTGGACCTGGGAGCCCTTCAGCACATCACTTCGTCCTACTTGGCTGTAAAATGGAAATCTCTGGGATTCAGTTACTGTGAAAACTAACACAACCCCCTCAGAACAGCAAAAAATAGGTTTGCCCTTCTAGTTCTGAACTGTCACTGTTAAAAGGTGATGCCAGAAGGAAGCACTGGGTACCAACACCTGCTTCTAAGGTATTTTGGAATACTTGGATGTATAGTGGGTATTCAAGCAAAATGGGAAGCAACTCGGGGAGCTTGCTGAAAGTGCTCATCAGACATTGCGGGAGAGAAAGGGAAAAGGATGCAGGATATTTTATTGCTGTGTTTGATACTTGTGATTATTTCTATAGCTGCCCAGTATTAGAAGTGTGTTCCTGGTTCAGGATAATTTGTTCTGCATCTATTTTCATACCTCAATAAGTTTGTCTCCTTTGACTACATCCAGGTGCAACCCGGGTGGAGGCTTTCCTGCCCTAGGAAACAAAAACAGAAATTTCTGGAATAAAGTTTTGGAATAAAGTCACATTTAGAACCCCTACAGTTAAACATTGATCTGAAGTCGCCATAAAAACAAAATCCAACTCTCATACTTTTTTTTCTTAAGCAATACGTTAACCATAAATGCTGCAACACACTGAAATTAGATAGATGGAAAACCTGGACTTTAACACAGGAAATTGGTGCAAAAAGTATGAGCTGAAGTGAAATTAATAGTCAGCACCTTTAGGACACTGCAACGTACATGGGTCTTCAGACAATGTATAGTATGGCACTACCATAAGACGAGATGCTGGTCACTAGCTTACATGGCTCTAAAGTGGAATAGATTGGGCCAGGCCTACTCATGACTATTGGTAACAATAGTGACCAGAATCTGCATTAAGAGAAGAGCCATAGCTCAGTGGCAGAGCACACACATTGCATGCAAAAGGGCCCAGGCTCAATTCCCAGCATCTCCAGGTAGGGCTGGAAAAACTCCTGTCTGAAAGCATGGAGAGCTACTGCCGGTGAAAGTAAACCAGGGATGGGGAACCAGTTACCTCTACGCATTGTTGAACCTAAATTCTCATAATTCTGGATCACTGGCCATGGTAGGTGGGGCTGATGGGTATCCAACCATATCTGGTGGTTCTCTATCCCTGAGGTGGGCAGAGCACTGGTCTCAGTGTAAGGCAGCTTCCTTTGATACTGCATACTAGCTGGCCTTTCGCCTGATCCAGTCGGGCTTTGCGCATACCTTCAGTGGAGTAAGACCTACTGGCACACCCCTTTTGATAAGAACTCCTCTACAGTAATGGATATCTCATTTAAGCAATTTAGTATGGAAGAAAACAAAAACTGTGTTTGCAAACACTTAAGGTTTTCTGTGTTATTCAGAAGTCATTATACTTCATTTAGAGGGGCTTGTTTGTAATAGTGGCTAAGAGAGTGAGCTACAAATTGGGAGTTCCCCATTCAAATCTGCTATGAAGTCACTAGGTGTTTCCGCCTCAGTGTCTCACACCATCTACAACATGGCGCTTGTTTGTAATAGTGCAGGCGTAGGCAAACTCGGCCCTACAGATGTTTTGAGACTACAATTCCCATCATCCCTGACCCTGTTAGCTCATCCCTCATCCTGTTAGCTAGGGATGATGGGAGTTGTAGTCCCAAAACATCTGGAGGGCTGAGTTTGCCTATGCCTGTAATAGTGGCTAAGAGAGTGAGCTACAAACTGGGAGTTCGCCATTCAAATCTGCTATGAAGTTGCTAGGTGTCTCACACCATCTATAACATGGGGATAATAATATTCACTTTACAACAGAAGTGAGGAATTGGGTCTGGCCAGTGGGCCGAATTCTTATTTCTTCCAAACCTTGCCAGCAAACTTTGGCAGGTGGGCGCAGCTGCCCACCTGCCAAAGTTCAAAGGGGCTCACTTTGACCACCATTACAGTGGAGCCCCTTTGAAGTCCATTTGTGGGCATTGTATGAATTCAAACGGCACCTGCACTTGGACAAAGTGGGGCTCGCGGATCAAGGAGCCCCATTTGCAAAGCAACAACTGGGATCTCACATCAAGTTCTCAACTGTTCCTTTGTAGCCACATCTTTACCTGTCTCACACTTGACATCTCACACATTGACAGGTGTGGGGCAGGTGGATGTAGTTTGGGGGAAACGGCTTTGTTAGGCCTAATTAGTTCCATGATCTGGAGATTCCTTGCCCCTTGCTTTATAGGGTATTTGTAAGGATAACAAGATAATGTATATGAAGTGCTTTGAACACTCAAAAGCAATACAAGGTCTTATTAGCTTAATTTTTTCAGAGTCCATTACTTAGGTTTTCTCCATCAGAAAGATGAAGCTCACTCAGTGCATGTCACAATGCCTTAGGATCACCAGGGGATGTCTTATACTGAGTCAAACCATTAGTCCATTTAACTCAGTATTGTTAACACTGGCTGGCAGTGATTATCCAGTTTCAGGCAGGGGGTTCTTCCAGTGTATTTGGAGATGCCAGGGGTTGCACGTGGGACATTCTGCATGCAAAGCATTTCATGCCCAATCTGTGCCAAATATGTACTAGAACTCACTGCTAAATAGTTAACTGCTGGAGAACAATACCCAGGGGCATTGTTCCTCTGTGTGGCAGATAGAAGCAACCATATGAACTTACCTGAGCCCCAAGGTTAGCATCAGAGGCCCTCCTGTCATTAGTTAAAATTCAGACTGGTGGGTAGAGAAAGGTCCTTCTTGGTGGTGGTGACATGACTGTGCAGCTCTCTTCCCAGGGAAATCCTACAAGTCCACTCCCTTCCCATTTTTAGATGGCCTTTTAGAATTTGTTTTTATTGTCAGGCTTTTTAGGACTGGTTGGTTTTTTGCTGATTAGATTTTTATACTGCTGTTTTTGCTGTGCGAAACTGTAATTTTTATTTATTTATATTTCCTGTTTTGTGAGCTGCTTTGGAAAAATAGTTTTTAAAGACAGAAGAAAAAGCATGTAACAACAAGGGTGGGAAAATATTACAATATCCTTCCACAGAAAAAGATAAATTGGAACTTGATTTTATGAAAAATATGTCATCTATCTTCCACTCACTATAATTCTTCCTTCTGTCATTAAAAAAAGAGTGACACAGTGGATAGCTCCAGCTATAATTAGCACGGAAGGTAAAACTTTGCTAAGTCACAACCCAGAGAGCTCTTCTGATGATTTAGCAGCCCCGTCATCATAAAGGAAGATGTGTTCATTAGACTCTCAAAGGATATTAATTATATAATTCATTGTTTAACCAAAAACTGAAACATGACATCTGTACCAAAAGATAAACCTTTGTGGGCAGTTACCAAAATCCTTTCACTGTGAACATATATGACATACTTCCAGTCCTGTCATCAAAACCTGTCCTTCCAAGACCAGTTTTGGCAAAGTGGATTGCAGACCACATTACACTACACCTTCTGTTTTGGAGGGAGGAAGAAACTTAACCTCTAAGTCACTTTTGTATGTATGTATATATTAGGATGAAAAGGGCATATTCTATAACTCAAATGCATTCCAATGTGTTATACTACAAAAACTCATCCTTTCCTTTCAGTCCTTCAGCATAGTTTCAGACAGCTGGGGCAAGCACTATGACCAGAGTGACCACTGCTTTTTGTCATAAAATTTCTTACTCAAAAACAAATTCCCAGAAAACACAGGTGCAGTTACCTACGTAACTCCTAGAATTGGCACAGAAGAAAATTGTTTCTGTATGAAGAAGAAACTGCAGGACACACACACTTAGTAGGCTCAACACCCATTGAAGCAGAATACTGAACAAGCAAAATGAATGATCCATTTCCAGCAGGGAGTAATTCCCCCAAAGAGACATTTTCTTTTGCTTCTGCAACCCACAATACTAACACTTTTAAAAAAAAGTTTTCTGAATTTTAGACATACTTGCATGACCTAGTTCTCAAATAAAACAAAGAATTTCCCTAGACACCTAGGTTCAATGAGCATGTAAACACCTCAACAAAGACAGAATTCACAGTGCTGGCCAGTACCTGACAGCGAAAAACACACATAGGCAATACTGAGAATATATCCCTTAGATGCAGGTCACTGTGTACATCTTTCAACACAACTCCAGAGAGCCCCAGGTTTCATGCTTTGGTTAATCACCCCAGCCATAAACATGACCTGCTACTCAGACCTTAACAAACCGTCATTCCTCTTTGCAATAAGGTTGTCTCTCCTCCAAAGCATTGCAGCTACGGGATCAAAATGGGCCTCTGCGCAGGGGCACCCAGCCACAAATGCTTAACGTGCAGATCAAACATGACTAGAAGCACTCACTCCCATATTTCCGAGTTTAGCAGTACTGAATGAAATTGTTTTATTAGGGAGGCACGCTCAGTGATAAAACGGGTCGTTTCCCCCTTGCCTTCCAGGCGCAGAAATACCCTCCCTTCACTGAGAGACAGGCACTCTGCTCATGTTCAGAGACGCCCTTTTAACTCCACACAGCCGTGTAAGAAATACGTTCTCTGTCCATGCTCAGAAGCACCCTCCGTGGGTTTTAAAAAATTGATTTTTTAATATATATTAAATATATACAGGTGCATAACATTCCAGGGCTCGTAGCACTTTCCCGGTCCTTCCCCCGCTTGCAGGGGCTGCTGCACCCAGGCCCACTCCCCGCTTCATGATGCCGCTCCCGTCTCCCCGGGGGAAATATAGGCCCTTCTGCACGGCGGGACCCTTTCCCGCTCCACAGGCCCCCGCCCTCACCAGGTCGGGCAGTCAAAAAGTGGGATGATCCCGCCACTGCCGCCGCCGCCGCCGCCGCCACCACCGGCAGAGTTCGCGTTCGCCGCCATCTTGTGACTGCCCCCATTCAGCTGGGCGCGGGGCACGCCGGGAAGCTGGAAGACCCGGCGGGCGGGAGGCGATCCCGGGATGCACCGCGGCGAGGCGGGTGTGTGGAGGAGGGAGCAGCGCGGGTCCTGTCTGGTCTGGTGTAGAGAAGCTCGAGCGCGGCGTTGCGTAGCGACGTCAAAGCGACGGTACGAAAAGCGCGGGAACCTGGCGGCGCGCTTAGGCTTCAGCTCCGATGTCTGTCAGTTGCATGGGATGCCGCGGCGGTGGCGGCCATGTTGACGGCAGAAGTCCAAACGGCCCAATGCGGAGCGCTGGGCTTCGTCTCATTCCTCAACTCGGCCCGCTCCTTAACCGCAATCTGCAGGCTTCACTCTCATTTTCCTCCCCTTCACCTATTTTTGATGTGTAATTCATTTCTTACTGTTTTACAGATGGCATAAGCACATTACACATAAAAGGGCAAGAAGCGTCGTGATGCACGTTATCAATCATTGCATTAAATTATCTAACTTTTTGTAACACTGGCATCTCCTGAGCAAGATTTTGATAAAACTATTAGCTCTAATCCATTGGTTCCCAGTTGCTGATGACCCTGTGCATATTATCCATTTCCACTTTTCTTTTTTTTAAAAAAACCTCACAGAATGAGGCATACACTATATCAGGAACAGCATTTCAGAAGTTCCTGTCACTTGTTTTAAAAACTACTTTATTATGATGCAAACTTCGAGACACAAATTCACGTCAGAAGCATTAACTATAAAATTTATTAAATTATATTATGCGCCTCCTTCCAAACGAGTCCATTATAGCAAAAACTAGCAGCATAATAAATTATCGGAATGTCAAAGACTTTACCCAAAGACCGTTGTTTTCTCCAGGCATTGAAAGTGATTTGATCCTTGCATTTAGGTCTGAGCTGAAGAAAATACACAATGTCAAAACACTTTTAAAAAATGTTTATTGACAGTTAAATGGATGGAATGATGGAGCAGTAGTGCAAAGAAAGATGTGCAACTGAGGGCATCAATCTTCTCCAGCGCCAACTTTCACAGTTTAGTAATTTCAATAAGTAAAATGTGAAAAAGAATAAATAGTGAGTGTGTCAGTAAAAAGATTTACAATTCTACCCAAGAAATTGCTACAAGTCTATAAACAAGTCAACTTTTCAGCCTTTTTTTACATCAGTTATCCTGCAAGAGTGGAATAGACCTAAGAGCTCTACCCAGCAATTCAGAGCAGAGAAAAGGTCTAGGTCAGATCTCTCAGCCAAAGGAGATAAGTAACGTTCCTAGCCTGCAAAGGTGAAAATCTTCTCTTGGAAAGACAGATTTGCCATAGTTGCTCACAAAATGTATAACTATTTTTCTATGCCACCTCCATTTTTTACCCATTACAGGCTCTGTGCTGTATTTTTTACGTGCTGCAAATGTATAATATATGGGCTTAGAGGTACAAGTTGGGAAGACAAGAGTAAATCAGCCCACCATCAAATACAGCTTCATTAGGCAACAATACATTTGGACACACTGCTAAATAATTCACTGTCACCACAAAAATGGATCAAGGAGAAAACCTCTTACTGAATACTAGGTACAAATATCTCTAGCTCAGAAAAGTAATCACGGAGTACATTCTCAGTTCCAAATGCAAGTGACCAAAACATTTTTCATGGTATACCATTAAAAAAGATGGGAGATGTTTAAAGTTCTCTTGAGAAGTTTAAAACAAAGGCTACTGTGTAGCTTGGACTTTTAATCACAAGACTACCATGCTGCAATGAAGAGCAACTTCTGGAAGTTTCAAAAGTGGTATACAAGGCAGCAGAGGAACTGAAAAAGAGTTGCAGCTCACCGCACACTCTTAAAGCAAATCTCTGGATCACAGCAACAAATTCATTGGAGAGTTGCTTAGTTAGTGAGATTCTGGTGTTCTCAGAAGTTATTCCTATGCAAGTCGCTTACAAAAGCAGTATGTATCTTTAAAAAGTTAAATTTGTAGTGCATGTTGTCAATTAACAGGTTACCGATCACACTCTCCAACACTTTATATTCAGGACAGCAATAGTATAATAAACAAAAAAACCCCACAAGTTTGATTACATAAAATAATTTTACATTAACTGATAAATACTGTCTTCATGGTTCACTAAATCCAATAACTAGTTATCTTCATGTTAGTTTCTATATATTATAATTACTAGAGGAAAACCAGTTTGTGTTTCATCTCCTCTCAATCAATTCATTCCACAGGGTTTGTCTACTTGTTTTCCCTTTGGGGAGGAAAACAACAACTCTGCAATTCATTCAGTTCAACATAAGGGCTTCATTTTGATGTCTGCCAGATAATAAGTCCCAGGATTAGAACAGCCACAGACAGACCAAGAATCAGGATACAGATCTTCTTACGAGATTTCTTCTATTAAAAGAAAACAAATAGGGAAAAATCCATTTACTCCGGGAAGATGGTAAGAAAACAACATTCAGCTCATTAAAATGTGTACATTAGGAAGGTGGGATGTGTTTGGACGCAATACTTAACCAAAGAGAAAAGGAACAAAATATCAACAAGAAGAGGGCAACAACAGAAATTGTCAAAAGAGTGCTTAAACAATCAAGGCTGAATATTTAACATGTATTTAAAAGGAAGCAATAAAAATGTAAAGAGATCCCTGACCATTAGGTCCAGTCATGACCGACTCTGGGGTTGCGGTGCTTATCTGACTTTATTGGCTGAGGGAACCATCGTACAGCTTCCGGGTCATTTGGCCAGCATGACTAAGCCGCTTCTGGCAAACCAGAGCAGCGCACGGAAACGCCATTTACCTTCCCGCCGGAGCGGTACCTATTTATCTACTTGCACTTTGACCTATTTTTGAACTGCTGGGTTGGCAGGAGCAGGGACCGAGCAATGGGGGCTCACCCCGTCGCGGGGATTCGAACCGCCGACCTTCTGATCGGCAAGCCCTAGGCTCTGTGGTTTAATCCACAGTGCCACCCGTGTCCCTAAAAGGAAGCAATAGAAGGTACAAGTTTATTGCTAGTGGTGTTGACTGAGAGAAGCAACCAGGTAGATTTGTGCACAAAGTGGGGCTTTCCCCCTTCTCCTTTTCATTAAGGCTCCATACTGCATTGAAAGCTCCTTTGTAACTCCCCAGTTTAAAAAACACCAGCAGGTTTCAGCATATGATAAATAAAATGCTGCTGTTCAGAAAAAAAGATGAAAATGCCTGTTCATGCATAGGTTGCTCTGTGCACATTTCTGAATTGCTAGCAATGTAATAATCACTGCTGTCAGATAAAAAATGCTTTATTGATAGGTGTGGGGATATTGGCTTATTTTGCTTCTGCATTTTTAACATAGGGAAATTTTCTGAAATGAGGGAAGAGGCTACCAGAGCCTTTTCAGTGTTGGTGCTTCAGTTATGAAATGCTTGCTCGACATCACTCTTTCATAACTCCAGTGCCAAGCAAAGATACCATTTTCTTAAGTCTTTTAAGCTCAGTGTCTCATGGCGGGCTTCCCCCCTTGTTTTATTCTACTTGAGATTTACAGTTTAGTTGTTTTTATAGTTATTTGTCATTTTAATTACTGAGTATTATTGTAAACCACACACAAAATTTTATTAAAGGGCGGTACATAAATATCTGTAATAAATATGTCATTGGCCCATGTATCATTTGCACTTTTCATGTAGCTTTAACATTAATATTTTAAGATGGTGCCACACGGTCCGGGAGATAGAAATAGAATGTGTTAGAAATTCAAGAGAGGACAGGACACAGTCAAGTTGGTAGAATGCTGGTGTACATAAGGTCCCGGGTTCAACAATAGGCAATTCTAGCTTTCCACCACTCTGTTACAGGTCCTCATATATAGACTTCAGCTGTGCTTACTGCCTCTAGATTGTGCAAAGGGCAAATTCACTGGGAAGAATCTCTACATTAAAAGCTATGCATTTTTCCATCAGTTTGAATTTCAAGGTGTCACAAGGAATTGAAAAAGAGAAGTATGTAGATACCATTTTCCTTTTGTTTTAGAAGAACCATGGGTGGTATCCAATATTAGAGCCAGCTCACTGAAATTAATGGGCAAGACTAACTTAGATCCATTAATTTCAAAGGGTCTTCTCTGAACAGAACTTAGCTGGAATCCAATCCATCGGTTTCAAGAGGCTTTGCTTTCTCTTTTCTGAAGAAACTTAGCAAGACTGATTCTGCTCCCACCTCCCTTCCTTTTAAAGTGGTTGTGCAGACATTGTTACCTGATAATAAGCGGCTCTTTGTAACTGGTCATTGGCACTTTCCACGTGGACTTCTGCATTTTCTACATTTGCTTCTATACTATCTATAGGGAAGAAGAGCGCATACAGATGTACAATTCTCTTACAACAGCCTGTATATATAACAACAACAGCCTGTATACCGGTGATTGGGAATCTTGTTCTGTCGAGGGCTCCATTCCCGCAGGAGTAACCTATGGAGTGGTGGTGGGTGGGGCCAGAGTTAAACTCTGAATTTTATGAAATACAACTAACTAACTAACTAACTAACTAACTAACTTGGATGGGGTCACTTGCTTCTCTTCCCATCACCCTTCCTGCTTGCCTGGTGGGCTGGCAGGGCAGGGAATGCTCACCTTTGCCAGAGGTCAGGCAATGCTGGCAGAGAACTCCTCACCCAACCCTTCCATTTGCTCCATCTGTTTTCATTTTTTTTGCACCATTTTGATCTTCCTCGCCTTTCTATTCTCCTTCCACCCACATGAAATGAGACCAAGGGACACAGCTTTCCCACCCCTACTATTCAACATTGCTATAATGAGGGTTGCCATACGTCCAGAATTTCCTGGACATACAGCAGTCGGAAGCAGCGTCTGGGTGGAAATTGGGAAAATGTCAGGAAAATCCGGATGTATGGTAACCCCAACAACTTTTGTGTCCAGGTTTTCACTTTTTGAAATAAAGCCTGCTTAGTCAGTATATAAAATTGTTTTATCATAAAAATCACAGGTGCTGTGAGCCCTGATATACTGTGTCTCATAAACCACTGACAAACTACTACTGGCTCATTTTCAAAAGGTATAGCGTGAACAAGTACTTTAGGCCCCACCTTCTGAAGTGGTAAAAAATGCCTCTATTTTGCCCAGTTAAAAAAAAAAGATATATTTGATAAAAAAATGATATATTTAGAGCACACTGCCTGGCACAAAGAACACTCAATTTGTTTCAAAGATCTCCAATATGAATTCTCAGCTAGTAACACACCATAGGCTGAACATATAACCATAAGCATCCATAAAAAGTTGCACAATCAGCAATTTGGAGGGAAACTGTCATAGCAAACACAGGTATCATCTTACCAATCATGTCTCCCTGATCATGGATCATCATAGCCAAATCTTTAAATATCTGGTTCACATCCAGGATATCTGCCTGAAAGGAAGAAGGTCATGAAGAGTTACTCTCTCCAAACTGCATGTTTACAGAACCCATTTGAAAAAGTAACACAAATGGACATCCACTCTACTATGGTTTAGATCTAAATAGCAACACCCACATGATGAGGCTTTCCTGCCCACTTTTCTGCTATAGTAGTTTGATCCCCTGAAAAGTGAACCCTGGGAAACTGTCTTAGTATTATTTACAAACCTTTGAGATGACATAGTTTATAGGGTGTATAAAAATGCCAAAAATTAAAATTACATTTTTATTTTTGGATCAGAGTCCTCACATCCCTTTGAAATGAAACATTTACAACCAGATTTTCCAGAATTTATGAAGAGGTCTCTGTCTTCAAAACTTGGATGAGTTTCTACAACTTATCCCCCGTTCAACACCAAAGAAACATCATTGGCTCCATCTGTCTGGTTCCTATATTCCAAAGTGTGGCTTCTTGTCCACCTGACCTGCTTATACCTCCTTCAAGCAGATCTCCTTCCTTTTCCTAGTAGCTCCTACATTTGTTTCCAGCCTGGGATAGCCACATCCTTCACTCCTCCCTTTCAGCAACTTCAAGAGAGTCACAGTCTATGTTTTCTGAACACTTGCCCCAATCTTTGATTGTGTATATACTAGGGGCGTGTGATAAATTTGTGATAAGTATTTCTACAAGGCAATACTGTATACCGGTGAAGAAAAGGTTGAGACTTGACAGCTTCCCAGGGGGTAGCTCAGCTGAACCGATACTTTACAGATACTTTGCCCCAACTGTCAGGACTTCAAAGTGCAGTGCAGGGTTGTTTGAAAAGCAGTGTGGGACTGCTTGCAAAGGGGCTTTCAAACCTCACCCCACCCAATTGATCTTTAAACCTGTAGCTTTCAGAGGTTCAAAAAGCAGCATGGAACTCTTCTGCTTTGGTTGTATTCACCCATTCCCAACGGGGTACTGGAGCATACAGTTAATGCAGAATCAAACACCACCACGCCGCATATCCGATGATTGGCATGTGGACATGGTTTCCAAAAAAATGGCCCCATGAGCCAAATTTTACCCCCTGGCAGGTCAAGATTCCTGTGGGTCAGAGGTTCCCCACTGCTGAGTTACAGCATATCCCAGTATGCAATTAAAGAAAATACAGATGGGACCAGTGTGGTTCAGAAGAACCTTGAAGTCCTCGCTCAGACCTATTTAAATACAACAAAGCGATTTTTAAAACTTTGCATCTGGTTCAAGTCCTAATCCACTCACCTCCAACTGCCTAATGGCAGTTTCTCTCTCCTTAATTAGTTCAAGATCTTGTTCTGTTATTGCTACGTCTTCCTCTTGAGACTGCATCTGATTCCACTCTTCATTGCTGCAGGGAGAATGCTACATTACAGTCTGCTATTCCAATTATTACTGAATACTCACTTGGATTTTCACCTAAATACCTGATTTGTATTAAAGGAGGGAGAGTGCTCTCCAAATAATGAATCACTTACCTATTTCACAATTTATTGCAAAAATATTTGTCTGTTTTTATTCGTTTCTCCAATGAAAATTCCTCTGCTCAGATTGTGAGTCTACTACTCCAGAAAAATCTGAAGCTGTTTTTATAGGTATTTTATTGATGTATTTTTGCCACCTAGGTCTCAAAAGCTTGCAGACATCATCCAAAAGTGAATTAAAATACATATACTGGCAACTGTATGCATGCTAATAGTTCATTGGGACGGAAAGTACCAAGAAAATAATTTGAAATGTCCTATGACATAGAGAGTCAGAGTTTTCTTGCAACTCTGCCCCCAACAGTCAAATGTAAAAATAATGTTGGTAAAAGTCAGGATCTGTATTTATACTTAAGTGCAACAGGTCTGACTGAGATGTTACAGCTCAGTCATAGTTTGACAATCAGAGCTGTGTCCAAGACTGGCATACTCCCTCCTAACCCTCCCAAATTACCTCTCTCTCCTCCTGGTTTGCGTTAACAATTACTTGCTCAAACCAAGATGCCATGAACAAGTGCTCACAAACCAGTTTGCTTCTAAGCCAGAATCAAGCCATGGTTCAAACTCAATTTCCAAAGTCTGGATACAAACCATGGTTCAGGTCTTGGCCGTCATTGATGCAAACTGGGAAGTAACTGAGGGAATCAGAGAGCATATCAAGGGAGCACACCGGCCTGACATCTGAAATGGGCCATTTTTGTTCTGATTCAAGAGTAAGAAGCTTATGTACTATTGGAACACATTGTTAATTCACCAATGCCTGCGTTTTCTTCCTGTTCCCCACCCATTTTTCCCCAAGTCAAGAGATATGATTGCATTTGAAGAGATAAAAATGATTTGTCACTTTAAAGAAGGAAACATTACCTGTCAAATGAGACCAGCTGTTCTTCCCTGGACCTGTCATCTCCCTGGAAAAAAGAATTTAGTTCTCATCAGTCAACAGGGTAAGGTTTGTACTAAGTAGGCTGGAGGATGTGATGAAACACTGAAGCATTATAATGCCTGATCACTATCAGTATTGTCTTCATGTCCTGCTGATTTCAATGGGCAGGACAAAGAACGATAGATTAAAAGGCTTTGTGATAGTCAAGAGAAGATAACTTGTTTTTAACTAAAAGATTTTAAGGTTGCCTTTCAAACTAAGCTTTCAAGGTGGCTAATAACCAGTACAGGAAGTTGGGTGTTTTTTGTTTCTAAAAAACACCAATAACTTGAACAGAGCAAAACTAAATAGGAAGGGATAGTGATCTCATCAGTCAAGCCCTCTGTTGCATGGCATGATCACTCACTATAATTAATCCTCTTAATCCTGTGTGTGCCACAAGTGTGTGCAAGGGAAACATATGCAATCCAGAGTCACTACTCACATGACTAGGAGTATTGCTTCCTGTCCTTAAATATGGGAATTAGTCAGACTCCTATCTACTCACCCAACTTGGCCAATGCTGATCTCAATGCTAAAGGAGGGAGAAACTCCCCAATGCAGGGGAGAAACCATTTTAATGCAGTGTTTTGGAAGAGTTTTAGTGGGAGCAGGAACCTTACTCAACATTAAAAAATACAGATAGGAGAATTCGCCTAATTACTGTGGTCCAAGGGGTGGCTTTGACTCATAGTCCCAGGAAGTAACCGTCTCTCAGCAAAGCACTTACCCTGGTAGGCTTCCCAGATCAATACAACACATCAGAAGTCTGTTCTTGGTAGGATGACCTACCAAGGTATGATGCCCTTGGCTGATTAAACAACCTCTGACCTTTAAAATTTGTTTGTGGCAGGGGGTGTCGTTGTTGTTGTTGTTATATGTATTGCCTCCAAGTGGGAATCATGGTGTATTCTGAACACACTTCAACTATATTTTGGTACTGTGTTTGCTGAAAGAGTAATCTCAACCTCACAGAATAGGCAGAGTATAGGATCTGTTATGAACCCTAGCTAAAACCAGGGTCAAGAACTGTCATGTTTACAGGATACAATGCAAAACATTTAAATGCTTAAAAAGAAACATTTGAACGGAGCCTGTAACAGCCTTTTTCTTTAGGAGAGGCTTGGCTGACAAACTTACAGAAAGACGAGAACCAGCTCTTGCCCGGGCAACAGTCTCCTTTTCTTTTTCAGACACTCTTCTTTGCACTGCTTGAAAGTTATTTAAGGCTGCGGAAAAGTCATTCATTAAACGTTCCTTCTGAAGTTTCTGCTGGCGCTAGAAAACACAAATTATGTCCATGGTTTATTGTGTAGAACAGCAAAAAGGAGCATCCAATAACAAAGAGAATGTATATGCCTTATTTCTACCTTTTATGGATTCTGTTTGTAACAGTAATCCAACAGGATTCCCAAGGTGGAAATAACACCTTGTTCCACAAATCAAAGTACAGCTTCACAAACTGTGAGGGAGGAGACAAACAACCCACAGCATTTCCAGTACATGTTTCTGGGTCTATACTGTAGTTTATAGGTATCTGACAACAGAAGTGCAACTGAGCAAAGTGGATTAAGGCTACAATCCTAACCTCTGGCTATGCTTAATCAGCCCGATTGCTCATACCAGCTCAATAGCTCTGGTCTAACGTTTGGGCAGATGTGTGCATTGAGGTGCTCCTCACCAATAGAACTCCCTTGCTGATGTTGGAGCTTCTCCCCTAGACAAAGCTGGTGAAGCCCAGCAGGGCAGGGTGGAAGGAGACCTCCGCTCCATCCAAACCCCCTCCAGCACAGCATATCAAGGGCTTGGATTCCTTTGCCCAGCCTCCATTCCATCTTCCTTTGAAGTTAATGGGAAACATATTTATTTAACTTTTTTTGCCACTCCATAGACAACTTGTCTTTTGTTTGCTGGTGCAGCAGTGAGCAAAAAGGCAAACTACTTAAGAAGGTTCTACAGAAGCTGTAGGCAGGAACGGGGCAGGGAAGTGAAAGAGGAGTTTCAGCTGACCATCATCGCAATGCTACTTGGGTGATAATCTCTCTTATTGTTTATTGGCATTACACACTGAAATAGAAGCCCCTCACTTTCAGCTGTGCTACCATTTGATATGACATGGGGAAGTTCATCAATAGGTCATAGTTAAGGAGAAGTGATTTCCCCATTTAACCTCTTTCTCCCTTCCTCTGTGGTTTGCAAAGCAAAATAATACAGAAGTGGATAAAGCCTTGTTACACACAAGCAGAGGTACACAGGCAATGCACAGGCAGTCTTAAAAGCTGGCCTCTTAACTTTAGTATTAGCCCATGTGCTGAATCTTCCTATTATCATTTCAAACACTTCTCTGCACTGTGTCTTGCCCACAGCTAGTCACCTCATCTGCTTGTCAGGTGTTGAGGAGAGCGGCAGATCTTGCTTGTTATTAGATACCCAGAGCATCTCATATCTGCTGTAGGCAAATACCAGTCTGCATTTATGGCTCGATATATGAGCATTAGCAGCCTGGGAAGGGAAAAGAACTGGCCTAGATAACATCCAGCTTTAGACTAGCATTTAGAGTCCTAAAATTGAGTGTTTACATCCATTTCATGCACTAGCAGATACTGAAAGATTCCCTTGCCTTCAACCATCTGTTGTTTCCTCACTCACTACAGCAGATGGAAATGAGGGATTAACCCTCTTCCCCAGAATACTAATTAAATTCCAATGGAAAAACCACCATGTGCCAGTAAGTTGCAGATATAAAAAGTTCAGCCTTTAATTTAGGGATGGGAAACCTGTGGGTCTCTCCATGTTGCTGCATTACAATCTCCATCATTCCTGACCATTGCCTATGCTGGTGGCTGAGGTCCAGAAGTTCACCATCCCTGCTCTAAATGGACCTCACTCACCTTTACACAGTATCCTACACATCCCATCAAAACAATGATGTTGGTATTCCATTAAAAACATCACTAATATCGCCATTATCAATAAATAAGCTTTCCTTCTGATCTATCACAGCACAGAAGACTCACATACCTGTTCCGATGCAGATAAGGGGAGTGGCAGGGAGCCCAGCTCCTTCAGGTATTCATTGGTCTCTTTGGCAAGCCGGTTTGCTGTGTTCTGCAACTGCTGTCTATGAAAAAAGAATGCATTCTTCAGCTTTGATTTCTAGACTCTTCAAAATGGAAGCTTGAGCACATAAACAGGAACTGTGCTACCCACAAATCTAATTTTTCATTCACTCGGTTATGCAGCAATTTAGGACAGCCACATGATTCTTGTTGGGTGCCTCCCAATATTAAAATTTCATTTCCCCCAGAAGTGAATAGACATTCCTTCCACATAAGCATTTCTAGTCTCTTTGGTATTAACAAGTTGTACAGCAGTTTGTTACTGTGTCCAATGGCCTACAGATGCAGCCACATGAGATGGGGAAGTCTTGATGTAGAATGGGCAGTTTTTTAGACTGCAGGTGGAGAATCACATTCATGAATGTTCTGCTACATTAGCCATGCTGGCAGAAGCTGATGGGACTAACAGTCCAACAGCATCTGTAGATTCCCCATCCCTGCCCTATATGAACTTACCCAAAGTAGTGTACTAGCACAACAGGCAGCAGTCTGGGCTAGAACCCCTCTCCTTAAAATACTATAGCTATTTTATTTTGTGGGATACATGAGCAGGAGAGAGTATTAAAAAATGCTATGCCTCCCCTTGCAGACTTAAGTGGCATCATCTCTTCAACCAACCACATTCTACTGCCCATGCAGGATATTCAAAATTTATCCAGGTATTTGGGTTTGCCATTGTAATGTGCACTTTAAGAACTGCTCAGGTCATACGTACAGGTTTTCCTGCAGTTTGCTGGAGTCCTGCTTAGTTCCCAGCTGACTCATCAAGTTCTTTATCTGAGAAGCTGTGGAAGCAAAGTTGATTGTGTGTTATCATTGAGCATAAAAGTTCTCCTCTAAGGCGGTATTGCCAGGGGGAAAAAAACATTGCTCAAATCATAGCCTGATCCTAACTATAATTACTTGAGGATAGGTTACATTCATTTCAGTGGTGTGTTTAGCCTAAAGCTTCGAAAGGAATTTCAAGGGGATTTCACTATTTTCAGAAGGAGACATTCTTTGGGGCAACACAAAGTTGTCTTTCAATGAATTAATTAAAAAAATCTAACAGACTCTTGTTATGACTGTAGAGAGTACTGGAAGAAAACTTCAATCGATTAAAAAATTACTTCTGAAATCACTACATGTCAGCAATAAGTGACAAAGTACAAAGCAGCAATAAAGCAAGTAAGTGATAGTGTAAAGGTTAAATCTAAAATACAAAGGGAGGGAGGTTGGGGAGAAGAAGACAGACGCACTTACTTGGGAGGCCCCATTGTAGCCTTCACTGACCTAGTGCTCTCTAGGTACCTTGGGGTACAACTCATATCAGCCCCAACCAGCACAGCCAACAACCATGTTCAGCCAACATGGCCAATGGGGGTTGTAGACCCAAATAACTGGAGAGCATCAGATTAATAAATGATATCCCATTGAATTCAACGGGACTGACTTCTCGTAAATTTCTGTAGGAATGGGCAGGAAGTCTTTCTTTGGAACTTAATATTAATATATATTTCAGTGACTTCCTTCCTTTTTTCTTGTAGAAATTAGCAACTTTTTGAAAGTCGAATTGAGATGAGGTAGAGACAGGTCCAAAGACAGAGACAGGAAGAGAACTATTCTGCATTCACATTTCAAAACTGTTCAGTCCCAGGTTGATGCTTTTGGCCTTATGTCAGTAAACCACAGAACAGATAATTAAATCAGACATAATAAACACCTTCTGAGAGTTATAAGCAAATACAGTATATATAGTACTAACACTCACGGCTTGCATGTGCTAGGTTGTGAACATGATGAGATCAAGCTAGTCTGTAACAATGCTTAAATAAAGCCCAAAAATATTAAAAATCTTGCAATTGTGAATAACTTGTGCAGAATCACAGAACAGTTGTCTTGAATATTAGTCTGGCAGAGCATGCACATTTGTCTGTGTTTCAGTGTTATGTGGACAAATCTCTATGAACCCAAGCAAAGTGTCATGCTCGCATGCTGCTCCCTCCCATCTTGTGGCTTCATGGGATGGGAAGCATGCAAGCCTAACACTTTGTTTGTGCTCACAGAGTCTCATCAAACCACAGTTTAGCATTATGTGCAAACTGGGCCACAGCTTCCTAATCAATTAGCTTCAGAGTGTGGCTACAGTTCAGCTACAAGTCTGCTCAGAAAATGTGGATTATCTAGGCCAATTTCAGTCCAGCTTCAAGTCCAGGTATAACACCTAAAGTGCACTAGACACCTAGGTGGCAGAAGGGCAGGAGGACGACAACCACGCTGGTTCTCTTACTCTCAGCAGCTTTTGATACCATCAACTACAGTAAACTCCTTGAGTGATTCGGTGAGTGGGAAGTAGACGACACCATGTTACGGTGGGTCTGCTCCTAGTACTAGGACTGTTTCCTGGGAACAGCATCAGGCAATTGTTGCTCAATGCCGTTGAAGTTGACCTGTGGTTTCCTACAGGGTTCAGTTTTGTCCCCCTTGCTGTTTGACCCCAAATGGAGCCACCCAGTGTTCAAACTCCCATTGTTCTAGGCACATTTTGCACCAGGGAATTTCATTAGCGCGAGTAGTTTCTTAGCTCTGGGTGCAATACTGCGCCTAAGATTTCAGATTAAAAATGCAGAGTGGAAGGAAAGGAGGACCTTTTTCTGCCTCAAGCTGAACACCTTAACCTGATCTTATATCGTTTTATTGTGATATATTGCTTGGTTTTTGTGTGCCTTGGTAATAGCTGCTTTGGGCATTTTTTGATAGAAAGGTGAGAAACATATGTAACAAATAATTTATTTACTAAAATATTTATACACCATTATTTATATTAAAAAATCAGAGTGGTTTACAATATTAAAAAATAAAACATGGGATGCATCTGGGGAAAGGGCAATTGTCTTTTTTCTAGCAGACTTCTCATGCTCCCAGTCATGAACTACAGAGGCAAAATGTAACCTCTGGAGGTTGTTTTATATATATACCTACCAATATCAAAGAGACACAAATGTTACTAAAGGTAGCTAATAATTGAAACTAACTGCTTATGCAAATTGTCTACTCCCCCCAGCCCTTATTTAGCTCCACAGCATCTGAGATTAGGACTAGTGGAAAGGCTGCAGTGCAGTAGAGTAGGAGCTGCAAGATTATTTTTTCCCAGCTACAAAAGTAGTACAGTGGACGCTCGGGTTGCGAATGTGATCCGTGCGAGATTCGTTCGCAACCTGCAGCGTTCGCAACCTGCGTCTGTGCACGCACGGGTTGCGATTCGGGGCTTCTCCGCATGCGCAAAGCATGATTTAGCGCTTCTGTGCATGCGCGACTGCCGAAACCCAGAAGTAATCCGTTCCGGTACTTCCAGGTTTCGGCAGTCCGCAACCCGAAAAAACGCAACCTGAAGTGGCTGTAACCCGAGGTATGACTGTAGCTGTGTTCCTCTGTACATTTCCACTTCAGATGTTAATTTATACATAAAAATTGGAGTTACAGATAGGTAGCCGTGTTGGTCTGCCATAGTCAAAACAAAAAAAAATTTTTTCTTTCCAGTAGCACCTTAAAGACCAACTAAGTTAGTTCTTGGTATGAGCTTTCGTGTGCATGCACACGAAATGTATCTGACGAAGTGTGCATGCACACGAAAGCTCATACCAAGAACTAACTTAGTTGGTCTTTAAGGTGCTACTGGAAAGAAAAAAATTTTTTTTGTTATAAAAATTGGAAAGCCTTTCAAAGCTCAAGAAGTCTGTCCTTTCTTCCTTCTGTAGCATTTGCAAATGGGAGAAGGAGAAAGGGATCAGACAGGTAACTATGTATATATTTTCTAGGCACTGTTGTCAGACTTAAGACTGGGTGAGCTCTAGGCATAAATAAAAGTCAAAGAAACGACATGGCAAATAGGTCTCTTAAGGCCCATCCCGATTTGCCCATAAAATCCTTGTTTTACATAAGGGCTTTGTCCTCTTGCAATCTATACTTGAGCAGTTTATATTCTGATATGATTTTAACCCAGAGTTTTGGCATCAATTCTCCCTGTTTTCCACTATATGCTGTTTCAAGGAACCCCACCTCTGAAGAAGTTGCTTCACATAAAAAAAAAAGAGAGAACCAAAGATGCCCCAAGCTGAGAGGGGCACTTTTAAAAGGAAGCATATGTCCGTTTTGGATTTTTGAAGGACCGGGAAACTGTCCAGATTTAGGAAGGAGAAAGTTTGGGACAGCAGCTCTCTCTGGTGATGATTGTATTGATGAGGGGGAATTAAAGGGTACATATTCCATATTAAGATGAGGTTGGATGGGCCCTTACTAACTAGACTCAAGACAATTTCAGAGACTGTTCTTGCCTTCCTCAAAAGCACTTTTGTGTAGCTGGAAACAATATATAGAGACTGTTACGCAGTGATCACATGCAAGTGTATTTTGCTACATGTACACATAGGGAAACCAGAAGAGATGTCAATGGTTTGGCAGAATTAAGACACACAATGAAATACATAACCACAGGGCCATTATATTCTATATGCAGGTCACACCTCTTGACTACAATAAAGTGATTGCCTTTTAGTCAACAAACAACACGTGAAGTGGCCTCAGTGAGGAAGCTATTAGGTGAAGCATGGGCAAGGTAGCAATGAGAAGAGATTGACTCATCCCTTTGCAATAATTCTCCCACTCATACTGAATATGAATAATGAGACTGCCTGTGGCTTTAACTTCTTCTTTTGTTATAAATACAGATCTTGCTTCCTCTTGTTTATGTTGGTCTATTTTACTGTATTTTTTAAAAGCAATACTTTATGATGCAGACCAAACCAAATAAATAAAATAACCCTTATGACAGAAACACGGAGGAAAGGCAGGATGTGGGGTGTAGATAAGGGGGGGGCGGACCTATTGGGGAAAAAGTGGGCCTTAAAAAAAAAAAGAGAGACCCATGGGGGCGAGGGATTATAATGGCTTTCTATCGGTTTTAAATATTGTCTTTAATAGACCATCGGGGTAGAGAGCGGGCAGTCCCTGCGGATTAAAGTTCGCTAAATGGGGGCCCTTGGAACTGCCTGCCACTGCAGCTAAAGGAATCAAGTGTACAGAAGGTCGAGAAATTGCCTTAGGGAGCTGTGAGCCGCCTTGAACGTATTGTAAACGGAAAGGCGGGATCTTAAAAGAAAAAAAAAACGAATCTAAGGAGGATAAGGCAGCGTTGGGAGGTGGAACACATGACAGGGGGGCGGTAACAGAGATTGTTTAGGCGGTCGGGGGACAAAATTCAGGAGGCCTGAGGGGACAAGACTTAAGACACAGCGGGTCGTGTGGGGAAGGGGAGGAAGCGGTTTTCACTCACTGCATTGTGCCAGGCGCTGTACATTGGTGCTGCAGGTCTGGATAATGGCGCTGAAGTCCCGGGGCGGAAGCCCCCCGGGCCGGTACGTCTCTAACGGGCCGTACGACATGGCCGAGCCTGAAACCCGGACAGAAAACGAAAGAAGGGAAAACACACGATAAACAACACAGGATCTGTGTCACGGTCAGCCGAATCTGACTAGCGCCGCTTCCGCCGCCTTCACGAAGACGCACGCGCAAAGGACAAGGCCCTGCCTTCTTTTCCCCTGCTCCGCGCAGGCGCGGGGAAGAAATGCGCGCACCCGCCCCGCAAGTGACAGCCTGCGACGCGACCTGCCCTCGGCTTCCCCTTTCCTAGGCGGGTTCTGCGCGTGCGTCGCGTTCCCCTCCTCGCCCCGCCCACCGAGACGCGCGCGGCCTGAAAAAATGGAGGCTGGGCGTCATGGCAACAGAATGCGGCTCGGAGATGTCGCTGCTTTGGGGCAGGCCGCAACCGCGGGCGACGCCTTTGTAGTGAATGTACTGTACGTCCAAGGGCGGATGTAGCTTGTCCCGCACCCGTTAATATGCAGAAATACACATTGCCCCTTCTGCGTCCTGTCGTTCACTATTTTTTCTGGTACCCCTACAGATTATGCGGGCGGCCCTTGGCTACAGCTGCGCCCTGCCAGGCATCTTGTGATAAGGTTCCTCTCCCGGTCAAAAGCACGATTGGTATATTTTCCTGGGGGTAACTGTCGGTGTATGCAGTGAGCCCTGCTTCCAGATCAGCGTGCACCGGATTGCATCTCTGCCACGAAATTCTGTGCATGCTCCCTGAGAGGCAAGTTTCACTGTGCTCAGAGGAATTTGCTCCCAGGTAAATGTACATAGGATTGCATCGGCGCAAGAATCCTCTGCTAAATTTACAAGATTGTTTATTCCAAGTACTGACATGCGTTAGCAGCGAGTTCAGCAAGACTCCCTCCGAAGTAGGCTTGGGCAGGATAGCAACCCATTCAGCACATTTCATTATAAGTTTAATTAATTGGAAATCCCACTGTATTCAAGATGGTGTGCATTGGATTGCTGCCTTGGGTGTAATATTGCACTATTAGCTGTTGCTGCAGAAGCAATAGTCCATAGTACCTTTAATAGACTTACTGTGGCATCAGAAGTTTTTGTGAGCTAGTGTCAAATCATATTCATGAAGTGGCAGATATATGCTTGCATGGGGAGTTGTAAAACAGAGCCAAAAAGGTCATAAAATGTGAGAGGTGCAGTCATTACTCATGCAAATTGGAAGGCGTAGAAGTCCTCATTTCCATTTGGCTCCACCTGTTCATAATTTATGTATTTATATATCTGCCAACTGAATGCATCTGATGTGGTGGACTCTGGTCCATGAAAGCTTATGCCACAATAAATCTGTTGAGTCTTTAAGATGCCCTCAAATTCCTTGTTAACTGGTTGTATCTGTTGTATTTCAAGGCTTAATTTATAGCAGCACTTAGCCCTAGAATCTCTTCTTAGGGATCACCTCTATGATAAGTGATATATATATATAAATATGAGAGTATAGAGATGGGAAACCTGTTGGATTCCAAATTCCATCAGTCACAGCCAGCATGGGCATCTGTCAGGGAAAATGAGACTTGTACTCCAGCAACATCTGGATTGCCACAGTAACTGCACTGGCCCGACAACACTGGGTGCCAATTAGTTTCCGGGCCCAATTTAAAGTGCTGGTTTTGACCTATAAAGCCTTAAACAGCTCAGGACCATACGTCAAGGACCGTCTCTCCGCATATGAACCAACGCGGACCCTGCAAGCCTCATCTGTGCCTCTTCCATGAGAGGTCCAGAGGGTGGCAACATGAGAACATGCCTTTTCTGCAGTGGCTGCCCCTTTGTGGAATCCTTTCCCCAGCACCTTTGTTACATATCTTTCGGCATCAAGCAAAAACACTCTTTTTCTCCCAGGCCTCTGGCCAATTAAGCAATCTGGCCTTTTAAATGGGTGTATGTTTGTTACTATGTTATGTATTTTTGTGTCTTTATGTTATAACTGCTCTGTGATCCCTGGATGAAGTGCTGTATAGAAATTTAATACATAGTAATTAATAAGTCAATAGAGTACTTTTCTTTCATCAGACTGGAATTCTCAAGCACTGGCAGACCTGATTTATAAACACACAATGAAGTTGTGTTCATACAATCACATCTCAGCTTAATTAGCCAAGTAGATCTGCTTGACTCTGAGCTGGTCTCAGTGCTGTCATGTGGTGGCATCAGCACCCATTTTGAGCTGTATACCAATTTGGTCCAAATTGGGCTTTGTCATTCTGCTACCACCACCACCACCCTATCCCACCCCCTGCGAAGATGCAGCCACGGCTGTGTCACTCTCCAGCGTGACTGGGTGGGTTGGGTAGGATTGCATCCTAACTGTGCAAGCCTTATTTTGAACTGTCTGTATGATTCCTTTCAATTGATTTTATCCACTCTGTGCTTTTTTGTAATCTTTATGTGCACCACTTATAAACATTGGTGACTAAGCAGTATATAAACAGCTTAAATTAATAAACTGGGTCCAGCTTTAAAAGCCTGAATGTTTTTCAGAGCCAGGCAGCATGGGTTTGCACACATCACTAGATATCACAGCAAGATATGAAAATGACATTGAAGTTGTTTGATTGAAGGACACATCCAGTCTTCTGAAAGGGCTTCATTTCAGCATTGTATATTATTGATGAAATTCAACTTCCTTTCCTTTTCCTGAAGCCTAATGACTTGACAAAAAAGGGATCTTTTTGTTGCCTTCTGCTTTGCATACTGAGGTATTTGATGAGGTGACAATCAGAAAGCCCCCTGTGAGACTAGCCTGCTTTATTGTGCAAATTTTCCAGCCTTGATAATTTTCTGCATTGTTGTCTGACTTGGAAGAAGGAGCCTTGTCTCTGGATGCCTCTGTAGTCCTTGTGAGTTCACAGTGAGGGATGCTGTGCTGTGACTGGATCTCCTGAGGCAATTTTCATCTTCTAAAAGTAGATACAAGGGGCTCAGTTTAGATCAGGGCCACAGCATAGGGGGGAGAGGGGATTGATTGAATTCATATCCTTCCCAGCCAGGCGGACAGGCGCAGTACAGGTGCCTGTATATATATTTTCTCTTCACAGATAACAGCAGCTTTGATGTATGTGTGTGTGCTTTGGATCTGGGTCACGGCATGGGAGAAAGTATTACCGTATTTTTCGCACCATAGGACGCACTTTTTCCCTCCTAAAAAGCAAGGGAAAATGTGTGTGTGTCCTATGGAGCGAATGCAGGGGGGAGGCAGGCGGGAAAAGCCCCCAAGAGCCGCACACAAGCTTTGTGCGCTCTTGTGGGCTTTTCCCCAGGAGGGAGAAGGGACTGACTGGCCGCATAGTCCCTTCTCCCTCCTCGGGGAAAAGCCCCCAAGAGCGGCGCGCTCTTTAAAGGCTGCGCAGCTCCTGCGGGCTTTTCTACGAGGTGGGGGAATCCCCCCACCTCCCATAAAAGCCAGGAGAAGCCACACAGCCCCTTTAAAGAGCCCGTGGCTTCTGCGGGAGGTGGGGGAGGCTGCAGCGGATTCCCTCCTCCGTGACTGCTTTGAAACAGGAAAGTGGGAGGGGAGCAGCTTACACTCGTGTAAGCAGCTCCTCTCCCACTTTCCTGCTTCAAAGCAACTATGGAGGAGGGAAGGAAGGGGACCATGGATCCTCTGCTGCTCGCGGCTGCAGCAGATTCCCTCCTCCGTGACTGCTTTGAAGCAGGAAAGTGGGAGGAAGGGGACCATGGATCCTCTGCTGCTCGAGGCTGCAGCGGATTCCCTCCTCCGTGACTGCTTTGAAGCAGGAAAGTGGGAGGGGAGCAGCTTACACTCGTGTAAGCAGCTCCTCTCCCACTTTCCTGCTTCAAAGTGGAGGGAATCCACTGCAGTTGCGAGCAGAGGATCCATGGCTCCGCTTCCTTCCCTCGAAGCAGGGTGCGGGGGTGCAGGGGGTAAAGACGGCAGGAAATACCGTAGATGGCAGGCAGGAAGACACAACCACACTTTGACCACTGGAAAGTCCACCTCAGCCTCCCCAGATTTCCCCTGAGACGGCCAGGCTAATCTCGATGGCCATAAGTCAGGCTCAGCATTGTTAACTGGCTTAGATAAGCCATGGTTCCCCTTCCTACCCTCCTCTGAGGCTCGATTTAAAGCAGCAAAGCGGACAGGAGCCACCTACTTTGCTGCTTTAAATAGTTTAGTGCAACATTTGATTCAGAATATTTTTTTCCGTATTTTCCTCCTCTAAAAACTAGGTGCGCCCTATGGTCAGGTGCGTCCTATGGAGCGAAAAATACGGTAGATCTCTTTCCTCTCATCATGGAACATCTAGTTTGACACTCAGAAACATAACTTGCATACGTTCTGCATATGGTAATTCAAAATAGCATTATCTGCTATTGTTAGCTGTTCTAATTAATGGGCCACACTTGTCAGATTGCATATAATCTTCAATTATATTCAAGCCAATAAGTCTTTCCGTAGTAACATCCCTTTTAACCAGGACTAAAAGTGCAACCCTATTATTATTATTATTAAAATTTCTATTCTACCCTTCCTTCCAAAGGAGTCCAGGGTGGCAAACATCAAAATGTTAAAATAATGCAATTTAAAGAACATTACAAACATTTGAAAGTGATCACGTGCCCCACTGTTACTAATGTTAAGGTATCTTTTAGCCATCAAATGCCTCAGTAGACATTTTAGAACATTTTAAAATTTATCCTGAAATTTCCTTGGGGTAGGGGAGCACCTGCTTTGCATTTTAAAATTCTCAGGTTCAATCCTCAGCATCTCCATTTAGGGCTGGGCGAGACCCCAGTCTGAAATGCTAGAAGAGATCTGCTGCCAGTTCACTGTAGACAATATTTAGCTAGATGAACCAATGGTCTGGCCCAGTATAAGGCAGCTTCCTATATACCTAATAATGAGTGAGACAGATGCACCTATACGTTTCTACTCAGAATTCAGTCCCTGTTAAGTTTAACAAGGCGGACTCCCAGGTTAGCAGCAACCTACAACAAATTCTGAACAGAAGGAACTCTGTTTTGAGCAATTTGCTATGCATCAATAAGGCTGCCTGGATAGGGGTATTGTTAGGTGGTCGCCCAGGTCCTATGGGCTTAGCTATCCTGCCCCCTTCCTTCCCTTTTGAAACACTGAGCACACTGCAAAATGCAGTGCTGAGACCCCAGCCTCCTACCCCAGCTCTATACACACCATACATTTAAAGCACATGACTTCCTCCAGAGAATCCTGGGAACTGTAGTTTATACCTCACTTAGCAAGTACAGTTGCAAGGATTCTTTGTCATGTACTTAAAACATATGATGTGTGCACAGCTTATTTTAATTGACCACAAATATTTGTGCAAATTTGTGGCAGGCCTGAGTGCTCTGAGCACCTGGTGACACTCCTGTGCATGCTGCAGCTGCTTTAAATTTAATTTTTTTAACAAATAAACTTGGGAAGGTGGGAGGTTCCAGTTGTGTTTGTTTGGGTCCATGGGTGCATTTGCTGAGGATCACCATGTTAACAAAGCACAATGGCTTTAGGGCAATTCCCTTCAACTCTCTGTCAGATCCCAGAAGGAAAATAATTGTTAGCCTTGATAACAGAGAGGACAACAGTAGAAACAGGTCACACAGGATAAGTATTAACCTTTGGACACAATATAGTCAATGCACTAAAAGTTGGGGTGGGGTGTACGGAAAAACCTTTGAAATATTCTTTGGCTGACTTGGCTTTTATGATAAGTAAAATATGGATACCTAGAAAGAAAGTTTTGGGAGAGCTGTTCTCAGATCATATGCAGGAAGTCTAGTTGGCACAAACCCTCTGGAAAAGGGGTCTCTGCTCTTTCGGTGCCTGTGGACACATTTACAAGCCAGAGAAACTGCAGTGATGACTGCGCATATACCGCAACCTGTTTTATTGGCTACAGAGGAATGCCTCTTACAAGCCTAAGTTCAGCAGGGGGATGGGCACATTCTGCGAGTGCCAGGGAAGTCTCCTCCCTGTAGGAGCATGCTGGTGACCCATGATCTGGAATTGCTGCCAGAGAACTGCATTTTGGAAGAAAGCAGGCAGCAGGGGGCAGCAGCATCCCGTGAAAGCTTTTCAGTGGCACACATACGACTTGATAAGCGGAGCTCAGAACTGTTAAGTGTTATGATGAAATGGCAAGCTTCCTTTCTTTGTTTATTTGCTTTTGCTGGCTAAGTTTCAGAACAGCAGGAGCTGGTTCTCAGGGCATGTGTCAGTGACACATTTGCTCTTGAAAGCCACTACCCTCCCCACCACAAGAGAGACCTTCAAGTAAGCAGGGCTTGTTGTTATCCTACAAAGCTTTTAATAACTCAGATGCCAGAGACCACTGCCTCCTTTATGCCCCATTGCGGTGTTCAGTCTCAGCCTGAAATATCTCCTGCTTAGGATCCATCTTGTCTGTGTGCAAAGTCCATATACGGAAGACACTTTTATATATATATATATATATATATATATATAAATAGACTAGGGACGCGGGTGGTGCTGTGGGTAAAACCTCAGTGCCTAGGACTTGCCGATCGTATGGTTGGCGGTTCAAATCCCCGCGGCGGGGTGAGCTCCCGTCTTTCGGTCCCAGCTCCTGCCCACCTAGCAGTTCGAAAGCACTCCTAAGTGCAAGTAGATAAATAGGTACCGCTTTATAGCGGGAAGGTAAACGGCGTTTCCGTGTGCTGCGCTGGTGCTGGCTCGCCAGAGCAGCTTCGTCACGCTGGCCACGTGACCCGGAAGTGTCTCCGGACAGCGCTGGCCCCTGGCCTCTTAAGTGAGATGGGCGCACAACCCTAGAGTTGGACACGACTGGCCCGTACGGGCAGGGGTACCTTTACCTTATAAATAGACTACGTATCTTTTGGGCCTTTAACAGTTATAACTTGCTACATGAAGCTTTTCCCAGCAGGGACTGGAAAAAGCTTCACCTGTTGATTTCAGCCTACCCTTCAGCTGTTAAAATCACATGGTCTCTGTCCATAAAACAATGTGACAACCCTAGAGAGATGTGGCCTCTTGATAGCTGTCTCACCTGTAGAGCTTGCTTCTCCTAGCTAGATGCTTACTAAAGTCTGCAATTGCTATTGAGCTCTCTGAGTGGGCTGGCTTTGGAAAGATGAGGTTGAACATCAAGCTGTCTTAAGTTGTGCACTAGTATTTTAACCACGTCTTATTTATCTGGGCTCTCAGGGTGGGTTAGAAAGGTAACGAGATCAGGGCTGCCACCTGAATAAAGACATCTTAGTCAATTCATCCTATGAGCTGGATCAAGAAATCCTATAGTCTAGTTACATCTGTGTGAGGGGAAATGCTGCCATATCCTATAGCTGGCATAACTTGAGTATAGGATTGCACCCTCAGCTAATTAAATTTGCAAACTAAAAAAATTCTGCAGTACTTCATTTGTCTTTTAAGTGCTACACATGTGTGTTGTAGCAGTCATCATCTCCAGCGTGTGGCAAGAGGGTGCCTGCCACCTGCATTTTTTATGAGTATTAAAAATGATAGGCATTTTTTTTAAAAAAAAGATTGCCACCAAATTAGGGATACCTTTGAAGCCTTAAAAAAAAATCTCTGATTGCTTGCTTTAAAAGTTGCTGTGCTAAAATTAGTATGTAACACCAGCAATGTTAGAGAAGAAGCATATTTCTATTTATTTGTTGCCATTATTTTGGCACTCAGGTGTCTCACAGTGACACATTAAAAATAGAATTAGCAAAGACATTAAAATCAGATATAAAAACAACAGTAAACGAAAGCTAAAATACTCATCTGAAAATATACTTAAAAGGAACAAGTCCTATCTTAGTTGAGCAGAACTAAGACCACTGACATATCTAACTACCCTCCCAATTAAAAACCCAAAGAGTAGGTAAATAAGTACATTTTTCTCTGGCACCTAACGACAAACAACAATAGTGCCAGGCATGCTTCCTTGTGGAGAGCATTCCAGAAGTGGCAGTCATTAAAAAGGTCCATTCTTGTGGCGCCACCTTCCACTCTTCCCACAGAGAGGGCACATGAAGAAGGGCCTCAGATGACAAATGTAGTGTCCAGATTAGTTCATGTGGGAGAGGCAGTCCTCAAAATACAGGGGGTCCTGAGCTGCAGAAGATTTATAGCTCAAAACCAGTACTTTGTATTAAGCCCAGAAACTAAGCATACCTTAATAAAAGAGCAACAAATTGGACACTTCATATTCAGAAGTAGCACTCACCCACTTCTGAGACTTCTTTCTTTCTTTCTTTCTTTCTTTCTTTCTTTCTTTCTTTCTTTCTTTCTTTCTTTCTTCCTTCCTTCCTTCCTTCCTTCCTTCCTTCCTTCCTTCCTTCCTTCCTTCCTTCCTTCCTTCCCCTCTCCCCTGTTGCTGTTTTCTGAGAGCCTAGTCGTTACAATGACCAGGGCCTGGGAGACCTGTGTTCAAATTCCTACACAGCTTTGAAGCTCACACGATGGCCTTGGGCCCGTCACTGTCTTTCAGCCTAACCTACCGCACAGGGCTGTGAGACTAAAATACAGGATAAATGGTGGGGGGTGGGGGCGGGCACACACGACAACCATTGAGGAAAAGTGGGATATAAATATAATAAATTTTAAAAACTATTTCCAGAGGAGTAGCTGTGTTACTCTGTTGCTGCAAGAGCAAAGAATCATATGATACCTTAAAGACACATTAAGGCCCCCTCCAGATGTTTCTTTATTTCATTCATACAAATTTGTGCTCTTGATGGCGTTGGGGTGGTAATACATGCTATTGCTTTCAAAGCTGCTTGTGGCTGCAATATTTTTTGGGGGCAGGAATACTGCTTTGTTTTCAAACATTGCTTGTCCTGTGGCTTCCTGATAAAACCCTGTAACTTTTCATACTGCAAATGTTCTGGGGTTTGTTCATTTTTTGTTCCACTTTTGTTGCATTATAGCCCAGGAGTGCCACTCTAGACTACAGTGATGCCATAACATTGGTAATAATAATAATAATAATAATAATAATAATAATAATAATACATAATTTATTTATACCCCGCCCGTCTGGCTGGGTTTCCCCAGCTACTCTGGGAATCATTGCAGAACAACTAATAAAGCAGAATGATGTATGGATGGTCCAGTATAGTATAAAAGTAAAGGTGACCCCTGACCATTAGGTCCAGTCGTGACCGACTCTGGGGTTGCGGCGCTCATCTCGCTTTATTGGCCGAGGGAGCTGGCATACAGCTTCCGGGTCATGTGGCCAGCATGACTAAGCCGCTTCTGGCAAACCAGAGCAGCGCACGGAAATGCCGTTTACCTTCCCGCTGGAGTGGTACCTATTTATCTACTTGCACTTTGACATGCTTTCGAACTGCTAGGTTGGCAGGAGCAGGGACCGAGCAACGAGAGCTCACCCCATTGCGGGGATTCGAACCGCCGACCTTCTGATTGGCAAGTCCTAGGCTCTGTGGTTTAACCCACAGTGCCACCCGCGTCCCTGTAGTAATAGTATAAATCTACCACTAATTCACTATCTTCAAGTCAATGACACATTTTTGTAAAATGATTTTAGTTTGCTTCTTTTTGTAAACAACAGGGGTTTTTTTTTTAATGATCAAGCAGTATGTAAATTCTATGAAATAAAATAGAGAGAAATGTTGGAGAATGCATCTGTAAAAACAAAACAACAAAACCAGGCTGGAGGGGCTCTTAATATGAGTTTCTGGGCGCCAGAGTCCACTTCATCAGATGCATGGAATGTTATTATCAGCTGGCCGTAGGGTGGCAATAAGGTCAGAAAGAAACCAAATGCAGAATATGCAGATTGTGATAATTGTATTGAAGCTTAAATGTAAAAAATAAAAAAATCAGTGACCATTCATAACATCCTGGCATTCGTAAGCTATTGTTGCTATTGCTGAATAAATGGCACCACTTGTTCCTCATACCTGGTTTATATTCAACTGTTGTCATCCACACATCTGTGACTATGAACTTTGACAAGTGCTAGTGCCAAAACAAATGTTTGAAGAACTGCTGAGAGCACGACATGTGTGAGTATTTAACCTCTGGGGAAGATTGCATCTGATTTGCACATCTCAGTCCCCTGTGCCTCTACTCATATGTAAGCCCTGTCGAGTTCAGTGGGATTTTCTTCCACATAAGTAATCACAGAATTGCAGACACAGTGTTGGGTTTATAACCAGCTACTCAAAGAAAGCTATTTTCATCTTTTAGGCTGCAAATGACTAAGACAGGTGTACATGCATCAGACAAGTCAATACTTTATTTCCCTTGGGAGAGGATGGAGTAGCATTGGGACTTTCATGCCCTTACCTGCAAGGGGAGCTTATAAAACCAGTCCAGAATGGGATCGGAACCAATGGAAGAAAATTACAAACAGGACAGGGGAGTAGGGAGATAAGTTCATCCCATCTCCCATTCTGGTAAGTGCAAGGCAGCAGAACATTGAAAGTGGTGGATGGTCACATTTAGGATTGCACCATAGTTGTATTTTCCAAGGATTGTGTCCAATGCTAGTCCTCCTCAAAGCATCGGATCCACTGAAATAAATGAACATGAGTAAGTTAGGTCCGTTAATTCCAACTGTACCACTCTGAGTAAAGCTTAGATTCTCAAATGTCTAAACAAATGTTGATACCTTTTTGAAGCAAGAACAGGTTCGCAACATTTGGGAAGCATGGAAGGTAGTGGATTAGAAAATTCCCTTAGGTACACTCATCAAGAAGGAGCAGATCAGATCAGTCAGCACCACAATTTGCAGAGGTAAAATCCCTCAAGCATCTCTGGGCTGAACTAAGAATCATTGCTTCCCTTCAGTACTTGAATTAAAGCCGGAGGGGATCTATTTTTCTGGTGGCCCCTGTAGCTGCTGTCTTCAGAAGGTTTTTGAGGGAGGGAGGCATGGTATGACTAAAAGCAGCTCTCTCGGGCAGCTCTACCTATCTTTGAACAATTTCTATAACAATTGGTCATTATTAGAACTACTGTTTAAGAACTGCTGTCCAAGTTTGCCTCCCCTGGCTTCCATCTCCAATCCTTTTTCCTTTTGTGTCCTGTTTTTTTTAGATTGTCAGCCCCTGAGCAGAGGCTGGGGGTGGGAAAGACTTCTGTGATCAGAGCTTCATCTCCTCTCCACCCTGAGACCAAACTTAGGTAAAGATAAAGGTACCCCCGACCATTAGGTCCAGTCGCGGACAACTCTGGGGTTGTACGCTCATCTTGCTCTATAGGCCGAGGGAGCCGCCGTTTGTCCGCAGACAGCTTCCAGGTCATGTGGCCAGCATGACTATACCGCTTCTGGTGAACCAGAGCAGCACACGGAAATGCCGTTTACCTTCCCGCTGGAGCGGTACTTATTTATCTACTTGCACTTTGACATGCTTTTGAACTGCTAGGTGGGCAGGAGCAGGGACCGAGCAACGGGAGCTCACCCCGTCATGAGGATTCAAACCACCGGCCTTCTGATCGGCAAGCCCTGGGCTCTGTAGTTAAGACCACAGTGCCACCTGCGTCCCCAGAGACCAACCTTAACCCACCTGCAAATCACATGCCACCTGTCAAAGTTGGCCTGCAAGGCAGGGCGAAAGAGATAGTGAAAAAAGCAGGATTGAACTCCCCATCCATCAGCTGATAGGTGGGGAATTCAATGCTGCTTTTTGCAGAGACTGGCTGTACTAGCATTTCTACCTGACATCTCATATATGACATCAGGTATGGGGCTGGAGGGCCTGGTTTGGGGGGGGGACAGCCTGGTGTGACAAATGCAGATGGCTGGTGGGCCAAATTTGACCCACAGGTCAGATGTTTCCCACTTCTGCTTTAACTGATCGGTGTAAACTGTTCAGGGAGCCATTTGTCCTGAGTAGGGCATTAGAAATGCTCTTAAGAAATTGGGGGAGTCAGAAGTTGTGAAATTCAGTAAGGGCTCCTCTACCTTTCCTTCCATAATTTGAGCACTGATTCCCTGCAAGAAACCAGGCGTCCCCTTCAGCAGTGTGTGTGTGTGTGTGTGTGTGTGTGTGTGTGTGTGTGAAGGACAGACTGGCATCTGAAATGGGAGAAGCCAGGTGGGTATGAATGAAGTCCAGTCGTTGTAAAAGTGCACCAGATGCAAGGCTTTCAAACCGAAAGGATAAGGCGGCCCCTTTTCAGCTCAAAAAGCTGTTGATTCACGCTTGTGTTCTTCTGACAGCCAAGCGGAAAGTGCCTTTTCCTGAACCTGGTTATTTATATACAAGAACTTGCTGGTGCTCATGCTAGGGGCCAGCGGGCTTGCTTGCAAAGTTATTCTCTCTCCCCGCTTTCTATTCAGTCAAGGATGTTTCAGATCTGGGTGGAAGAAAATGGAGCTTGATTATGATCTACTGCAGGCATTCAACAGAACAAAGGCATTCATGTCCTTGTTTGGGAGTTTAATAAAGTCCAATGAATATCTAATTAAGTTTCAAATATCTCTGCCTTGCAGTTAGCATGGTTTCCAAAAACACAAACATTTGTGCAGGGTTTGTGTGTGTGCATGTGTTTTCCTCTCTGCTGTGATGACTGATTGCCTCTTAGCTAGTCCCCCCCTTAAAATGATACTGAAGCGTATCAATGCTGAATTTCAAAAAAATGGGGATGGGGAAGCTGGGACCAATTGGATGTTGTGTTCCCTGCCTGTTGGCTGCACTGGCTGCCTGGGGCTGATTGGAGCTGAAATCCAACAACATTTGGAGGACCTTCGCTCAGGTCGTGCTTGCAGGTTTCCTGCAATGGGCTGGCCACTGTGAGAACAGGGTGCTGGACTAGGTGAGCCACTGGCCTGATCCAGTAGGCTCTTCTTATGTTATTATGTCACTGCTTCCCTATCCCTCTTCTTGCAGGGAGTCCACAGCAGCCACACCCTCTGACCCCCAGCTATGTGAGTACTTTGATCATTTGCTTTTTCATCACATTTATATCCCACCTTTCCTCCACAGAGTTCAAGTTGGCAGCTGTGGAGATTCACTACAGTGGTACCTCTGGTTAAGAACTTAATTCGTTCCGGAAGTCCGTTCTTAACCTGAAACTGTTCTTAACCTGAGGTACCTCTTTAGCTAATGGGGCCTCCTGCTGCCGCCGCATGATTTCTGTTCTCATCCTGAAGCAAAGTTCTTAACCCGAGGTACTATTTCTGGGTTAGCAGAGTCTGTAACCTGAAGCGTCTGTAACCCGAGGTACCACTGTACTTTTATCCTCACGACAATCCTGTGAGGTAGGTGCGACCGAGATGTAGCAACTGGCCCAAGGTCACCCAGCTTCTTGGCTGGGTGAGGAGTTATACCTGTATCTCCCCTGTCTTCATATTTAACCATTTACACTATTTGTGATTACTTTGATTGTTCACAATCTATGCACATGGCACTTTGCAAGGAACAGTTCCGACAAGTCACTATCTCCCAAGGGACTCACACCCTGAGTGCTGGCAATTACATATGTTCCATTCGGCCCTATTTACTAGGGCTGGTCCCTATTTTGCGGACATTACTGCCCCTGTTTTTGCAATGGTCATCTAATCTAGCCTCTAACCTAGTGCACTGACAGATGTCTATCCAGTCTCTGCTTAGTAAATGCTGCCAGGGAAGGACAGCCTACCTCCAGTGACAGCAGGCTGGTAAAAATGTTGTTGGTGTGAGTTCCTAGAGATGGCATTCTCCTGGGTCTGGCTCTCACCCTGGCATCTCAGTCAGTTTAATCTCCCCCCTCCCTTTCACTTTATCTTCTCTCTCCCTGACATGCATGTAAATGCACAAAGGTGAAGACTTACACACACTTGCACACAGCTTGCCATTCTGCCCGATTCCAAGACAGCCTTTTGAACTGTTGATAGCAGATTGTCAGACAGGGCTTGTGTAACCTGTTGCACTCCAGATGTTCTTGCACTCCAAATCCCATCAGCTCTAGCCAACATTGCCAATGGTCAGAGTTCCCTATCCTTGCTGTAGGACAAACCCAGGGATCAGCAATTTTTTTCAGCAGGGGTCCGGTCCAATGTCCCTCAGACCTTGTGGGGGGCTGGACTATATTTTGAAGGGGAAAAAAAGAACAAATTCCTATGCCCTACAAATAACACAGAGATGCATTTTAAATACAAGGACACATTCTACTCATGTAAAAACATGCTGATTCTCGGACCGTCCGCGGGCAGGATTTAGAAGGCGATTGGGCTGGATCTGGCCCCCCCCCCGGGCCTCAATTTGCCTACCCCTGGACAAACCTCTCCCCTCTCCAACACATATTTAACCAAAGGACTGCACACTTTATTGACTTTTAAAATAGCACAGGACCTGCTGTTGCAGAATAAATGATCACGTCATGAAAGCAGATGTGTAAATGGCCCTGGAGAGGCTTGGGCAAGTAGCCCTCGGTGTGGGTGTTGAGGGTATTAAAAGCTTGTTTCTATCTTTAGCTGTGAAATGTTGGAAGGGATGTAGTTGTTTGGTGAGAAGGGGAAAGTTCTCTGCACTCGGAGGCGTTCTCTCTTTATGCCTGCGTTTTCAGGCTAAACCCAGCACTGAAAACAGGGTCTATGGTTGAACCCTGTTTTGCCCAGGCTGAAAATGAAGCTCATTCCTTGGAATCCAACAATTTGGTTGGAAGAGGCAGGGGTTGGTGGTTACCATCTGTTATTGCATTGTGATATTTGAAGCTGTCTGTTTAACGGTCTGCGGCGTTAGTCTTCAGCTGCATTTGATGTTGCAACTAATATGTGCAATAAGGTGGGGGGGGGGAGGTCAGGGTGGTGGTGGAGAGAGTCTATTGACTGTGGCACAACAGTGAGCTTTTACTTCCTCCTCACTCCCCTGTGCATTGCAGATCTGTGATCTCTCTCCCACTTTCCCTGTCTGTTATGCCCATTGTTGACTGCAAGCCTTCTGGGAAGGTGTTGTGGTACTTTGTCACATTCTCCTGCACAGTGCTTAGCAAGTTGTTAGCACTATAGGAATATAGCAGAACAGGTGAGCACCAAGGTAGCACTCTTGGGCACAACCTGAGAGTGTGGTGCCCCCACAGCATCGGCTCAAAAATCCAGTTTATTTTGGCCCACAAGTCTACAAATGTTGGCACAGTCTTGGGTGCAAGATCTGTATCACTGGAGGGCTGCAAAGTGCATACACAGCAATATATCGTGCCTTGAAATGGTCTGGTGTTCCATCTGAGCTTATAGATGAGTGCCTGAGGGCTTCTTCAAACACCTTTGCAAAATTGATTGCAAACTCCAGAATGGAGATGCTAAGGTTGTAAATTAATTCTAATTAAAATATCCAGCCTGACTCTTTTTCAAAGATTATAGGGCTCTTCCCTCAACACACACACACCAGATGCATATTCTCTGCCTATCCTCCACATTTAGACGGAGCAAACTTCTGCAGCTGCCACCAGTGTGGATTTGACGCATTTGTAATGCGCATCTGATTTGCATCTTATCTCTGTTGTCTGCTCTGAGAAGATATGGGAGCTGGCATGCCTGCAATACAGTGATGTGCGGCTGTGTTGAAAACTGCTACCTTGAAGAGGTCACCTTGCCACACTGCAAAAACCAAGGTGACAAGGATCTTGTGAATCAAGATCTTCTGTAGTCTGCTGTACTTTGAAGTGTTTTAATTGTTTTGCATACTGCGCATCGCCTAGAGGTTTATCGCCAGGAGTGACCTATAAAGAAAGAAAGAAAGAAAGAAAATAAATAAATAAATAAATAAATAAATAAATAAATGTCAGCTTATCTTCCTTTATCCATCTTGTCTGGTACAAGAAATGTCCGACAATGATGATGATGTAATTCATTATCCTGGCCTTTTCACAATTGCACCAGTTTAGCATTAGTGGTCTCCTTTGATGAAGAACGAAAGATAAGCATGTATGATTGCTACTATGCCAAGGCTCAGGAACCAGTATTTGAAATTGGCACCCATGAATCTGGGTAGGAAAAGGCACTGCTGCTCGCCACTTGTATTAGCTGTTCCCAGTTCATACTGTGGTCCCTGTGAGATAACCAGCTTCATATAACTAATGTGCTTAAGTCTAAGTAATGCATGAAGGGGTTAATACCATAGAGTAAGCTGTCCTACCAGGTTTAGCTATATCCCCCTGCACCTTGGGAGGAACTAGATAATCAAGCATTTGTTCTCCTCCAATCTACCCTGAGAAGCAGCCTGTGTCAATAGGTTTGAGTTGTTTGCTCCTGCTCAGACTGCATGGCTATCACCAGCCACCAATAATTTAGGAACTTTGATCACTTTGTAAAACATCTAAATTTTACTGCCAACACAACTTTCTTTTTACCGATGTATGGAAAATCACATGAACCAGACCTTTGAAGAGTTTGTAAGTGAACCAATTTCAACTTAGCAAATGTGTGATTTTTTTCTATGCTTCGGGAATTGGGAAACTTTGGAAAGAGAACTTTTAAAGTACTATTATTGTCTTAATACATTGTCAGCGAAGCTCTGGTGCTGACAGGAGTAGAAGGAGTAGGCATAGGGAGAGAACAGTTAGCAGCAGAAAGCAGAGAGGAGGGGGACAGCAGCTGTAATCTGAGCTCTGACCAAAGGGACAGACAGATGTGTGAGAACTTCGATAGTGGGCAAGATGTTGGAATGCAGGAAATATGCTCTGCCAAATCTCGTAGGATTTCAAAAGTGGCAGAGATGCATGAAAGATACTGGAAGAGAAGGTAGGGGCTTCCGTGCTGGGGAAGGGGGAGGAGCTCAGTCCGGGGAACTCCATCGTCTGGGGAGGACGATGAGTAGAGGAGCTCCGTCTTAGTTTGTTGTTTTAGCAATAAATCTGAAATAATTAACAGCCAGAGTCGTCTCGCGTTTGTGGGAGAGACCAAGCTGTAACATAACAACAACAACAACAACAACAACAACAACAACAAAAATAAATAAATAAATAAATAAATAAATAAATAAATAAATAAATAAATAAAATTTATACCCGCCCATCTGGCTGGGCTTCCCCAGCCACTCTGGGCAGCTTCCAACAAAATATTAAAATACAGTAATGCATCAAACATTAAAAACTTTCTTAAACAGAGCTGCCTTCAGATGTCTTCTAAAAGTCTGGTAGTCTCTTTGACATCTGGTGGGAGGGCGTTCCACAGGGTGGGCGCCACTACCGAGAAGGCCCTCTGCCTGGTTCCCTGTAACTTGGCTTCTCGTAGGAAGGGAACCGCCAGAAGGCCCTCGGCGCTGGACCTCAGTGTCCGGGCAGGATGATGGGGGTGGAGACACTCCTTCAGGTGTACTGGACTGAGGCCGTTTAGGGCTTTAAAGGTCAGCACCAACACTTTGAATTGTGCTCGGAAACGTACTGGGAACCAATATACATATATGATTATCAATAACATACTATATTCCGTATAAACTCATTCCAATTGCACGGGTTGTTTTGGACCTGGAAGAGGGAGGAATGGGGGCGGAATGGGGCAGGGCAGGCTTAAGCATGCTCCGCTAATGTGTGCTTTAACCCAGAACGCAACCCCTGCAGAAATGGGGAGTTGCCTGGTACTAAATTAGATGTGGCAATGGTCTGGCTTAGTATAAGAGCAGATTCCTATTTTCCTATGTTCCTATGTTGAACAGCTTTTAACAAATAGAGAAATTCATAGACTCATAGAGTTGGAAGGGACCCTGAGAGTCATCTACTGTAGTCCAAAACCCTGCAATGCAGGAATGCTTTGGATTTCCTGGAGGATGAGCCTATAGTGGCTACAAGTCATGAGGGTTATCTATCAGAGTCTAGTATCAGAGGCAGTATGACAGAGGCAGGTGCAAGAAGCTGGGGCTCATTAACAGGAGTGCTGTTTTGCTCATGCCCTGGTTAGCCTGCATGAGAATGCAAGGCTAGATGGGTCCCTGGCCTGAACGAACAGATATTCTTGACTATATTGCAAATCTTGGCTGCGCAATGTGCTACCACAGGGAAGATGACAAAAGACCTTTGGATTTTGTCATCCAAGCCAAACAGTCAAGTCAAACAAACACACCCACCCACCCATGCAGCAGATCCACAAAGCTGCATTCATCTTTCGGAACAGAAAACAGAGCAATGCCTTTTACACAAAGGGTACTCAATGCAGGGTTGAGTTGCCGCATTCATACAGTAAAAAACGCTGGAGTACCAAAGCGCAACTCTGTGAAGAAGCCCATCCTGGCCCTTTGAGGGGAGGACCAGGGCCAAGGTCAAATTTAATTTTTTTGCTGCACCTTGAGTGAAGTGCAAAAGCGCTACTGATTTAAGCTGCTTACACTAATCCTCTCCTTCCTGGGTCACTTCCAAGCTCTACTTTGCACCCTCCTTGGTGCTTTTGCCTGGCTAGAAATGTGTCCTTGCCTGGGTGGAGGACCGAGATGTGTGTGTCAGTGTGTGAAGAAACTACCCTGCTGTACAAAGGAAAATGCACACAGGGCCGTCTTAAGCATATGCGGCGCTGGGGTGCAAAGATCCGCCCAGCACCCCTAGGTTACCCAGAGTTGTTGACCATTTTTTAGGGGGGGACACCCCAAAGTTGTTGTCCTTTTGACCTTTTTTAGGGATAGAACCCCCAAAGTTGTTGACCTTTTTTAAAGTAAATAGTTATTTACCTTTAGAATAGTTATTTACCTTTAGGGACTCACAGTGCCAACCAACGGGGGTGCCAGTGCCCCCCCACAGGGGCTTATGAAGGTGGGTGTGGGTTCCATGCTGGGGGGGAGGCACAGCCGCCCACTGCCTCCCCCCCTCAGCTCGGTCCCGGACTCTCGGCCTGGCGCCCTTGAGAGCCTGGTGCCCAGGTGCCATGCACCCGGCTAAGACGGCCCTGAATGCACATGTATTGTCCTGTCTACCACTGCCTCTTTCCCTGCCACCAATCACATGTGGCTCTCGGAAAGTTGCCCAGAAGAGAATGTGGCCCTCAGGCTGGAAAAGTTCCCCCACCCCTGACTGACAAGGATCCCTTCCACTGAGTATGTGAAGACTCCTGGTAGGATCAGCAAGCCCTCCTGCCCCCAGCCACTCAGAGAGCTCAGCAGCCCAATGCCCTTTCTGGCTGCACAAGTGACCCTTGTGCTGTGGAAAATCTGCTGTCCACCCACCTCCAGGTTTAACCCCTCTCACTCCCCACTGGCTTCTGAGTAGCGTGTGCCCTCAGAGTCCCTTGCCATCCAAGGTCTCTCCCTTTGGATGATGAAGCATGGCATGGAGAAAGTGGACAGAGGAAAAGTTTTCTCCCTCTCCCCTAACACTGGATATCTGATGAAGGTGAATGTTGGGAGATTCAGGACAGAAAATAAAAGAAAGTACTTTTTAATACAGAGCATAGCAGACTTTCCAAGTGTCCCTATCTTCCAGGGATGTCCCTGATTTAGAGACACCGTTGCGGTTTCTGGATTTGTTCCCACTTTTCCTTAGGATGTCCCAGTTTTCATTGGAGAAATGTTGGAGGGTATGAAGTTATCCAACCCCTGAGCCATCCGAAGGCAAACCTGTATAGGGAAGGTGTTGTTTTTTTTTTAAAAAAGGCTAATGTTTTATTATGTTTTTATAAGCTGCCAAGAGTGGCTGCGGCAACCCAGTAAGATGTGTGGAGTACAAATAGTAAAATTATCATTATGGAATGGGACGTCCCTGTTTTCATCAGAGGGTATGGCATAGTTAAAACGATGGACCTTGCTCCCATAGGAGGCAGTGATGGCCACCAACTTGGATGCTTTTAAAATAGATGGAAGTGAGGTCTCTTGAAGGCTGCTAGCCGCAGTGGCTACGCTCTGCCCTCCACAGTTGGAGGAGGCAATGCTTCTGAATATCACTTGCAGGAAACTGCAAGAGGGGAGAGTGCTCTTCTGCACAAAACCTGATCACAAGTTTCCCACAGTGATCTGCTGGGCCACTGTGAAAGCAGGACACTGATCCAGCAAGCTCTTCCTATGCTCTTATGGATACCGACACACTGTTTTGGCCTCAATTTAACGGCTAGCAACTCCGCTTGGATTTTGCAACAGAGACAGGAAATGAAGAGCTGTCTGTTTTTTCTTGCTGGCTTGCCTGTGAGGCAACCCAACGGAGAACCATTCACAACATTTCTGTGTTTTGAAACGCATCTTCCTCCGTTTTGCAGTAGTGGCATCAAAACAAAACCAAGCCAACTTTGTGGGATAAAGAAGGCGGTGTGTGGGGTTCGAGTAGTCCAATTATGCACAGCTGTCCCATCCTCTTCTATAGGTACTTTATAGGGGAAATGTCCTATGTGTAGCCTTTCCTGACCTGTTGTAGCCGCCAGCATTTGGGGTCAAAAGAAAGTGATTTAAAACAACTGTTTTTGAGACATTTCATTCCGAATCTGCTAGACAGATCCAGACAGAGGATGATGACAGGTGGGTGTTCTGCCCTCCACAACATAAATCCTGGCTACACCCATGGCAGAGAAAATAGCCTACCATAACAAAGGTATAACACTCATGCATTGTTCCTCCTATTTTTGCCTGCGGCCTCACCTGCCACCGAGATGCTGCTCTCAGAAGGTCCTCCAGAAGAACCTTAATATCTGATGAAAAGGGAATGAAATACCGGTAGTTCCCTGCCCCTGCCCTAGGGCATTGTGGGGAATAAATATGGTGGCTCCCAGCACTTTTTAAAGCAACCACCCAAGAATGCTGCCTGTTCCCCTTACAGAGATTGCAGGACATTTCAAGTGGGCGACCATACCGCTTCCATTCCCTAAGCCGCTCAGCACGCAGCTGTATCGACATATGTTCGTTTATTTTGTTATACGTTAATTAAATTTGTATAGTCACCCATCAGTAAATATTCCCTGGATGGCTTCCATAAAAAGGAAGGGAAGGAGGGGAAAGAAAATATTGACAATATAAGATGCAATAATTAAAATTAACAATAAACAATAAAATATAACTGTATGAGTGTGCGTAAACCTTTCTTGCAGCAAGGACAGTACTATACACAGTTTACAACTTGGGTTAGGGGAACAGCAAACTCAGTTTCCTACAAACAACAGAGTTTCCTACAAAGTTTAAAAGCCTGGGTCTTTGCCTCAAATTGAAACCACCACAGAGTCATCAGATGAACCTCTCTGAGGAGTCTTTTATGCAGCTGGGGTGCCACTACCAAAAAGGCTCTCTCCTTGGGAGGCCCCTGTCTCCCTTCACTTGGCAGTGGCAGCAGAGGATGTGGTTTGACCGACAAGCATCCGAGGGCACGGTGCCTAGCAGTGCGTACCTTTAACTAGAGTCATCTCCCTCCCCTTTCATGTCATCCTGAACAACAGCATAGCATAGCTGCATGGGAAGGAGCTGAGCTTTAATATGGCACTTGAACCAACTGCCTCTGAAAAACACTGTTTGCACTCTGCTGCCCCATTCTTACTCTGGCACATTACTCGACTGCAGTGGTAGATGGTGCCCATTGGAACTGGAAGGGCAGAAAGCAAGGAGTCCAAACGCAGGGGGAGCCAGAGCCAATTGCAGGCAGAGGCAACAAATTCTAATTTCGACCCCATCCTCCTCCCTGCTGTGTTCTACAAAGGCAAGGCTGAGTCTACGGAGGAGGAAGGTGGCAGCCAGGACAAACCCTATGGACTGGTTCTAAGGCAGGCAGGCGGGTAAAGGCTGACTGAAGGCAGGCCATGGCTTTTGGGACTATGGCCCCTTGGCCCTACGGAACAACTTCCATTTCTCAAATGTACTGTGAAAACCGCAGACCTACTTTCTAGCTAAAGCTGTCAGGATTCTGTTCCAAAGGACCAAGGAAATCTGAAATCTGGGTCACCTATTAAAAATGCAAATGACTCCAAAGTCCATATATCTTATTACTTTGCCTAATACGTTCATCATAGGGAGGGGTAAGGAGCTCAGGAGGAGTATTCTCTGGTCTCTGGAAGTCCTCTTTCCGGTTCTGAAACCTCACCAGGTATTACTCACGCATTTCCAAGCAGAAGGGGCTAGGAGCTTGCTTTTTAAAAGCAAACAAATTAAAAACAGCATTCTCCTCATGCTAAGTTTTGTGCCCGCTGCTGAAGCCTGTGCTTATACAAACAATACAAAACAACAATAACAATAGCAGCGTTGTGTATTTGAGCGCTGCCTAGGGTTGTGCAGCCGTGGCTTGTGTCATAAGAATTCTAAGGTATCAAATATAGAATAATGGAGATGAAGGCCACTTAACCTACAGACAGTTGTTTTTGGCAATGCAGTTCCTATTATCGCCCTGCATTTCCTAGTTTAGGAATGATTTCAGGGCTTGCCACTTTGCAGCTTGTTAAACCGCAGTCTGAGAGAACCTAATGCACTTTGATGGCTCTTGCCTGAAACATAGCTGACAATCAGTGTAGCTCCTTTAGTGACTATCTAAACAAATTGCCCAGTTCCATTGTTAATTCAGAACCTTGCTACCCTATTCAGGAACCAGCTGTATCCCTGCTGATCCCCTGTTCAATTTGTATAGTAATCAGTTCTTGTTTTATTACGGATGTTAAGCACTTTCATTGACGTGTTGATTTGCACTTTCTGTTTTATTTCTGTGCTGTATTGTCTGTAAACCGCTTTGAGAGTCACTGAGTGGGAAAGAAGAAGAAGAAGAGGAGGATAAGGAGGAGCAGGAGGAGTTTGGACTTGATATCCCACCTTTCACTCCCCTTAAAGGTAAAGGTAAAGGGAACCCTGACCATTAGGTCCAGTCGTGACCGACTCTGGGGTTGCGGCTCTCATCTCGCTTTATTGGCCGAGGGAGCTGGCGTACAGCTTCTGGGTCATGTGGCCAGCATGACTAAGCCGTTTCTGGCAAACCAGAGCAGTGCACGGAAACGGCGTTTACCTTCCTGCCGGAGCGGTACCTATTTATCTACTTGCACTTTGACGTGCTTTCAAACTGCTAGGTTGGCAGGAGCAGGGACCGAGCAACGGGAGCTCACCCCGTTGCGGGGATTCGAACCGCCGACCTTCTGATCGGCAAGCGCTAGGCTCTGTGGTTTAACCCACAGCACCACCCGCATCCCTTCACTCCCCTTAAGAAGTCTCAAAGCGGCTAACAATCTCCTTTTCCCTTCCTCCCCCACAACAAACACTCTGTGAGGTGAGTGAGGCTGAGAGACTTCAGAGAAGTGTGACTGGCCCAAGGTCACCCAGCAGCTGCATCTGGAGGAGCGGGGAAGCGAACCCAGTTCACCAGATTATGAGTCCACCGCTCTTGACCACTACACCACGCTGCCAGAGTGCTGGACTAGGATGTGGGAGACCCTTGTTCAAATCCCCACTCAGCCAGGAAGCTTGTTATAACTTTGGGCCAGACACCTCCCTTGAAGGGTTGTTGTGAAGTGAAAATAGGGCGGGGAAAACTATGGGTGCTACTTTCAGCTCCTTGGAGAAAACACGGGATATAAATGTGAATAAATAGTTTAATTTATCATTATTATGAATATTACGGCCATACTCTCAGTCTCCTTTCTCTGCATCCCTGTCCTGTCAGAAGATTATGCATGGATCTGAGCAGAATGACAATTTCCAATTTTCAAAAGTGTAGCTATGAAGGTCTGTTGCACCAAAATTAACAAAAAGCCTTTTAGCATCTTAAGGACTTGAAGGGCTTTGTGTGCTGAGGCAGCATATCAAAGCTCTAGCAACAAAACAAAAGGAAGCATGCCCCAAGATGGCAGCATAGACTTAAAACAACAACACCCAATGTCTAATGCTAATTATGCAACTCACGAGACTTAAAAAAAATGTTTAGTGGTATGACAAGCAAGTTAATTCCTGGCAGTCCAATTATTCTGTTTACTCCAGGCACTGTGTGTCAATATGCACATGCATCTAGGTGTGTGCATGCATGTGCACACATGTGCCACACATGAGCCTTGGAGCAAAAGGAAGAAAGCAAAAGAAAACAGGGCACAAGAACAGGCTGGCAGTGCGCACAGGCTGTACGCAGTGTAAAAATAATATAAAATTGTGCAATCTTGCAGAGCGGATAGAACCCCAGCCCTCTGGATTTATTTTTCAATAGGAAGCTCTTTTTTCTGTCCCCTGTGGATTGGCATTAAGAGTTCTCTGGAGATGTTCGGCTTTGCTGGCTCTTGGAGATCAGGGAAGAAATTGGGATAGCATGACTTAAGAACCCTGTAAGAGGCAAAAGGTCCATGTTGCTCATTTTCATGTTTCACTCAAGTACCAGCGAGAGGCTTCCAGGAAGCAATATATAGCCCTCTCCTGTTGTTCTCAGAATAAATACACTGGGTCATACCTGTCTCCCCTTATGTCATATCCAGAGCGGTAGCCACATTTTTTGCCCGGGGTGAAGCCTCCAGAGGGGCGCCATTGAGGCTCCCACCCTGTGTGTGAACACAAATGTACATGGGGTGTGCCAAACTGGGTCTTTCACCGAGATGAAATAAATCCTAGTTTCACCCCTGCCATATCAGGCTGTCAGTCTTGGCCAACATCGTCTGCTCTGACTGCCTCCATCATTTGCTGCCTGGTCCTTTGAACTGGAGATGCTAGGCAGGGACTGAACCTGGGACCTTTTGCATGTGCGGTATTGTGATCCGCCACTCAAACGCCCAAGTCGGATTGCTGAAATCCTGCCCTGTTCTGATTTGCTTCAGTTCTCGAATCTCCCCACTGGCAAAGAACGTGGGTTTCACACCTTCGTAGAAGCCTCTTCTTGGACCCTGATAGTCTGTCGCAGGACTAGCCTAGATCCAGACAAGAGGAGGAATTAATCTACCTATTTCCTCAGCATATGATGAGCTGTTGCGGTTAAACTGTTAAGCTGCTGTTGCTGTTAAACTATGTTAAACTGGGGGGCAGGGGATGTGTTTCATCTCTGCAGACATTTGGGAGGGATGTCAGTGGAAGAAGTGGGATACAAGTTGCGTACATACCATACATTGATATCATGATTTTTTTAATTGTTATTATTATTAGTGCTTTTTTCTAAAAAAATGTTCAGGGGTACTCTTATTTTCCTACTCATATTGAAATACTGCCCCTCAGTGAGGCCAAACTTAGATTCACAAAATGTTTAGGGGTATGCGTCCCCCTGCATCCCCCCCAGAAAAAGCACTGTTGTTGTTGTTGTTAATAATAATAATAATAATAATAATAATAATAATAATAATAATATACCGCCCTATACCCAGGAGTCTCAGGGCGGTTCACTTAATGAAATCAAGATATAAAACCACAAAATACATAATAAAAATAAAAACAAGTTATAGCATAAAGCTTCTCCCCAATAATCCTGAGAACTGTACTTTCCCCTTCACAAAGCTATAGTTCCCAACACCCTTAAGTAACTCTAGTTCCCCAGATTCTTTGGGGAAGTCATGTGCTTTAAATGTGTGCTGTGCGCCCAGTCACAGAGATCATGGCAACAAGCTGAGAGCAAGCTGTTAAAAGCTGGAGAGAAGCTCCAGTTCACATACCTGGCAATAACTAGAGCAAGCCAAACGCTGTTTGGAGAAGTAGTCTCTTCATGTGAGAGGAGCAGAGAATAATCCCATCAATGAACAATTGTTCCAGGCCAAGAAGCGCATGAAGTGGCCCTTTGTCATGAGCGTTTCCTGTTGTTGCGCAGCAGGCTGGGGGTTTGTGTATGTTGACCGCTAGTCAGCCGCTGAGAGAAGGTGACCGGGCTCAGAACGATCCATGATGCAATTGAAAGCAGGAGGCAGCTCGGGAGTCATAACATTTGTTCACAGATCTGCCAGGGGTGTTAATAAGCCAGGATTCAGCGCTGGCATCTGTTCTGTGATGCTATGGCTTCTTAAAACATGCCAAGACACAACATTGGAAACTGCCTTCTAGCAAGTCAGGTCATCATCATCGGAGTACAGAAGAGCCTTGCGGAATCAGGCCAATGGCCCATCTAGTCTCACAATGGGTCTCCAGGTGCTTATGAGAAGCTCCCCAAGCAGGACCCATGAGCAAAAGCACCCTCCCTTCCTGTGGTTTCTAGCTCCTAGCATTTGGAAGCATACAGACCCCAACCATGGAGGCAGAGCACAGCCATCATAGCTAGTAGCCATGGATAGCCATATGCCACCCCCAAATTTGTCGAATCCTCTATTAAAGGCAACCCAATTGGCAGCCATTGCTGCCTCCCGTGGAAGCCAATGCCATAGTCTAACTATGTGCTGTGTGAATACTTTGTAAAATCCGCCCTGAACGTTTCCACGTTCAGCTTCATCGGATATCCACGAGTTCTAACGTTACAAGCAGTGCTATTTTTCTAGAAAAAGAGGTGCTCCGGAACTCACCATGAACGCCTCCCTCGTTCTCTTGGAATGGCGCCCACCTGAGAGGAGCCAGAACTGGGTTTTATTTTTTTGTTTAAAGAATCAGTTTTGCAAGCCATTTGAAACTCCTCCCTCCCTCCCTGAAATCCTGGAGTTGGCTAGATAGAGAAATGGTCTCATCTGACAGAGGGAAGATGCCATATATCAAAGTAAAATATGACAAAAGTTGGAAGTTACAGTGGTACCTCAGGTTAAGTACTTAATTCGTTCCAGAGGTCCGTTCTTAACATGAAACTGTTCTTAACCTGAAGCACCACTTTAGCTAATGGGGCCTCCTGCTGCCGCCACGCCGCCGGAGCACGATTTCTGTTCTTAACTTGAAGCGAAGTTCTTAACCTGAAGCACTATTTCTGGGTTAGCGGAGTCTGTAACCTGAAGCGTATGTAACCTGAAGCGTATGTAACCCGAGGTACCACTGTATTTCCCTTTCTCTCCCTCTCTCTCTCTCTCTCTCTCTCTCTCTCTCTCTCTCACACACACACACACACACACACACACACACACACAAAAACAGTGTCTCCTCTGCAACAACTGTAGATTTCCTGAAAATGTGAATATATCCCTTTGGTGGTTGTTTTCCAATTCCTCTTTCAGGTGTTGTTTATCTGTAGGTATTAGGAGGTCCAACTGCTCATTACCAAAGAGACCCTTGCTCCTTCTTCTTGACAGCCCATTTTCCACTTTTCGCTGTGCCCTGTACACAGGATCACGTAATACTTTACATCTAGGAACCAAGAATTATTTCTTTGTTGCCTCCTATCCAAACCCTGAGCCGTCCCAGAGCTGATTACTTTCAAGAACTTCGTATCACATTCCTGCATACCATCCTTCCCCTATTAGGTGCCCTCCAGAAGTTTTGGACGGCATCAGGTTGGAGAAAGTTGCTTCAGTCATAGCCTGAGACCAAGCTGTTGTTTTACAGCTCCAGTGCAAGCATGTAATAGGGTAACTGCATCTGAACAATAATTATTGATTGCATTTATGTGATCAGGCAGAATGCCTTCTTGGTAGTGGCACCCTCCCTGTGGAACGCCCTCCCATGAGATGTCAAGGAGATAAAGAACCACACAACTTTTAGAATACATCTGAAAGCAGCCTTGTATCGTGAAGTTTTTAATATTTGACATTTTATTAAGCTTTTATGTGTGTTGGAAGCCGCCCAGAGTGGCTGGGACAACCCAGCAGATGGGCTGGTTACAAATAATAATAATAGAAGTAATTTTATTATTACCCCACCTTTTCCTCTAAGGAGCTCAAGGTGGCGTACATCGTTTTCACCCCCCTCATTTAATCCTCACAACAACCTTGTGAGGTAGGTTAGGCTGGGAGGTGTTGACTGACCCGAAGCGGGAATTTGAACACTGGTCTCCCAGGTCTTAGGCCTGACACTCTAACCGCTACATAAAGGTAAAGGTACCCCTGACAGCTAGGTCCAGTCGCGGTCGACTCTGGGGTTGCGGCGCTTATTCCGCTTTACTGGCTGAGGGAGCCGGCGTACAGCTTCCGGGTCGTATGGCCGGCATGACTAAGCCGCTTCTGGCGAACCAGAGCAGCGCACGGAAACGCTACATAACACTAGCCAATATCAGGAGCCAACAGCATTTTTTACTGGAACTTCCAGGAAAACTTGTTTTATCTCCTGCTTGACTGCAGACCTATCCACTTTTAAAGAAACACAAACTTGTATTGTTTAATCACAGGCACACTGCGTAAAATCAGCAGTTTTGAACTATACATTAGAAGCTGTGTTCATTTTCATATGTTGCTTCATCTTTTTAACACAGCTGTTTTTATTTTAATAAATGCTAGGCTTTTTAACATCTGCTTTCATTGGTTATTTTATGCAACCACTTGGAGGTTTTCATCAATAAATTAAATACATTTCACACACGCACAAAATATAGCTGTGCTGGCCCACAAGAGAGGGGGATGAATCCAAAATCTGAGTTTTGTGAGGATAATGTGGAGAGGGGCAGAGAGCCACCTTAAGTACCTCAGAGGGAAGGAGGGATATAAATGGAATTAAAACTATGCTCCTAGGAAAATACTTCATCAGAGGTCACCACTAGAGACACATGGAATGTCCAGTTTTTGAGAAGTTGCAGTAAGATCAAATTTTACAAGCATGGCAAAATGGCAGCACAGACAGGGGTACAGACAGGTCAGGAGAAATTTTTAATTTGAAGGTCAATGTGAACGACCTAAAATCTACCCTGTTTCGCTCTGCTCTGAATTCTACATCTCTGCCCCATCTGCTTCTCCATAAACTCTTCACCACAAAGTATTAAGGCAGCCAGTTAACAAGGGCTTTGTAATCCAGGGCATATAGACACACAGGAATCAGCAAACCTGCTGAGGTAAGCAAGTCAGCTCCTCACTAAACCATTATCACAAGAAGAAACTAAAATGCTAAATTTAATCAACAATTAGGTGGGTTTTACGGGGGGCAGGTGGTACAACAGTAGGAATAAAGAACCGGCGCTGGATTGAGTTACTAGTTGTGTACATTGGCAAACCATGCAGGAACGCAGTTAACTGCTAGTTTATCTCCGTTTCCCTTTTACTGGAGGCACACCAACAAAACCTAAATTTAGTCTGGCCGCAAACGCCAAAATGTTGTTGACTCATCTTATTTAGATCAGAGAGACTACCCTGCCAGTTCTATATAGAAGACACACATTTGAAGCTGACAGCGGGAGGTATAAAGGTAATTTCAAAAGGCATCTTTAATATAACCCCCCCCCCGCCTTGCAACTCATGTGAAGTCATTGAATGTACTGGAAGCTGTCTTATACAAAGCCAGGGCACTAGTCCACTGAACCCAGCATTGTGTACACGGACTGGCAGTAGCTCTCCAGGCCAGCAGGCAGAGGTTCTTCCCAGCACCTGCTCCTTGGAGATCCTTCTTTAATGGGATCTGCCGTAACTGAACCTAGGATTTTCTGTGTGCAAGTGAGGTGCTGAGCACACAGTCCCTCCTCTTGTTTCCAGACAAGAAACTCTCGCTTAGCTTTGCACATGTGCTGGTTGTCGGTTTCGTAGAGAAAACGGGACGACCCGGGGTTGTCCAAGAGACACATAAGCTCACCCAAGTCACTTTTTAGAAAAAAAGACAGGAAACCCAGAGACTTTCAACCACTTCCAGGACCCACGCTGCATTTTCTAAACAGGGAGATTTAAAAAGCAAGAGGCATGACCCAAACAAAACAGGTTCAATGTTGAGGTTTTAGCTTTTATTTTGAAAAAAAAAAATCACCTGTACATTCTCACTTCATTGATCAACAATGATGTGCTACCGTGTGCTTGCGACAAGAGGGGACAGTAGAAGCTCCAGAGGCCTGCCAACCTGAGCAGCAAACTTTCCAAAAGCCTTTGGAAACGAGACCGAGAAAGGAAACAAGCTGCTCAGCCGCAAACTTATTTTCCTCTTTTCCGAGAAACACAATTAAGAACTAAGAATTTACATTTGAGCCCCAGGAGGGAGGGAGGGAGATAGATAGATAGGGTGCTGGTTTTTGTTTTTTTCCAGCCTTGCTCTCAGTTACTGATAGCAGAACAAAAACCCCATGGAAGTGTTGGAGGGGCATGCATTCCCCAGCCTTTATCGTTAGCCCTTCCCAATAATCTCAGAAGGCAAATAAATCCGAGCCCTTCCAAATAAATAGGGACTAGAAACACACAAGTGATAAATAAGATTTTTTTTTTAAAAAAAGAATCAGTAATATACACAATTACAAGGATTTTATTTGGTTTCAGAGGCAGAGAAAGAAGAGCTCCGATGGCATCTTAAAAGCCCGTGTTTGTAGTAGCCGGAAAAGGAAGTCAAAGGATCTTATAACCAATTGGTTAATCCCACTCTCCCCTGCACCGAACCCCAAAATGTCATCCGCTGAAGTTTCACTTTCAAAACAAAACAAAAACAAGATGGAAGTAAAAAAGAACACAGAACAAAACACAACCTGAGGGCACTGATCTCTTCAAGTCAAGGAGAGAGACTGGTTGCTAATTCCACTGAGGAGCAATAAAGAGATTGAGGCTTACAAAGAAGAGCAAGCCATTTTTTATTTTATTTTTTACCTCCTGCCCACTCTTTCAGTGAAAGAACGGCTTAAAAATAAAAACCAGACACTGAATGTAGAGGGGCTTGCTAGACTTTCTTGACAAAGCCAACAGCGGAGTGGATTCTGAGCAACTTGCCCCCCCTTGTAGTCCAAACTCAAGACGGTAGTTGTTTTTTGCAGGGTGGGGGAGAGAGAAGGCCATGCAGGTGAAAAAAAAGGCCATTTAGTTTTTCTTGAAATTCTGTAGCTGCCATAGGCACAACCCGAGGACACGACTCCATCTCTGCGCCGTCTCGTCTGCAAAAAACAACAACACAGACACCTTTCCGATTCCTCCCCCCTCCCCCTACACAAGAGGAGCACGACAGTGCAAAGCAAAAAAGAGGGTGGGGGGGAGGGGAAGCCTCCAAATGATTGTCCATTGTTATTTCCAGGAGGTGAGGGCAAGGGCAACCTGGGAAAGCCTGTAGATCTGTGCAGGGGGAAGATCAGGAAGTAGGGGTGTGTGGTGGTGGTGGTAATCAAGCCACAAAGAGAAGCGCCAGCTCCCACAGCAGAGCCACCTCAACAGCTGATGGCGCTGGTCTGCTGTTTGCTGACAAAGTCCGAGATGAAGTCAAACTCGTTCTGTCCCAGAAAGAGTTCGGGCAGCTCCTGAACCCGGTCCAAGCCGAGCTCCATGACCAGAGACGTCAAGACCTCTTCGTCGATGGGATCCGTGTCCATAACGTTCAAGGTCAGGGCCGGAGAGGGCAGGTGCTGCATCCCCAGGTGCTGCCCGGGCCCCATCCTGTATTGCGGCACCCCTGCCCCAATGGGCCCGTTGCTCATGCCCATGAGGGGGTGGCCCTGGTATTGCGTGTTCAGTTTCTGCAAGTGCATGCTGGCCATGAGCTGCTGAGTGCCCACCGGTCCCAAGTATTGTTGCTGTTGCTGCTGCTGCTGCTGTTGTTGCTGCTGCTGGTGTTGTTGCTGCTGCTGCTGCTGGCTCGGATTGCTGAACATCATGGCGCCTGGGACCTGGTGGTGCCCCATCTGTCCATTGATGCTGGGCCTCTGCCTCATGCCTCCGTCCAGGGCAGGGCCTCCGTACTGCATCATCTGGTGATTGGCGGGGAGCGTCCTTAGCACGTGCTGCTGCTGAGGAGGAGGGCCTTGCATCCCGTTCATGCCTATCCGGTAGCCCTGCATCCCGTTCACCCCGTGGCTCATCGACATCATCATGTGGTCAGCCATCGCAAGCTGGGCACTGGAAGACAAAAGGAGGAGGGTCACGTACAAGGCGGCACGGGGTCCCGTCCCCCCAAATAACCATGCAGTGTTTGAAATTAGCCAGGCGCATTTTGCACCCTGGCGATCAACCGCTTGCGACCAAGTGAAGATGCTTGGAGCCTGGACAGCGCCCGATATCTCTGCCACCTGGAAAGGTGCGTGCCCGGGGATCACACGCTAACACCACATCCTATAGGATTCTCTTAGTTGTTATCTTTTAAACCTGCACAACTGGAATGAATTTCAGGAACCCCAAACGCTTTTTCTGTGCAGCCTGAGCAGCAGCAGTCACCGTTAAGAAAAAGAGGTCAGAATAGGCCGATATATATGTGGACTGTCCCTGGATCAAGTGACTTTTCTTCTTCAAGTTCTCCAACATTAACCTAGCTCAAGGTTGTCCTCTGAACTAGCCAGATGTTCAACTGAGAATCAATCGCAGTCAGCCCCATCATTTGAAAATTAAGACTTTAGAGCCGCCTCCCCAAAAATGGTGACTAGACATTCTGTTTTGGTGACTGTAACTGTGGTTTAAGGGGCCATTTGGCGCCTAGCTTATATACATGAGTTTCTAACATTGCTGCCACGACATATGCAAGCCTGCTCCTGGGATAACAACACATAAGTCCAGAGTGGGGTGGTCAAGGCCTTTTTTGGCAGCCCCCAGCCTTAGTGCCTCCTTCCCAAAGCTGGTAAGCAAGGAAGTGGGCTTTGGAAAGGCGGTGTGAGGCTCTGACAGAGTCCCAGAGTATTCCCACCTCCTTCCCAAAGCCTCCTTAGCACTTTCCCACATTTGGGAAGGAGGAGGGACCCTGCCAGAGCCTCGCACTGTACTCTTGCAGCCACTTGGTGTGAAAAGTTGGGCTGCCCCATTCCAGAGGGTATGGGGCTCCCCAGTGCCCCCTTCCCCTGCTCCAGAAGTTATATTTTGTATACATCTTTTCGACAAGGTGTTTCATAGTGACACACACACGGCTTCTGCACCATTCATCCTCTCAACCACCTTGCAAGGTAAGCTAGGCCAAGAACTCAGCGGAGAGGCAAACCTGGTTTGCGAGTTAACAGGTGCACATTGTTTCTCTAAAACAGTGTTTCCTAAACTTGGGTCGCTAGCCCTTTCCCCCCGAACTACAATTCCCATCATCCATGATCACTGGTCTTACTAGCTCGGGATGATGGGAGTTGTAGTCCAAAAACAGATGGAGACTCAAGTTTGGGAAACACTGTTCTAAAGCCAGGGTGGAAAATGTGTGGCCCTCCCTGTATTCCTGCCCCCAAATTCTAATCAGCCTCAGTCAGTATGGCCCAATGTCTAGGGCGACGGGAGCATTAAGTGTGGCAACATCCGGCTGGACCCAGGTTGTGCCCATCATGGCTAGGGCAACGGCCTAGAGCCAACGCACTGAAGGAAACTGTGCTTTGTGTGCGCGCGCATGCACATATAGAATTACAACCTCTCTCTTATCTACAGTGGCAGATGGCAGGGACTCCCCCTTCCCTAACAGGTCATGTGGTAGAGAGGCTTTGGGGGTGGAGGAAAAGTTTATAGGAGGCAGCTAGAGTGTCCACTAAGGCAGAACTGTCCAACACCCATGGCCAGCTGAGAAGGGGACACACATCCAAGGACACAAGAGACCACAAAACCCTTCCTGGGCCAGGACAAATGCAACAGCCCATTTGTCACAACAGCCAACCAAATGCCTCCAAAAAGACTGTTAAACACAGCCTGTTTAACACAACCCTCTCCTTGTTGCTGCTGCTCCCAAGGAACTGGCAATTCTGAGATTCTGAACATGGAGGTTCCATATGGGTTGGAGGGGGGAACTGCAACATGATGTTGCAGTGTACGGTCGCCACCCAACAAATAGTCCCGTCCTGGGCACCACAGTCACCCTGGAGCAAAGGTTATGTAGTTCTGCCTAGGCCTCCCAGGGAGAGGAAAAGGAAAAGAAAGGTGTGTGGGGGGGGGGAACTCTTCTTCCCATGGCTTTTCCCCGCAAGGCTATCTAGTGCTTCAGGGACAAGCTTTGGGCTGTCAGCCTAAATCCTTTTGTATGTATCATGGTTCTTGAAAGTGCAATAATGGGTGCTTAAGCTCACAGCATACATCCCTTCTCCTTTCAATCCACAACTCTTAGGCTGAGGTTTTAAAATTCTGTTCTTCAAGTATGTAGAAACAAGTACCTTTATCTCTCTCCACCGATGCCTCCCCTTTACTTCCCAGCTGACATGCACTCAGCCAACAGGATCTGATTATCACGATGCACTGCCCTATCCTAACAGACTGGCCAGGCATGCACTCATCCAACCCCCTTTTAAAAACAGATCTAAGCTGGTGGCCCTCTTAACCCAAGCCGAGGCTCCACGGCGCCCCCTAGAGGAGCGACAGGGGAACGACAATACTGCCCCCTAGCGCACGGGAGGATGAAGATCCGCCTAAGGACGCAGTAGGCAATGAAATCGAGGTTGGTTACCTCGCCACCTTCCCTAAGTCACCGATTTGTCATTCCTGCCCAACCCCGGGACACCTTAAGCAGCTTGCAAATACGAAAGCAGGGCGCTGGCAGCGAACAGAGCATTTATGCAATGGGTTTTACATCCCGGATAAACGAAGGCGACCTTGTGCATGAAAATAAAAAGTCTGTTGCAACCTCCCCAACGCCGTCGGATCGCAGAACCCGGCGCTGGTAATACGCCCCTCAGAATGCAAGCAGCAGCGCGCCCGTTCCCTAACCCGCTTCCCATGGCCAACCCCCCTCCCCGCTTCCCTCTCTTTTTCTCTCCCTCCTCCTCCTCCTCCCCTTTGCCGGCTCCAGGCAGCTCCCGCCCCGGCACATTCCGCCAGCACAAAGATCAGCACTTTGAACACAGAAGTTTAACCCTTCCCTGCCTGCTCCCGAGCAAAAGACAATGCCGCCGAAGGAGCGCTCCGCGCAAATGAGGACTCGGGCTGGTGCTGGGCTGGAAAGGAGAAGGAAAAAGCCCGTTTTCCTGGCCACCACCACGAACGGCAGGCAATGCAAAATAAATAATAATAATAGTTTTCAGATCGTGGCCGTCTCTGCGGAGCCTCTCGACGCCCAATGTCACCCTCCTTTCCCCGCCGTGGTTTCCTCGACTCCCTCCTCGGCTACATACCCCAAAGGCGGCGATCCGAAGGGAAGGCTGCAAACTCGCAAATGGCCCGGCTGAGAAAGTCACCTCGGCAGGAGGAGGAAAGCGGCGGCGGCTCTTCTTTCTTCCCTTCCTTACACGCGGCTGCTATTCCCACGAGCGAGCTGGCCAGCCTGCCCGCCGCGCTTGCAAAGGCACCCCCAGCCCGGCCGCATCAATTCCAAGCGGCGGGTCCTTCCTCCGGCGGCGGCGGCGGCTGCTGCTGCTCCTCCGCCTCCTCTTTCTCCGGCTCCCAGCCGAACCCTCGCAGGCGCCGCTGTGTGTATTTGCAAGTAGGTTAAACTTCAGCGTTTTTTAATATATATACATACACACACAGAGAGAGGGAGAAGCCGGAGGGGGGCGGAGCCAAAGTCCCCGCCCCTGCGCCTCTGATTGGTCCAGCTCTCCCAAATGGCTCTTCTCCTCCCTCCCCAGCCTGGATGCTTTATCCAAAGCGGCGAAGAGGGGGCCGAGGTGAAGAATCGCAGGGTCCCGCCTACCTGTTTTTGTTTCATCTCCGAAGAAGGAGGGATTGCAACACAATGGCGGGAGTTTGCAGCATATGCAAAGGCAGGAGGAGGAAAGGACGGGTGGGGGGAAGCGCTGCCTGCCTGCCTGCTTTCTTCCATCTGTCCATATCTCCTCCTTCCCTCTCCAAACCGGCTCGCCTAACAACCCTCTTTGCCGGCGCTCATCTTGCACACGATGGCGTGCGCGCACGTAACGTGTGTATGCATGCAAACAAACACGAGGACAGAGGGGGAGAGTGGAAAGCAGGGGGTGGAGAGGAGAGAATTCTTGCAGCCTTTGCTCTCCCCTGGCGATTGGCGAAGCGTGAGCGGGTGAGGGGGCGCAGAGGGATGGCTGCCGGCTGCCGGCCAAGATATTGCGAGGCGCATTGTTTATTATTAACTCCCGGGCCCCGGTGGGGAGCGCATTCCTCGCCCTGACCTGCCTTTTGTTATGCAAATACAGAGGGGATGTTAATCTGCTGCCACGCGGTTGGAAAGAGGTGGCCCTCGCGAATGGCTCAATTAACCACAGGGCGCTGGACGGGGAGGAGAGGGTGGCGCAATACGGCGCGTTCCCGCTGGTCGCGCGCACGGTGCCTTCCTCCTCCTGCTGCTAATTTCCCAAGCGTTTTCCAAGAAAAGCGAGGAAACTTTTTTGTCTATAAGGGCATCTGAGTGACTCGTCCCCTGAATTGCTGTTTGGGGCTTTTTGGTTTTTTTCTGCGCACCCCACTTTGCTTTTCATTCTTACGCGTCAACTCTGCTAACACCTGAAAGGATAACAAAGGAACTTCAAAGGGAGGCTGCAGTGAGAAGCTGCTGCGTGAGAACTTCTCAAGAAATTCAATTCCTTTCGTTTGGGCCTGAATACAGACAATGGTTTCCCACCTTACATGCTGATTGACTCAGCATTTCTGAAGGTGTAAAGGGCCATTGCATATTTTGCATACAAACTCTAATTGAATTGTTCCAGCTTGCCCCCCCCCCCATTCCAATTGCCATATAACTTCTACCATTTCCTCCTTATATTGCTCTTGTTATGCCTATCACCAGGGCCTGCTTGTTAGAAGTGGGTCACGCCCCTACTGGTTGGCTTATGCATTCCTTCGATTGGACATAGTGGAAAGACACACCTACTCCTTATCTGTTCCATTGCTTGACCTTTTGGCTTCACTTTCCAAAGCCCGCCTCCAGTTTTGTGTCTCTTTGCTCAGGGCCTGTGTACCTGACACACTTAATCGACTACTTACTGAAGCAACAAATGAGACTTTGGCCCACATGTTTGTGTGATGAAAACAGCCTAATTTCAGATTGGTTGCATTATCAAGTTGCTAGATCTCAAAGAGTAGGATTTTTCTCTCTTCCCTAGGGTTGGAATATCTGGAGGGGGTTTCCCTTTGGGGCAAAATCCAGGACAAAATTCACCTTTCAACAACTAGGCTAAAACCAAGGATTCTTATGGTATTACAGTACATTTGTTTGGTTGGAGTTTGTATTCATTTGACCTTTTCATATTGCTAAGACAAAGCTAATCCTATGAATTGCATTACTAGAATATCTAGGACCAGGGTAAAACTGTTCAAAATTATTATTTTTGCTGCTGCTACTGCCAGAAGTGCAATGTTTACATTAACAATATTGAAGCGTACATTTACAATATTGAAATGTTGTTTTCCATACTGTGTTCTTTGTTGCTTTTTTGCTGCTACTACTATTTTGCTACTACTACTGTTACGAAATTGTGCTTTACAAAATATTTCTATTGAGAAATATAGTGTAACCGAACCACTGCATTGTTGTAAGGCTCTTTAAATTGCTCCCAGACTTCGGAATTCCCTTCCTAGAGAGGCTAGACCAGCTCCTTCCTTGCTGTCCTTCTGCTGGCAGGTGAAGACTATTTTATTCTGAAAAGCTTTTGGGAACTTTTTTTTTTAAAGGAAAGTGCTTTGAATAGTGCTTTGCTGTTTATACTGTCTGTATTTTAATAGATTTGGTTTTATAATTTTTATATAGTTTAATTACTATTACCTTACAAGAAAGGAGATTCTGACTAAACACAAGAAATAACTTTCTGACTGTAAGAGCTGTTTGATAGTGGCATGGACTCTCTCCGAAGGTGGGGACTCCCCTTTATTGGGGGATTTTAAGCAGCGGTTGGGTAGCCATCAGTCATGGATGCTTTAGCTCAGTGGTGTCCAAACTTTTTTCAAAGACGGCCAGATTTGATGACGTGAAGGGCTGTGGGGGCTGACCGAAGGGCCGACCAAAGTTGTTGACCTATTTTAGGGTTGGAGTTGTTCAGCATCTTTTAGGATCGAAGTTATTGAGGGTTTTTTATAGGATTTTACCTCAGGAAATAAACTGCCACAGGGGCTGGATTAAATCGACCGGCGGGCTGGATTAGGCCCCCGAAACAGACTTTGGACATGCCTGCTTTAGCTGAAATCCCTGCATTGGTGACCCTCAGTGTCCCTTTCCCAACTCTACAGTTCTAAGATTCTATGATCCTGCATATGGTTTTCAGCTTTCTGTATGTTATCCGTGTTGTTTTTATTTCTGTAAGCTGCCTTGAGTCCTGGTGTGAGAAAAAGGCTGGTTATAAATAAACACAATTCTTGAGGAAAGGCTGCATACAAATAAACGCAATGATGATGGTATGGTTGTATGGTTGGCAAGCACTGAGAAGTATGCCTTTCCCATCCTTGTGCAAAAGACCTCCACTTTTACACGTGAGGCCTCTGCTTTTGGGTAGCAGCGAAATGGAGCAGATGAGAATCTTCTGTTCCTCTTTCTCAGGTATACAAAAATAGCATGTGATGCGGACCTGTTGCCACTTCCTTGGAGTTAAGTGGCTTGAGAAAGCACACACCAAATATTGACTTCAATTCTGCTCTGTTTGGCCCAGGAACTTTGTTCTAGCAGTTGGGCTCTTCCTCCTGCTGTTTTCAGGCCTGGTGCCACACAGCACAGCATCCTTGAGTAGCTACAGTGGTGCCTCGCAAGACGAAATTAATTCGTTCTGCGAGTCTTTTCGTCTTGCACGGTTTTTCGTCTTGCGAAGCACGGTCAGTCGCAACTGCACCTCTTCAAGCGGTTTTTATAAAAAAGGAAACAAACTCGCAAGACGTTTTCGTCTTGCGAAGCAAGCCCATAGGGAAAATCGTCTTGCGAAGCAACTCAAAAAACGAAAAACTCTATCGTCTTGCGAGTTTTTCGTCTTCCGAGGCATTCGTCTTGCGAGGTACCAGTGTACCAGCTCCAGCGCTGTGGCACAGCCTGCTGCTGATGTCTGATTGGTGCTGGCTGGGTGTCCGGCTCCACTTCCCACAATGCACCACTGTTCTGGGGGCATTGTGGGAAATTAAAATGGCTGCCCATCACCCATTGTGGGGTTGGCAGTTATCATTTATGTTTCCCATAATGCCCCTGATGTGGCATGGCTCCAGGGCATTATGGGAAATTTAGATAGCCCCTTACTGTCTGCCATTGATGAGAATGCTGTCACCGCCAGGTGAACCCACTGATGTAGAAGAGGACCCACTTTTCCAAAGGTCTACTTCAAACTTGGAGCCAGCCTGGACTATACTTCTCATTGGGTCTCTTTTACCTACCTCACAAGGTTGTTGTGAGGATAAAATGGAGGGGAACCATCTTGAGGTCCATAGTGATAGGCTCAGTGAAAAATACATCAATAAATACACCATACATTTAAAACACATGGCTTAAGCCCCCCCAAATCCTGGGATTTGAAGTTTACCCCTCACAGAGCTACAGTTCCCAGGAGTCTTAGCAAATTGGAGTTATTGGGGGACGCGCCACTTGATATAAATATGCTTTAAATGTATTGTATGGATGTAACCATAGATGGTGCTTGAATTCCCCCAAAGAATCCTGGGAACTGTCATTTGTTAAGGGTGCAGGGAATTGTAACTTTGTGGGTGGCAAATCGTAGTTCCCAGGGCTTTTTGAGAGAAGCCGTGTGCTTTCTTTCAGTTTATGATGTGAACGCAGCCAATAACTGATGGATAAAAGTGGTATGTCCCTGGAAAAACAAACCACACATCTCCACCTTTACTTGACAGAACAGAGGGATTGGGCCCACCCTTTAAAACAAAAATGGTTAAAACAAAATGATAGGGGATCATGGGAGAATTTCATAGGGGCTGGTGAAAATGATTTGATCCCTGTTCATGTTGCATACAAATACCCTTGTGAGCAATGAGGGGTCTTCTCCAACTCAGCCAAAAGTGGGTGGTTTATATCCAAAATACAAAAGGTTTCATTTTATTTCTACCTCTTCTTTGCACTGTGGATTTATTTGTGGGGCAGAACAAGTTTGACTTCATCTCGGATTTTGGCACCAGGGCGGCTGGCAAAGGAAAGGGGATTTGCGCAATGCAATTAGAAATGAGACACGGGCTCTGTTGTGATGAGGCAATGTGCAGAAGTGATGAAGGTTGGGAAAAATAATCCCAACTTCCCCTGTGGATGCAGAGATTGCTGGAGTCTTAATGGCTGCTACCACTCAGGGAATACAGTAGATTCTGGAGTCATTGTGGATTCACTCACTGGAAAACAAACAGCAGTGCAACGTAAACTGAAGGTTAGGAATGATTCATAGTTCAGGATGCTGTTGTCTGATGATTTCAGTGAATGAGGGCCCTTTCGGACGCAGTGCTTCTCATATCTGGAAGCCTTCAGCCCAGGGATGGGAATTCTGTAGCTCTCCAGATATTCTTCAACTCCATCTCCCATTAGCCCCGGCCAGCATGGTCAACAGTCCAGGATGATGGGAGTTGTAGTCCAGCAACACCTTCGTTGCCACAGATTCCCCCATCCCTGCTTTAGCCAGTTTATTGCAATACCTTGAATGTTGGACTTAGAGCAGGGAGACATGGGTTCAAGTCCCCACTTATCCTAGAAGTGCCCTCGATAAACTTGGGTCTGTCAGTATCGTTCAACATATCCTACTAATAATATGTAATCATACCTGATTGCTCATTCATGTGTAGATAAATAAGTTGAAGCGCAGGGCTGGAAGATTCTTTCTTTCACTAACTAACTAACTCAGAGGAGCTGAGTTCCAGATGGAGGTCTGTCTGATCACAATATGCCAGTCAGCCATGTAGCTCACTGGGTGATCTTGGGCCAGCCTAACCTACCTCCCGGGGTTGTTGGGAGCATAAAATGAGGGGGGGGGGAATGTAATAATTTATTAATCAGGCAGTTTCTGTTCCATTGGCAAATAGCTCTTACTGTTAGGATGTTTTGCCTAATGTTTAGCAGAAACCCGCTGCCCTGGAATTTCCTCCCATCAGTACTTTGCCTTCTGGAAAAACAGGGAACAAATCTCCTTCATCAGCCTTCTGTGTGTAGCAGGCATGCATGGGGGAAGGAACATACGGTAGCTTAGTGGCAGAGCAGCTGCCTTGCAAGGGGAAAGTCTCAGTTTCAATCCTGGTATCTCCAGGTTGGGTCAGGAATTCACCTGCCTGAAACCCTGGAAAACCCCATCCGCTCCACTCCCCATCACAGACCACTTGAAAATTGCTGACAGTCTTGGAGGACCACTGAATGGTTTTCCTGCCTGTTGTCGCAATTGTTCTGTGCTGTGTTAGATGCTACATGGTTTCTAAGAATATTTGTATTGTTTCTTCCGTTGCACATATAACACTACAATTGAATTTTAGGGAACATAAATTGTAATGCAATAAAACCTGCTATCTAGCCCAAATATTTCCTTATTGTGATTGAATAAAATGCATGCATCCCCCCCTTTTAATCTCGGTACCCCAAAGGGCAAGAGATTTACTATTCCAAAAGGTGAACATTCCACAAAAGTGGCCCAGTATTTTCCTACAGGCAGCAGGGATGGGCAGCTACAGCCCCTGCCCTGACCTCACAATATTTCAGCCCTTGCCATTTTTCTAAAACAGTGTTGCTGCTCTCATTGCCAGGGATTTTTTTTACAAGGCATCCCTTCATGGCCTCAGCCCTCCATCGTTCTTCTACCCTCTTATTTACCCCTCATTTCCTTGTGTTTACAGTGTGTGATATATTTCAACACTCCCTGTGGACCAGTTACAATGCTACTTTCCCCATGTTTCACCCACAGGGAACGTGGTTGCATGAGTAGAGTATGAGGTCACATTCCACCCCCAGGGGATATATATTTATAGATTAGTTTCTGGGCCATGTGGTTTCCTCCCCCCTCCCCCCCCCAGCTCCAAAATCAGCAGGTTCTTGCTTCAGCCTCTCTTCTTCACCGCCAAGGCAAACTCTCTTTCTTCTCTACATCCCTAGTACTGTTTAACACAGGATCTTTTCCCTGAATGAGTACAAGGGGAAAAGCCACACTCATGCACCCTTCTTACTTGTGAACATCACACATAGGTCCATTCAGCCATGTCTTCGTAGAAACTGATTTAATAACGAAACAAGAGTTGATGCCTCCCCTTTCACTAGCATTGCTGGGGATACAGGGTGGGCCAAATGAAGATGGATGGGATACAGTATTGATTCTGTATTTATTGTTAGCTGCCAGGTGCCAATTGTTAAGAAGGTGGAAATATTTATGGGGACAAATAAGGATTTATGGTACAGTCAAAACGGCCTATAACTGTTGCTCAGAAATCAAGGTGTAGTAATTCACACTTAGAAAAAAAGCTCACTGAAATCCATGGGAAATTACAATGATTAACTCAGTCAACTGATTTTGCCAGGTCTACTGTTTTTTGTAGGGTTTTGCTGCGCCAGAAAGTTCCCCTGAAGAATTCATTGGCAGGATTGAACTCCCTGCCCATCAGCTGATGGGTGGCAGGTTCAATCCTGCATTTTGCAGGGTTTGGCTGCACCAGTGACTTCCCCACAGGGAACAAAGGGAGCCAAACAGGACTGAACCCCCCAGCCAAATGCTGATGGACACAGAGTTTATTCCTGTTTTCTCATTGATTGGCTGTGCAACTCACATCTCTGTCTGCCCCTACACCTAATATCAGGTGTGGGGAAGGTGTGCATGGGGTTCCTCACCCCTGCTCTGCTTTACACTTGGCCTGGATCCAATTTTATGGGCTACAACATGCTAGACTTTGGCGAATTTCCTTAAGAATAGCTCCAAAACTGTAAGAAAAGCTCAACAACTTTGGTAAAAAAATACCAAAACACCACCCAATTTTGAGGCAACTGATGAACACAGCTATGTTACCATATATTTATTTAAAATATTTGTAGGCTTATGTTTAGGAGCATACCCTTTCAAGATGGCTTCCAATAAAAATCACCGATGTACACTATATTCACAAATAAAATGATAACAAACTAGGATCTAATAAGACAAACAGCTGCCCCAGGGATGCCTGGCCAAAAGTCCCTTCAGAATGTGACCAAGCTCAATAGCAGCAGAATCCAAATAAAGAAATGCTTTTAGGAAAAAGCTAGTGGAAACGGGTGAGTTTTCAGATGTTTCCCCCCAAATGCAATAAGTAACAAAATAAAATAAAGATTGGGGATCCAGTACTGAGCAGGAGTTTGGACTAGGTGTCATCCAGAATATGCTTCCAAGCAGACAGCTGCCATTTCCCCATAGTTAATTAACAATTAACTTGTTTAAAACCATTCCGCTTGGAATGTAAACATGTCAGGTGATTTATACATAGGTTTTTACAGTTTGGGGGAACGGACTCCATAGTAGCAGCCCATTATCAGTCACTAGAAAAGGGCAGTGAGGATGTCTTTCCACTTGGATTAGATCCTGCACAACTCTCAGGAGCTAGAGACTGTTGACCTTCAACACATTTGGGAGGATTGCTTCTGTTTACACAGGGCCTGCCCCAGCAGGAGGTTGGGTTGGGTGCTCAGGGGCTGTGCTCAGAAGGAGGGGTTTTGGCTTTTCAAACAGGCGATGACTAAGTCAATTAATTGTTTAATTATGTAATGATTGTTTGTAACTTTGGAACTGTCAGCGTGCACTTGCCAAATCCAGCGTGTGCAGTTCTGTTATGTATACCTGCGGAGGGAGTACATGTGCGCACACACCCATGGATGCAAATCCATGCATGGCCCTGACCATGGAAGTGATAGAGATTGCGCAGCTGAGCTTACTTCTGCACTTTGAATCGGCCCTGCAAAGCTGTGTCTTTGGCCCCATCTGCACTATGTATTTTAAACAGTAACATACTACTTTAAACAACTATAGCAGGGGTCACCAAACTTTTTCAGCAGGGGGCCGGTCCACTGTCCCTCAGACCTTGTGGGGGGGGGGCTGGACTATATTTTGAAAAATTAAATAAATAAATGAACGAATTCCTATGCCCCACAAATAACCCAGAGATGCATTTTAAATAAAAGCACAAATTCTACTCATGTAAATACACGCTGATTCCCGGACCGTTCATGGGCCGGATTTAGAAGGTGATTGGGCAGGATCCGGCCCCTGGGCCTTAATTTGCCTCCCCATGAACTATACTATAGCATCTCTCAAAGAATAGAATCCTGGGAACTGCTGTTTGTTAAGGGTGCTGAGAGCTGTTGGGAGAACCCTATTCCCCTCAAGGAACAGTTTAACAGCCAATCTTTCTTCCCAGGGAACTCTGGGAATTGCAGCTCTATGAGAAGGATAGAGTTCTCTCAATAACTCTCAAGATACAGTGCCCAGGATTCTTTGGGGGAAAGCCAAGTGGTATGGTGCCATTTTAAATGTGTAGTGTAGATGGGGTCTTAACAAGAGACTTACTTCTTTTGCAAGAGATGCTTAAAAGTCAAAATGAGTGTGCCGTGTTGCATCTGTCCTGGAAGAGTATTCCACGGCATGGGATTGGCATGACATTAGATGCCTGACTTGTAGTTGAGGCCAGCTGGGCCTCTGTAACTGGTGGCAGTTCCTCCTCAGACTGAGCTGGAAGGTATCCTGGACCCAAGTGATTCAGGGAATTGTGAACAAAAACAAGAGCTGTGAACCTAGCCAGTTCAGATGCTCTAGCAGAGGCAGAGCCATAGCTAGGTGATCTTGCGCCCCTGGCAGAACCGTCCAGATTGCGCCCCCTTGCCACGGACAAATTAGCTCTTCTTTCCACCTCTCCTCCAACCCCTCCTCCACCCATTCAATTCACCCTCTATTTAAAACCATTTCCTATGAGGCAATAATCAATATTTATATTTATGGACATATTTTTAGCTGATTTTGTGCCTCCTTCATCACCTGTGCCCCTGGCGGGGGCCCACCTCATCACCCCCTAACTATGGCCCTGAGCAGAGGTGTCATATGCTATACATTTCCGAGCACAATTCAAAGTATTGGTGCTGACCTTTAAAGCCCTAAACGGCCTCGGCCCAGTATACCTGAAGGAGCGTCTCCACCCCCATCGTTCTGCCCGTACACTGAGGTCCAGCACCGAGGGCCTTCTGGCGGTTCCCTCATTGCGAGAAGCAAAGCTACAGGGAACCAGGCAGAGGGCCTTCTCGGTAGTGGCGCCCACCCTGTGGAACGCCCTCCCATCAGATGTCAAAGCGATCAACAACTACCTGACATTCAGAAGACATCTGAAGGCAGCCCTGTTCAGGGAAGTTTTTAATGTGTGATTTTAGTGTATTTTTGGTTTCTGTGGAAGCCGCCCAGAGTGGCTGGGGAAATAAATTATTATTATTATTATTATTATTATTATTATTATTATTATTATTATCAACTGTACCCAGCACCAGTCTAGCTGCTACTTTCTGCACACGCTAGAGCTTTCAGACGAGGCCCAAGGGCAGCCTCACATAATAATCCAGTCCTGAGGTGACCAGTAGCTGGACTATGGTGGGCAAGTAACCTTATACAGTGGTACCTTGGGTTAAGTACTTAATTCGTCCTGGAGGTCCGTTTTTAACCTGAAACTGTTCTTAATCTGAAGCACCACTTTAGCTAATGGGGCCTCCTGCTGTTGCCGCGCCGCCAGAGCACGATTTCTGTTCTCATCCTGAAGCAAAGTTCTTAACCCGAGGTACTATTTCTGGGTTAGCGGAGTCTGTAACCTGAAGCGTATGTAACCTGAAGTGTATGTAACCTGAGGGACCACTGTACAGATATGCCCATAGCTGACATACCAGGCCAAGTTGGTAAAAGGCACTCATAGCCACAGAGACCACATTTTGATGCTAACAGTGTTGTGCGGATGCTGCGAAAAACTTGCAGGCCTAAGGAGCACCTAGCCAGTAAAATGTCTGTGAACCAAGAGGCCTCCTCCTCTTTCTTGCTGCTGCTGCAGGCTCGCCTGTCCTCTTTGAGCACGCAAGCAGTGACTAGCATGAGGAGATGAAGGCGCACGCTCCATTTCCCTGTCTGGAGGTTGGCCGTGGGCTCCCTTGCTGAGGTGTGGGCCTGCTTGAGCCGAATCACGGAGCACACATAGCCCTAGTCATAGCACAAACAAACGATCTATCTAGGCAGTTCTGAGAGAGCCATATAATCATGACAGGAACAAGCTCCACACTTTCATGGGCGGGTAGGGTGTCCTTGGCTTGCCCTGGCAGCTGAACCAAAGTCACCTTGCCTGCACTGAGTCACAATGAAATGAGCGACTTGCCCCAAGAAGTCACATGTGAGAAAGTTGGTGGGGAGAACCCAGTGGCGTAGCGTGGGTTGTCAGCACCCGGGGCAAGGCAAGTAATTTGCGCCCCCTAACCCGTGGATTTGCGCCCCCTAACCCGTGGATTTGCGCCCCCTAACCCATGGATTTGCCCTAACCCCAGATGTTGCGCCCGGTGCGGCCCGCCCCCCCTGCACCCCCCACGCTACGCCACTGGGAGGACCAGCTGCCTTGCTCTTGCTGCTCAGCAAATGGCCTTTGCTAGAAGCTGTTCCTAAAATAATGTTATGAGTTTTCTATCAGATTTCTGTGAATGGGTCCGTCCCCCCCCCGCCCCGTCAATGTAGGTTACCTGAGGCATGCTTGGCCAGAGATTTAGATTTATTAATAGTTCTGGCAAAGTTGCCAAGTGCCTTGTATTTTTGTTTCAGGAAGATTGGATGATTATAACTGATGGTTGGGAAAGGCTGGAGAATCTTTCTACCCTCCCAGCTGAGGAATGTTGAAATCTAATCAGTGGATGAATGAATGGTTAAGAAAGAATCGAGATATCTTTACTTTTATTCATTGCTTACATTTTAATCCCACCCTTCTTTCAAAATAGCTCAGGGTGGTGTTGTTCATATCCCACCACCAGTTTTATCTCCACAAAAATCCGGTGAGGTAGTTGATATATAATGACTGACCTAAGGTTACCTATTCTGAGAGGGGTTGTGGTGTTAGTCTGCTGCAACAAAAAACCAACCAAGCAAACAAACAAAACAAAGAATCCTGAAAGACCAACATATTAACACATAAACGTAAGGCAGCTTCTAGACTGTCTTGACCGTCAAATTCAAAGTACGCAGTAGAAGTCACTTTGGCATTCTTTGCACAACAAGCCCACTTCCAAATGGAGCTTTTTTGTGAGCAAGAAAATGGTAGGAAAACATACAACAATTGCTTGGCGTCACTTGAGGCCCCCACTTGCATTATACATTTTTATGTTATTTCATTTCATTTAATAAAATTTATACCCCGCTTCACTGTAAAAAACCCCACAAACCGAAGCAGTTTACAATACATTTAAAGCAGTATCATACTACTTTAAACGGTCATGGCTTCCCCCAAGGATTCTTGGGAGTGCTAATAGTTGTTAGAAGACCCCTATTTCCATCAGAGAGCTAAAATTTCCAGAGTTTCCTGGGAGGAGGGAATGACAGTTAAACCGCTCTGAGATTATCAATAGAAGTCGAAATTAAAAACAAGGTTTTTTTTTGTTTTTAAACAGAATATAAAGAAAATTGTCAAAAGAGCATTATAAGCTACAATTACAGATTAAAACAGATGTCAGCTTTATATGTCTGGGTAGGTTTGCCTAAACAAGAAAGTTTTTAGCAGGTGTTGAAAAAGGATACAGTGAAGGTACCTTCCTAATGTCAAGAGGCAGGGAGTTCCGCAGTGTAGAAGCTGCCACACTAAAAGATCATTACAAATATGTAAAAAGCACCATGCTCCATTTTTAAAGTGCAAGTTCTGCAGACTGAAGCACTTCAGTAGGCATATACGAAGCAAATATGAATCCATTTCGTAAAAATGAACGAAAAGTGATGCCAGCCACACACTGTGCAAATTCCCCTCTATACATTTATGCAACATTTACGTTTGGGTTGTTGCCGAGGGCATAGGAAAAGCACTCCGTGGCCCCATCCCACCTTGCCGGCTTGTTCCAGACTTAAAAGTAGCAAAATAAAAGTGCAAACTTCCTGAATTGTTCTCTTGTATTTACTTTTCCTCTTGGCCTTTGGAGGCTGGCTTTCCTGCTACGCTTCCCACTCTCTTGCCTTGGTGTTTGCTTTTAATTAAAAGCAAAAGAGGCATCTGAGGGGAGACCCGAGTCAATTTTGCTCCGTTTATTGGAGAGCAGCCATTTTGGAGGCTTGCTCCACTTCCCCCAACATCGCTCAGAACTTGCAGCTCTATTCGTAATTAGCTGGTCTTTGCTCATCATCCTTGGTCTTTGCTTTGACATAAACATGCACAGCAAGTTCCTACATGGTCTAATTAAACACCTCTCCCCCATGAGGAGGATGTGAAAGGCTTGTAATACCTGCTGGAATAAGAGAGCGCGGACAGGGTGCAGCTGAGATGACAGAACCAGCTCTTCACAGGGCTTGGCATCTGAAGCCTGTTTTAAGTGCCAGGGATCTGGCCTGGGAGCATGTGGTGCACTGTGTCAATACGAGAGAGAGAGTGTGTTTGTGGGCATGTGAAGACTACAGTGGTACCTTGGGTTAAGTACTTAATTCATTCTGGAGGTCCGTTCTTAACCTGAAACAGGTATGTATCCTGAAGCATATGTAACCCAAGGTACCACTGTGTGGTACCTCGGGTTACATACGCTTCAGGTTACATATGCTTCAGGTTACAGACTCCGCTAACCCAGAAATAGTACCTCGGGTTAAGAACTTTGCTTCAGGATGAGAACAGAAATCGTGCTCCGGCGGTGCGGCGGCAGCAGCAGAAGGCCCCATTAGCTAAAGTGGTGCTTCAGGTTAAGAACAGTTTCAGGTTAAGAACGGACCTCCGGAACGAATTAAGTACTTAACCCAAGGTACCACTGTATGTTTTTTTCTTTTAAAATCATGCTAAAAAGTGGGGGTCGTCTTATACTGTACATGTGTAGTGCATAGGGTAGATGTTTGATTGGTTGCTCAAGAACTCTGTCCCATCTCCCCCCCATTTTCTTAAATTTGAGCCCCCCCAAATAGGGGGCATCTTATAAACAGAAAAGTATGATATTTGTTTTTTTAAAAAATGAAAAGTGAAAATCTCTAACCGTTTTAATTGTGCAGGGCAAGCATGGACATAGGTTACTGAGCACCATTCACTAAGAACCAAACTTGACCCCCCCCAGGGCTGCTTCTAGGTTGCATCCACACACAACTCCCGTCATGGTTGGTCATGCTTGTTGGGCTGATACGAGTTCTAGTTCTGCAACATCTGGAGACAAAACCAAAGGTTCTCCACACCTGGCCTATGTGATGCAGTTAAATAATTTTTAAATACAGTGGTGCCTCAGTTGTCAAACGTAATCTGTTCTGGAAGATCGTTTGGCTTCCAAAACGTTCAAAAACAGAGGTGCGGCTTCCCATTGGTTGCAAGAGCTTCTTGCAGTCAGCAGAAGCTGCGTCGCACATTTGAGTTCCAAAGAGCATTCAAAAATGGAAAAATTTACTTCCAGGTTTTCGGCGTTTGAGAACCGAAACGTTCGACAATGGAGGCATTTGGGAACTGAGGTACCACTGTATATGACTCTGCCTATTTCTGCGTTCTGGATTTTTGGTAAAGATTTGAAGCACTGAGCTTTGTGAACTCAGGCTGGCGTCATCTTGATTATATTTTGGTGCTTACTTAAAACACGCTTATTTAAGAAGGCCTTTGCAGCTGTGCCATTCCGATTCTGCTTCTTCGCCGCTGCAGCTGCGTTTTATTCTGAATATTGTTCGCGCTTTTTCTTTTTTGTACATTGTTGTGTCTTTATTATAGCGGCTTCAGTGAAGAGGCGGCATAGGAATGTTTGAAATATTACTGCTAAGGAGGTTCCTCATCCCCTTTAGGCCCCAGACAACAAAATTTACAGCTACAGGCCTGCCAGGAAGTACCACTGTGGGAAGGAGCATTTGTCAAGTTAAGCTGAGATTAACTTTACATGGTTAACCTTACTCTGGAAGAGAAAGCTCTGCAGCCCCACCCGGTGAACTGTCTGCCTTCAGTCCATATGTGGAGTGGGATGCTTCTGCATGCTTCAGCTGAATCTGTGAACAGAAACCTCCCAACTTGTTTCATGTGCTCACTCTGTTCATCTGGGGACCCTGCTTTTTGCAGTGTTCCTGATCATGTATTCAGATGTGGGTGGCACTGTGGTCTAAACCACTGAGCCTCTTGGACTTGCCAATTGAAAGGTTGGCGGTTCGAGTCGCCGCAACAGAGTGAGCGTGTGTTGCTCTGTCCTAGCTCCTGCCAACCCAGCAGTTCAAAAGCACACCAGTGCAAGTAGATAAACAGGTACCACTGCATCGGGAAGGTAAACAACGTTTCCGTGTGCTCTGGTTTTTGTCACGGTGTTATGTTGCACCAGAAGTGGTTTAGTCCTGCTGGCCACATGACCCGGAAATCTGTCTGTGGACAAATGCCAGCTCCCTTGGCCTGAAAGCGAGATGAGCGCCACAACCCCATAGTTGCCTTTGACTGGACTTAACCGTCCAGGGGTCCTTTACCTTTTACCTATTCAGAATTTATGTGGGTGCGGCAATATCTGAAAAACCACCTCCATCTTGACAGACTGGTTTTAAGACTGGTAGAGGAGTCTCTCTGGATAGTTCCACCACTTTCGATAATGTGAGGAATGGGAACTGTTTTTATGGAAGCTCCTAAATTGTGTTACTCCCTCCTCACAGATCTAGCGCCCCCATTATTCAATTTCTGCCATATCCTGAAGGCACACCTCTTTATCCTGACCTACCGGCAGTGAAAGTTCTTTTTGCTGGGACCTATCTCTTTTGCTGAATCGATATTCTTCTAATCTGGTTTTACTTGTTTTAATGATTGCAACTGTTTTATTTGTTTTTATAACTATATATTATGTTGTAGCTTGCCCTTGGGCCTTATGCCGAAAGGCGGGTGAGAAATCTTATAAATAAATAAAAATCGACACTAGTGGTTCCCAAACTTTCCCCACTCACAGACCACTTGAAAATTGCTTCGCAGACCACTTAAGGGTTGTTGTTTTTTGCCTGCCCTAGTAATTTTAATGTGCTGTGCTAGATGCTGTATGATTTGTTACCGTATTTTTGTCAAACACACTGTGGAGCACAGGAACGAAGCTAAGGAAAAACACTTAGAATCATTGTGTTGGAGGGTCCTTGTGGGTCATGCGATCTTCTGTGCAGTGCCATGTATGATATTTTAGATTTTATTGAGCAAAAGCTCAATATCCTTAAGAACAAAGGGACTTGCGTCTCTGAAATGCCAGGTAATGTACACGTGTCTATCTATTCATCTGTTCCTAATTTTTAGACAAAACAACATTGTGGAGGAGATTTTGCTGGCGTCAATGGACTCTTAGAGTTCTGCATTTTGGCAGCTGTTGTCAAAAGGAGTTCTGCTTCTATTGCGACCCTGGCATAATTAGTCACACTCACTACTACACATTCACTGTTGTGTCATGGGCAGAATCCTTTTTCCTTCTCCCATTCACCCCTTAGGAACAGGCGGGTGGCCAACCACCTATGTTCTAGCAGGCCATTATTATTGTTTATTCTATAGACTTGATTTATGCCACCCCTCCTTGGGTGGAGATGTCCGCTTTGGGTGAGACATATAACATGTGAGCCAGTGTGAGCTCATGGATGCTGGGCACAGGTCATTTGGGCTTGTCTTGGGCTGGGTTGCTCCCTTGGTTCATCTGGTTTGGCTTTGGTGTGGCGGGAGGGGAATGTGGAAGAGGACAGTGTCAGGACTCCCCCATCCCCACCCCCTGGCAGCAGCAGCAGCAGCACATGACATTATCTGCCAGAGCACCTCAACTCAAGGTGGCATCTATGAGTGTGAGGCGCCCTGATTTAGCCTCATAATCATCTCATAATAAGGTGGGCACAGGTTGTAACAGCAACGGGCCCAGTGAACTTCGTGGCTGGTCAGGGATGTGGATCCCAGGCTTACCAGTCAATATGATGGGGGGAAGGGCTGCAGCCCTTTCTGCTTTTGCATGCAGATCTCCATTTCCCAGTCCAATCTTCATCTCCAGATTAGGGCTGTGAACATCAACAGCTTGAAACCATGGAGGGCTTCTGCTAGTCAGCACAGATCGTATTCTGCTAGAGGGACACTTGCCACTTTACTATTCTACAACTGTCAGCTGATCCCAATAAATTTGGCTATTATGCTATGAACTATAATGCTCTTTGGGATATATGCATGTATACAATACATCAACACAGGGGCCTGCATTTTTGGACTGCACTTGTGGGTGTGGCTTTGAGGACCACCACGACAAGCTTCTACTACACTTTACCACCACCACTCTGTGATCTCGCATGGGTCACATGACTCACACCAGAGCATGGCCGGGAAGATGTGTGGCCTGGTTTTGGGAGTTAATATGTTGCAGAGCATACCAGGCTGCTTTTTTGTTTACAACAAGGAGCCCAAGGGCTTGCACTGCCTGTCAGCTTCCTCCTCCTTGGTCTGGCCTTGCAGAACTCAGCAGGGAGCAGGGATAAGGACAAATCTACACAGAGTTGGCTCTGCCGGTTATGGTCTGTGACTCCACCTACTGCGGGGCTCGCTGCCCTCCACCCCACCAGCCCCAGTGGTCACCCACCACCCCGGCTCTCTTTACAAATTTACAACTCAGCATTGCTTATGGGAAGGGCTAACTATTCTGCAAGGGGGTGGGGCAGAGCCTAAACACAGTGTGTGAATCGGCTTTTGTTTGCACTGCAGAACCTCCCCTGTTTCACAAGACCTCGCCTTTAGCTTCTTTCACAATTGGCTGTGAACTAAGCAGCAGTGCAACTGTTCTCCATAATTGGCAACACTGGAAATCAAAGCTCATTGCAGGAACTTCCAAGGAACACAAACAGCACCAGCAGACACATCTTCCACTAGCATGGATGCAAACGTGTGTGCATGTGCTTGAGGGATTTGGCAGCGTTCCCATTCCCCACTGTGCTCTGCTTAAGGCTAGTCTCTCTAGATCAGCACCCACCAGTGCTGGATTAACCAATAATAAGACTAAGCATGTGCTTAGGGCACTAACAAAGTAGGGACAAAAAAAGAGAGGTTCTTGTTGTTGTTGTTAAAAGCATTTGACATTTGATTTTTCAAAGGAGGCATCTCCAAAGGTCTTACTCTGGCCCTGAAGTCCACACAATGTTGTTGGGGGCGGGGGAAGACATGTCAATCCATGCTTTTTCTCAAGTTAAGGATTTACCCTGTCCAGGAGAAACCCAATAAGAGTAAAAACAAAATATCCCAATGGCCCATTTGCAAATTATGCCCCCTTTTGGAAGCACCCTCTGCCTCTCAGCATAAGAAGAAGAAGAAGAGTTTGGATTTGATATCCCGCTTTATCACTACCCCAAGAAATCTCAAAGCGACTAACAAACTCCTTTCCCTTCCTCCCCGACAACAAACACTCTGTGAGGTGAGTGGGGCTGAGAGACTTCAGAGAAGTGTGACTAGCCCAAGGTCACCCAGCAGCTGCATGTGGAGGAGCGGAGACGCGAACCCCGTTCACCAGATTACGAGTCCACCGCTCTTAACCACTAGGAGTAAACCCTACACAAATCTGCAGTGGACTCCCTAAGATGGTTGGATGGCACCATGTACGCCTACAGTCCTCCTGGCACTCCTGAAGCCAAGCTGGTGCCAAATGTGTGGCTCTGCTTTCCTTTGGACCACAACAGCACGGCCAAGAGGAGGGTTTTGTTGTCTGAGCAGCCAAAGACCTCCATGCGCACTGCCCAGTCGTGTGCCCCGGGGGAGGTCATTTTGGTGCTGCTAATGCAGCGATTTGACTTCAATCCATTGTCTCTCGAGACAGTCAGATGCCAACAAAATAGATATATAAAGGCTACACCTCTGATCACTCCTGGCCATTGGCCATGCTGGCAGAGTCTGATGGGAGCTGGAGTCCAGCAATGTCTCCCACATTGGTTACCCCCAACCCAGGCCACTTAGGAGTTTCAAGGTGATTACCAAGTCTTTGAATTGCTCTGGAAACTGGTGGAGGTACTGCAGGATAGGCATGATATTGTCTCACGAGGCCAGCACACATCACATTCCTTGCTACTGCCTTCTGGGCCAGCTGAAGGTTCCAAAGGCAGCCCCCCCCCCATGCAGGGTGCAATGCAGTAATCCAGTCTAGACGTCACTAAGGCATGAGTTGCCGTCGCCCCACCTGACCTCAGGAGCAGGAGCAGCTGGTGCACCCATCTAAATTGGGTAAAAGATGCACATAGCTGCTACATGGGCATGAAGGTACAAGGCCAAATCAAGAAGAAAACCAGACGCCTGATTCTTCAAGTACCACCCCACCCCAAACAGGGCTGAATTCCTTTCTTTGCCATTTGTGAGCCTGGCAGTCCTCCTCTCCTGGGGCAGGTTTTTAAGCCCGCCTGGTAGCGCTTGCTTCTTCTGCTAGACCTGGAGTGGGTAAGTTGTATATGTGACTCACGGCCAGCTGGAGCTGTTCCATCAAGAGGTCACAGAGACCTGTTTTACAGGTTCCTCTCTTCTTTTTTTGGTTATTCCTAAGCACCCGAGAAACGACTGAGGTGTATGAAATCTGCTGTCATTGAAGGGAAAAGCAACAACAAGCCCTCTGAGTTGATAAAAGTCCTTGTGCCCTAAGCAAGGTGATTCCCTCACCTTTACACCTTTACATTTTGGCCTTGAATGGGCAGCAGCTGCCTCCATGTTCCATCCCTGCTTTGTGGCATGTGGCAAGCATACCTGGCTTCACCCGTCTGCCACGTGCGCACACACCTTGTTGCTAGAAACCTCTTGCGCTGAGCACAAGGGCAGGAGAGCAGAGTCCACCGTTCTTGTTTAACCATTTCCTACGCAAGAACACATGGAGATGACGCGTTAAGCCCAGGTCTTCCCAATCGTGTGTTTTTCCTGCTTTTAAAAGGCCAACCATGCCTTTCCTTGTCGAACCAGATGAATAAGATACTTTTGTCCCCTTCCTGTCCCGCACAGGCCGATGGTGCAAATCTGCATAAAATTTGTATATGCTGATAGACATATATAGATGCAAGATTAGGCTGAATTTTCGGGTTGGGGAAAAGAGGGACACAAACTCCAGCTGCCAGCTTATTTTGAGCTATGGGGTGCTAACAGGGTTTCCTGGGCCCAGTGTACAGTACAGTGGTACCTCGGGTTACATACGCTTCAGGTTACAGACTCCGCTAACCCAGAAATAATACCTCAGGTTAAGAACTTTGCTTCAGGATGAGAACAGAAATTGTGCGGCAGCGGCGGTGGCACAGCAGCAGTGGGAGGCCCCATTAGCTAAAGTGGTGCTTCAGGTTAAGAACAGTTTCAGGTTAAGAACAGACCTGTGGAACGAATTAAGTACGTAACCAGAGGTACCACTGTATGTGGATTGGGCCCTCTTTTGCCTCACCCGCAGTTTATTAGCAAGAACGGTTGCTTATGTACATATGAATGCCAGAGTTTTGAAAGTTCATTTTAAAAAGGAACGAGTCCTGGTTCAAGTTCCACTAACTGCAGTTCACATTAACTTGCAGTGCTGGGTTCAAATCATGCAGTACTATGGGAAGTTTCCCTTAGTATGCAAGCTGGGAAATTAGTCACCTTCTTTGGTCTTATACGTTCTACTGTATAATCACGAGATCCGGAAATCTGCATGGATGTGGTTGCCCAGAAGCAGGCAGCTGTCTTTCCCCCGCGCACAAATAACAGAATCTGAAAATATATGCCCAGCGTCTGCTAAACTAGAAACTAGAAAGGGTCTGCACAGACTTTCTAAGGCTATTTCTTAAATTTGCTGCTGTTCACTGGGTTCCTCTGCCTCTGCGTACTTAATTCAACCAGCTGTCCTCCTCACTGAAATCAATGGGGGCAGCCCCTCTTCCCTCAGGGTATTTGAAGTGCCAAGGAGCCGTGACTCAGTAATAATAACTAAAAAACCTTCTTCCTGCACTTTTACATGTGCCAGCTCTATTCTAAGCGCAGCTCCAGCCAGCATGGCCAATGGTCAGGGACGGAGGGAGCCCAATGGCACCGAGTGTGCTGCTCTGGTTCTGTGATTACTGGCTTTGGGGACCAGGCCCATTGGCAGGCCAACTTTCATACCCTGCAATATGAAGCGGCCCCAAACTGGAACACCATCTTCTGGGTGAGTCACATGTGTGAGTCACATGACCTGCATGAGATTGCGGACTCCCAAAAACGCTTTTTGGGGGGCACAGTGCCCCAAAATGCATGTTTTGGGGCACTGCATAATATCACCGCCTTGAAAAAAGACCCTTCTGGGGGCGAGAGTGCGACAAGAGATTGCAGCGGCCATTGGGACCACTGTTCTCTCACAAGAAAATACGGGACTGTTCCATTTCCCCCCTGGGACAGTGGACGGATATGAGCTCTGTGTTACAAATATGTCTGCGAATGTGACGTGAATGCTGGCAACAACATTAAACCTGTCGTGTGGGAATCCCTCACAGACAACCGCAGGGCCTGGAGACAGACAATCAGATTGTGTATCCATAGCAATGGCCAGAGGAGAAATGACCGCTGGGTGGAGCGCAGAGCAGAGAAACGCCATGGTGCATCTGTAGCAACGCAACCAGACGCCTTCATCTGCCCCAGCTGCAACAAAACATGTCTTTCCCGCATCAGTCTCTACAGCCACAGCTGGCGTTGCAACTGTCCAACACTTGGACTTCACTTGCAAAGGCATACTCCTCCATTGTCTCCAGAGACAGACGGATGCCGACAATAACAATCTCTCAACCATACGCTCACACTCATTTTGTTGTTGTTGTGAACAATTCCTTATTGTTCTTCAGCCAACATGATTCCCAGAGTGCTTTGCAGAGAAAATATAGAAGCAATCAGATCAGTGCAATGAAATAGAATACATAATCCTTTATTTATTTATTTATTTGCTTGTTTCAAAAGAAGCAGTTATATAACAAGGTCAAAGCCTGGAGATAAAAATGTACGAAGCCTCTGGGAATAACAAAGAAAAGTCTTTGTTTGGCATCGAAGGCTGTGTACACACGATATATTTAAAGCATAATGGGGTCATTCCATACCAAGTGATCCAGCTTTTTTACTTCATGTCATCCAATTTTCTTAACATTTTGTACACTTGTTGAATGATCAAAACTAAGTTGAAATCTATTTTTGTTTTTTATCTCATCCCGTTTTTGAGTTATGAGGGTTTGGAATTAAAAAAACCCCCAGACAATTTTGGCCTTGCCGGACTACACAAAAACCTTAAAAGCCCAGAATTGAGATATGTCAAAACTATAAAGACCAATCTCTTTAGAACTTCATGGGCTTCAATATGATATGTCACATGATAGAGTTACTTTGAATTTTAAATTTAAGTTACAAAATTTAAAATTGAAAAAAGTTATTTAAAAAAATTAATGCGATACAACATTTTCTTTAAAAATGCAAAGATTATTTAATATTTCTAAGAGCTACCTGCAAAATTTCATCTTCGGATCTCAATGGGATCACATTAAAACTGTATATATACCTGTATATATTGTACATACAAAATATACAAAAGAATTATGGGCACTGTAGTTTATCCTTCACAAGACAGAATTTCTGGCCACCTTTAACAAGCCGCAGTTCCCGTGTTCCCTGAGAAGAGGGATTGATTGTTAAACCACAGGGAATTGTAGCTCTGTGACAGAAATAGGGGTCTCTCAGCCCCCTTAAAAAACGACCACGTCCAGGATTCTTTAGGGGAAGCCATGACTGTTTAAAACAGTATGATACTGCTTTAAATACATACCCTCTAGTCTAGTATAAAGCAGCCCCGAAGTGGGGTGCCATCTTCTGGGGCCTGTGTGAGTCATGTGACCCATGTGAGATCGCACCCCCCACAAACGCACTTTTTCAGACATGGCGCCAAAAAATGCACGTTTTGGGGTGCCAGTCAAAAGTGTAGGAGCCCTGCCCTCTTTTGCTTCTGGTCATCCTAGTGGTCGCCCTAAAAACAAAATTGTTCTCTAGAATACAAAAAAGGGAGGTGTGAGGAGGTCAATGAAACAAGTTAATGAAAGATAAAGATATGGAAATATTGGATGTGTTTTTAACTGCTTTTGTCTTTTTTTCTGTTTTACTGTATTGTATTGGGTTTTTTTTTCTTTCCTATGTATTGTAAGGCATTGATTTGTTCTATTTAATTTTTCATTTTTTCTTTTTTCTGTAATCTTTAAACCGTTAATAAATATTATTTTTTTAAAAAACAAAAAAACAAAATTGTTCTCCTTCTTCTGCCAGTCTACCGCTTTGAAATAAAAGGAAGTAAATGAAGACAGGGAAGCCTTTGAGATGAAGCTGGGACCTAGGCTAGCTCTGCCTCACAGCTCACAACGTCACCATTCGCAGAACTTCTGGCCACATTCGTTTTTGAAATGTGGGAAGTGGAAATTTGCCTTTCAGTACAACAACCTTGTTATCTAGACACTGGCACTTGCCTACACAGCAGTGATATCACGGTGCTTGTGGCACGTTTGTGGTGTAGGCTGTGTGAGTTTTATCAGGGAAGAGGAGGGTCCTGTCTTTAGACTGCGGAGGACAGAGCAGACAGCATTTAAAAAATAGAACAACAAATTCTGTTCAGACAATATTTCTGTAAGATGGTGTGTTCCTTCACAGGAAAGGTGGAGCTCACATCATCAAAATGTGAGCGGCAGGTGGGCTGATTTGCTAATGAGACAGGGTGTTTGTGACACCAGAGGAACCACGTTTCATGTGGGCAATCACAACAGCAACAAGTGTGGAACCTTGAGAGAAGAGCCGCGTATTCCAAGAGCAAAATATTATGGTTTGAGTACTGGGGAACTGTGACATCCTCGCAACACTGCTAGCTAATGTGTCAGACTACAGTTTCTATCATCCCTGACCATTGGCCATGCTGGCTGAGGCTGATGGGAATTGGAGGGCACCAAGTTGCTCATCCCTGCGATATAAGCAGAGCCTCAAGGACAAGCTAAGCAAAACAAATGCCACGTGGACTGTTGAAAAATGCAGAAGGAAACCCTTGCACACAGAGCTAGCTGCCGGTTTTGCAGGTCCTTTGGGCAAGTTGCTCTCAGTGGGACTCTTGTCCTCTTGAGAGAGCCTCCGCCACCATCCCACTTGCCCTGGCTTCTGCCTAGAGCATGAGAACAGAGTCTCTTATCTGAGAGTAAGGAATCCATCTTTATTGAGGCAGAGAAGGGATACACATTGCATCTTGGCCATGGAGGAAGGACTAGAAGGCTAGAAGCCATTGAAAGCTTGATCCTCCATGAGTTGGCCTAAACTTCTTTTGAATACATCCAAGTTGGCACCAATCACTTTGTCTTGAGATTTATAGCAGGGATGGATAACCTGCAGACCTCCAGAGGTTCAGGATTATAACTCCCATCATCCCTGTCCTTTGGCCATGCTGCCTGAAACTGATGAGAATTGGAGCCTGACAACATCTGTAGGGCTGCAGAAACCTATGTCCCCACTGTGGAAGGACGTGTGGATCCAGAATTGGCCTCCACAGTCACTTCCAGACTCATTGTTAAAACCATGTATATGGAAGACAATCTTGCTTGGCTACAAGTGATCGCCAAAGAAGAGTCCTGGTTTATGGCACAGAAGCAGATGAAATTGATCAAATGCATCTTACATGTGCCTCAAAGTAGTAGTGAGCCTCCTTTGAACTGGCAAGGCATGGAACCCACTCACAGATGCCTCTCCACCATGTTGCCCCTGGCCTTCCTCCTTCCTGCTCCTTCCTTTTCTTGTAGACACCTCCAGGACTTGGTACGTACAGGGTTAAGCCACTCAACAGTCACAGTGACTCAGGGCTGGGAAATATGATAAAACGAGCCACAGCTACTGCTGCTAATAGATATTGCACTTGTCACCACAAAGAAACCAGAGGACTCGTTTAATGTGGTTCATGCCATCACAACAGCAGAAGCTGTGATGCGATGGAGCTAGAGAGAAGGGGAAGGAAGTAGAGGGTGACTCTCATGGAAACAATCCTGGCTGAGATCGGGGGGGGGGGCGTGCCCATTCACTGAATAGGGCAGGGGACAGGGGGCTGGGCTGCAGTCCTGATAGGAGCCAACATTGCAGCAACAATGCACTACTACACTCTCTATGCACCAGCTGCCCACGGAGACAGTCTGGGAAATGAAATTGGCCAAGAATGTCAAGCCCAGATTATAGGACCATCGGAAGATGCCTTAGGCCAAGTCTGGTCATTGGTCCACCTAGCTCAGTACTGTCCTTGCGGACTGGCAGTGGTTCTCTTTTTTTTTTTTAAATAATTTTTTTTTGATTTTCCAACATATATTAAAACACAATACAACTGACAACACATAAACAAACAAACATATAAACACGTATAATTTCATAACCTCTTTTTCTTAAACCTTATTTCAACGACTTCCCCATACCTCCCTTTTCTGCATCCCTGTTTTAAACTTTTCCAGCAACCCCTAATTTCAATTACTTGTAATTCACTTTCTTTAATCCTTTTTCTCTTACCCAATTATTTGTCACTGCAATTCTGTTTTACATTACCCATGACATTTTAGCACTCATTAATTTTACAACAGTTCTTAAGATAAACTTTAAATTTCTTCCAATCTTCTTCCACCGTCTCTTTCCCTTGGTCGCGGATTCTGCCAGTCATCTCAGCCAGTCCCATATAGTCTATCACCTTCGTCTGCCACTCTTCCAGCATGGGTAGTTCTTGTGTCTTCCAATACTTTGCTAAAAGAACTCTTGCTGCTGTTGTAGCATACATAAAGAACATCCTATCTTTCCTTGGCACCAATTGGCCCACCATGCCCAGGAGAAAGGCCTCTGGTTTCTTATGAAAGGTACACTTAAGTACCTTCTTAATTTCATTATAGATCATTTCCCAGAAGACCTTGATCCTTGGGCACGTCCACCAAAGGTGGTAGAAAGTACCTTCAGTTTCATTACATTTCCAGCATTTATTATTGGGCGTATGATAGATTTTTGCAAGCTTGATTGGGGTCATGTACCACCTATAAATCATTTTCATAATGTTCTCTCTTAAGGCATTACATGCCGTAAACTTTATACCGGTAGTCCATAACTGTTCCCAGTCAGCAAACATAATGTCATGACCAACGGACTGGCAGTGGTTCTCTAGGGTTTCAGACAGTGGTCTTTCTCAACCCTATCTGGTGATCCCGGGGATCAAACCTGGGAACCTCTGCACACAAAGCAGATGATCCGCAACTGAGTAATTACCCTTCCTCAGATTGTCGTCTGGGGCTGGCAGGAGGGACCATGGCCACATTCATACCATGCTTTTAAAGCATTATGATACCCCTTTAAACAGCCATGGCTTCCCCTAAAGAATTCTGGGAGCTGTAGTTAAGGGTGCTGAGAATTGTTAGGAGGCCCCTGTTGCCTTGGAAGAGCTACAGCCCTACGCTATACTGCTGCTTGCTTTTGTGACTTTTAAACTCTGCTGGGGGCTGTCTGTGTGTTTAGCCCCATGCTTTGGGTCTAGGGATCCAGCCAATTCTTTTATCAATCAGCCCACACATTGGTGATCTATATATTTCCCTCCCACAAAACCACTCTGTAAATTGTAGCTCTGTGAGGGAACTGGGGGCCTCCTAACAACTCCCAGAACAAAACTACAGCTCCCAGGATTCTCTGAGGGAAGCATCAAAGTGGTATAAAAGGTAAAGGGACCCCTGACCATTAGGTCAGGTCGTGACCGACTCTGGGGTTGCAGCGCTCATCTCGCTTTACTGGCCAAGGGAGCCGGCGTACAGCTTCCGGGTCATGTGGCCAGCATGACTAAGCCGCTTCTGGCGAACCAGAGCAGCGCACGGAAACGCCATTTACCTTCCTGCCGGAGCGGTACCTATTTATCTACTTGCACTTTGACGTGCTTTCGAACTGCTAGGTTGGCAGGAGCAGGGACCGAGCAACGGGAGCTCACCCCGTTGCGGGGATTCGAACTGCCGACCTTCTGATTGGCAAGTCCTAGGCTATATGGTTTAACCCACAGCGCTACCCACGTCCCTTAAAGTGGTATAAGGGTGCTTTAAACATAAGGTGCAGATGTGGCCTAAATTATGCTGGTTTTAGGCCACCTTTCTTGGCTTCCAGATGGCTTCTGAATATTCATTTTGGCTGAAATGACCTGGGGGATTCCAGTCCCAGTGACTCCTTCACTTTTATATTCTACCTAATACAAATCTTGAACTTTGTATCGGTTTTGCACCACCAGAGCCCTGTGTCATTAGGAAAGGCACGTTTTTGCTTCCGATTACATGTTATGCTGAAAAAGAAACATACTCATTTTAAAACTGAAAACACCCCGCAAGGAAGTTAAGTGAAACCAACAGCCAAGTTTCTAGCTCCTCGCTGTCTTCTCTTTAGGCTGCTGTTTGCTCTAGAAAGTGCTGCAGAATGAGACACAGAGGCACATGGCCCGCAGCCTGAAACCTCAAACGGCTGCAACAAAACTAGAAAAACAACAATGCTGCATTAGATATGTTGTTGTTGTTTAGTCGTTTAGTCGTGTCTGACTTTTCGTGACCCCATGGACCAGAGCACGCCAGGCACTCCTGTCTTCCACTGCCTCCCGCAGTTTGGTCAAACTCATGCTGGTAGCTTCGAGAACACTGTCTAACCATCTCGTCCTCTGTCGTCCCCCTTCTCCTTGTGCCCTCAATCTTTCCCAACATCAGGGTCTTTCCAGGGAGTCTTCTCTTCTCATGAGGTGGCCAAAGTATTGGAGCCTGAGCTTCAGGATCTGTCCTTCCAGTGAGCACTCAGGGCTGATTTCCTTCAGAATGGATAGGTTTGATCTTCTTGCAGTCCATGGGACTCTCAAGAGTCCTCTCCAGCACCATAATTCAAAAGCAGGCTGCAACAAAACTAGAAAAGCAACAATGCTGCATTAGATATAGCTGGGTCATTTTGGAAGGAGCAAGGGGAACATGTGGTTGTTGGCGACTGTGGAGGAGGATGGGAAACCTGGGGCCCTCCAGATGTTGCTGTGCTACAACTTTCACCAGCCACAGCCAGCATGGTCAAGGCTTAGGGATGATGGGCGTTGTAGTTTAGCAACATCTGAAGGGCCGCAGCTTCCCCATCCCAAATATAGAGCTTGGTCCAACGCCATGCTAACTTTCGCAACTCTGCTAGGCTCTAGCACGGTTTAAAAATAAATAAATCATGAAGTTGTCACATTTTGGGAGCGAGCGAGGCACTGTGTGGCAAGGAAAATGCAGTCAGCGCTCTACATGTGAAAACGTAACTTCTCTGTCATAATGATTTGACATTTCAGCAAAGATGTGGTATGGCTTCATTGGAGTAGCTTGTTCCTTTGGTAGGGGTTACAGTGCCAGACTGGGACATTGGGAGATCTGTGTTCAAATCTCCACTCAGCTGTGAATCTCAGTGGGCGACCTTGTGCCAGCCAGCTACTAGTTGAGTGACTAGTTATACATTGCCAAAAATAATAATAATCACTTTTAAAAGAGGGCGAAAGATCCCACCAATTTGGATATGGAAATGTATGTGCACATATGCAGATTCGGAAACAATGGCTATCATGTAAAGAGAAATACAAAACAATCCATCTCACCATAATAGAGGCTGGTGCGAAGCGACTTGCATGCCCTCTCCGACTGCTGACCAGGTGATGCTGATTCTTAAGGGGCAACTTCAAGGCTCCTCCTCCTGCTCTCCATTTTTATGCGTGCTTATCTTTAAACCAGACCTAAATCAGAGAGCCCTCACAGAGCTATGATCCCCCAAATCCTTATCAAACCACAGTTTTCAGGATTATTGGGCTGGGGCTGGGGAGTGATGTGTGTTGGGTGTACAGTGGTACCTCGGGTTAAGTACTTAATTCGTTCCAGAGGTCTGTTCTTAACCTGAAACTGTTCTTAACTTGAAGTACCACTTTAGCTAATGGGGCCTCCTGCTGCCACCGCACTGCTGGAGCATGATTTCTGCTCTCATCCTGAAGCAAAGTTCTTAACCCGAGGTACTATTTCTGGGTTAGCGGAGTCTGTAACCTGAAGCGTAGGTAACCCGAGGTACCACTGTACTTTGTATTATGTAGTTCTATCCCTGGTCCCCAACCCTGATGTAATTCAGGGAACCAATTTTCCTCTGACAAAAGTTATATTTTAAGCGAGCCTGGGACAAAGAGAAGGATAGTACACTGTCCCTACATTTTAAGACGCCTTGACCATGTTCACCTGAGAGTTTTACACATGTTCACCTGAGAAGCCCCATTTGAGTTTACTGGGGCTTACTCCCAGCTAAGAGAGTGTAGGATTGCAGCAAGGTCTGCCATTATAACTAAGCTTCTAGTCTGGCCAGTGCTTCATGTTCGGGTCTGCTGAGAGGCTGCTAGATTCTCTGGGCAGATTTCGTAGTTTCTGATGTCTCCATTTCCCCCTCTGTGTCTGCTCCATCCTGAAAACAGAAACCACGATGGGTTTCTCAACTTCTCTATTTGTATCACAAAACAACTAACACCAGCACCTTCTGAATCTTATTGATTTTTTCCCCTTGCAAAGTTGTTATTCTTTCTGAGTAGCTCTGCCATGTGCTACTCTTCCTCCTTAGTTCTTTGCTCCCATTTTGCAATTGGAACTCAGTTGCGTCAGATCTTAAAGCTTGATGTGGAGTTGCCCTTGAAGATGACTCAGAAACTGCAATTGGTCCAAAATGTGGCAGCCAGATTTTGGGGTAGGGTTCCCTTTAGACCTCATATAAACACTGCTTTAAAAAGAGCTGAATTGGTTGCCGTTCATTTCTGGGCCCAATTTAAGGTGTTTACATTAGTGTTTAAAACCCTAAATAACTTGGGTCCCAAATATCCGAAATACCATCTATATGCCCACTTCGTTGCTAAGATTGGCAGAGGAAGCCCTCTTTCTAGTACCCGCCCCCCAGAGGCTCAGGTGGCGGCAGCCCCAAAGATGTCAAATTCTCTCCCCACAGAGGTATGTCTGGCACCTTCATACAACTTCCGCTGAATGCTGAAGACGTACCTCTGTGCCCTGGCTTTTGACACTTGAGGTGTACATATTTAGGAGCTGCTTTATTTTTGTGATTGTAAGTTATTTTAAACTGTTTTTAATATTGTGTTTTAATGTTGTAAGCTGCCCTGGGACCTTGGGCTGAAGGGTGGTAATATAATAATAATAATAATAATAATAATAATAATAATAATAATAATGGTTCATGGTCTATCAGCAGAAAAACGAAGACAACGGTTGCTAAGAATTTGCACGTAACACTAAACCATGGTTTATCGGAACATTGTTTACTGAACAATGTTGTTGTTGTTTAGTTGTTTAGTCGTGTCCGACTTTTCGTGACCCCATGGACCAGAGCATGCCAGGCACTCCTGTCTTCCACTGCCTCCCGCAGTTTGGTCAGGCTCATGTTTGTAGCTTCGAGAACACTGTCCAAACATCTCATCCTCTGTCATCCCCTTCTACTGAACAATAGCTTACTGCTATGTGTGAACCCTGCTCGGTGTCTTAACTTTGGTTTGCTTACTCCCAATAAACCATAATCACCTGAAGCCATGGTTTGTTGTTGGCTTATAAATCCTGCTTTGTTTTAAGTATAGCATGGTGTTATGTATAAACCCAGCAGCCTTCCTTAACTGTGGTTTGTTCCTGGACAACTCCACCCCAGACTCTCACCAAGCTACAAAAACACAAGGCAGGAGCAGTTGGCAGATAAACCTCCTACAGAACTTGGGAGCAGGGGCTGCCATATGGATAATTACTGCTATAATTGCCCAGTCTCCCTGCCAGACAACCAGTTGTGTACTGGGGACCTTGCCAGAGTGTTATGTGGGCTGTCCACTTCTAGGAAATGGATGTTGAGTGAACTGTAGTTTTTTTAAAAAAGAGATAGACTGGGTGGGTAGGCCAGAACCATACCATCGCACCATTTCTCATGTTAATATTCCACATTGCCCATCCTGCGGCTGCAGTAAAATAACCGTATTTTTTGCTCTATAAGACTCACTTTTTCCCTCCTAAAAAGTAAGGGGAAATGTGTGTGCGTCTTATGGAGCAAATGCATGCTGTGCAGCTATCCCAGAAGCCAGAACAGCAAGAAGGATTGCTGCTTTCACTGAGTGGCGATCCCTCTTGCTGTTCTGGCTTCTGAGATTCAGAATATTTTTTTTCTTGTTTTTCTCCTCCAAAAACTAGGTGCGTCTTGTGGTCTGGTGCGTCTTATAGAGCGAAAAATACGGTAGGTGCTGCAACAGCAGCCAGTAGACTTTACCATTGTACCTTGGATCCCAAAGGCCTTGTGAGTTGAACGTTTTGGCTCCCAAAGCCCGCAAAGTGAGTGTTCCGGTTTGCGAACATTCTTTGGAACCTGACTGTCCATCATGACTTCCGCGGCTTCCAATTGGAAGCTGTACCTTGGTTTCCAAATGTTTTGGAAGTTGAATGGTTTTCTAGAACAGATTCCGTTCGATTTCTGAGGTACCACTGTATTTATTGTCTTGCATTGATATCCTGTTGTAGAACCCATAGTGGCATATGTGGAGTTCCTAGGAACTGAACAGTCTGTCCAGACCTGCTTAGCTGCAACAAGATGTTGGCTTCATGAGCCTTCAGACCATCCCCTTCACAAACCTCTTCCCCTGCTCCCTGTGCAGGTAGGTCACAGGCACAAGCGAATCTGTGCATTAAATCACTGTGCAATTTATTTTCTTTTTTTTTAACAAACATCTCTGCACAGAAATGCAGCAAGAACATCTGCCCCACCAAACATGAATTCTGCCACTCTGCTTTATTTATTTGTTCATTTATTTACTTAAAAGAGATTGTACACCTCACTTCCCCCCTCCAGAACAGATGTCCAAAGCAACTAACAACAAATATGTTCTCATATTTGCTTAGTTTCCACATGAGCTAAGGCTTTGGCATAGTTTCTGTGCGATGCTGTTCCAAAATAGATAGACATCTACAATTCTGCATCGCCTGGTTATTATTTTTTCTTGTTTTGCCAAGTAGGGAATTAATTTTATCCAGTGTTGGTCATTTGTTCTGTATTGTATGATATCCTAATGATTTGTTCCCTGCTATGTTTTTTTTTTTTAAACCAATTGGTTTCTAAATATTCTTATAAATCAGAGACGAGGAATCTGTGGGCCTCAAGATGTTGCTGGACTACGACTCCCATCATCCTTGAGCACTGACCATGCTGGCTGGGGCTGATGGGAGTTGCAGTCCAGGAACATCTGGAGGGTCACAAGTTCCTTATCCCCATTATAAAAGAATAAAATATAAAGTGCTATCCGACGTCAATCAGAATAGACCCATTAAAACAGAGTTTCCACACAATATAGTTGGATATCATCCATAATCATCAAATATTTTAAAAAACAGAATTAAGAATGAGATTATCAGAAAACTGAAATACACAGAAGAATCAATGAAATATGATGGCCAGATTAAAACAATAAAAGCTAAGCAGCCAAGAGATCAAAAGCTGGAGTGGACAGTTTCAAACAACATCAGAATGCCGGCAACAAAAGAGATACTCTAACCTTCCATGGCATGGATTCCCCAGCTTTGGGGATTTCTCAAAAGACCCGCAATCTCCTGGTGCCTTCTGGGTGCTGTAGAACCATTACAAGTGCAGCTCATGTTCCAAGCTACAGTATAGTGTTTGTAAAAAAACTGGAGCATTATTTCCCTTTTTCTGCTCATGCACTTAAGTCAGGGGTCAGCAAGCTTTTTCAGCAGGTCCACTGTCCCTCAGACCTTTTGGGGGGCCGGACTATATTTTTTTGGGGGGGGAATGAACAAATTCCTATGCCCCACAAATAACCCAAGGACACATTTTAAATAAAAGCACACACTCTATTCATGTAAAAACCCAAGGCAGGTCCCACAAATAACCCAGAGATGCATTTTAAATAAAAGGACACATTCTACTCATATAAAAACACACTGATTTCCGGACCATCCGCGGGCCAGATTTAGAAGGCGATTGGGCCGGATCTGGCCCCCGGGCCTTAGTTTGCCTACCCATGGCTTAAGTGCACCAAAAAAGGAAATTTAAATTATCTACTTTCTGCTAGGGATTGGTGTATTAGTAGTGCATATAGCATTTTTTTTAAAGGTGTTGAGTAAGGAACAGCATAAGCGGACACCTTGCAGAACAGGTCATGGCAGTGTACAGACGGGTAATTCAGACAGGCAGGGCATCACAGCATTACTGAGCACGTCACCAACCACGTCGCAGATCACTCTTTACCGGGTGACACAATTGCTCTTTGCTAGTCTATGCATGCAGGGCTTGGGCTGCGGGTTTTTGTTAGAAGCCAAAGGCATCCGTGAAAACCTGCACATGAAAGAGAGGGAAAGGAGGGGGCAAGTGGGGGGGGGACGGACAACTGGGAAAACACTTCAGTGAAACAGCTGGGGGTGCGTGAGAACAAATGGTGTCAATAACAGAGGAAAGGGCTAGTTGTGGAGGCAGCCTGTGGGATACTTCAAGCTCAGGTTCCTAATTCTTTTTAATGGTATAACAATGTGCTCAGAACAGATCAACCAACTACATAGCTATGATGCCTATGACAACGATGTCTCACAATGAATGTAACTGACATGTAGAACAGACTCTATCAATTGAAAGGTAAAGGTAAAGGGACCCCTGACTGTTAGGTCCAGACGCGGATGACTCTGGGGTTGCGCGCTCATCTCGCTTTATAGGCCGAGGGAGCTGGCATACAGCTTCCGGGTCATGTGGCCAGAATGACTAAGCTGCTTCTGGCGAACCAAAGCGGCGCACGGAGATGCCATTTACTTTCCCGCCAGAGTGGTACCTATTTATCTACTTGCACTTTGACGTGCTTTCAAACTGCTAGGTTGACAGGAGCAGGGACCGAGCAACAGGAGCTCACCCTGTCACGGGGATTTGAACCGCCGACCTTCTGATCGACAAGTCCTAGGCTCTGTGGTTTAACCCACAGCACCACCCGCGTCCCATCCATTGAAAACAAAGACGTTATATGCACCTTTGTTATTCATGGAAATATAACCACCACCTTCTTAAGGAAATCAGCCCTGAGTGCTCACTGGGAGGACAGATCCTGAAGCTGAGGCTCCAGTACTTTGGCCACCTCATGAGAAGAGAAGACTTTCTGGAAAAGACCCTGATGTTGGGAAAGATGGAGGGCACAAGGAGAAGGGGACGACAGAGGACGAGATGGTTGGACAGTGTTCTCGAAGCTACGAACAAGAATTTGCCCAAACTGCGGGAGGCAGTGGAAGACAGGAGTGCCTGGCGTGCTCTGGTCCATGGGGTCACGAAGAGTCAGACACGACTAAACAACAATAACCACCACCACCACCAACAACAACTTCATAGCTTTGAATACTCATCTGCAAGTACAAAGGGTGGCTTTCTTTCCTGTATTTTCAGGAGCTTAACCTGGCCAAGATCCATTTGCATTTTCTTTGATTTCATCATCATTATTAATATTAATATTGTTGTTGCTCTTGCTGCTATCTCTTAATGCCAAAATGGTGTTCTCATGCCCTCCAATGGTGTTCTCGTACCTCACCCATCTGACTGGTTGCCACTCTGGGCAGCTTCAAACATATAAAAACGTAACAAAACATTAAACATCAAAAAAGCTTCCCTACATAGGGCTGCCTTCAGATGACTCGGGGGGGTGGGGTGGGTTCGGATAACTCCATATCCTCCAACATTTCCCCCATGAAAATAGGGACATCCTACCATACCCTCCAACATTTCTCTGAAGAAAATTGAGACGTCCTAAGGAAAAGAGGGACATTCTGGGATCAAATCGGAAAGTAAGACGGCTTCTGTAAGTCCAGGACTGTCCCTGGAAAATAGGAACACTTGGAGGGTCTGTGTTCTATAAGTTTACAAAGTATAAAAACCAAGTTACACTCATCATTAAAATATAAACAGTTAAAATCACCACTTGGAAACTGTATACCATTGAGAGATTTTTAAAATATTAAGTAGTAGATACATGAAAAAAGATTCCACCTAAACATTAGGAAGAACTTCCTGACAGTAAGAGCTGTTCGACAGTGGAATTTGCTGCCAAGGAGTGTGGTGGAGTCTCCTTCTTTGGAGGTCTTTAAGCAGAGGCTTGACAACCATATGTCAGGAGTGCTCTGAAGGTGTTTCCTGCTTGGCAGGGGGTTGGACTCGATGGCCCTTGTGGTCTCTTCCAACTCTATGATTCTATGATTCTATGTTTTAACATAAACAAACACCCCCAATTAAAATACACAATAAAACAGTACCATTAAAATAATACAGAACTTAAAAGCAGGGAACTTAGGTCACGGAATCAAGAAAGTGCCTGTGTAAATGTGCCTCATGGTCATAGACTTCCAGCAGCTGGTTCTTGGCTTGCAAAGACTCTCCCACCCCTGGTCAAATTCCTTTCCTCATCCTTTGGTGAAGTCTGTCCCCCCAAGCTCCTCTGACTCTGGGATTCTCTCTTTCCCTAAGCACAGCAGAAAGGAAGATCGGCACTGCAGACTGCCACCTGCTCAATTTAGTAATTGGAAGAACTATGAAAAAAATGTTTTTATTTTGGCTCCAGTTCTATTGCACCTAATCCAGGTGGCCAACAATTAAAGCAAGAGCGGACTGCGCTCAGTTAATTTTTTTTTTTTTAATGCTACTATGCCTACTGAGCCTTTTCCTGCTCTGTGCTTTATGGAATTGGATGATACCCAACTCTGGAAAGCAGCTTGTCAAGATGTTGTAGACTATTATTATTTTCCAGAACTGAGCTCTGCTTTGACCTTGAATAAGTGTCAACGAAGGGATGGACTCTTCTGGATAGAATTCAGAAGGGACTTGCAACTACAGTGGTACCTTGGGTTAAGTACTTAATTCGTTCCGGAAGTCTGTTCTTAACCTGAAACTGTTCTTAACCTGAAGCACCACTTATAGCCAATGGGGCCTCCTGCTTCTGCTGCGCTGCCAGAGCACGATTTCTGTTCTTATCCTGAAGCAAAGTTCTTAACCTGAAACACTATTTCTGAGTTAGCAGTGTCTGTAACCTGAAGCATATGTAACCCGAGGTACCACTGTAATAAGAAACAACAAATTCCCCCCTTGGTACCCACTTTTGAGAACAGAGCATTTTAGAGCTTGTTATCTGACCAAACTCTCACCAGCTGCCTTAAGAAATGCCTTTACTGAGTTGTGTTTCCAAGCGATGCCCGCTGCAGCAACAAGAAACTTTGTATTAGTGGTCAACCTCAGGTAGAAGTCATCACTCATTATCTGTTAGCCCGCCCCTTATAGAGACCCAAGAGATCGCTTTCTGAAACCTTTGTTCACACAAGCAAGTAGGTACACCCCAGCAGAAATGGTTCAGTTTCTTTTGAGTGACAACAATAGGTGGTTGGAATACCTCTGGAGGGGCCAGGGCCTCTGTTGATGAGAGCCCTGGTTTGAGAAACATTTCCTCCACTCCCCAGCCAAAGCAGGTCTAGCACTGTTTCTATCAATGAGAATGATCCAAAAAAAGCTGTAGACCAACCCTTTGCTCTGTCAAGTCCTGACAGCTCTAAATCCTCCCGTATCAGTTGGGAGGAAGGGAAGCACACAGCAAAGTCATGTACAGGGAGGAGCAGCAGCTGCTGACTCAACAAATTCCCTGCTAAATTATCTTTTTTTTTTAAAAAAAAAACCAACAACCCATATACACATGTTGAAACAGTTCAGCATGAGTAACATCTTGGCTGAAGCCCAAAGAGTTGTGCTTTGTTCCCATCACTTCCCTTGGTAAGAACTTGTGATTCCTAGTTGCCAGTATACTAGATGGCATACTGTCTCCAATAATGGAGGCAGAACTCTCTGCACATGCATAATTTTACTTGTGTGCCACCTTTCTACGCTGCAAAGCATGCTCAAGGCGGCTTGCAATATGAGAAAGATACATAACTACAACATAACAAAAGTAGTTGTAAACTTCCCCACCCTTCAAAAAAAATATATGCATGAGTTTTTTACAGTAGAAGGAAGAGGTGGAAATGGTTAAGTCGAACTTGGTTTACCAGCGCTCTCACCCAGCGGTATCGATCTGAGCAATGATGTTCCTGTTGCCAGTTGTGCAAGGCAGATATGAAAGATCATGCAAAGGAAAGTCAATGTGAAAATGGGGTTGATGGAGACATTAGGTGAAGCCATTAATGCAATGCAAACGGCCTTTATGAATCCCATCCATTCTCATTTCTTTTTGAACCTGGTGTACATCTGCATCAGAGGGAGCTGGCAAGATCTTGAGGTGGTAGAATGAACTATATTCTTTCGGACTTGGGCGATAATGTTTTTTAATGTCCCATCTTTTTCTTTAATTGAAAAAAAATCCCTGGGATTTTTTTTTTTTAAGCTAGCACATCAGGAAGGAAAAAAACAACAGCCTTATAACTGTTGTGCTGATTTTCTATCTGCAAGGATTAAAAAAATTTTTTTGTAAGGTAAACGTTCCTAAAAGAGTGGCTGGGGGAACCCAGCCAGATGGGTGGGGTATAAATAATAAATTATGATTATGATTATGGTTATTAATGTGATTCCAAACCTGCAGTCTGAAGTGGCACAGTCCATTCTACCACTTCAGGGCTTTCCCAACTCATTCTGATTCCTTTGTACAATGGTACCTCAGGTTACATACGCTTCAGGTTACATACGCTTCAGGTTACAGACTCCGCTAACCCAGAAATATTACCTCGGGTTAAGAACTTTGCTTCAGGATGAGAAGAGAAATCATGCTCCGGTGGCGTGGCAGCAGCGGGAGGCCCCATTAGCTAAAGTGGTGCTTCAGGTTAAGAACAGTTTCAGGTTAAGTACGGACCTCCGGAATGAATTAAGTACTTAGCCTGAGGTACCACTGTAGAGCAGTCCATTGCTATACTTGCAGGCATGAGGAATATTCACAGCTTGGGACACAGCAATGTTCTTGCTGCTGCTTTGACAGGCACCACAGCAGAACCACTGCTGGTCAGCATAGACAATATTGAGACAGATGGGCCAAAGGGAGCTTCCCGTGTCCCTGCTCCTGTGACTACCTTAGCCGCCTTGACACTGACGGCATTGACTTCCATGAATTTGCCTCATCCCCTTTTAAGGCCACCCAAGTTGGTGGCCATCTCTGCCTCCTGTGGGATCAAATGCCATAGCTTTAACGATGAGCTGCGGTACTTCTTCAAGTCATAAATAAAGTCCAACCAGTCAGCCAGGAAGTGGCATGGAAGTGGAAAGAATCCGCATGCCAGTCTGCATGAACTAAAGCACCAGGCATGCCGCTGCCGGCTTTCAGCCAAATGCTACCTCTCTTCTCATGCTCATAAATCTTGTGTTTTAAGAAGTTTTAAGAAGTGGCTCTGTCACAGTCGACTTGCAAATGAAATAAATATGAATGTCTGGAGGCAGTTGGAGGATGGATGGCGGCTAACAGATTGAGGTTGAATCCTGACAAGACAGAAGGAGTGTTTTTGGGGGACAGGAGGTGTGTGTGGGGGGGGGACTCCCTGGTCCTGAATGGGGTAACTGTGCCCCTGAAGGACCAGGTGCGCAGCCTGGGAGTCATTTTGGACTCACAGCTGTCCATGGAGGCGCAGGTTAATTCTGTGTCCAGGGAGGCTATCTACCAGCTCCATCTGGTATGCAGGCTGAGACCCTACCTGCCCGCGGACTGTCTCGCCAGAGTCGTGCATGCTCTAGTTATTTCCCACTTGGACTACTGCAATGCGCTCTACGTGGGGCTACCTTTGAAGGTGACCCGGAAACTACAACTAATCCAGAATGCGGCAGCTAGACTGGTGACTGGGAACAGCCGCTGAGACCATATAACACCGGTCTTGAAAGACCTACACTGGCTCCCAGTACGTTTCCAAGCACAATTCAAAGTGTTGGTGCTGACCTTTAAAGCCCTAAACGGCCTCGACCCAGTATACCTGAAGGAGTGTCTCCACCCCCATTGTTATGCCCCGACACTGAGGTCCAGCTCCAAGGGCCTTCTGGCGGTTCCCTCACTGCAAGAAGCCAAGTTACAGGGAACCAGGCAGAGGGCCTTCTCGGTAGTGGCACCCGCCCTCCCACCAGATGTCAAAGAGAAAAACAACTACCAGACTTTTAGAAGACATCTGAAGGCAGCCCTGTTTAGGGAAGCTTTTAATGTTTAATAGGTTATTGTATTTTAATATTCTGCTGGAAGCTGCCCAGAGTGGGTATAAATAATAAATTATTATTATTATTATTATTATTATTATTATTATTATTATTATCATCATCATCATCATCATCATCATCATCATCATCATCATTATCATCATCATCATCCTCCCTTTCCTCCAAAAAATCTCAAGGTGGGGTGCATGGTTTTCCCTCCCTCCCTCCCCAGATTTTATCCTCAAACTATCCTGAGGTTAGGCAGACGGGCCCAAAGTTTTCCAAAGAGACCTTCAAAGCTGAATGAGTATTTGAACGGTCTGGCACTCCAACCCAGGTAAGGGAAACCTTTGGACTGCCAGACATTTGCTGAACGAACTACAACTCCCCTACCCCTGGCCATTGGCCATGCTGGCTGGGGCTGATGGGAGTTGTAGTCCAGCAATTTCTCAAGGGCCAAAGGGTCTCCACACCTGTTCTAACCAGGTGCAGAACACCAGATCTTGCATAATCCCTTCTTTGAGGTATCTTTGTCCTAGCCTACACACGTGGACTGTGTCACTTCAGACTGCAGGTGGGTGATACAGGTCGCAACTACACCATACTGTACATTTAAAGCACTGTTATACTACTTGGAAACAGTATACATGGAAATATACTTTGCGAAGGGTGCTGGGAAGTATAGCTCTGTGAGGTCAGCACACATGACAAACTAAGGTTCCCAGGATTCTTTGTGGAAAGGCATAGTGTTAGTTGTTGAAGAGTGCTTTAAATCTATGGTGTGGATGCTCCCATAATTTTTCAATATTCTCCCATTTTTTAAAAAGAACAACAACAAAAAAGCCCTACAGGTAAAAAAGCGCACCAAGCAAGCATATCAGAACAAACAGTCCCAGCTTTCACCTTGTGCATTTTTTCTCCTTGCAGTGAGTTTTTCCACAGGCAAGCATTCAAAATACAAGAAAACAATCCTCCATCTGCAATCTGAATCGGCACAATCCATTCTGCCTTCTCATTTCCACATCACTCTGCTGCACGGGTAGATGCAAGCTTTGAGTAGACACATTCCTCCATCCTTGCTAGAAGTATTCCAGTTTAATTGCAGGCCAGCCCATCCCAGGCTTTATACTGGACTAACAGGACAGAAGACATTCTGGGGAGGAGAGCTAGGCAAGAGTAGTTTCGCTATATGCACGTGTAGGACTGAGCCATAAACACTGCTTGTGTCCATTGCCCTTTGTAAGAACCAATTTCCTACCTCCTTCCTGCCCTAACAAGGAACTCCAAGGTAGTTTACAAAACAGGAAAGAAAAAGAAAGCACAAAAAATCAATTTAAACCAGACTTCTCCAAGCTGGTGCTGCCCAGATACTTTGGACTACAACACCCATCAGTCTTAGCTGGCATGCCCAATGACCAGGGACAATGGTTCAGAACATCTAGAGGGTGCTGGGTTAGGGAAGGCTGGTTTTAGCCTGTAACAGAACACAAAGCATTAAAAGCCAATAAGGGTGGAGTTCAAAACCTTCAATGTCAACTTTATTATTTACTGAAACATTCTTATAACCCACTTTTCCAAATGTGATCAAGCTTTAAAGACATGTATCAGGCTTGTGCAACTTCCAAGAGGCTGTGATCTACTCCCACTATAAAAAAGCTGGCAGTGATCTACCCACTAGATTGACCACAGTTGTTGGGCTTTTTTTAAAAAGTTAAAGTTGCTGAGCTTTGGGAGGAAAGTCAAATTTGTTGAGCTTTTTTGGAGAAGTCAAAGTTGTTGAACTTTTTTTGGGAGCTCAAAGTTGTTTTCTGGGGGTGGTGGAAGAGGTCCCGCAATCTACCACGATCTACCACAGGCACCCCACGATCTACCAGTAGATCGCGATCTACCTGTTGGCCATCCCTGACATATATTTTCCCCACATTCGTTCTCCCTCGCCACCTCTCCCTCCTTCTTTTACTCCCTCCCACTCCCATTCCCTTTTTGTTGCGGATGGAAACTGAAAGCTAGTGTGGTGTAGTGGTTAAGGTGTGAGATTAGGACTTGGGAGACCTTCAAATGCTCACTTGGCCAAGAAGCTAGGGTTGCCATATTTCATAAAGTGAAAATGTGGTCAGAAAACATACACCCAAATTCGACTGACAAATCAAGGACATTTTCAGGAAATTCCAGACATATAGCAGCCCTGAAGAGGCTCACAGGGTGATCTTGGGCAGATGATTGCTTCTCAGCCTAAGCTGAGGATATTGAGGAGCGGGAGAGCCATTCACATCACCTGGAGCACCTTAGAGGAAAAGGTGGTACATAAATGTAAGAAACTGGTCAATAAGAAATCAGCTGCAGGGAAGCAGATTTTGGCTAAACATTAGGACAGGGCTGAGGAATCTTTGGCCCTCCAGATGCTGCTGAACTACATCATCCCATGCCATTCACCGTTCGGCCCCCATCCTTGCTGTAGTTGGAAGCTCCCCACATTTTACAGGGAGTCAGATTAGAAGACTGTCAAGGCCCCAGCTCTAAAATGTGATGATCTTAAGATTTGTATGATCCTTGTGGCAGGGACCTATCTGACTTACCCATGGAACTCTGTCATGTATCCTATGCCAATGGTGACTGGATGGATGGTTAAATAGGCAAATAGATTTATGGGCACTGGCTAAGAAAAAGATGGTGTGATGTACTGCTTTTCACAGAGGGTGCCATCATCTGAAGAGGGTTCCACATTGGGAGGCTGTAATGGGAAGGTGATCTTGGTGGAAGGAATGCGCTTCGAAAAACACACAGCTGGAGATCTTAGCTGAGCATCCCAGCATATTCCTGTTGCCTTCGGCAGACACAGCCCTCTGTTATTTTGCAAATCACTAGGAAATGCAATCACCCAGGGCCCCAACATAGCTGAGAATGTTAAGTGTTTGAAAGGCTGCCTTGTCTTCTGCATTGAGATTTCAAAACAATGTATTCCCCAATAACTTCACTATTCTGGGCACGCCCTGATAGCTCTAACATTTGTGTGGATACGTGCCAGAGATTCTGATCCCAAAGCTTGCCAGTCCATGCTAAAGTCTGCAAACTCCACACTGACTTCCTATGGTGTGTTCACTGGTATATCAAGGCAAAAGGTTGCTTTCTTGTAATGAGCACTTGGTTGTGTGATGCAGTGCCCAGCTGAGATCACAGGAAGCTGCCATTGGGATGTGTACACACACAGCAATTTGTTATAAAGCTGCCTTCGTTCTGAGTCAGACCACTGGTGGCATCTCCTGTGCCTTGCGATACAGATCTGTAGAAAGTAAATCAGCAATCCTGCTGCTGGAGTTGGACATAGGGACACAGACAATTTCTCCACCTGGGTCACTATTGTCTGCTCTGAATGCCAGTTACTCTCCAAAGTTTCAGGCATGGCTCCATCCCTGTGGTACTGCCGGAAATAATTTAACTAGAGATATGTGGTTTGAATCTGCGAGTTTCTGCAATGTGTTGTCATGGGTCCTGAGGTGTGGGGAGCTGGTCAGGATAGGACAGAGGAGTGCCTGACAGATAACAACAACAACAACAACAACAACAACAACAACAACAACAACAACAACAACAACAACTTTATTATTTATACCCCGCCCATCTGGCTGAGTTTCCCCAACCAATCTGGGCGGCTCCCAACAGAATATTAAAAACACGGTAAAACATCAAACATTAAAAACTTCCCTAAACAGGACTGCATTCAGATGTCTTCTAAAAGTCAGACAGTTGTTTATTTCCTTGACTTCTGATGGGAGGGTGTTCCACAGGGCGGGTGCCACTACCAAGAAGGCCCTCTGCCTGGTTCCCTGTAACCTCACTTCTCACAGTGAGGGAACAGCCAGAAGGCCCTCAAAGCTGGACCTAAGTGTCTGGGCTGAACGATGGGGATGGAGATGCTCCTTCAGGTATATTGGGCCAAGGTTGTCGTTTCCAAGTCACCTTCAAAGGTAGCACCACGTAGATGACTCTGGGGAGAGACCCAGTGGACTGCCACCTCTAGAGGGGTCAGAAACCATGTCCAGTCCTGCCCCTCCAGGGTGTGTGTTGTTACCCTGCCTTCCTCCATCACCCAGGTCATGCAGATGCCAATGCAGGCATGAACAGACAAGGCTGGTCCAGCCTTCTCAGAGAAGTGCTAGGTTGGTTTCCCAGGCTCAGGATGAGAACCACTTGCCATCTTAAGCTGTGCCAGCTCCTTTCCCTTTTTTTATAATGGGTTTGTAGGGTTGTTGTTCTTGTTGTTGTTGTTATATCAACGTCTTTGCTTGCGTAGCCATACGTAGCACCTTTGAACTGAATTTTGCCTATGAATTGTACTGATCTGAGCATTAAATATTTGGGAAGAAACTGCAACCCAAGTTCTTCGTCTAGTGCAGGGACATCCAACTCCCAATAGACTGTGATCTACTCACAGTATAAAAAAACTGGCAGTGATCTACCCACTGTCATAAAAAGACTGGCAGTGGATTCATTCATTCATTCATTCATTCATTCATTCATTCATTCATTCATTTATTGTAAGGGGATCGCTGAGGGGCCAGAGATCTACCAGGATCTACCAGGAACATCCCACGATCTACCAGTAGATTGCAGTCTACCTGTTGGACATGCCTGGTCTAGTGGGAGCCAGGACAAGCATGCACTTGGGCGCTGTGCCACTCTCCATGCATCTCCCTGAGACATGCATACATCCAGAAATTTGTATATGAAAACAAATTAAGAAGTTTGGTTCAGCTAGGTTGGGCTCAAATGACAATCACAGTCTCCTGTTCCAAAACAAGTGTTAATGACTATAGTAAAACTGAGATGACTGTGTTATGGCTGCCTGCCAGGTCAAAACCCATTTATCCACCAAGGCATTTTAAAGTTGATTAGTATTTAGACTGTTCTGCTGGTTTGACCTGTCTCCTTTTGTTCTTCACTATGATAATGTTGTTGTTTTTATTGCTAATTGTATTGTGCTTTGATTGTTTTCGTTTCAGTTTTTGTTCACCGCCCTGGTACCTTTGTGGAGGAAGGGTGGTTTACAAATGGTTTGCAGCACAACCCTAGACATGTCTACACAGAACTAAGTCCCATTGTGTTCGGTGGGGCTTCTCAGGTGAGTGTATAGAGGACTGAGGCCTCAATGCAGAATTAAAATAAATAAATACATCAATAATCAATCACTGCTGTTGTGAATAATAGTTGGATTATATTAACATACACAGAGCTGTTATTGACTGTACTACTGTACTTGCATTTCATTGCCACTAGATCACATACTAACCCCCAAACCCCTATAATATATCTTGCCAATTGAGGATTAAAACTTCATGCATCTATCTAGTGAACTGGACTGCAGTCAAGGAAAGCTTATGCTACAATTAACCTATTATTTGTTATTAAAGCAATGCAAACCCTGCTGTTGTTTTTGTATGTGAAGGCAAACATAATTCTACTTCTACCTATGTTGGCTTCTCTGAAGCACAGTGAACGCTTACGCCAGTGAACACTGCAACAGTCTCCCAACATTTTACTAGTGGTAGTTAGAGAGCTTGACCACCATAGCTCTCTGTTTGTGACATATTTTATGCTGCCGGGTATTTTCTCCAGAGATGGAGCTGACCTAGCAGACTGAACTTTTGGTTATTTATTCTTGTCTTACTCTGTCGATGAAATCTGATTGTTTGAAATGGCTGTACGCTGCTTTGATACGTGGAACTATAGAATTGTAGAGTTGGAAGGGACATCTAGTCCAACCCCTGCAATGCAGAAATCTTGGCTAAAGCATCCATGACTGATGGCTATCCAATCTCTGCTTAAAAACTTCCAATGAAGGAGAGTCCACAACCGCCCAAGAGAGACCGTTCGACTGTTGAACAGCTCTCACTGTCAGAAAGTTCTTCCTGAGGTTTAGTCAAAATCTCCTTTCTTGTAACTAGGACCCAGTGGTATGGGTCCTACCCTGGTTTGCCGTGCCTAGTTGTTAGTGAGGGCAACAAAATACAGTGGTACCTCTGGTTGCGAACAGGATCCATTCCGGAGGCCCGTTCGCAACATGAAAAGAGCACAACCTGCAGCGGCGCGTCTGTGCATGCGCGGGTTGCGATTTGCCTCTTCTGCGCATGCGCACGACATCATTTTGCGCTTCTGCGCATGTGCGAGCGGCGAAACCCAGAAGTAACCCTTTCCGGTACTTCACCGTGGAACGTAACCTGAAAGAACGTAACATGATGAGGACATAACATGAGGTATGACTGTAGCCTGTTTTATTGTTGAAGGGCTGATAAGGAGACGGTGACCTCTGGGCACGTTCTTCAGCTGAACTATTGGCAAGTTGCGAGAATGAAACAAGATTCCATTGACTGGGTTTCCTGTCCAAATTCCCCTCCTTTCCTTCAAAAAGCCTCTGCCCTACCAGGAAGATGCTCTTAACTCACGCTAGAAACAAGATAGAGATTAAGCAACGCAAGCCAGCGAAGGTGACACCGTTGCCTCTTCTTCTTTTCACTATTTAAGTCATACTTTCGACCTTGACATACCGTACCTTTGCTCCACCACCAGCTCTCATTTTGCAAGGCCTAACATGGCTATAATAAACACTCCAGGGTTAAGATCCCTGGCTCAGCCACAAAGCTTACTAGGATGCCATGGATCAACATTCAGACAGGTTTCTTCCATCACTAGGAACATCAGATTAAGGTTTCAGAACTAAGGATGTTTCAAAAGCATAGCTTCTTCAAGCAATTGTTGCATTTATATATCCAACCTTTTCTTCCATTGTGGAACCCAAGGCAGCATATGTGAGATTTCCACATAGCTATTCATTCCATCCCTGATCAGATCCATTCCAGGTGAGCTTTAACAAAGTGCCTTTAGACCAGGTGTGGGGAACCATTGGCTCTCCAAATGTTGTTGAACTACAATACATGGCTCGTGGCACTCAGATGCCAGGTTGCAGTAGAAAGATTTGTTCTACATTTTAAATTCTGTGTTGCAGCTGGAGATGAAGCAGCCACAGAGGGACAATTAATCATAGAAGTTGCCTACCTGTTGTCTAATGTATTGCAGCCCACTTGTTTTTCCACCTGACATCTTTTTCTTTGTGCATTCATGATGATTTATGCTGATGATGCTATTGGGGTGGTCCTGCATGGTCCTGCTTTCAATACTGTTGGTGCTGCAAAAGTTTTGGGGTGGTCACACAACTTTCAATCAGTGCGTAACCTGTAACTCCTTGCCGAAATCCTGTAACTTTTAATACCGCAAACGTCCTGGTTTATTTTTGTCCTGCTTTCATTGTTCTAGATCTCCTCCACACAGCAATTATGCAGTAGCATTGGGGGAGCACCACAGAGCAAACTAAAGCAGAATAAATCTGCTACTAATGTACTAGCATTGTGTCAGGACAGAACTTTTTGCAGAGCACACATGCAATAAAACAGCAGTCTGGAGGGACCCCAAATCAGCCTTCCCTCAAGTGGTGTCCTCCAGATGTTTTATGTTGAAACTACATCAGCCCCACCCAGCTTGCCTAATGGTCAGGGCTGCTGGGAGTTGTAGTCTGACAACATTAGGAGGGCACCAGTAAGGGAAGCTTGGTGTCAATTATAGACTGTTACCTTTCCAGAAACCTCTCAATTTCCAGACTATAACCTAACAATCCGAGTGAGATCTTGCTAGCGTCCTTAGCACAGGCATCCCCAAACTCGGCCCTCCAGATGTTTTGGGACTACAACTCCCATCACCCCTGACCACTGGTCTTGTTAGCTAGGGATGATGGGAGTTGTAGTCCCAAAACATCTGGAGGGCCAAGTTTGGGGATGCCTTGCCTTAGCATAGCAGACCACAAACAGATGGGATGTGGGAGATCTGTGATTGAACCTCCCACAATTTCTTTGCATTTTAAAGTAGCTACTGAACAGGTGAAGCCTGTCCAAACAACAGAGAAACTCCGCTGAAATATACTCGGAGTCCTGTAGTGATTTCATGCTCTTTATTGCACCTTGTAAAACAGTGATTGAATTGCCCCCCAAACCTCAGGTTTTTGTATATATTATTTACACAATGAGTCCCGTCTGATTGGCTGATTCTGCTTCCCTCCTGGAGCCTCATTGGTCTTTTCCTGCAGGCCAATCAGTTGTTGCAGTCTACGATCCTACCAGCCTAATAGGCTGATTAACTTCTTCCTGGAGCCTGATTGGTCTTCTCCTGCAAGCCAATCAGTTGTTGCATTCTAGGATCCTACTTGCTGATTGTTCTAGGATCCAAGGTTAGTACATAACATCCGCCAATGTGACCAAAGCAAAGAAGTATAAATTTTCAATCTTTGCGCATATAATGTAGAGAGAGATTTGAGCAAATAATTGAGGTACGTGACTAATTGGCCTTCTGTGCATCCCATCAACAGCATATGCATGGCTAACTGGGATGGAAGAGGTCGAATTAGTTTCAAATAAAATACACACAATAGTACTGTTTCAGGTACCTAAAAGTGCTACATTGGAAAGTAAGAACTGTCCCTGATATGATTAAAAAATGAGTGTGAATTCAGTTCACTACACTGAGGCTTTTTGTGAGAAAAGTGGTGGCTGAGGCATAAGAAGGTAAGAAGAGCTCAGCTGGCAGCTTTGGTGGCCGTGGAGGGTTTGGCAGTCGCAGTGGCGGAGGTGGTGGTGGTGGCGGCTATGGAGGCAGCAGAGATGGCTAGAATGGGTTTGGCAACGATGGCTATGGAGGTAGCAGACCCGGATACTCTGGAGGAAGCAGAGGTTATGGCAGCAGTGGCAGCTATGATGGCTATAACAATGGAGGTGGCGGCTTTGGTGGCGGCAGTGGTGGAAGCAGCTTTGGAAGCGGTGGAAGCTACAATGACTTTGGCAGTCACAACAACCAGTCTTCAAACTTTGGGCCCATGAAAGGAGGAAACTTTGGAGGCAGGAGCTCTGGGCCATATGGTGGAAGTGGGGGTGGCTACAGTGGCTCTGGTAGTGGCAGTAGCTATGGCGGCGGAAGGCGGTTTTAATTCCTAGGAAACAAAGCTTAGCACGAGAGGAGAGCCAGAGAAGTGACAGTGAAGCTACAGGTTACCACAGTTGTGAACTCAGCCAAACACAGTTGTGGCAGGGTAGAACTGCCTCATGAAGACATGTGTTAGACAAGCGCTTGTTTGCAAACATCAGGACTGTATTTGTGACTATCTGTAACAGGATATTTTAGTTTTTGTGTTCTGTGGAAAGTGCAAAGCATTCCAACAAGGGTTTTATGTAGATGATTATTTTTCCCCACACCCATGCTGTTGATTGCTAACTGTAATAGACTGATCATGACGCTGAATAAATGTGTCTTTTTTTTTTTTTTAAAAAAAGAAGAGCTCAGCTGGATCAGATCAAAGCTCCATCTAATCCAGGATCTTCTTTCCCACAGCAGCTAATCAGATGCCTCTGGAAAGCCCTTAAGTGGGGCACAAAGGCAACAGACTGCACTTGCTCCTGTTCCCCAACAACTGGCCTAGAATGAAGTTCTGCTTCTGAAAATGAAGGTCACATTTAGCTTTTGTGGAGCATGGCGTGTGATGCACACTGACCTGAGGTGCCCAGCCAACATTCTGTTTCTATTGGTGGGGGTTTCTCTCCAATTTGTGGGAATTTTTTTAGGGATGCCTCAGGAATGGGGTCTTTGCAAATTCCGATGAGAAATGTCCCACTCCACACCTTTGGAGCCAGGGTGAGGATTGAAATTTAGGTTACATGCACACCATAGATTTAAAACAACCTAGCTCCGCTTGAACAGACGTGGCTTCCCACCAAAATATCTTGGGAACTGTGGCTTGCTAAGGATGCTAGGAACTGTAGCTCTGTGAGAGGTAAACTGCATTTCCCAGGAAATCATGACACTTAAAGGGTATAAATGTCATTTAAATGTAAAGGACTCCTGGATGGTAGAGTCCAGTCAAAGGCGACTATGGGGTTGTGGCGCTCATCTCGCTTCAGGCCGAGGGAGCTGGCATTTGTCCACAGACAGCTTTCTGGGTCATGTGGCCAGCATGACTAAACAGCTTCTGGCTCAACGGGACATTGTGATGAATGCCAAAGCGCACGGAAACACCATTTAGGGAAGCTTTTAATGTCTGATGTATTACAGTATTTTAATATTTTTTTGGAAGCCGCCCAGAGTGGCTGGGGAAGCCCAGCCAGATGGGAGGGGTATAAATAAATTATTATTATTATTATTATTATTATTGTTGTTGTTGTTGTTGTTGTTGTTGTTATTTACCTTCCCGCCACAGCAGTACCTATTTATCTACTTGCATTGGTATGCTTTCAAACTGCTAGGTTGGCAGGAGCTGGGACAGAGCAATGGGAGCTCACCCCGTCAGGTGGATTTGAACTGCCGACCTTCCAATTGGCAATCCCAAGAGGCTCAGTGGTTTAGAGCCACCCACTCCCGCATTTTACAGTGTGGAGAAGGACTTGCTTATCCCCTAGTTTTCACATTCCTTGTGTCACTGCCTGGAGTAGCATCACTTCTCTCAAAGTTGTAGCACAGTTCCTGGCAGTTTGAATGCATCAAAGGAAAAGAACACTCGTTTCAATATGTAATTCGAGATAAGATATGCATAAAAAAAATGATTCATGCAGAAATGGAACAGGATTGTGGGTGAAATTATTGTGGAAATAAACTGGTTTATCCATCTCTAGACAACGATATAAATAGTGCCCATTCCACAAAAACCTGCCTGTGTGTGTGATTGCTATCGGATCCATGCCCTCAAATGTATCATCTTCTCTGACATAAACAAACTGTACATGCCAATCATGTATCCAAGTTGTGAAATGGGTTATGATTGCAACATTTAAAAAGGTAATCAAAGATTAAAACAGTGGAGGGGTGACCATTGAAGATTCTCCATGCCTAGGACAACAGAGTGACCAGAGGGGGTGGCATCAGGGCAAGACTTTGGGGCAGGCACCTGGGGGGGTCCACTCAGCAGAATGAGCAGGAAGACCACCCTAATAAAACAGGGCTGGCTTAGCACCTCTTCAGGTGAAGTAATACACTTCATTGTCTAACCCTGTGCCTTGCCCATCACTCCTCGCTAATATCCTTAAATCTAGAGTCAAACATTACCTAACAGCACCTCTGGGTATTTGAAGAAGACCATGGTGTAAAAGGGCCTGTCTGAACAGCTTTCCCAAGAAAGCTGCCGATCGTCACCTTCTTGTTTAGGTCCAAAGGTTGAATTCGGCTCTGTCATGCCACAAATATTTCAGGCCTCAGGGAGACAGGCAGGCATCATTACTGGGATGGCGTTGAGCAAAGGCGGCGGTTTGGATCCCTGACAGAAAGTCATACGGACCCTGCAATTACAGTCAAACGCGCCCATCCTGTGAGAAATATTCTTCCCAATCCTGTCTCTCCACAAATCACCTTGAAGAAAAACGGGAAGGGAAGGCCCACGTTCAGCGATTGCACACGTTCTCTCTCATGATAAACGTGAGTGTCAGAAAGTGGTTTGACCGCACGTGTTTTCGTTACAAGTGGGATGAGTTTGATGGCTATTCCAGAAAGTATCCACTTCTGATTTCATTCAAAAAAAACTTCTATGAGACTCTGTATCATCACCCGATGGCAGCCTGTCAGGCCAGTTGCCTCGGTGTGGATCAGGGGAAGGGATTCTTATTAAGAACTCTCTGGTACTTTGGGCTCTAGCAGTATAGACAGGGGTGGCCTGTCCTATTTCACTGCCTGAGGTGAAATGGGAAGGTGCTGTCCTATACACGGTTACTGACCAGTGTCTTGGGAAGGTCATGCAAGGCCTCTGTGTAATTTCGGGGCTCTCTCTCGCCTGAACCTGCCACCGCTGCTTCTTTGTGGGCCACCCACAGGAGCACCCCTTCGATTTCACTACTGGAAACAGCTGCCTCAGTCTGCCTCATACAGAGACCGGCCCTGCCTCTACCAGACCCTCCAAGTGTCCCTATTCTCCAGGGATGTCCCTGATTTAGAGAAGCCATCCCGGTTTCTGATTTGATCCCGAAATGTCCCACTTTTCCTTAGGATGTCCCTATTTTCAGTGGAGAGATGTTGGATGGTAGGGAGTTATCTGACCACCGAGCTGTCTGAAGGCAATCCTGTACAGTAGAACCTCGTGTTACTAGCAGTTTTGGCTTACAAATGGACCTCTGGAACGGATTAAGTTTGTAACCGGAGGTACCACTGTACAGGGAAGTGTTTTTTTTTAATGTTTAATTATGTATTTATATATCTTGGAAGCAGCTCAGAGTGGCTGGGGCAACCCAGTAAGAAGTGTGGAGTATAAATAGTAAACTTATCATTATGGAAAGGGACATCCCTATTAATAAAATTTGAGGGTGGTTTGAGATGGGCAGAGTATACAGTTAAGAACAACACAGGTGGGAATGCCACAGTTGTGAACCTTTGCCTGCCTTAAAGCACAGGAGCATTGCTGGAGCAGAGGTGGAGCTCTAGGCTGAGTGTTTGTGTAATAAGAATTTTAAGGTCTTAGATATATAATAAATGTTCATAAATGTTCCAAGCAAACAAGTACATAAGTATATAAACCACATGTCTGAAGCAGCACAGGAAGAGAGTCCTGAAACCATTTTGACTCCCAAGCTGACCAAATGTTTCTCTGCAAGGAGGGAGGAGGTGAAAAGAACCTTCCTTGTTACTGGCATTTAGTAATCACCATTTCAAAGGAATGGGCAGACTACCAGGAAAGGCAATCAGATAAGGCATTATCAGAAAACCTGGCAGACAGGAAAAACAACAACATTGAAATTTCTGTTGTAGACCACCTTTTCTGTGATGTAGGTTTGATGTTTGTGGGGGTGGTAGTCTTGGGTTACACCCCTTCTGTGATGTATGTATGATGTATGGAGGGGTGGTCTTGAGCTCCAGGGCAGGGAATTTAAAATGTCTATATAAGGGCAGGCACACCTTTGTTCTGGGTCCTCCTCCTTTCCTGCGTGTGAGGAGAGCACCCTGTTGCAACAGCTTTAATAAAGATCAGGCTTACTAGCTGCTTTGCTTCTCAATATTCTCTGGTTGGCCTCTGTTATTTTCTCCTACCAATAGGGAGCCCACGTAAGGACTCTATACGGGCTCTTGGATACCCCATAAGGGAAAAAGGGCAGATTTTGTTTACAACATTTGTCAGCTGCAAAATGAATCCTGCAACACTTTTCTCTGCACATGCGCGTGATGTCATTTTGTGCTTCTGTGCATGCGCGAGCGTCAAAACCCAGAAGTAACCCGTTCTGGTACTTCCGGTTTCAGCGCGGTCCGTAACCCGAAAACGCAGCAGCGTTCGTAACCCGAGATATGACTGTATGAGCTAGGAAGGTAGGGTGGGGTGGGGGTGGGGAATTGCATTCAAAGTTTTGTTGACACCGGATAGCTTTCCTCTCTGCTGTGCAAATAGAGGGTTCGTTCAGCAGAGCAGATAGCCAGATTCAAAGGTGGTTTATTGTAGCCTGTGGAAATCAGCAACACATGACCAGCCTGGACAAAAGCAAACTGGTGTGTGTAAGTGTGGACGACTCAAAAGAGTCTGTTTGTCAATTCCTGTTCCACTGTTGTACTGAGTCATCTGAAGAAGATCAGCGTGGGGCTTGGTCAATTATTCTGTGTGTTTAGTGGCAAGTTTTCTCTTATGTACATAATGTATAGAAGAGAGACCCCCATACCCTCCAACATTTCTTCGATGAAAATAGGGAGTTCCTATTCAATAATAATAATAATAATAATAATAATAATAATAATAATAATTCTATTATTTATACCCTATCCATCTGACTGGGTTACCCCAGCCACTCTGGGTGGCTTCCAACATATATAAAAACATAGGAAAAGCAGGACATTCCAGGATTAAATCAGACTCTGGGATGGCTTCTGAAAATCCACGGCTGTCTCTGGAAATTAGGGACACTTGGAGGGTCTGGACCCTTCCTGCAGACTGCGGAATGTCCTCTCCTGCCTATTTTATTAATGCCCCGTCTGCACCATGTATTTATAGAAATATCACGCCACGTTAAAAAGTCATGGCTTCTCCCAAAGAATCCTGGGGAATGTTGTTTGTTAAGGGTGCAAACAGTTGCTTGGAGACCCCTGTTCTCTTCCCAGTAGCAGGACTCTGTGGTTTCACCCGGTTGTTGATTGGGTACACAGATAATGGCATCCACATAAGATTGACTGCACTGCTGCCCACCCAAAAGTGGTCTTGTCCTTTTTAAACCAAAAAATAAAATAAAAATGGAAGTCAGTGATGTCAAGTTTGGCCACACCTCAGAAATCCTGGTGAACCCCAGACCAGGTTCATCCCAAAATCATGATAAGCCAGAGCTTCCAGCTGGTGTGCTATAGCGGTTAGAATGTTGGACTAGGATTTGGGAGGCCAGTGTTCAAATCTCCACTCGGCTTTGAAACTCAGAGAGTGACCTTGGGCCAGTCACTGTCTCTGATCTACCTCACAAGGTTGTGGTGAGGATAAAACGAAGGGGAGAACCTTGAGCTCCTAGGAGGAAAGGCAGGATAGAAATCCATTAAGTACATAAGCTTCATTGAACTGTCTGCTCCCTTTGATGACATTTTGTGGAGGCTGATTTGACTCACAGCTGAGAGCTAATTGCAGTTCATTCTGGAAGCTGTGATATGACTGGAAGCAGCACGATCTATGGACAGATGAACTTCTCCAAAGCAGTGAATCACCTCCAGGAAGCAGCAGCTTCCCCTTTCACCGCTCCAATTCATCTTATTCATTCTCAGGCACCAAAATGTCTTTGACTAGCCCTGCCTGAATCAGCCTCCCGTTATTATGAAACTAAAATTAGATTAAAGCTTCTTGCCTTGTCCTCAGTAGATTGGGTGATCTATTGTTCCAGCTCTTTCACTCTTTCCTGTATTCAATGTTCTTCTAATATTGTCGTTAGGATTTATTTGGTGTGGGGTTTTTTGTTTGTTTGTTTGCTGGTCTTTGTTTTTGGCCTTTAGGATGGGAGAAGATAAAAATGAGCAGAAAATCTTACACGCTAGCTTTTCCCAACCTGGTGCCCTCCAGGTGTTTTGGACTACAACTCCCATCAGCCACTGCCAACATTATTATCATAATAACCGGTATGTTTCTTTCTTCACGAAAGTGACCAAAAGCCACTTACAAAAACAGTGAAACACTAAAACCAAGTATAAAGCAACCAATCACAATTTAAAAACAGCTATACAGTTAAAAGTAGAGACATCACCTTGCCAACAAAGGTCCGTATAGTAAAAGCTATGGTTTTCCCAGTAGTGGAAAGTGTATGGAAGTGAGAGCTGGACCATCAAGAAGGCTGATCGCCGAAGAATTGATGCTTTTGAATTATGGTGCTGGAGGAGACTCTTGAGAGTCCCATGGACTGCAAGAAGATCAAACCTATCCATTCTTAAGGAAATCAGCCCTGAGTGCTCACTGGAAGGACAGATCCTGAAGCTGAGGCTCCAATACTTTGGCCACCTCATGAGAAGAGAAGACTCCCTGGAAAAGACCCTGATGTTGGGAAAGATGGAGGGCACAAGGAGAAGGGGACGACAGAGGACGAGATGGTTGGATAGTGTTCTCGAAGCTACCAGCATGAGTTTGACCAAACTGCGGGAGGCAGTGGAAGACAGGAGTGTCTGGCGTGCTCTGGTCCGTGGGGTCACGAAGAGTTGGACACGACTCAACGACTGAACAACAACAACAGCAATACAGTTAAAAGGCAGCTTTTTACAGATCATGCCACATTAAAAGAGGCTACAAATACCTGAAACCCTCCAAATTGAGGGCCAAAAGCCCAAGGGGAAAGGGAAATTTTTGCTTCACATTTTAAAATAGATAAAGATGGTGCCTAGTTTGCTTCCCTGGAGAGAGCATTGCATGAGAGGAGAGCCACCAGTGGAAAACTCTGTTCTTGTGTTGCCACTTTCCAGAACTTCCATGGAAGGGGCACACGGACATGAGCCTCAGATGACAATTGCATGGCCACCTGGAGTCCAAATTGTCTGGGGTGTATTAGGTTGGCCTAAGCTCCTCTAAACTGAATCCGATACGCCACATTTGTAAGAAATCAAATGTGGCAGCACCCAGTGCTGGATTTACGTATAAGCTAAACAAGCTATAACTTAGGGCCCCACTCTCTTGGGGGCCCCAAAAAAATTGAAAGGAAAAAGAAACCTGGATGTAAATTTCCAAAATATAAGATAAAAAACACATAAATAAAATAAAACCGACATACAACAACACTGGCAAATGGCTTTAGATACATATTAGGTCCATAAATTACCATATAGCATATATCCAACACAAAAAACAGTGACAATTTGTTGTTGACAAAGGACAGCTGGACATATAAAGGGCCCCATTACCTTCAGTAGCTTACGGCCTCATCAAACTTAAATCTGGCCCTGGCAGCACCCATGTTTTGGAATTCCCTTAAGGCCGGTGTCTTCACTGTGTACTTTTCGAAGCCCGCTAAAAAAGTTTCTGTTTAGACAAGTCTCTCCAGATATGTAGAATGTTTACATGTGTTTAAGTATATTTTTAGGTTAGCAATGGTGTTATTTTTTGAATTTTTTAATAACTGTTTTAAATGGTTTTTACTGATGATAATAATAAATATGAATGTTAATAAATAAAAAATATAATATAATTACATCGGTTGGGCATGGGTGGGGGAGATAAGCAGCTGGAATGGCGGTTGTATCCAATGGGTGATTAACCTGGAAAGGGGAGAAGGAAAACCCCAAACATAAAATATAAAAGCGGCATACATGTCCACATGTCCCTGAAAAGAACACCAAGCCAATCAATCACATATTTGGCCAATGAAGCCACATGCTGCCTATACACAGAGGGAGCCAATGAACTATTGAGGACAGGACTCTTGATAATAATGAAGACTCTCAGGGTTAAGAACAACCATTCATAGCATGTTACAGCAGGGAGGCTGTGTGTCCGTTACATAGGACAGTCCTGTTTTTGAAGGCGTCCTTTATTTAAGGCCAGCTGAAACTTTAAAAACCCCAAGAAGGCAAAGTGGGGGCTTTGAACATGCCTGTCAGCAGTGAGCACATGGACAGCAGATTCAGCAGGTACTATATGGGTCACAATTTCCCCTAGTTTGTTGTTGTTGTTTCATCGTTTCCGACTCTTCGTGACCCCATGGACCAGAGCACGCCAGGCACTCCTGTCTTCCACTGCCTCCCGCAGTTTGGTCAAACTCATGCTAGTAGCTTCGAGAACACTGTCCAACCATCTCGTCCTCTGTCGTCCCCTTCTCCTTGTGCCCTCCATCTTTCCCAACATCAGGGTCTTTTCCAGGGAGTCTTCTCTTCTCATGAGGTGGCCAAAGTATTGGAGCCTCAGCTTCAGGATCTGTCCTTCCAGTGAGCACTCAGGGCTGATTTCCTTAAGAATGGATAGGTTTGATCTTCTTGCAGTCCATGGGACTCTCAAGAGTCTCCTCCAGCACCATAATTCAAAAGCATCAATTCTTCGGCGATCAGCCTTCTTTATGGTCCAGCTCTCACTTCTATACATCACTACTGGGAAAACCATAGCTTTAACTTTAAATCACAGTACAGTAATTATTTCTAAATTTATATATATGCATACAGATTGGCATCTTGTATGCAACTTCTATGCAGATTGCTGTCCTCCTTTTTGATAATGTGTAAGCGGTCTCCTTACCTTGAAGCACAACTAATTTTACTCTATGTCGTCTCTTTAGTGATGGAGCAAAGGACTAGATGAACGCATGACAAGCGAGCCCTCTTAAAAGCTAGGAAAGGAAACACTCCAGCAAGTCCCAACGAATATATATTAACATGAAGCTGGGTCATTTGATGTTTGCCCGGCTAGGAAATCCACTTCTACTTATGCAAAGTTTAAAACAATATTTGCCTATCCTTTCCAAGGCCTCCCAAAGGGCTTGCAAGAAAGGCGCCGAAATGAATGTATTCATTTATCCAGAAGCACAGAGCGCCTTGCAGGCAGCCCAAGGATGGAGGGAAAGGAGTGAAGTGCTTTGTGGCTGCCTCCTTGAGCTGAAATAGGCATTGCTTTAGAGTAGCTGCCAGGCACTTAGAGCACAGGAGGTTATGGAAAACCTTTAGAACAATAGCTTCCTCGCTTCATTTCTCTTCGTTCTCAGGCAAGACGGCACACAGCTGAATGTACTATGTACACTTCAAACACTTCAGGGATGGGGAAACTGTTTTTCAGTTGAGGGCGGTATTCCATTGAAGCTAATCTTTTGGGGTCCCACATATTGGCAGTGGGCAGGGCCTAAGTCAAAAGTGGGTGGAGACAGAACCAAAGGTGGGTGGGGCCAACCCCTCTTCGCTCTTTCTGCCACCCCTTCGCTCTTTCTGCCTATGCCAGTGTGCTGTAGTGGTTAAGAGCGGTGGACTCGTAATCTGGTGAACCGGGTTCAATTCCCCGCTCCTCCACATGCAGCTGCTGGGTGACCTGGGCTAGTCACACTTCTTAGAAGTCTCTCAGCCCCACTCACCTCACAGAGTGTTTGTTGTGGGGAAGGAAGGGAAAGGAGATTGTTAGCCGCTTTGAGACTCCTCAGGGTAGTCATAAAGCGGGATATCAAATCCAAACTCCTCCTCCTCCTCCTCCTCCTCCTCCTCCTCCTCCTCCTCTTCTTCTTCTTCTTCTTCTCCTCTCTCTCTCTCTCTCTCTCTCTCTTTCTCTTTCTCTCTCCCTCTTTTTCAGCCACCCCTTCCATCTGGTTCCCCCTCTTTTCCAATCACATGAAATTAGGCCTGGGGCCTAATTATTATTACATTTGTATCTTTTCTCTAGGCTGAGAGTTGGTGTCTGGCCCAAGGTGACCCAATGAGTTTCATGGCCGAGTGGTATTTTGAACCCTGGTCTCCCAGGTCCTAGTCCAACATTCTAACTAACCACTACACCCCACGGTATAGAACCACTGAGCCTCTTGGGCTTGTCAGTCAGAAGATTGGCAGTTCGAATTTGTGCAACTGGATGAGTTCCTGTTGCTTTGTTCTAGCTTCTGTCAACCTAGCAGTTTGAAAGCATACCAGTGCAAGTAGATAAATAGGTACCACCATGGCGGGAAGGCAAATGGCATTTCTGTGTGCTCTGGCTTCCGTCATGGTGTTCCGTTGCTCCAGAAGCGGTTTAGTCCTGCTGGCCACACAACCCGGAAAGCTGTCTGTGGACAAACGCTGGCTTCCTTGGCCTGAAAACGAGATGAGCGCCACAACCCCATAGTTGCCTTTGACTGGATTTAAGCATCCAGGGGTCCTTTACCTTTTTTTTTACCTAGAACTGCACAGAATTCTTCTGCAGATCCATTGGTCTTTAAGACACAGCAATACACCTTTTTTGGTTTGTGTTACAAATCAGGGCCAGTGGAAACTGCAGGCTATATTTTACTAAATATTCTCTTTCCATACTCATATATGCCCACATCTCTGCACAATGCATTCAGACTTTCCTTCCTACAGGGATTACTGAGTGAAATCTTGGATGTTGAAAATCAAAATCCAGGCTTACAAGCAACATCTTGAAGGCCTAAATCATACACACACACCCAGATGCATCCCCCAAGCTGTGAAACCCACGTTCTTTAAAGAATCAATAAGTGTGTATGCAGATTCCCAGCACATGAATATTTCATGGTTCTCAGTACAAAGACACAGCATAGGTCTGATTATGCTGTTGTTTTAAATAAGCAAACTTAGTTGTTAATGAGACCCCTATGCATATTTAGGGAAGCTGAATAATTTATGAAGAGTCAAGAAAGGCAGGCTGGGTAAAGAAGATGAAGACCAATCAGTTTGGGTGAGATTTTATATCATAATTGAGCATGGGTGCGGAGGGTGAGCAGATCATCCCCTCAGTGCCCAAAACGACCCTTCTAGAAGGCAGGAACATAGGAGGTGGTCTTAAACTGCGTGAGACCATTGGTCCATTTAACTCAGGATTGTCAACGTATTGTCAAATTAAGCTGCAGGATCCACTCCTGGTGATGCCCTTCTGTCCATTACTGCAACATGTCAGATGCACGGCTGCTTGTGAAGACTGTTAGGAAACTTTAGCTGCTGCAGAATTTGGCGACCAGGTTGCTCGCTGGGGCCAAAGAGTGTGAGCACATAACACCAATCCTGGCCCAACTGCACTGGCTACGAATGAGTTTCCAGGCCCAATCCAAAGTGCTGGTTTTAATGTAGAAAGTCTTAAAACGGCCCAGGACAGCAATACACCACCTTTCCCAAAATGAACTGCCCCGGACCTTTCAATCAATATCTGAGCGCTTCTTCATGTGTTTCCTCCACAAGAGTTCTGGAGGGCAGCAACATGAGAACAGGGCCTTTTCTGCAGTAGCTCCCCATTTGTGGAATGCTCTCCCCGGGGAGGCTTGCCTGGCACCTTCGTTACATATCTTCAGGCACCAGGCAAAAACATTCCTTTTCTCCCAGGCCTTTGGCTAATTAAACAATCAATGGCCTTTTAAACTGGGGGTAGGGGGAATTGTTTTTGTTTGTTACTATGGTATGTAATATAATTTTAAATATATATCTTACATACATATTTTACATTTGTTTTACAATATGAAAAGAAACTGCCTTGTGATCCTCGGCTAAAGGGTGGTATAGAAATTTAATTACCGTGTTTTTTGCTCTAAAAGACTCAGTTTTCCCCTCCTAAAAAGTAAGGGGAAATGTGTGTGCTTCTTATGGAGCGAATGCAGGCTGTGCAGCTATCCCAGAAGCCAGAACAGGAAGAGGGATTGCTGCTTTCACTGCGCAGCAATCCCTCTTGCTGTTCTGGCTTCTGAGATTCAGAATATTTTTTTTCTTGTTTTCCTCCTCCAAAAACTAGGTGCGTCTTGTGGTCTGGTGCATCTTACAGAGCGAAAAATATGGTAATAATCCAAATACAAATACTGACTGGCGGGACCTGGGACCTTCTGCATGCAAAGCAATTGCCTTTCCCCTTTTCAAATTAAGAAAAAAATGACATGCATGAAACAGGGTTCTAGGAAAATCAGGTTGTGTACACACTATACATTTAAACACACGGGTTCCCCCGAAGAATACTGGGAACTGTAATTTACCCTTCACACAGTTACAGTTCCTAGTACTTGTTACAATCTACAGTTCCCAGGGTTGTCCCAAGACATTTTGGTGCTTGAGGCAAACAAAATGTCACCCCCTCCCTCCCACCAGGGAAGAAGGAGTGAGTGAAGATCTACATCAGGAATGGGAGGGGGGAGATCTACGTGGGGAACAATGGTGGAAGGAGACCAGCAGCACCCCCTATTCGCCATGGGGGGAGCTGCCAAGGAGGTGGCAGAGCCAGACTCCCAAGGAGTGTGTCACAATTTCTGCTAGCACCTTTCCGTGACACCTTGGAGGCCAGATCTGCTACACCTGTGGATCCTGCTGCCTGAGGCAGCCACTTCACCATGCCTCATGGGTGGGCCGGTCCTGGTTCCAAGGATTGCTTGGGAGAATATATGGTGTATACACAGCCTCGGACTCAGAGTCCAGTTGAATTAAGGTTGTTGAACTGGAGCCAATTTAGTTCTGTTGAGGGAGTGCAACAGCCTGTACAAACTAGCAATGCAACACCCAGGATGATATTTGACAACAAAGGATATTTCATTAAGGCGGGGGGGTGTGCGTGTTCCACAGCATGTGATCCTCCTATGTGATCCCCGTTAATATCATGTGATGGTAAAGAGCTGCAGTCCTACACACAACTCATTAAGAAGCAAGTCCTATTAGCATCAGCAGGGCTTAACATCTGTGTCAACATGAGCAAGGCTACACTGTAAACAGTGAAGTCTTGATAGAGGGAAATATTTATTTCCCATTGGATGAAAGGGCGGTTGTGCATGTTACACTCTCCACAGGGAGGAAGAGTGGGGGCGGGGGGGGAGAGCTTTTCTGTCCTAAGTCCATGCATGTATCTAAAACCACAGACCAAGTCAATGGGACATGTGCACAAGCGAGGAAATAACAGATGTTACATGAATTGCAATAGCAATAAAATATGTAGTCACATATAGGGAAGTTTATAATGTTTGGTGTTTTATTGCATTTTTAATCTTTTATTGGGAACTCCCAAGAGTGGCTGGGGCAACCCAGTCAGATGGGTGGCAAATAATAATAATAATAATAATAATAATAATAATAATAATAATAATAATAATAATGACTTAGGCATCTTGAGGGCTTTTGTTATGATTTATGCTCTGCTTGTTTTATTGATCTGGGGTGGCATCTGACAACATCAGCCAAGCTCATCCATTGAAATTAATGGGCTAACCATTACTTTCAGTGTCTTTACTCTGAGAACTTTAGGCTGTGAGAAAAACAACAACAACACTTTTGGGTCAAGCTAAATGTAGCTGTCCACTTTTAAGCTTCGCACGGGGGAAGGCAAAGTGCAGTATAAACTAGGGAGAAAAACACACAAAACACGGGGCAAGTCGCAAAACAGCCGAAAGGTTTGTTGCGGTGAGGGGGCATGCGTCCCCAGTGATATCTGTATCGATATCTCTTATCTGTGGGAAGAGGGTGATCTCTTGGGATAACTGGCGCCCGCAGATGTCCGAACAAACGTCTGCCAGGAGACAAGAGGCCCTGTTATTGCGAAGGCCCTGTTATCTCTGAGGATGCTGGGCTAAGCTTGCAGGCCAAGTGGGACAAACGCTCGCCTGTTCTGTTCCAAGGCGGGTTGGCAGGGAAGGGTGTTAGGTGTCTCTGATGGGCTCAAGATGCAGAAGGAGGGCGGGTGAAGGGGGGGGAGAGACATGGTGTTGTTTCAGAGAGGAGGAATGAAAGACCGGGGACGAAATTGATTTCCATAAATATTTGAGCAAGGCTGAATTATTTATGACCCTTCAGTGATACAATGGAGGTGGCAGCGGCAATGGGGGTGAATTGGGCAGGGGTGGCGGCTGTGAAGACACCCAGGGGAGACAGCTGAGGATTTTCGCCTGGATTTCATTTCTAAATGTTAGTGGTGGTTCTTTATATTGCCTGGCCCACATCACTAGCCCGGGCTGGTCCTGGGCACGAATTTACCCCAGCGCAGAGTCAAAGGGGACTCTTGCACAGATCTCCCCCTGGTGCCCCCCACCCTTTCCCTCTCTCTCTCTCTCCTCACCCCCTCTTTTTATCTATCTTAATCTGCCAGCCGCCTAAGTGAGCGGCAGGCCTTGCCGTTTGATTCCCCGGGAGGACTGTAATTGGAAGCCTTTGTCATTCAGATGAAGGCAAAAGAAAGGAAAGAGGGAGAAAGAAAAGGGAGAAAGGAGACGGAACAAGATCTCTTTGTCTGGGGTGCAGCTTACAGCACATGGCCGAGCGAGATGATGCCCCTGATGATCCGAGCCGCTCCCATTGCAAGGGAACGGTGAGGGTTTTGCACGCTGCTGCCGGAGAAATCTAAGAAACAAGGTGGAGGGGCTATAACAAAATGTTGCAGTATGGAGTGACCCCTGTTCAGGATTCCAGCCATTCCGCTCTATTGCCCCACAACAACAAAAAAGCCCAGCATTCAGCATTCCATCCCCTCCAACATTTCTCCGATGAAAATAGGCACGTTCCATTCCATAAGGATCATTTTACTATTTATACCCTACACATCTGGGCAGCTTCCAACATATATAAAAACATAATAAAACATTAAACCTTTTTTAAAAGAAACTTCCCTATACAGGATTGCCTTCACACAGCTTGTGGGGTTGGATAACTCCATGCCCTCCAACATTTCTCCAATGAAAATAGGGATATCCTAAGGAAAAGTGGATAAGGGACACGGGTGGTGCTGTGGGTTAAACCACAGAGCCTAGGACTTGCCGATCAGAAGCTCACCAGTTCGAATCCCAGCAACGGGGTGAGCTCCTATTGCTCGGTCCCTGCTCCTGCCAACCTAGCAGTTCGAAAGCATGTCAAAGTGCAAGCAGATAAATAGGTACCGCTCCGGCGGGAAGGTAAACGGCATTTCCGTGCGCTGCTCTGGTTCACCAGAAGCAGCTTAGTCATGCTGGCCACATGACCCGGAAGCTGTAGGCCAGCTCCCTCGGCCAATAAAGAGAGATGAGCGCTGCAACCCCAGAGTCGGTCACGACTGGACCTAATGGTCAGGGGTCCCTTTACCTTTGCCTAAGGAAAAGCGGGACATTCCGGGATCAAATCAGAAACTGGGGCGGCTTCCCTAAATCAGGGAAAATAGGGACACTTGGGGGGTCTCCCATTCCTTGCCTTCTGAGCAGGCTCACTCCTCTCTGGGCTGTTTGAAGGAGCCCACCCCACATTTCCACCCCACCCCAATGCTTTTTACAAACTTCAGGTTTCCCCCCCAGCCTGCAGATACCTGCTTCTCTTGCGGTGATGCTGTTTTGGCTACATAAGCAACTGCACTTAGAACCTGAACATCAGGTGTAGAGAGGGATGGTGATAGAACTATAGGACAGTGCCTTGCACCCGCTGACATTGTCTAGCTCAAGGATTGTCTAGTACACACTGAACTGGCAGTGGCTTTCCGAGATTTCTGATAGGTTTCTCGTCTAGCCCTTAACTGCAGATGCTGGATATTGAACCTGGAGTCTCAGTGGCTGAGCTACATCTCTTTCCTTAAAGGTCTTGGTGCCCATGGTGCCAGAGAGAGGTCACTGAGCAGCACCTCCACCATTTGCATTTTCTGCTGGGGTGGCTGAGCAACAGGCTGCAAAGAAACACATCCTCTGTCAAGCAGACCTTGTCAGTCATTGAAAACACTGAGAGGAGGCTGAGTCCTGACTCTGCTTATACTGGCCAGCCAGGAGGCTAAGTTCACACCACACACTGAAAGCATTATGATGCCCCTTTCAACAGTCAAATGCCCCCCAAAGAATCCTGGGAGTGGTAGTTTGTTCCAGTGGCGTAGCGTGGGGGGTGCAGGGGGGGCCGGCCGCACCGGGCGCAACATCTGGGGTTAGGGCAAATCCACGGGTTAGGGGACGCAAATCCACGGGTTAGGGGGCGCAAATTACTTGCCTTGCCCCGGGTGCTGACAACCCACGCTACGCCACTGGTTTGTTCAGGGTGCTGAAGCCCCCTTTCCCCCCCCAGAGCTACAATTTGCAGAGCGGTTTAACAATCAAGCCCGGGATGTGGGTGGCACTGTGGGTTAAACCATAGAGCCTAGGACTTGCCGATCAGAAGGTTGGTGGTTCGAATCCCAGCGACGGGGTGAGTTCCCATTGCTCGGTCCCTGCTCCTGCCAACCTAGCAGTACAAAAGCATGTCAAAGTGCAAGTAGATAAATAGGTACCGCTCTGGCGGGAAGGTAAACGGCGTTTCCGTGCGCTGCTCTGGTTCGCCAGAAACGGCTTAGTCATGCTGGCCACATGACCCGGAAGCTGTACGCCGGCTCCCTCGGCCAGTAAAGCGAGATGAGCGCCGCAACCCCAGAGTCGGCCACGACTAGGCCTAACGATCAGGGGTCCCTTTACCTTTTACTTTAACAATCAATCCCTCCTTCTGTGCAAGAGGGAAATCCAGCAGAGAAGGAAGAGGTCTGGGCTAGATATTTTCTCCCTGCCAGGCCAATTTCTTTAGCTGCAGGGAGAAGTTTTTTTAAAAAATAAAAATAAGGGGAAACCATCAAATTAGGGTCCATTACTAGCAGTTTTGTAGGCAACAACCTCTGGTACAGAAAGCATACCCAAGAGGTGGCAGATTAATATAAAGACGCTGGCTTGAAGTACAGGGGGAGGGAGGGAGTAAGTTTACAAGGCGAGATAGCAAAGAATGCATCCTGATGGAGCACATCTCGATAGCGTGAGACATGGATGCATTGCGCAATTTGAGCACAATTGGCATTTGAAAGAGCATGAAAACAGTTCACGTTGCACAGTTCCTGGTGCTTGGGAAAGGGAGGAGACTTCTGTTACTGAACTGCCATCAGCCTTATTTGACCTGTAGGATACAATTACCAGTTACAGACGGGCATCGATGTAGGGAAGAAAAACAAGAGGGAAGCCAGTTGGTGTTGTCAGGGCAGGACTTTGGAGTAGCAGCCAGAGGCTCAAGCACCAGAAAGAGTAGGAGGAACCCCAGACGCAGCACAGCTGGCTTGTCACATGCTGCTCAGGTGACCACGGCCACATCCACACCCTACTTTTAAAGCACTCTTGTTCCACGTTAACAGTCATAGCTTCCCTCCCAACAAGCCAGGGACCTGCAGTTTGTTATGGGTGCTGAGAGTTGTCAGGCGGCCTCTATTCCCCACACCAAGCTACGATTTTCAGTGTCAACCCCTCCTTCCAGGGAACTATGGAAACTGCAGCTCCGTAAGGGGAATAAGAGTTCTCCTAACAGCTCTCGGCACCCTTAACAAACGACAGCTCCCAGAATTCTTTGGGGGAAGCTATGACTGCTTAAAGTGGAATAAGAGTGCTTTAAATGTATGGCACAGATGCGACTCATGTGCCCTGCTCTACAGATGGAAATCCTCTATTGGAATGTCAGTCAGAGAGCAATCCTCTGTTTCTAGTTCTGAGAAGATACGGGCAATGTTTAGTGGGCTTGGTTTTGTGGCTTGCATAGCTCTGTGCCCTGCAAAAAGCAAGAAAAATGAAAAAAAATTATAGAAAATAAGGGAAGGCGTGAAGATTCACCGTATTTTTCCATGTATAAGACTATGTTGTCCCCCATTTTTTTTAAGGTTAAAATTGGGGATCGTCATATACGCGGAATGTTTAAAATATTTATTTCTTAATTTTGGGCTCAAAAAATAGAGGTTGTCTTATACATGGGGGCATCTTATGGACAGAAAAATATGGTATTTGATTGGCATTATTTATATGGGACATAGAATTCAGCTTCCTTTGGTACACATTTTGACAGAGCTGTCCATCCTACAGCAAACTTTCTCAGTCTGTGGCCTCTGGTGGTCCATAAAGTCTGGGCAGTTGGTCTGTGTGTCTAGCACCCTCCTTGTTCAGTTTTTTACGTAGGCTGAAGACACACCTTCTTACCCTGACCTTTGACACTTGAGACATATATTTTTAAGACCCACCCTATTCTTGTGATTGTCATTTGTGATGTTGTGATGCTCTAGCTGTATGCAAGTAGTCTGTGGAAAGGTTGCAGAACAGTTGAGCATATTGGCTTTTGGCCCTCCATCTGAGTTTTTTTCCCCTCTTCAAAAGATGGATATCAAGGCTGTTTTGACCAGTGCTGCTTTTTATCAACAAAACAACCAAGTTCTGGTAAAGGGCCTAATGCAGTTTGGTGCAGGCTGCTATTTTTAAAAGTACCAGTCAAAGAGGCCCTTCTCAGCAGCTGGTCCAAGGCCTGTGATTTTCACAATACTGGGCTTCTTGATTACGCTGAATGGGAAGCATATTAAAATATGAGACATGTATGTGCTTTGATTTGCAGTTTATTAAATGATCTGCAGAGAACGCCGAAAGGGGTCCGCGAAAAAAGGAAGTTTGCAAACTACTGCTATGGAAGATTAGCCCCAGGGTTTTCAGCTACCCTTGGCGACTTAAAATATACTCTGCCTCCACCTTAGTGCATGCTGAGTGGCGTAACAATAGCTCATTAAGTGATCAGTATTTGACAACATGTTTACCGCAGTGCATAACGTTTTTTTGGGGGGGGCAATTGACCTTATTAATGGAGCCATTCAATCCTTTCAGATTTCTTTCCCAAGGATCAAGCTAATCTTTGCCAAAAAGACCTTATCATTCCCCTCCTTGCAGCTTGCCAGAGCAGTGATAGGATTGTCCTGGAAAGAACAGTTGCAGCCCATTTAATGAATTGTAGAGCCTTCTCATCATCACCACTGCCTCCTTCAACATAGTCCCCTCTCCAGTGTTGAGATCAGCAGTAGGGACTTTATTGGTAGTTCCACTGCCCTCAAAAACTCAGGGCAGCCCAGGAGAGGGCCTTCTCTGTGGCAGCCCCTAAGTCATGGAATTCCCTCTCTGCAGAGGAGCATCTGGGACCATCATATGTTGAAGACACATCTTTTGATCCTGGCTTTTGACACGGGGGAGTGCATATTTTAGGACCCACCCTGTTCTTGAGATCGTAATTTGTTTTAAAATGGTTTTGAAAATTTGCTTGTTTTTCTAAATATTGTGGCCTGTCCCGAGAGGCAGGTAACAAGTCAAAATAATAAAACTAGGGTGGTCATGTGCCCTACTTTGTAGGGCTGTCAGGAGACACTGCTCTGTTTGAAAGAGTCCTCGATCTGAAGGGCTGTCTGGTCCAAATTTCTTTTTAAAGTTAAGGTGTGATAATTAGGGAGGGCAGGAGGATGGTGGCTGTGGAGTTGCCCATCAACAGTTAGCTACACCTGGACAGGAGGCAGAGCAGACACAACAGGTCACTTGTTCACAGTCTCCCCTGCTGTAGTTAGATAAATCGTATTTCTTTTTTATTGTGCAGTAATTATTTCTCAATGTGCATCTATACCTGCAAATCACCATATGTGAATTTGATGCAAATCTGTGTCCTCTTCTTTACTGATGCATTCCTCCTCCTCCTCCTCCTTCTTCTGTGAAATCATCATGCAAAATCAAAATGACCAAGTGGCTGAAAAAATAGAAGCTGTTTGCAACCTTTGTGGAAGGCGCAAAGTTCAAGCTATCGTATTTTCCGCTCTATAACACGCACCCGACCATAACACGCACGTAGTTTTTAGAGGAGGAAAATCCGTAGGCATGCCACCCGTAGGCATTCCCTCCATAACACGCACAGACATTTACCCTTACTTTCTAGGAGGAAAAAAGTGAGTGTTATGGTGCAAAAAATACGGTAAATCCATGTTATGTTAAATATGTTTGGCATCGAGTGATTCTTAAAACTTTAAATAGTAGTTGTGTCTGCCTGTGACCAGACTGGAACCACGGCGCGGCTTTCTTCATTGTGACACCCCACTACTTAATTAATTAATTAATTAATTAATTCTTACATATTATATATCAATTTTATAACACTCTCCCTACCCCAAATATAGTCGATTGGTGCCTACTTTATTGTCCTTTCAGCAAAGACCTTTAATTTTCATGAGCTTTAAAGATGCGGTTTTATGCTGCTGTTGTGGCTTTTAGCTCTATCATTTTAATAATAATACTAATACTACTAATAATTTTTAATAATTTCATTATTTATGTAAACCTGCCTTGTGATATAAAGAGAGGTAGATGAATACTAGTAACAAACACACACACACACACACACACACACACACACACACCCACCCACTCACCAAAGAGTAGAGACTAGATGCAGTGATATCGTCTTCTCATAGGTTAGTTTGGTTTAAGATCTCTTTGAATCAGCAGAAGTTGGTGCCATCCCATAATATTCTGACTTCCAGTTGAACTGGAATGCTCTCTGTGTTGTCAGGAGTGCTGCTCTCAAGAAGTTAAAAAAAGCAGTATTTTCTCAGTTCCCAGACCCGTGAGTTGTTATCCTAAGAAGGTGAGATTAGACTGCTGGTGACATGGAGGGTAAAAATAAACCCCAGACATACCAGTTTGGGAAACGAAGGCATTTGGCACTCACTGGTAATAAAGATTTAAAACAGAAGACAAATATTTTTGGGGAAAATGTGACAATGAATTTGGATGAACGAAGGAAGTAAAGGATGCCGTCTTACGACTGGTGCACCTCCATCTTGCTCAGATGATTGGAAGATACACATACAGCTTTTACTATGATTTTCGCTTTTTAACTTTAAACTGCCTGTGAATTTTGACTGGACCAGGAGATGGGTGGGTTTTCTGGATTTAAACAATCATTTGAAGCTGCTATTATCAATTTCAGGGGTGGGGGCTTGTGTCATTAGTTTTTCCAACCTTGAGACCAATAGTTTTCATGGGGTGGTTTTGACCTGGAAAGGAACAGGAAAGGTTAAGTTTATCATCTCTTGGCACCACTGCACCCATCAGTGTCAGAGTCTCCTGTTCCTATTTTAATACCCAAAACATGTCAGGAGATCTGAACACAGTTCTGCTGTTATCACATGTGATTTCCTCCCACCCCTAGGTTCAGAACAAGTGAACCAGTGTTTCTTTCATTTTGGCCAAATGGTATTCAAACTGCAGTATATGCAAAGCTTTTAAACTTAGGGAACTCTACTTCCTCCCTCTTAGGGTTTTATCTAGTTTGAAGAAGAACTCTGTGTGACTTGACAGCCGACACACACTGCATGCTTTTTGTTGTTTAGTCATTTTCTTTGTGACCCCATGGACCAGAGCACGCCAGGCACTCCTGTCTTCCACTGCCTCCCGCAGTTTGGTCAAACTCATGTTCGTAGCTTCGAGAACACTGTCCAACCATCTCGTCCTCTGTTGTCCCCTTCTCCTTGTGCCCCCCATCTTTCCCAACATCAGGGTCTTTTCCAGGGAGTCTTCTCTTCTCATGAGGTGGCCAAAGTATTGGAGCCTCAGGTTCAGGATCTGTCCTTCCAGTGAGCACTCAGGGCTGATTTCCTTCAGAATGGATAGGTTTCATCTTCTTGCAGTCCATGGGACTCTCAAGAGTCTCCTCCAGCACCATAATTCAAAAAGCGTCAATTCTTCGGCGATCAGCCTTCTTTATGGTCCAGCTCTCACTTCCATACATCACTACTGGGAAAACCATAGCTTGAACTATACAGACATTTGTTGGCAAGGTGATGTCTCTGCTTTTTAAGATGCTGTCTAGGTTTGTCATTGCTTTTCTCCCAAGAAGCAGGCATCTTTTAATTTCGTGCAAGAGTATAAAAAGGAAAATGGGGAAAAAAAGAGGCTCCCCTTTTCACTTACTCAGTGCTTCTTGCCTGCTGGGACCAACCTGGCTGCAACAAAGCCTTTAATCTGAAAAGCATTTGAGCAGCTCAGTGCAAAACACACAAAACATGCTTGTGTCATCCTGGGTGAATGCATTACAAAGCTCTTCCATAAGGTGTTAAAACTCAGCTGGGCATTTCCTTCCCTGCAGATTATGCAACAGGGTTAAATCTCATTTCAAACTGCCTGCAGTGTGAAGGTGCTGTGAGAGGTTTGTCCTTTTCCCTCCACAATAAAACACAACACAACACACCATGAATTGTGTTACATGTGGAATCCAGCTTCTTGGTCTGGAGGAGGGGTAGGGAACCTCCTGCCTGCGAGCCAAATTAGGCTGTCAAGTGGTGAATACCAGCAAGATGTTCAATTTTGTAGACCTTTTATTATTTTAGGACAGTGCTTTGAAGGCTACCCATCTCTATTTCAAAAACATGCACAGATTTTGCCTGAAAGAATGAACTGGAACACAGCAAGGCTAGCTCACCATTGACGTAGCAAGAGAAACGAATGCTACTGGTGGCAAATCTACACTCATAAGGTGCAGAGCCGGCCCTAACATTAGGCAGAGTGACACAAGGCAGACCCGCTACATACATTTAAAGCACATACAACACATATTTAAAGCACATGACTCCCCCCCAAAGAATCCCAGCGTTGACTAGGGCACGGGTGAGGGGAGGTGCCATTTGCCTCATCGCCTCAGGCAGCAAAATGTCTTAGGCTGGCCCAGACCATGAGATCACACAAACAGTAGGTTGGTTTCCAGAAAGGTCCTTGAGGTGCAAACCGCAGCTGTGTAAGCAATGCAGGGAAGGTTGTTTTGACGACGAGTCCTTGAACAACAAGTTTTGCACGGGCTAATCATTACCCTGGTGAAACGTATTGGAAGCTGACTACTATTGCACAGGCCACCTGCCTGACTTTAGGGCACTCCCCCAGCCGAAGAGCTGTTCAGTCCAAGGGTCTGCTTTAAAGATAAAGAACCCTAGGAAAGGAAGAGCAGCAGGGGCCTTGAAGCTGCCCATATACTGCAGCTGGTACTTGAACAGCAGATTGAGCAGCCGCCCAGGAAACCTGCTCACAATCTTTCCCACCATGGTGAAATGTGTTGCATATAAACCTAAGTTGTTGTTATTATGGAGGGGGGAGTAAGATTGCATGAACATAGTGATAGTAGCTTCCCTAATGCAGGGCTTCCAAAACAGAGGTCCAGTGGTCTGTGACTTCTTCCCATTCAACCGTCCTGATTTAAGCAGGACATTCTAGAATTACGGAAGCCACCTGGCTTCTGAAAAGATTCCAGAATGCCCCATTTTTTGGTCCAGCACTGTGGGGCGAGTTAGCTGGCCCCCGAGAGAGCACAGGATAAAACACACACACACACACACACAAACAAACAAACAAACAAGCGTCCTGATTTGGATCACACAAATGTTTGAGTGTATGCGAGCTTCATTCAGCTGGTCCATGGCATGTCAAAGTCTAATGATACTCGGTCTCTCTCTCCATGTTCCTTGGCCTTATTCTGTGGGTAGACACCACCCAATCTGCTCCTCCAGATAGATATGGTTTCTGTGCCAGCAAATAGGTTGGAGGTTCAGAGGTCATTGTGTTAAAAAAACAAACACCTACCCCATCTTCTGGAAAGGCACGACTTAGCTCTCTACAGAATTCAAGGAGATAGTATGACTAAAGATGCTTTAAGATGTTAGCTGAGGCCTTCATAAAAAACCAACCAACCATTTGGTGGTATCAGGAGAGCCAACTTGGGCACCAGTTTATGGGTGCTCAATGCACGTGACGTCATGACGTCATGTTGCCACATGTCATCATGACGTCACACGTGCCCCTTCGGCCTTGGAACCTGACTTACGGTGCCAACAGAAGTCAGGTTCCGAGGTCTCGAAAGGCCTCAGACAGCATCTCCAAGGCCTTGTGAGGCCTCAGACGTGACTTCTAGTGCTTTGTGAGGCACTGGAAGTTGCATTTGGGGCTCCTGTGGTGTGGGTGCTAAGCACCCACCACAAAAATTTTGTGAGTGCTCAGGCACCCAGTGCCCCCTATAGTTGGCACCCCTGGGTGGTATGTTGTTTCTTTCCCGATCTTTTTATCCCAACTCTCCTTTTGATGGTTTCATACTGCAAGACTTTGATGCCGGTTACAATAAACGGGTGCGTCTTGTCGGTATTTTAAGCAAAATGGCCTGATGCTGGCGTGTAAGTGACCCCTGGTGATATTAACTCACTACTCAGCAGCACAGTCCTGAGATTATTAGCAGGCCTAGCTGTAGTTATAATCAACAATGGCACATTGAGTTCAGCAGGGAGGCCATCCAGAGGGCAGTGCCAGGGATTATGTGGTGCCTTGGCAAGACTCAGGTTCAAGGCCCTATGCCAGACAACAGGCTATTCCTCCTGCAAACTGTAGTGGCTGAATTTTGCAGGTGTATTTAGTCATCCCATCCCTTCAAGCAAGGTCCCAATGCCTTCTTTGTTAATTACAGTTTTGCCTTACCTGCTATAAGCTAATCATATTTCTGGAAGAAGAAGAAAAGCCTCTGGAGAAAGGGAGATATTGAGCAAAAGGTTGCAAAGCCAACTTTTTAATATAACATGATCAGACTGATTAAAGCAGGGAGGGGGTGGGAGGCAATCTGGCACTTTTAAATCCTTTTGATTTCAGTGCGGGGGGGGGAGTTAAGTATAGGCAGGTGTCCTCTTGCTAAATCCAACCCTATGCCCCTCCCCAAAGTGTTGTGCTTTAATTTCCCCCATGGGCTGAATGGCAGCTGTTCACTGACTTTTATACAAGAGAAAGGAAACGGATGTACTCAGGGACACCAGAGGGATAAGAGAGAAACCTACATTTTTTTTCTTGGACACCCCCGTCTCCTGGGTACCGCAGATTTTGTCCAACAGTCGGGCCCACTGCAAGACCTTTGCTCTGTGCTATAGGACTCAGGCTGCGTACCTGCAACATTGTATTCCAGAACAGTGGTGTAGCATGGTTTGCCAGTGCCTGGGGTGTGTGCAAGCTCCAGGGGACGGGATGCGGAGGATGAATGGAACCCTCCATGCCAGCTCAGCCCTGCCATTGATGGAGCGACACCAGCCCCAAGCCACTTTGCAAGGCTGGGATCATCCTAGCCTTGCAAAGTGGTGCAGGGCTCGCAGTGTGGCGTGAGCCGCACTGCCACCCCTCCAATGCACCCGGGCGCATGCCCTGGCAGCCCTCCGTGCTACACCTCTGATACAGAATAAATGGCGACCACACACTTGTTTTTTCTACATGTTCTGCACACAATCTGTCGCCTCTTTTTTGCCCCTGAAAAACACTTATTGGGAAATGGGTTTCATCCTGAAAATAAAAGCTCATTGCAAATTGATTTTTGCATTACTCTGCAGTGTGTCTACTTGAAAATGGATGAAAACAGTTGTAGGTAGTCCCAGCAGTGTGTTTGTGTGTGTGTATCCATACATGCCCAGTGTTGTGGCTGATCGTATACCAGTATCACATTCACCACTTCCTTCTTCCCTCAACTGGGGCACGTGCCTGGATGAAGATATGTGGATAATCTAATCAATGGAAGGGTTTTCAGATGCATCTCAAGTAACCATACCTACTTTGTGAATCTTATATGACTTTTGTTGTTTTTGTGCAGTTTAGATTTTTCTTAGTTGTTTTGTTAAGTGTTCTATAGATCGTATTTTTTTTTTACCGATTATTTGTTAATTATTCTATATGATGGTTTATTTGTGATGTTCTGTTATGTTCTTCTTATTTATTGTTTGTAAACTGTTTTGTGATTTATGTGGATGAAAAGCAGCATAGAATTACAATACAATACAATACAATACAATACAATACAATACAATACAATACAATATGGCAGTGGGAGATAGGTTGGGGGACTAGGTATTGTTCTAGCCAGCAAGACTCTTCTTAGATTATTGTGTATGAGGGGGAGATGTATGTCCTATTCTTTAGGCTAAATTTCCAATTATGTGCACATATTCTCCATTTCATGATATGAAACCACTTAGCGTGATTATACATTTTGTTCAGTAACTGGACCCTATTTCAAGCCATTTCTTCATGTTTCTCCACATAATGCAATTCTTACAAATTGCAGCACGTGGACAGAGGTTCATGTCTATTTTCTGAAAAGGAGACCCCCATTTCTCTACTTAATGCAGCTGATTTGAAAAGGTTACTCAGCAAACATACACCAACCCTGTGAGATTACTTGTTCTGAGAGGTGGTGGCGGGTGCAAGGTCACCCAGTAGTGATTTGAACCCAGGTATCTCCGATTCTCGGGACGCGGGTGGCGCTGTGGGTAAAACCTCAGTGCCTAGGACTTGCCGATCGTATGGTTGGCGGTTCGAATCCCCGCGGCGGGGTGAGCTCCCGTCGTTCGGTCCCAGCTCCTGCCCACCTAGCAGTTTGAAAGCACTCCTAAGTGCAAGTAGATAAATAGGTACCGCTTTATAGCGGGAAGGTAAACGGCGTTTCCGTGTGCTGCGCTGGTGCTGGCTCGCCAGAGCAGCTTCGTCACACTGGCGACGTGACCCGGAAGTGTCTCCGGACAGCGCTGGCCCCCGGCCTCTTAAGTGAGATGGGCGCACAACCCTAGAGTCGGACACGACTGGCCCGTACGGGCAGGGGTACCTTTACCTTTACCTTTATCTCCAATTCTAGTCTTTGGTGTAAGCTGGGGAGGTTAGACGATGTCAAAGCAAGTTTCATCCAGTACTTTCCAGAGCATTTCCCCAGTCCAATCTTTTGAGAAGAAGCAAGTTTGTTGCCCCAGATCTTCCGGTCAACTATAATTGTGCAACCTGAATTTGCCAGTATGCGATTGCATCACATCCCAGCGTTGTGGCAGTTTGGAAGTGCAGCGAGACTAAACCAAGTTATTACCGACCAAGTTCTCATAGGATGGGAAAGCCTGCTACGTTCTGTAAACAGAATAAAGTTCACAAAGCCCACTGCTCCCTGGGAAAAGAAACAAGGAAATAAGAAGCAAAATGTGGAACAAGGCAATAGAGATCTTCTGGTGTGTACACAGCATCAGGGAAGGGTGTTTATGAAACTGATGCTTATAGTTGTTTGTGCCTAAATCAAGTTGTTTATACACCAGGACCCTTTTGTACTGGTGTGGGCACCCACATACACATCTCCCCCCGCCCCCCAAAAAGAGGACATTGATTTGCATAAATTTTTGCATATGCTTATTTATACAGATAGGTACGCATTTGGAGAGAATTATTATCCAACCCCAGGGCATCTCACCACAGTGAGGAAGACTGTGACAAGAGGATTCTCCCTTCTTAGGGTTCTTCAGCCTGGCTTGACTGGGCAGTCCTTCAGATAGAGGACTGTCCTGCATAAAATAGGATACGGGCCCAAAGGCAGGAGGTTTACATTCAAAATATAGGCCTGTGAAATGCCCCCCCCCCCATATTTAAATACTACTTGTGAAAACGGCCTCTGAGATACCCTTTTCCATCTCCTGCCTTGGGAAAGAAAAGGCTGCACAAATCTTGAGTGAAGTCCCCAAGATGGTTGGGTGGTGTCTTGTATACCTCCTTCTAACAACTCCTACAGCCAAGCTGGTGTATGGCTCTGCTTTCCTTTGGACCACATCAGTGAGGCCAAGGGGTGGGTCTTGTCATCTGGGCAGCCCAGGACCTCCATCCGCACTGCCTAGGCTTGCACCCCAGAGCGGTCACTTTGTTGCTACTAACGCAGGAAAAACAACGGCAGCAGTTATGAGTTACCGGTCTCTGCAGCCACAGCGGGCGCTGTGATTCTCCAGCAGTTTGACTTTGCCCTCCAGAAGCTCACTCCAATGTCTCTTGAGAGACAGACGGCTAACCAACAAAGACATCCCTTTCAAGAAGCATTTTAAAGAGCAGGAGTAAAAGAAGGAGACAATGGGAACCTTGTTGGCCAATTTCCCCTTTGATTTCTAGGATGGCTTTTCAGTCCAAGGTGCTGGCTTTGAGCCTTAATGCCCTTAATAGTTTGGTGTCAGTATACCGGAAAGATCACCTTCTTTCACATATACATATCCTGAGACCCTCTTCAGAGGCCCTGCTCTGGGCACCCCTGCCAATCAAAACGAGATGGGTGGAGATCAGTTGGAAGTGGCACCATGGCTATGGAAGGCCTTTCCTAGACAGACTCGCATGTAATGTATATGTAATGTAATGTAATGCCAGCTTCCGGGCCTTTAACAAATCTGTGGCTTTAGTGTTTTGAGCCACAGACGACGATAATATAGCAGTAATATTTCAGCCGCAGTTCTCAGGGTGGTATACAAAAAGTGCAGTAAAATACAATGTAAAACCCACAACAAAATTATCCAACTCAGAACTCGGTTACTAAATAGCAGCAAAACAAGAAAATAGCCTGTGTACTTTTAGTAATGTGGTAAAATTGCCTTTATTTTTCTCTCCGGTGAGTTTCGTTCTACCGCCTCCCATGCTGACATTTATTTTTGTCATGCAATTTGGTTTTGTTTGTTTGTTTGAAACAAAACGGTATCATATTTTTATTACTTGAAGTTGTGAGCCACTCAAGAGACTAACCATGTTGTCGGGCGGCCTGGAGAGATTCTGCAAGCAAATACGTAAATAGAGAAATAAAAGCTAAGGAGGAAACAGGTGGGTTGGCGGGGATTCCCCGCTAATGAAAAGTCACATTATTGCACAATCAGCGTCCTGTACAAAGTCCAGTATTGTTGGCCTCAGCAGTTTAGCATCTCCCGTCTGCTAGAGCCCTGGGGGTGTAACTCTGCGCAAGAGGGAGGGGGTGGGTAGCAGAGGGGGACGCTTCAGATATGAACTACATCTCTATCCAAAACATTTTTTTTTATTTTTAAAAAATCCTATTTTTTAATCCTTTCTTTTCATAGGCATACATCGAATAACATCAAACATTAGCATGTATATATTCCAGTGTACAATTTTTCCAATTATTTTTTGTGTCGTAACTGTAAGCTTTAAAATATATCATCTGTGGTTATCAATAAGTTGCCGTGAGTCAGTGCTGGTCCTTTATGCCTTATTTTCTTTGCTATTATTATTTATTTATAAAAAATATTCATATGCCACTATGTCACAAAAAGAAAAAGAAAATATCAAAGTGGTTTATATACCTATAACATATAATAAAGACCATATTTAAAAAAAGGTAAAAGCAGACATCAGTGGAAAGATGTATTCGTAATTGCCTGCGAAGGCCTGGCTGAAACAGAAAAGCTTTCAGCGAGTGTTTAAAAGTTGACACAGAAGATATACTGAAGATATACTATTTGTCTACAAAGTCATCTTTGCTTGTTTGATTTTGGGACCCTCTTAACTGTTTTGCTAACTTTTTTTCTGATCGTGACATGTTCCAACCAAATACTTATTTTTTTTTATTTTAAAAATCCTCTGGGCTGGGAAAAATGTTTTGGAATAAGAACTCCCCCCCCCCCTGTTTTCTCCTCCCCCATGTTCCCCTTGAAAGGGCTGCAGAGGAGCAGACAGAATTCAATTGCTGAACTGTCTGCTTGCCATGTGCTTGCTCCATCTCTAATGTTAAAGAGAGGTCTGTCTGTGAGACATGGGACCCCCAGCAGGGAGACAGATGGCATTTTACTGCCTGGCTGGAAGTCAGATTTCTTTTCTGTTTTGTTCCTTTTCTTTTTCTAGGAGACTGTTAGCAAGCAGTTGGGGGGTGTTGTTGTTGTTTTGACCTGCTACCCAATGAGAGCAAAACCAACCCCTTACCTGGTCACCTGTGGTGATTGAAAGCATCCTCCAGGTGAGCAACCAAGGTGAATTAGAAAAGAGATAGCTATCTACTCTTACAGACCCTCCGTGTCCCTATTTCCCAGGGACGTCCCTGATTTAGAGATGCTGTCCCGGTTCCTCATTTCATCCTGGAGATCCCTATTTTCATTGGAGAAATATTGGAGGGTATGGTAGGATGTCCCTATTTTCTTTGGAGAAATGTTGAAGGATATGGAGTTATCTAACCCCCACCCCCTTGAGCCATTTGAAGGCAATCCTGTAAAGTGGTACCTCGGGTTACATACGCTTCAGGTTACAGACTCCGCTAACCCAGAAATAGTACCTCGGGTTAAGAACTTTGCTCCAGGATGAGAATAGAAATCGTGCTCTGGCGGCGCAGTGGCAGCAGGAGGCCCCATTAGCTAAAGTGGTGCTTCAGGTTAAGAACAGTTTCAGGTTAAGAACAGACCTCCGGAACGAATTAAGTACTTAACGCGAGGTACCACTGTATAGGGAAGTTTTTTAAATGTTTAATGTTTTATTATGTTTTCATATATATTGGAAGCTGCCCAGAGTGGCTGGAGAAACCCAGTAAGATGTGTGGGACGTCCCTATTTTCATTGGAGAAATGTTGGAAGCTATGTTCTTAACCTTCCCTCCAGGCTGTGGATGTGCCACAAATTATTAAGAAGTAGCTGGGCTGCTGCAGAATCGGGCCACGATCTCTCCTTTAATGAAAGCTGCCTTGAACAAGAAACATTGCAAGGCCTTTTGCTGCCTCCAGACAGGAGTTGGCTACAAATAGGGCAACGAGCTGAAATCGATCAGGGATGGTTCACAGGGAAGAAGAGAACCAAGTTCTGTACAGAGAACTAATATAGCTAAGTACCTGAGTGAACCGCAATCCAGGAAGTCACTGAATCTTACCTCTGCCAAAGGTGACCTTTGGCAAGCTGCAAGCTTTCAGCCTCAGTCCATCTATCTGCAATATGGGGGATAAGGGGTACATAAGAAGCAACCTGCCAACTCAGGACAGAAATCCAGCGTCCCGTTTCCACAGTGGCTAGCCATCTGCTTCAGACACTGCTCACCTTTTTGGCTGGCCAAAAACCCTCTACGGCTCTGCTTCCCTCAGTGAGTCTGCCTCCTCACCATCATTGCCACCAACCAAGGCTGGATTAAGGGCTCACCCATCTTGTGGTTTAATATAGATCTCCTGCATCTCCATTAATTCTCTGTTGTCCACATGATGTTCTCCAAATCACTGTCTTCCCCCACCCTCATATCAGGGATACTCTGAAAAGTAGAGGGTGAGCCCTAAGAGGCCATAAACCACGTCTCAGAGACACCATAATATTCTGGAGGTGGGGAAACGCATATCATTTTAACAGAAAGGCCAATGAAAACAGAAATAACAAACTCTTATATTTGCATATATCCCGGTACATAGGCAAGGATGCAACTAAAGCAATCCAACAATTTAACCAAAATGTGTATCTTGGAATAAGTCTATTTGCCTAGGAAATGCCTTTAAATGGAAACATTTACTTAGCATCTATGAAAACTGTTTGTGTACAGCGAAACAAGGGAAGTTGCCCAATTTAGCACTTACTAAACGGAAAAGACAACTCGCCTGCCACTAGTGCTGTTTGACAGCTTAGTTATAAACGGTAAATGAGTGATATGTCGTTTCGATAGAAATTACAGCTATTGCTGCACAGGTATGAAAAACGATGGTTTAGCCATTAAGTGCATCCGTAAGATAATGTCTGTTTCTGGGTCTGTTTCCCTCCCTCCCCTGCGCTTCTTAAAATCGATCTATCGGCATTTAATTACTTTTAATTATGATCTTTTCTCTGTTTATAGCTTTTTCTGTTTTTTGTATTTTTATTTGTAACCGCCTTGAGTCCTTGTCTGGGAAAAAGGCAGGATAATAATAATAATAATAATAATAATAATAATAATAATAATACCTCAGCAACTGATATTCAGAGGCTTTCTGTCACTGAACATGGAACATCTGTTTGGGCATCATGCGTACTCATTATGGATAGCCTTACCCTCCCATGAATTTGTATTTTAAAGCCGTCTAAAGCCAGTGGCCATCGCTGTATTTTGCAGCAGGCAATCCCGTGAAGTTAATTATGCTCTGGCGAAGAATATGGCCTGCAGGGTTCTTCCCAGCCCTAACTCTATGATTCTGCAACTTTCATCAGGTTGACAATCGAGCAAGAATTTCAACTTGGCTATCCCAGCTCTTAGCTCCTTCAACAATCTATCCAGCAGCTACTCTCTCTTCTGAACAATTAATCCAATATTCAGTGCTTTTTCCAGGATGGATGCTGGGGTACACATACCCCTAAACATTTTGTGAACCTAAGTTTGGCCTCATTGAGGGGCAGTATTTCAATATGAGCAGGAAAATGAGAGTACCTCTAAGCACTTTTTTAAAGAAAAAAAGCACTGCCAATATTGATTCTAAATCTGCTGATTCTAGGTTTGTTCATGGCGTGTGGGGCTTACCAGAATACTGATGAGAGTGAAACACACTATCTACACACACACACACACACACACACACACACACACTAAGCTTTTACTGTGGCTACTACAACCCAATCTTGACTTGGGGCTAGTCTGAGTGGCACTTGATTCCTTCAATCTGAGTTCTGAGTTACCAACATTTTCAGACACATAAACTCTTGCCAGATGTTCTTCCATAGGGGCTGATTCTGAGTTCAGATGTGAGTTCCTACCCTGCCTACATCTCACTTCGTCTTGCCGCAGATGGCTGCCAGAGTCAAAGCTATGGTCACCACAGAATGATAGAATCACAGAATTGTAGAGGTGGAAGGGTTCCTGAGGATCATCTATTCCAACCCCCTGCAACACAGGAATCTCAGCTTGTGCATTCTTAAGCTGCATATGCACCATACATTTAAAGCACATGACTTCCCCCCGAGGCTCATGGGAGCTGTAGTTCATTAAGGGGGCTGGGAATTCTGGGAAAGTCATGAGTAAGAATGACCTGATGCAGGGTTCTAGCAGTTCCAAGGGGCAAGGAAAACACTATTAAACCACTTTAAGTCTACTTTGCACATGGCACTGACTTCCCTGACACCTCACCCCTCCTAAAAGCAGCAGTGACTCCCCTGCCAGAAAGCCAGGACCTTCTGCACTAGCTGTTCTTGCCGATTTCATATATGTACAATGGGAATATTTATAGGACCACTACACAGAGTTGTTAAACAATACAATACAATACAATACAATACAATACAATACAATACAATACAATACAATACAATACAATACAATACAATAATAAAAACCAGAGGGTGCTCCAGATAGGAGGGCTGCCCTTCTGGAATTGCTTATCCCAACCTAACCGGTATGCATCTGAACTGCCCCTAATGCAGGAGGCAGATTTAGAAGCTCCATCCATTGACACATACTGTAGGAAACGGCCCTTCATGGGCTGATTCCAGAGCAAAGGTGTATTGGAATCTGAGCAGAGCCACAAAAACATACTGCCTCCGGACTTTGCTCTTTCTGGCTGCTTAAAATAGAACAATAATGGTAGAAGTTAAACAAATAACGTTGTTCTTCTTGTCCATGCTCATGGCTTAGATCCTTTGGGACGGCCCTTGCAAGCACGTCCCAGGAGGCTGTGCACCACAGCTGTGTTTTTCAAACAGCTGCATGGCAGGCAGCAATCCAACAGGGGAATCCAATTCCAAGAGAGAGAGAGAGGCAGTAATCAGAAAGCCTCCATCTTTCACACGAGAGCCCTTCAGAGATGTGAAGGTATAGCTTTAGACACTTCTGTTGTGTCTCCAATTCTCATCCTCCTCTCCTAAACTTAAAAATCCCCAAACATTACAACCTTTCATTATAGCCTAATTACTCCAGCCCCTCTGTAAGGGATTATTTCATATGGCTCTTCCATTGAATCTGATGCTCAGCCTCTCGGGGGCCTGGATATCATGGGCAGCCTTTGAGGACAGGGAATCTGATTTGCCTCTGTTGTTGAAAAACAACAACAGCCAGCCCCTTCCTTCAGCCCTGCTTTCTGCCTCTCCCAAATCTCTTCGGTTCACAATTACCATATCTCTTTGTTTGGAGCCACACTTCTGTCTGTCTGCCTGAGCAGCTGAGGCAGGATCCATGTGTTGTCCCTATTCAGGCTCTTAGTCTGGGCTTGCTTTGTGCCTCTTGAAAAGAATGCCAGCGTCGTTTGCATAAAAATGTGCTTAAAACCGATAATGTGCCCTGCGCATGGAGTGTGTGTGTGTGCATGTGTGAGAGAGGGCCGGCTGGGCAGGCCTTCCTTTGCACTCATTAATCAGGGACAGAGTAGCAGGTGCCTGCTCTGACAGCAGCGGGCTCTGACTTCCTGGCTTCTCCGCATTCAGAAACAAAAAAACGACAGCCAGCCGGCGGCCCTGATGCCTGGACTTGCTCTTGGCACAGAGATTTGATGTCCTAATCTGTGAATTCCAGGGTTTGCTCCCAAGAGGATGGTGGTTTGTGCAGCACCATCCGTGCACAGATCACCCACAGAACCATAGAATTGTAGGGACACCCAGAGCCATCTAGTCCAGCCCTGCAATGCAGGAATCACTTGGAGAGGTAGGTCCTTGAGGAGGTCACCATCTGAAATGGGCAATTCAAACAACAGGTGGAGTAGACATGGGCAGGAAAGGAAGAAATTGAGCAAGCATACTCTACTTACAGGGACGCGGGTGGTGCTGTGGGTTAAACCACAGAGCCTAGGGCTTGCTGATCAGAAGGTCGGGGGTTCGAATCCTCGTGACGGGGTGAGCTCCCGTTGCTCGGTCCCTGCTCCTGCCAACCTAGCAGTTCAAAAGCACGTCCAAGTGCAAGTAGATAAATAGGTACCACTGTGGTGGGAAGGTAAACGGCGTTTCTGTGCGCTGTTCTGGTTTCGCCAGAAGCGGCTTAGTCATGCTGGCCACATGACCTGTATGCATGAGCATACATGAGCTTTATGCCGGCTGCCTCGGCCAGTAAAGCAAGATGAGCGCTGTAACCCCAGAGTTGTTCACGACTGGACCTAACGGTCAGGGGTCCCTTTACCTTTACCTTTACTCCACTTACATGTAGTGGTGGTTGGTGGGGAGGCATGGCATTTGACAATGATCGACACCCAGAAAACCTACCAATCTTTACCCAAACGTTCTCCTTGCCACTCATTTCCATCCCCTCACCCTGTTTTTCTGTCGACTTCACCTCAAGAGTCACGCAGTATGTCGTGACCGCTGAGCAAGCTCACTGGGATGTTTTGGGGGCCCTCCCCCTTGAGTTTAAATATTAATATGATTTTATTTAATTCTAGAACAAATCAGCTTCACTGCTCTAAAATCTCCTTTCAAACTCTCTTAGGGGTTTTCCCCTAAATATTTTTTTTTGTACTTCTGCAAGTGTTGGGGTTTCCCAGAACATGCTGATACCTTCTTCCCGTGTACTGTTGTTGCCCTCTTGGCTACACAAGCATTGACACTCACACTTGAACATCAGGAATAGAAGGAATGATAGCACTTTGGAGGCCAAGGAATGAGGAGCCCCTGTTTGCATCCACATTCAACCTTGTAACTAACTGGGTGACTTTGGGCTTCTCTCTCTCTCTCTCTCTCTCTCTCTCTCTCTCTCTCTCTTTTCTCCTCCTCCTCCTCCTCCTCCTCCTCTGACTAACCTTGTTGTTGCTGTTTAGTCGTTTAGTCGTGTCCGACTCTTCGTGACCCCATGGACCAGAGCACGCCAGGCACTCCTGTCTTCCACTGCCTCCCGCAGTTTGGTCAGACTCATGTTTGTAGCTTCAAGAACACTGTCCAACCATCTCGTCCTCTGTCGTCCCCTTCTCCTTGTGGCCTCAATCTTTCCCAACATCAGGGTCTTTTCCAGGGAGTCTTGTCTTCTCATGAGGTGGCCAAAGTATTGGAGCCTGAGCTTCAGGATCTGTCCTTCCAGTGAGCACTCAGGGCTGATTTGCTTAAGAATGGAGAGGTTTGATCTTCTTGCAGTCCATGGGACTCTCAAGAGTCTCCTCCAGCACCACAAACCTCACAGGATTGTTTTGAGGACAGTGTAAGTAGGTAGGTAGGTAAGTAAGTAAGTAAATCTTTATTTATACCCCACCTTCCCTTGCCAAGACCAGGCTCAGGGCGGCTAACATCAAATATCAAATACATTAAAACACAATCAAACAATTGATTAAAATACAGCTTAAAAATTAGAATCAGGATAAAATTAAATGACTGCCCACGAATTACAACCATAGGGGTCAGGAACCTCAAGTATTCATCAGGGCCAGCTATCCATGTTGGTCCCACATGAGCCGTTAAAATGGCCAAAGAGGGAACTTACAGGGTCCCATGGGGGGGTGTCAAAGTGGGCCCAAACCAAAGGCCAGGCAGAACAGCTCCGTCTTGCAGGCCCTGTGGAAGGATGTCAAGTCCCGCAGGGCCCTGGTCTCCTGTGACAGAGCGTTCTACCAGGTTGGGGCCAGAGCTGAAAAGGCCTTGGCCCTGGTTGAGGGGAGGGAGAAGAACTCATTGGAGTAAGGGTAGGAATACAATGCAACAAATAACAGAAGATTCCAAATTTGCAGCTCCATATATGTGCAACTTTCCCCCTGGCACCACACCTTTTGGGGTGTCTTAATTTTGACTTTTGAAGTGGGGCAACCCTATTACAGCTGTGCAACACTGTCAAAAAAAGAGAGAAAATACATCAGCAAAAAAAAGGGGTGGTGGTGGTGATGATGCAGATTTGAATAACATTTGCATGTGCTCGTTTATGTGTACCAGTGCAGATTTGGCGAAACTTATGATTTAGATAAAAATACAATACAGCATAGTGAGGTAAACTTGAGACCAAGGTGAGGTAAACTTGAGACCAAGGTAGCCATGAATGTCTGGAGGATCTTTCCACTGAGGGGGAAGGTAAAGTAAATACGATAAAAAGGTGGGAGCAGTCTGGCTTCTTACAAAAGAAATGCACATTTTGCCTCATATCTCATGTTCTACAAATGCGAGAAACTTGCTTTCTCTTTTAAAATGAAACCTAGGAATCGGGGTTATGGCTCATGGGTGAGGGGAAATGTCCCTTTGTCCCCCACGCCTGTGGATGCCAATATTTGGCTCTGCAAAGTCTGCTGTCCAGGGGCTGGGAATGAGGCGGGATAATAATAATAGATGGGCAATGACTGAGAAAGCTGTGCAAAGTAAGACATATGACCATATGACCATCTCATGAGCAGTTTGCTCCGTCTTTAAATTGTTCTAACCTTCTGGAAGCTGTCTGGTTAAATTATTTTTAATGCTGGTCTGTATTTTTTGTTGTTTTCAAAAAAATCTCTTCAGTTTCAGTATAGTTTCACTGTTATTTTATTATGGTTAAAATAGCCTTCCTTTAGTGTTGACAGTTGCCTCAGCCGAGGAAAGGTGCGGTATCAATGCTTTAAATAACAGCAGCAGACGGAGCAACAACAACAAGGAGAAATGCGCAGGCCTCTGCCCAAGATCGCCTGGCACTTCCGATATAAACAGCTCCTGTCTTTGCTTCCCTAGAGTTGGCTGTGGGTCACGTTGCCACATCACGAGTTCGGGACGCTACACGCTATCTGCTTCATCCTGCACACTGTTTACTTGGAAGTCCGTCCCACTGAAACCGGTAGGAATCTGGAGCAAACATGGGCTAGGTTAGAAAAGCTGGACTCGTAGTTCCTCTCTGTGCGGCTTCGCTAGTTCCCTTCGCTGCCAGCCTGAGGCATTTCCTGCTGTTTTGTTCCTGGGAACTCATTTACATTCAATGTAGCCAGAGTGGGGAGAGCACACATTTGCATGCGGAAGGTCCTAAATTCAGTCCCTGGGATCTCCAAGGATCCTTGCGGGGAAAGCTCCCTGTGTTGACAGACACTGTTAGCCAGTGTAGGTAAAAGTGAGCTAGATGGACTAATGACCAGATTCAGTATAAAGCAGCTTTTTATGCAATTGCACAGGTCCTTCTCAGAGCTTTTGAGGACCCTGCCCATAATAATCTGGGTTGCCAGATCTCCAGGTTTGACCTGAAGTTTCCAGGTTTGCCTAGTCCTCTACAGTTGGCAGGCAGAGGGCTTGAATCTCCAGGTGGGTGAGAGTGTCAATTGTCCATCATCATCATCATCATCATCATCATCATCATCATCATCCGTGCATGTAGCTTGCAAGTTTCAGCTCAGCAAGAGCTGCCTGCAAAATACAGTGGTACCGCGGGTTAAGAACTTAATTTGTTCTGGAGGTCCGTTCTTAACCTGAGGTACCACTTTAGCTAATGGGGCATCCTGCCGCCGCCGCCGTGCAATTTCTGTTCTCATCCTGAAGCAAAGTTCTTAACCCGAGGTACTATTTCTGGGTTAGTGGAGTCTGTAACCTGAAGCGTCTGTTACCTGAGGTACCACTGTATAGTATAGACTGGGGGGAGGGCAGCCTTCTCCACTACCCTCTACCAATTAACCTCAATCTCCAGGGTCTGCCGGTGTGACAGTGCCAGGGCTCTGAAATCTCAGGGTCTGGGATGCTTCTGACCTCAGGAACAACAATAGTAATAGTAAGAGCAACAACAATGCCCCAAAATAAAATAAGGCACCAAAAAGAAAAAGAGTTATACATAAAACAACAATAACACATAAAAAACAAACCCACAAAAACAAAATAAAGCACCGAAAAAGAAAGAGGAATATATATTTTGAATATTTTTGTATTTAGCAAATGATTTTGTATTTAGCAAATGATTTACTAGCCCTTTTCTGCGCAAATTTACTAATTATCGAGGGTGAAGGTATGCATTTTACCAAATCACATCTCTTGTTTGCTTAGATTTACAGCTTTAAGCTGAGAGAGTGTGTCGCACTTTGATCTGATGCATATGAAAACAAGGTTTGAAACTTATCAAATGTCAAAAAATGAACAAGTGTCTAAATCTGAGGTTCCTGTTGAGCTCGGGTTCCAGGCCAATTAGGCCTCATGCACCCTCCCCCTCTAAAAAAATGGTCTTACATGTTACTTGATGGAGATAAGTGGTGTGCTTGCTTGAATGCAGTGCATGACAAACCCATAATTTGTTGATTTATTACATTCATATTCCACTTTTCCCTCCAAGGAGCTCACAGTGGTGTATATGATTCTCCCCTCCCTATTTTATCCTCACAACAGTCCCATGATATAGGTTAGGCTGAGAGATAATGACTGGCCAAAGGTCACCCAGTGAGCTTCATGGCTGTGTGGGGATTCGAATCCTGGTCTCCCAGGTCATAGTCCAACATTTAACCATTACACCACACAGACTCTCCTAGGTAAATTTGATTTGTAGTCTGTTCTGACGGATGCCCATTCACATAGAATGTGTTTGGACAAAAGTTATCGGCTCCACGAATAATCACAACTTCCAAAAGTGTTTTATGTGTCCTAAAAGGCTTAGACCACTCAGGAAGTAAGACAAGAACTTTATTGACCTTCTACTACAAGAACACAACAGACACAGGAAATGCTAGACTCCACCCAGATGCAATTAAGGTCAATGCCACCTAGTGACGAAACCTATATAATTGCACTATATAATTTAGATGATATACTTTCTCCATGCCATGTGAAAGTAAATCAACCCAGACGAATGAAGCTATGGCTCCCTTCAGCTGGTTCTTCCCTAAAATATTCTCTTGACTGCCTCTAGTGATACACAAGGAGAGAACCTTTACATCTTGCCAGCCCAAATTGTGTGTGTATATATTGAGCCTATTGCAATTGTACGATTAAATCATTTCTTATCGAGCAATTGGGTAGAATGCTTCCTGCATACTTGCCCTTATTTCTCCATGGTTGCCAAAGATTCCTCTTTCTCTTCTTTTTTAAACAAAAGCTGAACTTTTGGGGAGGGCCCTGGAATGCACACGAGGGGAGAAAGTCTTCACAGCCCATCCTCAAATACTGATCCTTCTTGAAACCCCTGAGATTCCTAGGTTGTTCCAAACCCACACACTCATAGGAATTCAAGCCTGGGATTTATTAATGACACAGTAATGCCCATTACTTGTGTCCCCATAGGGAAGCAGGTGGCGCTGTGGGTTAAACCACAGAGCCTAGGACTTGCCGATCAGAAGGTCGGCGGTTCGAATCCCCACGACAGGGTGAGCTCCCGTTGCTTGGTCCCAGCTCCTGCCAACCTAGCAGCTCGAAAGCACATCCAAGTGCAAGTAGATAAATAGGTAACACTCCAGCAGGAAGGTAAACGGCATGTCTGTGTGCTGCTTTGGTTTGCCAGAAGCGGCTTAGTCATGCTGGCCACATGACCCGGAAGCTGTACGCCGGCTCCCTCGGCCTATAAAGCGAGATGAGCGCCGCAACCCCAGAGTCGGTCACAACTGGACCTAATGGTCAGGGGTCCCTTTTAACATTTTAATGCCCATTAATGCAGGTCCCATTCACTTCACTGGGGCTTGCGAACTTAGGCAGCTGCCTGCCGCCGACTCAGACTACTGTTCCATCTTGCTCAGTACTGTATACAGTGATTGGCAGTGGCTTGCCAGGGTTTCAGATGACTTTCTCCCAGTCCTACCTGGAGAAGCTGGGGATTAAACTTGGGTGGACCTTGTGCACGCAAATACTCTACCACTGAGCCACAGCCCTTCCCCGAGTGTTGCAGCCGCAACCTACTTATTTCATTATGCATTTTATATTCTCATTTTGTATTTTTCTGTTGTGAACTGCCCTGGGGTCTTCGAATGAAGGACAGTGTATTTGATTTTAATAATAATAATAATAATAATAATAATAATAATAATAATAATAATTTGATGCTGACCCAGCAAATAAAAAATGCAGGAGCAGAAGGTGCCCTCTGCACCAGCCTAATGGAAACAAAGAGACTAGGGGCGTGTAACCAATAAGGATCCATAGGATTCTCTGGTTAATTCCCTGATCGCCTGATTAAGATGTGCAACATGCATGTGGGGCCTTTGCCTTCAGTTGTGAAAGCTTTGGAAAGAGCAGCTCAGAAGTTTGCACAACCTTGCTGAGTGGTGGGCGGCCGTGCGTGCTTGCACAGAAGGGTGATGCATGCAGCTAGATAAGGAATTCAACCCCCAAACAATTGCACAACTCCGCATTGCTCAAACCGAAGCTTTGTTTTTAGCCTGGTGTTTCCTATTCATCATCAACGTGATTAATTTCTCTCTCTATTCCTTGTCCCCCCAACCCAGTAAAAAAAAACCCCACACACTGAACCCATCAGTCACCTTGTTGACGTGCCTCATGATGAAATTTTGTCTAGCAGAATTTCCACGTTCAAAACAGAGGCCACAATCGTAAATGCAGTAGCAAGGCCACGTACCCTACTTTACAGAGAACAGCCCTCTGTTTCAAAGAGCTCTCAGAGGAGAGTCCTATTTGAGTACCGTCCAAGTCTGATTTAAAGATAAGGAATCATAAGAAAGTACGTGAAGGAGCCCTGAGTTTGCTCAGCAACTCCTGGTCACTTCCAGATTACCCGTTTATTGAGAATTCATCCAGATTTGTTTGCAGTGAGATTAGACAATGTTGCATCAAGGAAGTGTTATCCCCCACTTTTTAGTGTGCCATCCTATCACTTTGTATGTGTTACTTCCATCAATTTATTAATTTTTATGCACATTCTCCCCCCTAATATATACATTGGTTGCTGTACTGCCCAACAAAATAGGGATAAGTGTGAATTCTGAAGGATAGCTGTGAATGGTTCGCACAGTGCTTTGGCTCTGGAAATTGCGAATTTGATAGATTCAGCTTCAAATGAAGTCTGGATCCAATTTCTATTCCATCCCTAGTGATAACCAGTAGCTGTTGCTGCTGTAATAGTTTTTGCGCTGTACAAATTGTTGTATGTTGCTGCTGTTATTAATCATTTTCATTATTAAGTCATGGACGCTACCAAAAAGCCAGCACTGAAACAACAAAAGAGATGTACCAGTCAGTGCTTAGAGGTTTACAAGGTAATGCCTAGCAATAGTTTCTGTATTCATTATTTGTTTCTCTTCCTATGCTGAGCATCACCTCTGTACCGTTCAGGTCTGCGGTGCACAGATAGGCAGCTACTCCTCAAGATTGATGACCACAGCTATTCATAATTTAGCCTTTCTTCCACAGCTGAAGAGAGGGGTCATAAAGGTGTCGATAGTCCTCCTTTTCATTTGTGCAGGTTATGAAGTCATGCCATATAGTGTGCGAATCTCAATTGCCTGCCACTCCCTTGACTGGGCGAATCTTGGATGTCAATTCCCCTTGCAATTGCTCCTTGCCACAATTCCTGATCCCAGCCAGCCAGGGTTAAGCAGTTGACAGCATTCCAATTATGCTAAGGATAATGCTAATAATAATAAGATGTCAATATGTCCTATATTACAGAAGCCAGTCCACTATATGAAGAGGGCTGTCAGAGGGCAAAAAAACCCCAACAAACCCCTGGGATAAGCCTAGAGCTCTTGGAACATCTCATTGCTTGGAGAAGTGGACAAATTGACCATGTGCCCTACATTAACGGAGGCTAGTTCTTTATTTGAATGGCTAGCAGAGACATCACCTTGCCAACAAAGCTATGGTTTTCCCAGTAGTGTTGTATGGAAGTGAGAGCTGGACCATAAAGAAGGCTGATCGCTGAAGAATCAATGCTTTTGAATTATGGTGCTGGAGGAGACTCTTGAGAGTCCCATGGACTGCAAGAAGATCAAACCTCTCCATTCTTAAGGAAATCAGCCCTGAGTGCTCACTGGAAGGACAGATCCTGAAGCTGAGGCTCCAATACTTTAGCCACCTCATGAGAAGAGAAGACTCCCTGGAAAAGACCCTGATATTGGGAAAGATTGAGGGCACAAGGAGAAGGGGACGACTGAGGACGAGATGGTTGGACAGTGCTGTCGAAGCTACCAGTCGACTAAACGACTAAACAACAACATCTGGTTTAAAGATCATTATAGGAAGGGAGAGGAAGGGGGCCTTGAAGTTAGCACATCTTCCCCATTCCCCATTCCACCGTCTTCCCCATTCAGGTGTGATGCACTGTATTTCTGTTTAGATTTTAGTCATTATTTCCAAGGTTTGCAGATTTTCGGCCAATCCGTGTCCTCATTTGCCCTCATTTTTTTGTGATGCATTTCCCCTTTTGGGGAAGGTGGAAGTCACCACCTTGTCCAAAAATGTAAGTAATAATAATCAACAGGATCTCCATTGGGTGCCTGTGCACAAAAAATCCTTTGTCCAACACACACATTCCGACTCTCCTAAGAACTGGCATTTTGCTGGTGTAGATATGATGCAGAGGATTAAACAGGCACAATCTCTCCTCTTCTTGGTAGACCACCCCATCCCTTTTCCTGCCTTCCCTCCCCACCCCCCAAAAAGAAATATGTGTTTGGGCAACGAGAATAGTCTGAAATCCCTGGTTTAAAATTCTACCTTAGAACCGAGTGAATAATTCCCAATGAATAATGTAATCATTCACAATGAATCTGACATGTTTCTTTTGCTGTTTGAGAGCCTTCAACAACAGATGCCAATTTCACATTAACGTGGGTTTTTTTTTTTTTGAGGGGGCTGTTCTTTCCTGCACTTGTATAGAGTGCTGTTCACTATACTATGTGTTTATGGGCTGCTTGTCATTCAAGTTGGGTTCCTGGGCATGATTGGCTAGCTGTGACATGCCCGTTGTCGCCGTTGGATGATTGGACGGGCAGGTGAGCGCTTCTGTTACAAATACCTGTGCGTGTGCGCTTAAAATTCCGTTTCCATGGCTACTCATTCATGCCGCTTTGAAATTCACTTTCCATCAACGCCGGTGCCAATAAAACTCTATCACTTCAGTGTTTGTAGAAAGCAGGCAGAAAAAGGGACAGGAGGGTACATTTGCAAGCTCTGATACGTTTGTGACTTCTGAGTTTTGCTTGGCAAAATCCGGCGTGGTTCCCATTTGCGGGCTTTCTGCCAACTTCTCTTATGAACAGTACTGGCAGGTTTATTTTCCCCAGAGCTATTAGCCTGCCTGTACAGGGACGCAACGGTGCTGTGGGTTAAACCACAGAGCCTAGGGCTTGCTGATCAGAAGGTTGGCGGTTCGAATCCCCGCGACGGGGTGAGCTCCTGTTGCTTGGTCCCAGCTCCTGCCCACCTAGCAGTTCGAAAGCACGTCAAGTGCAAGTAGATAAATAGGTACTGCTCCAGCGGGAAGGTAAACGGTGTTTCCGTGTGCTGCTCTGGTTCGCCAGAAGCGGCTTAGTCATGCTGGCCACATGACCCGGAAGCTGTATGCTGGCTCCCTCGGCCAATAAAGTGAGATGAGCGTCGCAACCCCAGAGTCAGTCACGACTGGACCTAATGGTCAAGGGTCCCTTTACCTTTACTTTACAGCTGGAGTTGATAGGTTGCAGGGCTTACAGAAGAATCACCTCCTTCCTTTTTGTTACATGCATTCCAAGGTCCACCAACTGGAGCAAGATGCAAAATTTTGTCAGTGAAGCAAAATGGCCGCTTGTGGGTGGAGTCAATTATTAATTAATTAAATTTATATCCCACCCTTCCTCCCAAAGGAGCCCAGCAAACAAACAAAAAAAAGACAAAACAATTAAAAAAATACTTTAAAAATAATTCCAGTACGGATGCAGACTGGGGAAAATCTCTAGGCTTGTTGAAAGAGGAAGGTCTTCAGTAAGTGCCAAAAAGGCAACAGAGAGAGTGGAGTATAAATAATAAAATTATTATTAATAATAATAATATTCAAGAGGAGGGAATTCCAAAGAGTAGTACCACAACACTAGAGGCCCAAGTCCACTATTGTGCAGAATGGAATTATTATTATAGTAACTATTACTATTATTATTTAGATTTATATATTGTGCTTCATCAAAAGATCTCAGGGCAGTTCAGCTGATAGTGTCTGCATGAGGCTCTCACCTGTCATCAATTGGGTATATAAGAGGTAAGACAATTTTAAAAAAGATATTCTGGTCCCAAGCTGTTTTAAGAGTTTCCACGCCAGAACCAGCACCTTGAATTTAACCTGGTAGCTAACTGGAAGCCAGTGCCATTCTTTCAGCGGTGGGACAACATATCGGCGCTATCCTGCCCCAATGAGCCGTTGAGCCGTCACATTTTGCACCAGCGGCAGCTTCTGGACCAACCACGTAGAGTGCATTGCAGCCATCCAGCTTGGGGGTTACTAATGCATGGATGACAGTGGTCAGCCTATCCTGGTCCAGAAATGGCTGTAGCTGTGTTACCAGCTGAAGCTGGTAGGAGCTAGCCGCTGAGGTCACCAGGACCTCTACTGACAAAGATGGATCCAGGTGGACCTCCAGACTACAAACCTGCTCTTTCAGGGGGAGAATGAGCCCAAGGCAGACAGTTGTCCAATTGTCTAAAATAGGACACACCGCCACTCTACTGGCCAGAGGAACAATGGCTGCTCGGTCAGTTTCAGCTCCTTTGTCCAAGCAAGACCAGCAACAAGAGAAGATCAGCATTGTCAGACTAGACCTTCCCCTTCTACTCTCCCCTCCCCTCCTATTTTGTCTCTTGTCTTTTGACATAGTAAGTCATAGGGCCTGAGGGCCTACGTCTCATTTTTTGACTGAAGTGAGATGCACTGGGAACGTCTGAAAAAGTGGATTTTTAATCTGTCTATCTCTTATCTATCTATGCAGTTACAACAGTGTGCGGGAAGTGCAACAGCAGGGATCATTCAGTTTGCAACTGAAGGGTTAATTTCATTAACATCCGCTAGACAAAAGGGGGGTGGGTGGAGGTGCTGCTTAGCAACCAAGCAGAGTGACCTGCTGTTTGCTGAGGTAGCAGATGCCTTGATAAGCTGCGTAGTTCTGAGGGAGTTTTTCTCCTGTATGTTTGGTTGTAATATGATGAGAACAAGGATTGACAAGAAAGACAAAATGTTGCTGTTCATTCCTCCTCTGACTATACCGTTTTCCTTCAGTTTTGTTCAGTAGAGTGTTGTCAAGACTTTTCTCTCTGGACTTTGTGTATTTAAGGGACTTTGCTAAACATGCCACAAATACCTTCGTTTTTATTCAACCCCACCCTGTTTTTCTATTGTCTCTTTCTCTCTTCCACCTGACTAGAGTTACTGGGCATTCTCAGTCCTCATCGGACTGGGCTTTTTTGCCAAATTGGGTTGCATTTTTAATTTTTTGGGGTACATCTGCAAATTTCAGGGGTATGGTTTTCAGTACTGTAGCTTGGTATTGTTGGCACCCAAATACTTGGCGTTTGCTTTTAGGAGGAGCTAGGCTGGCACTGAGAAAGGAAGCTGGTTCTTTTTTTCCATTTCTTTGCATCTGCATGATTAAAAGAAAGGTGTGTGTGTGTGTGTTTGTGTGTGTGTGTGTGTGTAGTCCTTTTGTTCTTAGTGGAGCAGGGAAAGTAGCAAAAAAGGATTAGTAAGAGTGGGAGACCGTAACTTATTTAGAGGCGCAGCAAACAGGAATAACAAAGTTGATTCTGTTTGGAAAGTGAGCAAACAAGCTGCCCTAGTCAGAAAGCGAAGCCAGCTGGGCTTGAGGTCATGATCCAGGACTGTTCGCCTGCACAGAAACATGTAGCTACTGATAACAACACTTAACTGATTACAGTTACCTAAATATATCTCCTTATCGTGGAACTGGTTTAACAGTGCAAATATTTTTAAGCTGTTTTTAAAAATTGTTTGTAGGTATATTCAGTTTTGTTTTATTTTGTTTCCTTAATTCTGGGTGAAACAGGCGCCTAGCAGAATGCCTGTTTTGACAACAGACGTAGAGAAGAAGAAAGTGCCACAGTAGATTATTTTTTAAAAAAGATAAATGTCTGCCAACAAAATTAGTGTTATGCATAAGAAACAAAAACAAAGGGGACACCCCACACATAGGGCTCCATCTGCACTATATATTTAAACCAGTATCATACCACTTTAAACAGTCATGGCTTCCCCCAAAGAATCCTGAGAGATGTAGTTTGTTAAGGGGGCTTATTGCCTCCCCAGAGTTACAATTCCTTGAGTCGTTTAGCAATCAGGTCTTCTACTTAGGAAACTCTGGGAACTGCAGCTCCACGAGGGGGAAGTGATCTGGAGACACTCAATGCAATTGTTGGCAGCACCTCTCCCTGTTCCTGGCACTAAAACAGCAACAATAAATTAAATAACTAACAATTTGCTGCTGTCCTTTCATGACACTCCAGACCAGCTGCCTGAGGTGATTTCTTCCCTGTGCCTAACAGTAGGGCCAGCATTGTCTGAATAACCTAATGCAGGGGTCAGCAAACTTTTTCAGCAGGGGGCTGGTCCACTGTCCCTCAGACCTTGTGGGGGCCGGACTATATTTTGAAGGGAAAAAAAGAACGAATTCCTATGCCCCACAAATAACCCAGAGATGCATTTTAACTAAAAGGACACATTCTACTCATGTAAAAACATGCTAATTCCCAGACTGTCCGTGGGCCGGATTGAGAAGGCGATTGGGCTGCATCCGGCCCCCAGGCCTTAGGTTGCCTACCCATGACCTAATGTGTCGTTTGGCCATCTCTGGGAGCTGTGGCCTAGTGGGCAGAGGCTGAGGGTTAGCACCAGGAAGAGCAAGAAGAATTTCTGGAAACCATGATTCTGGCACCACATGAATACCACATCCTTTCCGTCCCTGATTGAAGGAGATTTGATTGTGAGGCTCCTTATATTGCAGTGCAACAACTAGAGCACAGCATTGCATTGTAGTCACTGGAGCGCAAGTGGGGAACCTGTGGCTAATGGTCAGGGATAGCAGAAGCTTTCTCTCTACCCCCTTTTCAGCCTGAGGGCCAAATTCCTTCCTAGGCATCCTTCTGGGGGCCACATGCAAGTGGTAGGCGGGGCCAGATGGAAAAGTGGGTGGGGCAAAGTCTGCTCACTTGCAGAGTAGGGCTGTAAAGCCGGATGGAGGTATCCTAAGGAACTCTGAAATACATATCAGCCACTCGCTACCCTGGGATCTGCCTGCTGAGGGGTAGATGCCTCACTCCGCCTCACGCAAAGGCTAAGCAACATCTCTGCCTGCATCTGGGGTTCTCTGCCCTGCCCTGGATGACTTGGAGGAGGCGGGAGAGGAGGGAGGTTGAGAAACAATAGCTGCAAAGTGCTCCCTTTGTCTGGCGCAGTCCCTGGCAGGCTGTGTGCGCTTCTTTTTGTCCTTCATTCCTTTGTCTGGGAGGGGAGGAAGGAGGAGGATGGCTGCCCTTTGAGCAGATGGCTGCTTGCCGCTCTTTGATGATTTTCTTTTTTTGTGGGGGGAACTCCAGACATTCCTAGAAGGGCCTGTTATGGAGAGGGGTAGAATTGACAGTGTGTGTGTATGTATGTGCATCAATGGCTGTTCCTTCTCTTGTTCTTTTGTGTCAATACTGGGCTCCTGGCTGAGAGAAGGAGGGCTGGCTTTTCTTTCTTTCTTACTCTGCACATGTTCAGTTTCTAAATGAGCTGCACTGGGGAATTGCATAGACCAGGGGTAGGCAACCTAAGGCCCGTGGGCCCGATGCGGCCCAATCACCTTCTCAATCCGGCCCACGGGCGGTCCGGGAATCAGTGTGTTTTTACATGAGTAGAACGTGTCATTTCCGTCAACATTTTTTTTTTTAACGCTGAATTCTAATGTTTGAATTTGTTTGCTGGTTTTTCTTGCACTCTAATTTTTATTGAATTTTAATGCTTTGCCATTTTGGAAGCCACCCAGAGGACACTGCCATTGGGTGGCATAGAGATGCTATTAATCAAAATCAAGAAATTAATAATAATAATAATAATAATAATAATAATAATAATAATAGTAAATGCATAGAGTTGCATCTTTGGATATCTGCACACAACTGCGTCTTGTCTTTGAAAGTGAGATAACTTGTGCTCATGAAATACACCCTGTTTTAATTTCAACATTACTGAGAGCAGGCTACCCCACTGCAGCCCGGCTATAAGGCTGCAACTAGAGACCAATTATCCCTTCTCACCCAGGAAAGTCTAGAAGGCTTTGTTGTTGTTGTTGTTTGGTCATAAAGTGACTAATCTACTCCTCCCTCTCTTTTTAAGTATTCAGTTGCCTATGCCAAGAGTCAGTGGGCCCTCCAAGAATGCCTGATTTCTGGGGGCAAGAATGCTGCTAATCTGATAGATAATAGGGTTCTTAGCAGGAGCAGAAAATAGCTGCAGGCTAGGAAACTTGGCTTCCTTTGTTTGCAAGGCTGGGCACTTCAGTGTATCTGATACCACACACTCCCAGAGGGGTCGCTGAATTGGTCTATTTTGCAGCAGAACTAGCAAGGTGGCACCTAACGAATTCATTACAGCACAAGCTTTCATGAGTGAGAGATCACGTCATTCAACATACCCTCTGACATTTCTCCAATGAAAATAGGGACGTCCCATTCCATAATGATAATTTTACTCTTTATATCCCACACATCTTATTGGGTTGCCCCAGCAGCTTCCATCATATGTAAAAACATAATAAAACATTAAACATAAAAAAACACCTTCCCTATACGGAATTGCCTTCAGACAGCTCTGGGATTGGATCCATAGCCTCCAACATTTCTTCAATGAAAATAGGGACATCCTAAGGAAAAATGGAAGGACAGATCCTGAAGCTGAGGCTCCAATACTTCGGCCACCTCATGAGAAGAGAAGACTCAGAGCCTAGGGCTTGCTGATCAGAAGGTCAGCGGTTCGAATCCCCGCGACGGGGTGAGCTCCCGTTGCTCGGTCCCTGCTCCTGCCAACCTAGCAGTTCAAAAGTACGTCAAAATGCAAGTAGATAAATAGGTACCGCTCCAGTGGGAAGGTAAACGGCATTTCTGTGTGCTGCTCTGGTTCGCCAGAAGTGGCTTAGTCATGCTGGCCACATGACCCGGAAGCTGTACTCCAACTCCCTCGGCCAATAAAGCGAGATGAGTGCCGCAACCCCAGAGTCAGTCACGACTGGACCTAATGGTTAGGGGTCCCTTTAGCTTTAAGGAAAATGGAAGGACAGATTCTGAAGCTGAGGCTCCAATACTTTGGCCACCTCATGAGAAGAGAAGACTCCCTGGAAAAGACCCTGATGTTGGGAAAGATTGAGGTCACAAGGAGAAGGGGACGACAGAGGACGAGATGGTTGGGCAGTGTTCTCGAAGCTACCAGCATGAGTTTGACCAAGCTGTGGGAGGCAGTGGAAGACAGGAGTGCCTGGCGTGCTCTGGTCCATGGGGTCATGAGGAGTCGGACACGACTAAATGACTAAGCAACAACAACAAGGAAAAATGGGACATTCTGGGATCAAAGCAGAAACCGGGACAGCTTCTCTAAATCAGGGACGTCTGTGGAAAATAGGGACAGTTGGAGGGTTTGCATCAAGTGCTGCAAGACTCCTTGTAGATTTTGGAACCAGGCCTTCTCCACTTCACACAAACCTCCCAGGTGCTTTTTATAGGGATCATAGAATTGTAGAGCTGGAACCTACAATCTCAGCTAAAGCATCCATGGCAGATAGCCATCCAACCTCTGCTTAAAAACCTCCCAAGGAATGAGGAAGGATAAGCTATAAATGACACCATCAGCAACACCTGCACTCCTCTGGTGAGGAAACTCCAAGGGATATTTGGGATACCTCCCTTCATGTTCAAAACAAATATTTGGGTAGGTGTTTTGCATTGCTGTTGCAGCTCCGATGGTTGTTAATGGTTGAAAGAAAATAACAGGGAAATAGTCCCCTGCACACACATGGATTAAGTATATTTTAGATAGCCAGTGCTGGTCCTGATGAGGAGGTTTTGTCTACACTCATTTGTACGTTGTTGCCATCCATCAGTCTTAGGAGACAACGGCGGAGTGTGCCTTTGGGGGTAAAGTCAAACCGTTGAAAGTTGACAGTGCTTGCTGTGGCTGTAGAGACTGATACGAGAGAGACATATTTTGTCGCAGTCTGAGTGATATCTCGCCGATTGCAGGCACCGATTTTGGGTGAGATCTCACCGATTTGGGGTGTGATCTCATGCGCTCAGCAAGATCTCACCTTATTTTGGTGAAATCTTGCCGGAAATCTCCTCCACTGGCAGTGGAGGTGAGCGGGCAGGAGGTGCACCTAATGATTGGGCTGGCCCTGTTCCTCTGTGAAGTATGTTACATGCCCATCCGATCCACTTGTCTTAGTGGTGTTTTAACAATCAATCCTTCTTCACAGGGGATTCTGGCAATGGTAGCTCTGTGAGCTGAATAGGGGTTGCCTAACAACTCCCAGCCCCCTTAACAAACAACAGCTTTCAGAATTCTTTGGGGGGGATTCTGAATTCATGGCTGTTTGAAGTGGATGGTGCGAATGTGGCCTAAGTCAGATTTTCGGTCCACCTAGCTCAGTATTTTCTTTTGACGGTGGCTCTCCAAGATTTCAGACAGGAGCCTTTCACAGGCTGCGGATTTCACCTGGGACGTTATGGATGCAAAACTAGGGTTGCCATATTTCAAAAAGCAAAAACCCAGACACCCCGAAACTCCAAAGACCCCCACAATTTTCCAATTGACTTGCCTAAGATCCAGGACAAAGCGTCACCTTTTGGAAATTTCCCCTGGACATCAATTCTGCCTTTGAAATCCCAGCAATAACTGGGGAAGTCCGGGCATATGGTGGCCGTATGTAAAACTGCTGCTCTGCCACTGAGCTCCACTGTTTCATGTGCCTTCCAGCTACATCCCGGGTCAAGTTTAGCTGCAGGAGTCGATTTGCAGGCCCTGGCGGGGCCTTGATCTTTGAGGTTGTTTGTGTCAATGATGTTGATAAGACTGCTATTGGCTTCTTGTTTCATGGGGCAAAATTTCCAGGAAACCGGTATCTGGGTTTCTGATGGACTATATCTCACCAGGAGAGATATAAATAGCTCTCTTCCTGGTTTGAGTGTTGTTTTGCAGTTTAAGATGTACCAGAAAAAGAGAGAGAGACGCAAATTGACTCACACAGCTGGGATTTTCACAGAAACATTTCTAGGTAGTGCAAAGGAACTTAAGACTGTACTGGCATGCACTCAAAACAGATCTACGAACAGAAAAACATAACAGAAACCTTGTGACCCAGGAGCCATCTGTCTCAGCGTGACAAGGTGTCCTGTTTTGCAGGGGACAGTCCTCTGTTTGAATGGCCACCTGGTCCTATTCCAGCCTAGGTATAACAAAGCAATAAGCGAAGTCAGATCAAGATGGCTAAGGATTCCGGTGCAGTTCTTAGAATTGCTCCCCTTCTCCTCCAGAAAGGACCAGAAAATAAATATTTTGGTATATTAAAGACTGATATATTTACAAAAATATTGTGGAGTCTGTGGGGTTTCATAACTCTCAGCAAAGCACACATTTTTTTCCTTTCCCCCCAATCTTGATAAACAAAAAGAAACTACTCTGATAGCTAACAAGATTTTACATGTTTATAGAAATTTATGGAATAATTTTTGTTTTATTAAGAATAATTTAATTGTGTTAAATTTATTATTTGACTTTGCATTCCTGTACCCACTTACCTGGGAGCAAGCCCCCTTCATTGCAGACCCTTATGTCTGAGTAGACATGTATACTTTAAAAAAAAAAATTACTTTTAAACCTTACAAAAAGGAGAAAAGAAAAGAAAAAAGAAAAAGCAAAAGAAAGAAAAAACAACACAGTACAATATATAAACAATACACAACACAATATTAACACATTAAACAAAACGAGAGCCAAAACAATTCAAAAAACACACATCATACCATCTCAATACCCTCTCTTTCATTCCCTTGTTTCATCGACCTCCTCTCACCTCCCTTTTTGTATTCCATTTCTATTAATTATTTCAGCAAATCCTTTCCATCTTTCTCTATTTTCTGTCATATGGTTATCTTAACATATTTTAACCTTATTTTCCATTAATACTATAGTACTTATTTATACTTAATTCATTATAACATTTCTACTAAAGCCATATAATTCCATTTCATCATTTTTCTAACACTCATTAATTTTACATTATTTCTATATATAGACTTTAAACTTTTTCCAATATTCTTCCACCATCTCTTCTCCCTGGTCTCGGATTCTGCCAGTCTTTTCCGTCAATTCCATATAGTCCATCAACCTGGTGATCTTCTGTCCGAGGCTCTTAACTCTTTTCCAAGTCCCTTCTGCAAGTCTTCTTCATATTTATACATGCACTTTACTTTGTCTTCTCCTGATCTTGTTCTTATTTTCCTTCCTTTGATGCTGAATAGATCTTGGGGAAATTCCCACCTAGCAATGTTTTTATTCCTTCTCGACAGGTCAGCCAAATCTCCATAGTTAAAACTAAGATTCAAAAGATATTTCAGGACGTATTTCAAAGTTCCTCCAAATCTGGAGGTCCCCACAACTCCAGTCTCCTCCTGACCCAAGTCCAGGTCCCAAAGGTCAGTAAATCCCTGCATGAAGGGATCTATCCAACTTTCCTTCTCCAGTCCAAGCGGGGCTCCAATCCTCAAAATCTGACTTTCTCTAAATTCACTCATAAAAAGCATCAACTTATAGTCATCAAATTGCATCTGTAAGGCTGGGGCTCTCTCCCTCTCCACTTGGACATGTATACTTTTGTACTGTCAGTTATACAGTGAAATCTTAATGACTGCCTGAACTTCAGCTCCTGCAACAAGGGAGACATGCCTAAGCTGCCTCTACAAGTTTTCGGATTTTTCACTTGCCATTTTGGGTGGAGTGGGTGGAATCTCTAACATCTCTTTGTCCTTGTTGTGTAGTGGCAGAAAATAGCTTGTAGGGAGTACCTGATCTTTGATAAGCCCACTACAGGAAAGATGCTAGAAAGATAGGAAGAGGAAACTATAGAAATTCCAAGGGCTAGAAAATCAGTGAGAAGCAGGAAGGCATTCAAGGGGAAGGAGAAAACAGAAGCTGTTTATGATCCCAGGGTTTTCTAATGTCTTGTGCCCAAGCACCTTACTCATCAATCGCAGCTCTGACTTCACTCATTAGCTAAAACCACTGAAAGACATGAGCAGCAAGGATGGCCTGTGTCACACTTAGAAGGTTGCCTGCACATTTTGCTTCATAACTTTCTGCACAGGATGGCTAGAGACCTCTATCTCCCTCCTCCACTCTCCTTTTAAAATTAAAACTCAATAGTCTAGGCCCCTGCTAGTAGGGTTCCTAGTGCAGTTGCTCCAGTTGCACCATTATAATCTAGCTATGACCCTAAGAAGGAAGGACAGGGACCCTGAAGTGGCCACCAGTACTTTGTACCTGGTAGGAAGAAAGACTAATTTGGGACTTTCCCTTATACAGTGGTACCTCAGGTTAAGTACTTAATTCGTTCCGGAGGTCCGTACTTAGCCTGAAACTGTTCTTAACCTGAAGCACCACTTTAGCTAATGGGGCCTCCTGCTGCTGCCGTGCCGCCAGAGCACGATTTCTGTTCTCATCCTGAAGCAAAGTTCTTAACCCGAGGTAATATTTCTGGGTTAGCGGAGTCTTTAACCTGAAGCGTATGTAATCTGAAGCGTATGTAACCTGAGGTACCACTGTACTAGGCAGTTGTATCAGTCTAGCCACCTCGATTTGTCATCAGAACCTAACCAACAAGTTCCACGTGCAGCAGATATTTTTCTGAAAGCAAGGGAGGGTTGTATCCATTGCATAATACACTGTGCTCCACAACCGTCACATTTCTTCTTTTCTCAACCAGGATTACGTAAGCATGGCAAGGGATTTGGTGGCTGCTGTCGAAAGAAATCTTCTAAAGGATGCTTCCAGGTGTTGGCTTTCTCCGGTGACTGGAATGTTTGTGTGACTAACCAGCAATGCTCGCATGTCGACGTGCTGGACACCCACAAGGAAGATGCCATTGGTGCCATTTCCGGTGGTGACAGCTGTCTGCAAGCACAATCACCAGAGGAGTGGCAAACCAGCTATGGTAGCTTCCTCCCTCCCAACCCTCTTCCATGGGGTACCTGCTGGGTTTGTTGGGGTGACTGACGAGTGCAAATATTTTAAACAAACAAATAAAACAACCACATCAGATTGGAGAAATTCCCTGACAGAGTTGTGCAAGCAGTGGCAGACCTAGCTTTTGGGCCCCCCGAAGCTTGACCTGTGATGGAGGCCCCTTCACAACCAGCAATGAGGTCTTCAATAGGGTTGTTCCACAACAAGTCACCACATTTAAAAAAAAAAAAATCAACTACGACATCTCAGATTTTGATTAAATTTGCTGTACTGAGTTATCTCATATGTCAAAGTTACTGGTCTGAATAAAAAAATCCTATGCCTTATAGTTTTCAAGTTATGAGTGAAGGATGAGATTTAGGGAATTGCTGTATACACGCATGACTTCTAGGGCTCCTCTGGGATTAGGAGCCCTGCAGTTTAAGCTTCCTTGGTTTCATAGTAGATCGGCCCCTGCATGCAAGTAAGCATAAGACGGGTGTACAAGTAGCTAACTTTAATGGGAACTTAAATCCCAAGGTGCTCCCAGGTGACCTGTTTACTGAGCATTCATCCTGATTTCTTTGCAGGGAGATCAGATGATGTTGGCTGTTGAACTAGCATTCGTTCTGGTTTGTCTGCAGGGAGGTTAGATGATGTTGCATCATGCAAGTGTTATCCCATACTTGCCAGTGCACTTTCATGCCACTTATTGCAAAAAGCTGTTTTTGCAGAAGTGGGCTTCTTGTGCAAGAGCTCCCCATACAGTATAATTGCACACCCTGAATTTACCTGTATGTGATTGTATCCTACCTGCAAAGAGCAATGGCCTAAGTACTCCTAAGGAAATCTCCAGAATTTTGAAATAGTTTTCATTTCCCCCCCTCCCAATTTGAACAACCCTCCCCACTAATTTCAGTTCCTGGGGAGAACACTGATGGCTACATAGTTGTAGCACAGGAATAGAGGGCATTTTTCAGCCCAATAGGCACATTCCCTCATGTATGGTGTCAATGTGACGTAAATCAGTTAACGTTAGCATAAACTTGCATGTGAGCAGAAAGAATTCTGAAAAAAACCCAAAAAAATTTCTTTGTTTTTAGATGACGCATCTGTGTTTCGCAACAGAAATGATCTCAGAAGATCTCAGAAGAAATGATCTCAGGAAGAATGTTTGGTGTTTCCAGACTATCTTCAGGTGGGATTCAACCACAGACAGGCAAATCCAGGTTGTGCTATTATAGCCTATTTGGAAGTCTTGTGGAACAAACCTGCTTCACTCCCAAAAGATTGATTTTTTTGCAGTAAGGAAAGTGGCAAGAAATTGCACGGGAAGCTGTGGGACAACACATGCTTTGATATGCCATCTAACCTCAAAATCAGAATGAATGCTCATTCTAGATGAATTCTCTGAAGCATTTCAACTAGAATTAACTGTTGACTTGTGTATGAGAGCAAACCAACAATCATGCTTCTTCAAAGATGATGCAGCCCTATTTTAAACAAATCCAGTATTTTGGCTGAAAAGAAATCTGCCTCTAGTCATTTATTTTGAACCACACTAGCATTGGCTTTAAAATATAGGTGTCGTTTTCTTTAATTTTCTTAAACAAGACACTCCCCACCCCCCACCCCAGAAGTAAATATATAGCACTCCTCCTTAAACCCCTGAAACTTTCCACAAAAGTATTTTTGTGGCACTGTCGTGTGGTAGATTGAATTAGTGGATTTCCAAGCACAGGGAAGAAATTTTGCAGCCAGTTCATCGTGAAATTCTCTTGCAGTTAACCATCAATTGTTTTTTCTCACACACACCCATGCTGTTTTGACGGAACGGTTTGTTTTTTCACGTCTGTCAGCTGGGAAATCCGCACCCTCCTTTTCTTCAAAAAGAGAACTTTTCCTCAGAATTTTCGAATGGAAGAAGCTCGCTTGTTTTCAGGATGTCACGATGAATGACTCATGGGCTTTGGACTGTTCCTTCGGTGCGATGAGGAAATTCGAGAGCTGACAAGAGGAAAGAGCCAGCTTTGGATTTGCTAGGGCATATTTCCTTGTCTAATTGGAATGCTTATTACAATTTGCTGTTCCTCCAATGGGGATTTCTCCCGACTCTCTGATTTCAGTATCGGCTTCATAATTGCATTCAGTTGCATTCTCCGGAGGTAAACAAGAACTGATACCGTTTTCAAGAAAATGTAATGCAAAGTTAGCCTAGCGACTGCAGAGTTTGAACCAACCCCCCTCCCACTCCCCACAACCACCATTAGCTGACGTGATTATTACATCAGCACTCCTTTTCCTCAGCTGCTGTTCGGGAGAAATCCCCATTGGGACGCTGGTGGGTGGAGGACTTTAATGTGTGGAGGGGATGTGTTTCAGCGCTCGAAGGCTCCTGTCTCACTGCCTCCACTTTCAGTTTTTAGTCCTAAGAGGTCAGTAGCGATGGGAGGAAAACAGAGGCCCACCAAAAATGATATATGAGGCCATCCTTTGACCAAAAGTGACTCAAAATGCATCAGTGACCCTAATGGGACTTCTGAATGTTACACATGTCCTTCCAAAGTCAACAGCATTCGAAGTAAGAATTTGTGTACCTATCCAAACCACAGAGCCTAGGGCTTGCTGATCGGAAGGTCAGCGGTTCAAATCCCCGTGATGGGGTGAGCTCCCATTGTTCGGTCCTAGCTCCTGCCAACCTAGCAGTTCAAAAGCACGTCAAAGTGCAAGTAGATGAATAGGTACCACTCTGGCGGGAAGGTAAACAGCGTTTCCGTGCCATGCTCTGGTTCACCAGAAGTGGTTTAGTCATGCTGGCCACATGACCCGGAAGCTGTCTGCGGACAAACGCCAGCTCCCTTGGCCTATAGAGCGAGATGAGCGCCGCAACCCCAGAGTTGTCCGCGACTGGACCTAATGGTCAGGGGTACCTTTACCTTTACCAAACCTTTGAGGATGAGATACCCCAGCACTTGGGGTTTCGACTCTGTATCAGAGAATCTGCTTTGCATGCAGAAGGCCCTGGGTTCAATCCCTGGCATCTCCAGGTAGGCCTGGGAATGCCTCCTCTCTGAAAATCCAGAGAGCATCTGCCTGTCAGTGTTGACAGTGCTGAGCTAGATGGATCAATGGTCTGAGTCAGCAGCTTCCTGTGCAAAACACACACGAGCGGTGTGTGGCTGCCCCGTGTGGTGAACCACTGAACTGCAGTTGGCAGTGTTCTTCATGCACTGGGACTATGTGGTCCACCCAGGCTGGCCATTGGATATCCCTGGGAAGGAAGTACACTGATCTGCTGACTGAGTGAAACCAAAAATTACCCTGCCTCAGTCACAAGAGCTGCCTAACTTAGCACTCCCCAAGTTAGCCCTCAAGGGCAGTGGAAGACGTTGCCCGTTGTCAGTGTCAAAGTGAGATTCAGCTGCAAGTCTGGTTGGCTTTCGTACACACAAGGGGAGAGAGGTTCATTTTGTCTTTTGCCTCAGGCTACAAATGGTCTTGGGTCGGCCGGGGCAAACAACAACCAAAATGATCAAGGGGGTGGGGCAAGTCACCTGTGAAGAAATATTTCAGTGCTGGGGACTTTTGGGTTTAGAGAAAAGGCGAACAAGAGGTTGTCAGTTTGCATTGCTTAGTACAGAAAGTATTGATCTGATGTGTAGAGATATTTCCTATTCTAATTAATTCATGAGGGTTCTGGAAGCTTCTCTGTGTGAAAGAAACGAGCAGAAGGTTCATGATGGTTATTATTATGGTGCCTCTCCCAATATGTAACCCAAAGTAAAGACAATATTAAACCATAAAATGAAAACTTTAAAACAAAACATAACATAGATTTATTGCGACACATGACAGGATCTGATTTTCCTTACATTATTAGTATAGTGTCCAGATCAAGGAAAGTAATATTGCCACTCTGTTCTGCCTTGGTCAACAGCCCAGTGAGGACTGAGCATGCTGAATGACTGTTGAGGGTGGGGGAATGGAATGGAATATCCTGGAAAAGGGTAAATACTGGATGGAACCTTGAGCAGGACAACAGAATATCCCAGAGAAGGTCATGGCTGATTGGAACCCTGAGCAACGCTTTCTTTTGCAGGTTTGACTTGTTTTATTTTCAACAGAATTTATCGCCCACATTCCCCTCTCTGAACAGAGATGTTCAAAGCTGCTTGGGAAAGCACACAAAAGAAGAAAAAAGCTCGGTTCATTAAAAATGCAGTAAATATAACAAAATTGCACCTTTTGTGTTGAAGTGCTGCCTGTCATTACTCAAATGTTTCGGTACAGGGTAATTTATGCGCTAAATCAAGGAAGGCTTCCCAATGGGAGGAGCCGGTGTTTCACTTTTGCGAGCTGCTATTTAAGCAGGAGGCAGAGAATGGGAGAAGGGGATGCTGGGAGAAGTCAAGGATGATAGCGGCACATGCATTTTGTATGCTGCTTCTGTGGCGAAAAATCTATACCTCTGTAAAGAACAGTATGAGAGCACTGCCCAGCAACTGTACCTGTTTTTCACAGATACATTTGTGCTATCTGCGAGAGCCAGCGTGGTGTAGTGGTTAAGAGCGGTGGACTCGTAATCTGGGGAACCGGGTTCGCGTCTCCGCTCCGCCACATGCAGCTGCTGGGTTACCTTGGGCCAGTCACACTTCTTTGAAGTCTCTCAGCCTCACTCACCTCACAGAGTGTTTGTTGTGGGGGAGGAAGGGAAAGGAGATTGTTAGCTGCTTTGAGACTCAAGGGGAGTGAAAGGTGGGATATCAAGTCCAAACTCCTCCTCCTCCTCCTCCTCCTCCTCCTCCTCTTCTTCTTCTTCTTCTTCTTCCCCTCAGAAAAGGATGGGGCAGTCAGCCCACCATAGAAATAATCAAACTCTAAAAAGGAATATACTTCCCACCCACTCCACCAAATAAAAACATATCTGGGCAAGTCATAAGAGAAATTGTGTTTGCAAGATTTTTTCCATTGCCACTATGAGGTCTAACTACTTTATATCCAGTGGTACCTTGGGATGCGAATGGGATCTGTTCCAGAGCCCCATTCACATCCTGAACATAACGTAAGATGCTACAGCGCGTCTGCGCGTGTGTGGGTTATGTTTCGCCACTTCCACACATGCACGTGATGTCAATTTGACCGTCTGCGCATGCGCGAGTGGCAAAAGCCAGAAGTAACGCACTCCGTTACTCCCGAGTCGCCATGGAGCGCAACCCGAACATGCTCAACCTGAAGCGTATTTATCCTGAGGTATGACTGTAGGTATAAATACCCACATGCTGAATTCTGAAATGCTACAGGGCACTTTGTTTATGTAAGGACTGGCACTCAAAATTGAACTCAGAATGACTTTGTTTTTAGTTGTTCGCATCCGTCTGCCTCGAGAGACAATGGAGTGTGCCTTCGGGGGTGAAGTCAAACCGCTGTGTTAGCAGCACTGAAGTGACCTCCCTGGGGCACAAGTCAGGGCAGTGTGTATGGAAGGCCCTGGGCTGCCCAGATGACAAGACCCCCTCTCAGCCTCGCTGATGTGGCCCAAAGGAAAGCAGAGCAATACGTTTGACACCTGCTGGACTGTAGGATTTGCCAGAAGCAGGCATGCAAGGTGCCATCCAACCATCCTCAGGACTCCATTCTGGATTTGTGTAGGCTGTCCTCCTTAGCCTTTTCTTTTCCCGAAGATGTCACACAAGGCAGCAGAGGATTAGGATCAGAGTTTTCCTTCTCCTAGATGGGCTACTTCCCAGACTGACAAGCTCCATCTGCTGTTCGTAGGGCTGGGGAACTGTGGTGCTCTAGATATTGACAGACTCCAACTCCCAACAGTCTCAGCCGTAATGGCCAATGGTCAGAGATGATGGGAGTTGTGAGTCCCTCAGCGTCTGGTGGGCTACAGGTTCCTTGTCCATGGCTTATAGTATAAATAAATGTGTAGTCAGAATGCAAATAAATGTGCAGGCCAAAAGCAAGGTACCAATGAGTTGTACGTGCTGTTGTCCAGGGCCACACTACTTATATGGAACAAACTTATTTTTATTGCAGGGTAATAAGTACACTGGTTTATTGCTGGAAAGAACACTGAACAGAAACTGAAAGAAAATGAGAAGGGAAAGTTCAAGGGTAGAGTTGGAGCCCAGCCCGTTATACCAGGAGGTTATAGTTAACTCTATAATGTTCAGTATAGTTAAAGCTATGGTTTTCCCAGTAGTGATGTATGGAAGTGAGAGCTGGACCATAAAGAAGGCTGATCGCCGAAGAATTGATGCTTTTGAATTATGGTGCTGGAGGAGACTCTTGAGAGTCCCATGGACTGCAAGAAGATCAAACCTATCCATTCTGAGGGAAATCAGTCCTAAGTGCTCACTGGAAGGACAGATCGTGAAGCTGAGGCTTCAATACTTTGGCCACCTCAAGTGAAGAGAAGACTTCCTGGAAAAGACCCTGATGTTGGGAAAGATTGAGGGCACAAGGAGAAGGGGAAGAGCTCGGGGCAAACTGTGAGAGGGGAGTTGGGCCCAGTTGTGGGTGATGGGGATAGGCCACTGCCACTCATGGGAGAGAGGGGAATGAAGAGGACTGTCCCGCCATTTTCTTCCTCCTTGGTTTCTGACGTTAGTGTCAAGTGCAAGTGCACAGTGACACCAGTGTGAGACAGTTGCTTGCCTGTCCTGACTGTTCTTCTGTGGCTCATCTGGGTCACCTGCCACCCAAGTGCCTGCATATCCCTGCCTGCTGTTCTATCTTCATGCTGCAGTTGGCTTGGCCACCTATTGGCAGCCAGGAGAACTGCAGCATGATGACTTACAAAAAATATTATATAGTAAGATATGTATGTGTATTCATATATTTGTGTATATGTCTAAATTTAAATTATTGAATTCTTTCAAGAAAGAAAAACCCTGACTGACTGACTTCCCTCTCCAGAGTCTGCAGAACTGTGAAGGACTAAAGTTTAGTTAATAACTACTGGTGTTTTTTAGTAAGTCAGTCAAGGATTTCATGCTATTAACAATAGTAATTCTTTTTTTAAAAAAAATATATTCATGCTAAATGCACCATCGTTTAATTTCACTGTGTTCTTCAGGTGTTAAATATAAGCAATTTTTCTGGAAGGCTTACAGGACACACCAATCAGGAAGCAAGACAAAAACTTTATTGTCTCTTTCCAAGAAAAACGGGGCAGGAAATGACTGACCTAGAACTAGGTCCACTGCCACCTGGTGACGAAACTGTATAATGACACTGTCCACCCAACTGGTTGCCTTTTCCCAGGTCTTTGGGCATCTTTGCTGACTAGTCTGAGGGTTTGTGTTGGAATCCCTGCTGTGCAGTGGTGGAGATGGAGATTTGTACTTGTATACACAGACTAACCCAGTATATAGCCCACCAGGTGAAGTAAGGGATTGGCTCAGACCCCAAACCACCATTTTGAACTTGGCTTTGGTTGATGGATGGCAGAGTTCTAGTAAAGTCATCATAATACATCCCACAAGACTGGAGTTTGCCCATGCTTGCTTTATAAATCACATCTTGGGTCAGTCATGCTCAGAAGGCAAACGTCGGCAGTGTGTGGTAATAGTGAGAGGGGGTGTGCAGGCAGTGGCTGCTGGTCTGAACATTGAGATGTTACATGCATCTCCAAATTTTTGAGACTGTTAGAGGATACATTAGAATAAAAGCTTGGGTTGCCAACTTCTTTTTGGCTCTGCTCCTGTGCTTTTAGCAACTGCACAGTCAGAGAAGTTTGGCAGATCCACGCCTTGCTCCTTACTTTATCTCCATGCCAAGAGAAGCTTCTTACTTGCTAACCTATCTGCGTGTCAGACTGCAGTTAAAAGGCAAGGGAGCTGGGCCAGTGAAAACCATAGGCAACCCAAAGGAGGGCACAAATGCTGGGTGCCAGGCAGGCCTTGCAATCTGCTGTGTTAGGTGCTAGCTGGGCCTCAGTCCCATCCTGCTTATTAATCTGCATGTGCTTCCTTTGTGTTTAGCCTGTCTCCGTAGCTAAAAATAACACAACCAGCGGTCATAAACAGCAGCTGGTTATGAATGAAAGAGAATTATAGAGGAGATGGAAATTAGTAGAGGGTGGGGAGGAGGTTCCAACGAAAGTGGGAGAGATGCTAGCAGAGAGAAACTAGCAGCAATGTTGCAACACACTCTTCCCTATTTCTTTATTATTATTTTTCACATTCAGATCTTTCAAGACAAATCAGGAAGTATTATTGAACCTGAAGACCTTCACTTTTAAGGTTGCCAACTTTTATATGGCCGGGCTCTACAACTGCAAGGCAGGTAGAAATTCAACATGTAAAGCCTGGAGAGGTAGTGAAGTAGAAAACTTTAAACTAGGCATTCTTTCTACTAATATTATTGGTTATTATTACATTCCTTTATGCCTGTAATCAACAGAGAGGACCTACCAGAAAAGAGGGATGGGAGCAACTTCACCAGGATGAACAAAACTGATGGAGGGGGTGTTGAAAATGAAAAACAGATTTTTGATTTTACATTAGATTTTAAAAAGAAATCGTATTTATCATATCTCACTCTAACAAATTATTTGGATGGTCGAAAAGGGAACTGGTTAAAAAAAACAATAAGGCTGCAAAGTTTAACTGATGAATCAGATTAATCAACTTAAAATCTTTTGATCAATCAACTTCAAGCATTTGATGGATTAAAAAGGTGCTTCTGATAAATCAGGCAGCAGATGTCTAAAAGAAAAATGTTCCTTAAAAAAAAAAGCGCACTTACAAAAACCGAGTTGGCAGGCATTAAGAAGAACATTTCATCTAAAATAATGTTTGCTGTGAAGCACCTAACATCAAAAACCAAAGTACATCTTTCCTTCAGAATTAACATTCATTTGCAAAATTATTCATGATGAATTGATTAAAACTCATACAACTAATCAGCAAAGATTTCTTTAACCAGGTGATGGTCCTTGATTTAAAATGCCATTTATTTAAACAACCATATGAAAGTAAACACTCCTAATCCTTTAAAAACTAAATCCGTCATTCTCTGCCAAATACAGTAAATTGTTTTGGGTTTTTTTTTTTAAAAAAAGAAGTGGTTCCTTTGTCTTGCTGATGGTCACATTCCCTTGCAGGTCATCCCATTGAGGGGTGCATGCCAGCAATAGCCAGCAGCAAAAGTGGATGAGGCTAAAATCAAAACTGGGAGGAGATTAAGGTATTGCAGCATGGCAGAGCTTTCCCCTGCTGAGTGCACCATGTAGTAGTTGTGTCTGCTGCCCCTGTGCTTTTCTCTCGTACAAACATGACATGGCATGGAAGACAAAGCGATCCTCAGAGGGGTGGTCAGAACATCAGGAGTGGGACAGCATCAAATTAACAGAGCAGCGCATGGAAATGCTGTTTACCTTCCCGCCGGAGCGGTACCTATTTATCTACTTGCACTTGATGTGCTTTTGAACTGCTAGGTGGGCAGAAGCTGGGACCGAACAACAGGAGCTCACCCCATCGTGGGGATTCAAACTGCCAGCCTTCCGATTGGCAAGCCCTAGGCTCTGTGGTTTAGACCACAGCCCCACCTGCGTCCCTTAGGTTCCACTGTATGTCTGTATAAATCTGGGGTCCCCAATGTGATGTCCGTAATGCCCTTAGACACCCACAAAGGTCCTTCGCCTATCCAAATTCTTATTTTTATTTTTTTTAATAACTGAGAGGGTTCAGGGTTTTGTTTTGTTTTTTGCTTCCCTTCTCTTTTTTGTGGGGTTGCCTGCTTTTTTGTCTGTGTTTTGTTAGTGTTGATATAGATGTTTTGCCTGTTGTTTCTCTGTGGTAGAATTCTGAGCATTGCCACGGTGGGAGATTCTGTGAAATGGGTGTTTGGTGGTGTCCCTGACTATTTCTTGGTTGCTTAGATATCCTAATGTGTCCCAGGGCACAAAAAGGTTGGGAACCCCTAATAAAGGTCATTTAATTGGAACCTGGAATGAAAAGTTTGCAGTGTGTTTTCACTTCCCAAAAGGCCTGAAAGGAGCCAGCCATGCCCTCCTAGAGTGAGCCATTCCGCTCACATATACACACCATGTTTTGTTTTGTTTTTCCCAGACACTCACGGCAATTGCGCAAACTCAGTCTACATAAGGTAGGGTTCTTGTGTGACCAGTGACGAGAGTAAGGCAAAAGAGCAGAGAGGCGCCTCATATGGTTGCTGGTAAGCAGATGGAGAGTGGTGATGAGGGGGGCCACTCAGAGAAGGCCCTGCAAAATCTGGCATGGGAACTACTTACCTCCCCTTCCAAGAAAAAAGATATGTGTGTGGAATTAGGCGAGTGAAAGAGGCCAGCTATGAGAATTTCCTGCCCTAAAAAGAAAAGCAACAATGAGTGACGTTGGGAGCGACCTTTTCTTCTGAAGGCTATGCAATATCATCTTGGGAATGGTGCTGCAAGTCTAGTTCTGTTTTCTCTGTGCAACAGAAAATGTGAGAGAGAATGTCCGCAAAGCAGAAGTGCGACGGGGCTTTCTGTTCATTCCTAGAATTCAGTTTTAGCACGAACAGAGGAAGAGGTGGCTGTTGCCACAGAGACACAGACACCAAGCAGTTGATGGTCCCCAGGTAAATTGCAGTGGAGGGAGGCCCTAAGCCAGACCTTCCTTCCCCGTTGTGGGACCCGAGCAAACACCACAAGCAGAGTATGGCGCCGAAGCTGTGTGTGACTCCACCAAGTCTTTCATATGACTGAATATGGAAAGATCTGAAGCAGGTCTGACCCTACCGTTAGGCAGAGGGAGGCAGCTGCCTCGGGTGGCAGATGGGGCAGGTTATGATGAACAGAGCTGTGTGTGCCACACCATCTGCTTTGTGCCTCCCTAAGCTAGCCTTCAGGTGCGATTGAGAATTCACCCGTCCAGTTGGCTTTTGCAGAAAGAGCAGGAGCAGCCGGAAGGAAGGGCAATGTCACACATCTGGCCTCCTGTCTGTGACACCACTGCTGCTTCCCAGCTTGGAATCAGGGTCAAAGCAGTGGAGAAGTAGCCATTCTATGGGCATACTAACAGAAGCCCAGATTGACTCTGCTGGTGACCCACACTATGCCGACTGACCTCCTGCCTTGACTCTCCCTCCCAGTAAGCAGCAACGACGCCACAGACAGGAGGTCAGGTGTATATTGCTGTCCCTCCCCTCCAGATTATCCTGGAATGGAGAAGAAGAGGAAGAAGAGTTTAGATTTGATATGCCGCTTTATCACTACCCAAAGGAGTCTCAAAGCAGCTAACATTCTCCTTTCCCTTCCTCGCCCACAACAAGCACTCTGTGAGGTGAGTGAAGCTGAGAGACTTCAGAGAAGTGTGACTGGCCCAAAGTCACCCAGCAGCTGCATGTGGAGGAGCGGGGAAGCGAACCCGTTTCACCAGATTACAAGACTACCGTTCTTAACCACTACACCACATTAGCACATTGGAGGGAGAAGCCACCTCGTCCTTCACTTTCTGATTGTTGTGTTGGGGTTCAGGGTAGAAACAATCCCTAATTAGGCCTTCATGACAAGAAAAACGTAATCAGTTACGTAATCAGACCAAAAGCAGCAACAGCAAACACTTTTTTGCCAGAATTCTCCAACCATTCTCCCGAGTCACATGACAGGCCCTCTGGCTTCTTGGCGTTAGCATTTCGGAAGAAGGTTGAGATGCTGTGTCCCTAATTCCCCTAGTAATGCTTTGGCCAAGTCAAAACTCTCACCTCTGTTTAAACTATTGGAGCAGGATGTGGAAAAGCTCTGTGTGCTTACTGTGTTCTTACTATGCTAAGAATAGCAGGAACATAGGCTGGGCTGAGAATAGAAGCTTGAACGGCTATGGTAGTGCTCTGAAGCATGTAAACTAGACTGTACTGCACATGTGGCCTTGAAACCTCTCACACTGGTCAGCTGAGCCAGTCTGGATTCTCTGATACAAGGAAAGTTGTTCTGTTTGGCTAGGATTAAAACTTCATACAGGCCCAAACTTTTGAATTTAGAGTGAACCTGCAATGTGACAACACTTTGTTGTTGTTGTTGTTATTTAGTCATTTAGTTGTGTCCGACTCTTCGTGACCCCATGGACCTTCCATCCCCTCACAGTTTGCCCCTATCCCAATACCCCCCTTCTCTCTCCCCTGAGGGTGGAGGCAGCAATTGGGATCCTGGGATTGGGACAACTGTAAGGGAGGGAGAGGGGAGTTTGGGGCATGAGATGGAACTTGGAAAAGGTGTGGGGAGGTGCAGATGGGGAGGTTGAAGGAACTGTGAGGGGATAGAGAGTTTGAAGGGGATGGGGTGTAAATGGAAGGGGGTTGGCAAGGGGGTGAAGTGGGGGCTTGGCAGGTAGGCAGGGTTGACGAGTGATGTGAGTATATGATTTTTTTTTAAAAAAAGGTATGACAAGTCTATCATTATCAATGTTAACAAGTGTTAACTATTTTGATAAATCACATGGGGGGAAATTGCCCTCCTCAATATTTACATTGTAATTGTTTTTCACAAATTAAATTAATGAAGCCATTTGCCTCTTTAAAATGCCTACCCTATCTTGATTGGACGAAACGTGTAAGATGATGCTTCTCACCTACCTTCCAAATTTTATTTAGCTGTCGGTGGTGGTAACCTATCCTTTCTGTGCCACTAACACGAAGTGGCCAGAGAATATTAAAACCCACAAAAACTCCTTACACTAGTTTCGTTCCCTTAAATGTCCTCAGTAGATCAGTGGGGCATCATCTAAAGGTGTAGGGTAATGGTTTGTCCAAGGAGTTACAGTCGTACCTCGGAAGTCGAATGGAATCCGTCCTGGAAGTCCGTTCTACTTCCAAAACGTTCGGAAACCAAGGTGCGGCTTCCGATTGGCTGCAGGAAGCTCCTGCAGCCAATCAGAAGCCATGGAAGCCCAGTCAGACGTTCAGGTTCCAAAGAAAGTTTGCAAACCGGAACACACACTGCCAGGGTTGCTGTGTTCGATGTGGAGCATCCCCATGGATGTCATGGATACACCTGTGGCTTGCCAAAGAGAAGAGGTTTTAACTGCTGTTTTTCCATTGTATAGAATTCAGATGCGGAAGCCGAGCTGCCTCTCTTAGATCTTCCTCGCACAGTTGACAGTAACGAGCCACACTGAAACAGCTTCCTCGCAACTGTGCAAATAGAATTAGTGCATCTAAACAGGAAATGGCGGTGCAGTCGGTTGGCTGAAACAACATCCTGGAGCTTCACCAAACTGCCACATGCTAGTTACAGCTTTCGTTGTAGGGACTAAAGAAAGCCCATGGGGGAGAGGGAGGGAGGGAGGGAGGGAGGGAGAGAGAGAGAGAGAGAGAGAGAGAGAGAGAGAGAGAGGGAGAGTCATCGCTGCTGAAATGGATTTTTTTTTGCGGGTGAGTGGGTAAAGGAAAGGGGTTTCAATTCGGAGAAAATGATAATTCCTACCAAGGAAATGTGGGCACGATTTGCTTTACTGACTTTCTGCTTGAGTCAGGTTCCCTGACAAGACTGGCTTGCCATGCTAATCCTAAAATGGTGATAGGGTTCGCCCTTGTGCATTGCCAAAAATGGGGCAAAAGAGGATGCAGATTCGCCTAAACTTTGCATATGGTGATTTGTATCAAAACAGGCAATCTTAGAAATAAATACCATGATTTAAAAACATCTCACGGGAATGGTGACCAGGGAGCCATAAACAAACTTTTGGCATCATAGTGGGGTACTTATCAAAGCAGTTGGGGTGCAGGGATTTTAAAAAGGGCAACAGAATCACACCAAACTGCACCCCTCATGTAGATTCTTCCAGAAGGGGGATGAATGTTGAAAACGGGTCATTCATATAGCTCAAACAGGTAATTGGCAACAGCTTAAAAAAGGTATTGAATCCCCCCCCCCCCCGAAATGACAAATCTAGATTGAAAGGGGGGTGTTGGCATTGGATTATGAAACAATATGCAAACTGAAACGTAGCAAGCCTTTCCTGAATTTCATAATGCAGTACTGCAAACACATAACATATACAAAGGCTTATATTAGAGAAAAGTGTGCATAGAAATGCACTTACTAGTGGTAACATTTAAAACACACTGTGTTAGAGGAAATTGCTCGCAAAAATGAGTTTTCAGGTGGACTTCTTTTTTTCGGAAAAAATTGCATGCTGATGCATGCAACCCAGAGAACTGAACTTTAGAGTGGAAGACTGAGAAACCAGAATTGACAGGTGTGCCCATCCCTAGCAGATGCTACAAAAAAACTGTGCATGCACGAGGAGCATAGTTCCTGCAGTAAACACCTGTCTGGAGGAAGCACCTTCAGAACTGATCAAACAACAGCCTGAAACTAAACAAGCAGCAGCCTTTAAAAACACAACAAAACCACCACAGTGAGAGCAAGCAGGGGATGTTGTTGGAGAGTAGCTGAATTCTACATAAGATAAATAGTTATAGGAAAGAGAACCCAGGCGCTAAAAGGTAGAAAGATTTTTGTTTTGTTTACAAGTTTCAGCATGATATGACTCCTCCTCTCCCCTCCCTCTCTCTGGGTCTGGGCATGGCATCTTGCTTAGAATGACCTGGCATGTATTTTCTGCCACTCATTTACACATAAGACACATATTGCTGGGATATGAATCAGAGGTCGCTTCCAGGTGACCTGTCAATTGAGCATCCATCCTGAACAATTAGCACAAAGTTTGCAGGGTGATGCCGGCGATTTGTTGAGCATGTTTTCCCATCAAGCAGTTGTTATCTACACTTTACGGCACATTTCCCTGTTACTTCCCTTTCTGGAAAAAAGTCTGGTTTTGCAGGTTGTTGAACCTGCACAACATGATTGTGTGGAAGCAATGGTCTCCCAAGATCATTGAACACAACACACCTTTCCCCAACCTAATGTTTTCCAGATGTTTCTGACTGCAACTCTCTGACCATTGGACATGCTGGTTGTGGTTGATGAGAGTTGCACTACTCCTGCAGACAACGTGTTTATGCAGCAGTCATCCTGATTTGCTTGCACAGAGCTGGCAGTGAGTTTATACAATGCCCCGGCTTTGTTTGGAATTCGTTCCAATTTGCTTGCATGTAGGTTACACGTCTTCCAATCAATCTGTAATTATCCACACATTTGAGTGCATTTCCCCCATCACTTTCCTAACTGCAAAAAGCCCTTTTAAAAAGTCTGTTGCACCAGAGTCCCAGAGCACTTTAATCCACTTTAATTGTGCCAACATAATTTCCCTGCATGCGATCAGATCCCTCCTATAGGTAATCTGTAATCCAAAACATCTGGATGACATCAGATTAGGAAATGGTAGAGGTGGAGGAGAAACTCAATTCTGTTCTCATTTAAAGGCAGGTCTATCTAGCTCACACTTTCCAAATCATTACACAGACCAGAACATAGCCGTCTTTTGAAATGTGCATTTCTCTGAATTTTGCAATACAGTTCTTCCGTCAAGCAATGTTTGCAAAAATGCATATACTAGTGGCATAAAAATGCATATGCTAGTGAAAATGGCATTGCATTACAGGACAATGTTTTGCAAAAAGGTGTACATTAGGGGGAATTGCATGCAAACATATTTATATTAGGGAAAAATTCACACTCAAGGCTGATGAATTTTCATGAGGACTTCGAACAAACAAAATTGCAAGCCGATGTGGAAATGCAGAGAACCAGATTTAAGACTGAAAAGAAAATGAGAAAAAGAGAGAAATGGAAACGGATGGATTCGCCCGTCCCTAGGGAATGGCGCCGTGACTGCATGGAGAAATCTGTGTCAGCACAAGCATGCCCAACCTGCAAATAGCGAGAACCTGCTCTCTCAAGAGCAGCGGCTCAATAAATCCCTGCCCTCCTGTTCTCTCGCTTTCACTCGGGAAAGGTTGTGTTTGGCTTGGGGGCAGTGCTTAACACCGATGTCCCTTTCGTGTTACCTAATAACAAACAGAGCAGCATTCCGCGAAGCAGGCAGGCAGAATTCTGTGAATCCCAGGGAGCCTCGGGTGCTGTTGCAGCTTCCCAAGCAGCTGGGGAAGGAGGAGGCCATTCTGCTGTCAGCTTTTATTAAGAACGTGCACTTTGACTTTGCCCTTTTCATTTAATGCCAGCATTATCCTCCCTCCCTCTCTTATTTTGCATCCTGCCCAGGAAGATTTCGAAAGGACAACATGGAGTGTACAATGAATGTACAGAGAGCGGCCGGGGCAGGGGGACAGGATTGAACCACTGGGCCCGCTCCTGATCTCTGCGCATGCACCAGAACTCCTGAACGATGCCTGCAGATGAACACACATAGTTATGGGATCTGCGCCCTGTGAAGATATACGTAGCTTATGTGTTGCAAAGGGATAGAGGTTATGCACTCCAAGGGATTGGTGCTCCTCATGCATGCAAGTTCTGTGCAGCATCCAAATGCCAGCAAGTTCCCCCCTCCCCCAATTTAATTTGGATCTGTCTTTTCTGCAGAAAATCTGATCAGTTTTTTTAAAAAAGCAAAACAAAAACACTGTTGACAAAGAGGTATTTGTGATACTGAATGACCTGTTTGCAATATTAAACCCCTCCTTGAAGCAATCACAAAAACATCAGGGCTGCACTGTGGACTTCTGCTTCTGCTGTCCTTTTTAAAAAGGTGTATTCACACATACACCTTTTGAAGATGACTTCTTTCGAGTCAAACCATTGGTGCATCTAGCCTAAAGGTAAAGGGACCCCTGACCATTAGGTCCAGTCTTGGCCGACTCTGGGGTTGCGGCGCTCATCTCGCTTTATTGGCCAAGAGAGCCAGCGTACAGCTTCCGGGTCATGTGGCCAGCATGACTAAGCTGCTTCTGGCAAACCAGGGCAGCACACGGAAACGGCATTTACCTTCCCGCTGGAGTGGTACCTATTTATCTACTTGCACTTTGACGTGCTTTCGAACTGCTAGGCTGGCAGGAGCAGGGACCGAGCAACGGGAGCTCACCCCGTTGTGTGGATTCGAACTGCCAACCTTCTGATCGGCAAGACCTAGGCTCTGTGGTTTAACCCACAGCACCACCCGTGTCCCTGTCGCATCTAGCCTAGTAGATGCTAATTGCAGCTCTCCAGGACTTCATACAGGGCCTTTCCCAGCCCTATCTAGAGATATAGCACTCAGAAAATGTTTAATTTGGTAATCTGTCATTTGGAACACTGTTCATGGGAAACCATTGACCATGGTCTCTTTCTGGGTCACCTTGCTGGTTTGGAATATGGAGCAGAGATGGGGAAGGTTTTTTGTTTTAGGTCACATATAAAGGTAAATATTTCTAACTTGCACTTTGCAAAACAAGAACTGGAACACGGCAATCCTTTGAAATTTCTGTTCTCTGAATTTTGAAACACCATTCTCCGGCCAAGTCGCTAAAACAGGGATAAAGCTTGCATAAAATGCATATATCAGTGAAAATAACATACAAATGTGCAATTTAGGAAGACTGCTTTGCAAAATGTATTTTAGGCAAAAATGCATACAAACACAATCAAATGCTGAAGGATTTTCATGAGATTTTTTAAAACAATAATAAAAATAAAAAGCACACTTCTGTGGAACTATGGAGAACTGAAGGCTGAACATGAGAAATGGAAGGAAATGGAAATTGTCCATCCCCGGAATCAAAGAATCATACAATTGTAGAGTTGGAAGGGACCTCAAGGGTCATCTGGTCCAACTCTCTGCAATGCAGGAGTCTTTTGCCCAACGAGGGACTCAAACCCACGACCTTGGTGCAGAGACATTGCCTTGTGGTTATCTCAGTCCTTCCACTAGGGTGCAAAAAGTGGCTGGCTGGTGGGAATCAGGATCTGGAGAGCCACAGATTCCTCATCCCTGCTCGTTCATTTTGGATGACTATTCATAAGTCTTTCCTAGGTATCAGCAGATCTCTGGATTTGCTGAACACCCACAACTTTCTGGAGGGTGGCAGAGAGGTGCATGGCATCCTGACACATATCACAACAAATGACACTGTGCTGTGAGAACCTGCTCATCAGACCTGTAATAGCTGTAATGCAGAAGAGCATGAACTAAATAGATGCTGGAGTTACTGCCCCAGACAGGGGTGTCTGTCTTTTCCTCTTTTCAAGGCTGCTTTTATGATCACAATGAATGGTTAGCTAGCGTTCTGTTGAAAAAAGGTGGGCAATTGTCCAAGGCACCGGAAAGCAATGCCAGCCTGCCAAATACACCTGGGAACATGGTGAGAGTTTGTTTCCTTCTGCTCTGATATGCTGGGACACTTTGTTCTTTCATTGTGACACAGGGGTTGGGTGGCTTAGGAAAAAGATAATAATTGATGCCATCCTTCTCCCCGGACAGCAACCTGGAGCACATTGCTGAATTAAAGCATTATATGCATTGCTGGGATGGTGGTTCCTGTCAGCTGAAAAGGGAAAACACTGTTCCCTAAATGTAAGGGAACAGAATTGTAGAGATGGAAGGGACACTAACAGCCATCTTGTTCAAACTCCTTCAATGCAGGAATCGCACCTAAAGAATCCCTGACAGATGGACACCCCCAACCTCTGTTTGCAAACCTCTGATGAAGGAGATCCCCGATGAAGGGGCATCTGTTCCACTGTCAAATAGCTCAGAAACTTCTTCCTAATATTTGGTCGGATTTCACAAAATTAAAAGACACCTGCTTCTTGGGAGAAAAGCAATGACAAACCTAAAGCAGAGACATCACCTTGCTAACAAAGGTCCGTATAGTTAAAGCTATGGTTTTCCCAGTAGTGATGTATGGAAGTGAGAGCTGGACCATAAAGAAGGCCGATCGCCAAAGAATTGATGCTTTTGAATTCTGGTGTTGGAGGAGACTCTTGAGAGTCCCATAGACTGCAAGAAGATCAAACCTCTCCATTCTGAAGGAGATCAGCCCTGAGTGCTCACTGGAAGGACAGATCCTGAAGCCGAGGCTCCAATACTTCATGAGAAGAGAAGACTCCCTGGAAAAGACCCTGATGTTGGGAAAGATGGAGGGCACAAGGAGAAGGGGACAACAGAGGACGAGATGGTTGGACAGTGTTCTCAAAGCTACCAGCATGAGTTTGACCAAATTTGCAGAGGCAGTGGAAGACAGGAGGGCCTGGCGTGCTCTGGTCCATGGGGTCACGAAGAGTCGGACATGACTAAACGACTAAACAACAACAACAACAATTTGAATTCATCGGTTCGGGTCCTACCATCTGGAGCAGCAGAAAACAAGCTTGCTCCATCTTCCATGTGACAGTTCTTCAAATATATGACGATGGCCGCCTGATCACCTCAGAGTCTTCTCCAAGCTAATCATACTCAGTCCCCCAACTGTTCCTCATAGTTTCCAGCCCCTTTATCACCTTGGTTGCCCTCCTCTGCACATGTTGCATCTTGTCAATATTCTACTTAAATATGGTACTATTTAGGTCTGAAATCTAACTTGAAGCCTCAAGAAGTAAGGCTTATAAACAAATCCTAAATGCTTATAGCCCTGATAAGTGGCGGTGACATTTCTGTCAGGAGAGTGGTGGTGAATGCCCCATTGAACTCAGACTTCCGTCTGAGTCAAACTGCCTAAAATAGTACTGTAGATCAGGCTAGGGCAGGGATAGCCAGCACAGTGCCCTCAAGATGCTGTTGGGTTCCCATCAGCCCCAGCCAGCATGGCCCATGCTTAGGGATTATGGGAAATGTAGTCCAACACCATCTAGAAGGCACCATGTTAGCTATGCCTGCACAGTGCCATCTGCCTCCGACTAGTTCTTAACAGGAAGGTGTTTGCTGCCCATCCTCTAAAGGGAAGCTGGTCTGCCAGCAGTTTCTGCAGGCCCTCCTGCCATTGATGGAAAAACCAGTCATAAATCAAGCATTTGTTTTGTTCATAGCAATCCATTCCCACCGAAAACTGTACTAAGAGGATCTAATTACACATAATCCCAGTGGTGTGCAATTGTTAAAACACATGCTGACATTAATTTGTGGTTTCAGTTTAAATTCAGCTGTATGGGCAAGGCCGGAAACTGAAGCTGTTGTTGTGAACAGTAACACAATTCTTTGATTAAAAGAATTATTATTGAACTGTTCGGGATACTCATTTCCAGGCCAAGCCTAACCTGCAGGAAAATGGAACCCATCCGCCTTGAGCTCCAGTTCCTTTCATGGTCTAGTAGAAGCCAAATATACGCAACTCTGCCCACTGGATACCAGATCATTGCATGATCTTGGCACCATGTGGACCACACAGCCTCACTTCACTGTCAGGAGATGTGGTGATAAGTGTGCCGCTGCTTCGTGTGGTGATTCACAGAACTGCAGCTGGTGTAGCCCCAGCATCCCACCTGCTCACCTGACCCCCCCCCTCCAGCTCCCTCCAGCAGATAATAATAGAATCATAGAATTGTAGAGTTGGAAGGGATCCCAAGGATCATCTAGTCCAGCCCCCTGCCATGCAGGATCTCAACTGAAGCATCCATGACCAATAGCCATCCAACTTCTGCTTAAGCACCTCCACCAATGAAGGAGAGTCCAACACTTCCCGAGGGAGACTTTTCCACTGTCAGACAGCTCTTACCACCAGAAGTTCTTCCTGATGTTTTAGTCAGAGTCTCCTTTCTTGTAACTTGAAGCCATTGGTTCTGGTCCTACAGAGCAAGAGAAAATAAACTTGCTCCATCTTCCATGGGACAGCCCTTTAGATATTTGAAGATGGCTATCATATCTCTTCTTATTCAGGCTCGACATACCCAGCTCCCTAACCTGTTCCTCCTAAGGCTCGATTTCCAGACCCTTGATTGTCTTGGTCACCCTCCTCTGCACACGTTTCAGCTTGTCAACATCCTTCTTAAATTGTGGTGCCCAGAACTGGACATAGTATTCCAGGTGTGTAGTCCAAGTTCCACTATCGTGTAGGTTTCATAATTTGGGGAAGCATGCCTGTATTTTTACTCGTCCTTGTGAATGCACTTAGCATTCCTTAGGCATATTAATGAGGCTGAGGCTCTTTGAAGGGGTATATAGTTTGAGCCAATGGTCTTGCCCTTACCTTTGCTCCCCTAATCTGTCCGGGGCAGAGATTTTCACCTGTCAATTTAACCTGCCTTACCATATTGATCATGATCACATGTTATTATTCGATCAGTGCATTGTTGTTCCATTAGAACAAGACATTTGCTCCACAAAGCACATGTTGGTTCAAATATATATAGCTTTTGATTGCTTTATTAGATTAAATAAAAAATACTAATAGCACACTCTGTTCTTGTGTTTTTGTTTATGTAGCCCAAACAGCACCATCCATGGGCAAGTGGGAAGTATCAGCGCAGTAGGAGAAATTTGCAGATTTCTTTCTTTTCTTTTTTTCTTTTTAAAAGAAATTTATAGTAGATTTCTTTCTACAGGAGGAAAAGTTCCCAAAAGATTCCAGTGAAGACCAAGCAGAGGCACAGGTCTATGACTCAAAATTGCACCAATATAGAGAATGTGTCTGGATGAATTAAGATGCATTAATTTATTTTCATTTATATCCCACCTTGTCTCCCAGGACGTCAAGGTGGCAAACATGCTTCCTCCGCTTCCCACATTTTATCTTCACAACTGGGAATGGGGGGGGGGGAGGGAGAGAAATTTGATTCAGTTCACATTTAAATGTGAACCTACTCCATCCACACTTTCCCAAAGCAATATGCAAAACGCAACTTAACCACTCTTTGAAATTCGCTCGTCTACGAATTCTCCAGGGCACTTCTCTAGTCATTTGGACAAAAATGCACATATTAGAGTCAAGTGTGCATAAAAATGGTTATAGCAGTGATGAAAAATAACATTTTAAAATGATTTTGGAGAAATTGGTTTGCAAAGTAGTGCATATTTGGGACAATTGCATATAAAAACTTTTGTGACTAAAATGGTGGTGAATTTTCATGGGGATTTTATTTTTTTATAATCAGAAACTGATGTGCAAATGCGGAGAACTGTAGGCCGGAAAAATGAGAAACTGAAAGAAACCTAAATTGACAGACTTCCTCTTCACAACAAACCTGTGAAGTAGGTTAGACTGGGAGATGGTGACTGGCCCAAAGTCACCGCGTGAGCTTCATGGCAGAGTACGAATTTGAACCTGCTCCTGGAATGAAATTGGAGTAACTGAAAACCAGACCGAAAGCACTCTAATGCTGCAAAATTACAGTGGTACCTCGGGTGAAGTACTTAATTCGTTCCGGAGGTCCGTTCTTAACCTGAAACTGTTCTTAACCTGAAGCACCACTTTAGGTAATGGGGCCTCCTGCTGCCACTACGCCGCCGGAGCACGATTTCTGTTCTCATCCTGAAGCAAAGTTCTTAACCCGAGGTACTATTTATGGGTTAGCGGAGTCTGTAACCTGAAGCGTCTGTAACCCGAGGTACCACTGTATTATTTTTTTGCTGGTCCAACTTCTCATCAAATAAAATTCATTTCCACAGATTCTTTTACTGCCACATTTTATTCTGCTTGCAGAGAATTTGCAGGAATTAAGACCCCCTCCACACACTCCCTTCCAAGAAGCAACAAAAATTCCTAACCCCCTCCTCCCTGGTAAAGCCAAGGCCCCCTAGTCATTGTGAAACTAAAGGGCATGATGATACATATGAGGGAATAAAGCTGGCTGCCTTTTTGCTGCCGAGCCAAAAATGTGCGATGTATTCTGCTGAGCTGGCAGAAATAGCCGGGCTCACTGAATGAGCAGCTAATGAGAAATGTTTCGAGCAAGAATCAGCACTCTTGGAGATTAAGCCTCAGAGAATGAAAGGGACTGATTCCCACTGAAGTGTAGGTGGGTTCAGGCATGACCCAAGACCGAGATTCAGTTCAAAAAGGATTTATTGGAACATCAGGAACAAGAAGAACAAGAATGACAAACAGGGGCGCATGGCCCAGTATATATACACCTAAAGCCGGCCCAGGCAAAACGCACACACCGCCTGTGATAGGTTGGCTTAATGCTCCAATTAGCGAATCCCAACACTGGCCCTATCTCAGCAGGGATTGGCTTCCTGCCAGCTGCTAACAAGGTCATTGGAGGGCTTTAGAATCCTCTCTTTCTTTTGTTATGCAGGTGAATCTCCTGAGCCCCAGGAGGCCTGAAGGCCACATGCCTTGGCTTCCTGAGTCACGTGCATTGCATATTCCATCAGAACATATAAAGGGCTCTGCTGGATCAAGCCAATGGCCCATCTAGACCACCATTCTGTGAGCAAGGGCTCGTCTACACTTCCACTGGCCCTGTGACTCGGAAGCATGAGTCTGAGTGGTTTTCCACTTGTCTCAATCCTTTAGTGCTAAATCGGAGCAAACATCAATCTGGAGAAAACTCAAATTGCCATTTGCTCCCGAATTACCGTTTCCTTTGACTGAGTGCTAAAGAGCATGGATAAGCCCTAAGATTCAGCTGTGCTGTCCATTTCAGTTTCTTTTAGCATTTCCTTTCTCCAGTTTTAAGTTCAGTCTTCCACGTTACCACATCAGTATCGGAATTATTATTTTTCTTTCATGTCCTCATGAAAATTCACCAGCATTTTAGGGCAAATTCCTCCTCGTATGCACACAAATAATAAATTATTATTTGCGTATGCAATTATTGCCCAGTCTACGCATTTATGCAAAGCTGTTTTCCCTAATGCATACTATTTCCACTAACATGTACACATCACCCCAGTATATGCATTTCCGTGCATGTCACTTGGCTGCAGAGCATTTGGACAAGGGCGAATGTCAAAGGATGCCCTTCTTTCCGTTTGTGTATTGTTCTGGAAAGTGCAAATCAGATTGGTTCGCCCTTAAATGCAAAACCGACTCAAATTTCTCCTGATCCCTAACTGCCAGTCTAGGAATATTCTGCACAGGTGGAAATGGAGGATGTGCCATCTTGCTCTTTGCCTCAGGCAGCAAAATGTCCAGGACTGGTCCTGTCTGGGTCAAATCCTCTTCACAGGAACCGAAAAAGGGTCCTGCCGGATCAGACCAGTGGCCTATCTAGTCCAGCGTCCTGTTCTCACGGTGGCCAACCAAGATACCTGTGGGAAGCTCCTGACCTGTGCGCTACAGCTGTGATTCCTAGCAATGGCTATTCAAATGCTTGCTTCCTCCAACAGTGGAGACACAACACAGCCACCCCCCCCCCACCAAGTTTGCATAGATTCTTGTATTACCAAACCCTGTGTGTGCACAAACATGTTTAGCTGCGTTGGGCTCCACCTCTGCTTCCCTTTTCCTGGAGGGCAGGAGACATAACTTATCCCTGTCAGCTAAATCGCATTACGCCCGGGAGCCTGCTGTTCAGCTTTTGCCGAAGATGGGCAAGAATAAATAAATACCTCCCTCCACCCCACCTTCACCAGCTGAGTGTTGGCAGGGTGTCTTCTGCTGCCTTGCCTCTCTCAGTCGTCTCACCCTTCTCTGGAAGGAGGGCAAGAGCAGGCATGACTGCTCATCCTGACAGCAGAAATTATATACCAGTTTACAAAGCAAGGCTAATGAATGGGAAACGAAACTCCTTTGGTTGCCTGCACTGACATCACTAATGAGGCAGAAGGAAACACACAAACTCATGCACTTCGTGAATGCCAGGGAAAGGCCAATACGTTGGAAACTGCTTGTTTTCGTAATATGTCAGATCGGGGCAATCCTAGCCAGATTGTTTTGTTGGTCATTGGCACCCCTCTTACGCTCTGTGATGTTGAGTCCATCGAGACCTGCAAACCCTACAAGCATCATGGTATCTGACAGCTTAAACATTTTTAAAGAAAAAACCTATAACATGCATAATGGCATGTGTTGGAAAAGTGGCTTACAACCAGCAATTTTTAAGCCTATCACAGTGGTTGTGCCCAAATATTTAAGTGTCCTGGAAACAGGTCGGAAGAGATATTCAGAGAATAAGTAGGTGTGATTTAACTTTTGACCCTAAAACAATGTGGTTGGAAGCATTTCATTCTTGTGTGTAAAACGATAATGGTAAATCAGCCAATGATCTCTCTAACCTACAAACAGCAGCAAAGTCTGATCATCACAAAGAACTGGGAAATGTCAAGGTTATTACATGTAGATAAATAAGGCTTGATGCTTAGCACAAGTCTTAACAAATGAGGCAGTGAGAACCCCAAATTTGTAGTCTTCTTTGTTGACGATTGGGAAATAAGCAGTGATGGGGAGATTAATGTTATTCATCTTGCAATATTGCAGAGTTAACAATTTCATAAGGGACTTTGATTTTGACATAAAATTATTAAAATGAATTGTATAATCTGCTGTATATTTTCTTCGCTATGAATATGGACACCAAATTGCAACCAAATTTTGCAACCAAATTTTGCATGATGGTTCTTGAGATCAAGGAACAGGTTTTTGTCTGTTTGGACACAATTAGACACCACTTTGAATCAAGAAAGCAAACTGAACCTTTCAAAACTACACTGATTTTAACAACTGATTTCAAAATACTGGAGTAATTGGGTGAACAATGTGTCTGTAGGCTCATTCATACTTCTGCTTGACGCATATTTTATCATATTGTGTATGGATTAATTCCCTCTGGTCCAAGATCCTTTCTTGTTGTGCCGCTGCTGTGCCTTGCGAAATTCCAATCTTACCTGCTGAACTGAACCTCAGTTAAGCAAAATCTCTCTTTGGATCTTCCACACATCTGATAAGATCTGATTCAGCAGGCAAGATCAGATTTTCACAAGGCACAGCTGCGGAACACTGAGAAAAGCTCTCAGACCTGGGGGAATTAATCAGAACAAAATACGATTGAAATATGGGTGAAGCGAAAGTGTGTATGAGCTTACAGACACATCATCCACCCAATCACGGCACTATTTTGAAATTAGTTGTTTTGAAAGGTTCGCTTTGCGACAACGAGAAAAGCCTGTTGGACCTCACAAATCCAGAGCCTGCATCTCCTGGAAGGGACAAGGTGCACAAATGGACAATGGTACCTGTGACTTTGGGCATCTCTGCAAAGTAAGGCGGGGTGTGTGTGTGATGTGGCATCGTTGGGGCAGTGTACCCCTTCCTGGCTTTGGGACACAACAAATACTCAACTTTGCTGCTTTTTGCAGGTGGTGATGATGGTTGCATGCACACCACACATTCAAACCACGTGGCTTCCCCGAAAGAATCCTGGCAATTCTGCAGTTTACAATTCCCTGCACCCTTAACAAACCAGTTTCCAGGATTTATTGGGGACAGCCATGTGCTTTAACAGTCACACTGGAGAGCCAGTGTGGTGTAGTGGTTAAGAGTGGTAGACTCATAATCTGGTGAACCGGGTTCGCGTCTCTGCTCCTCCACATGCAGCTGCTGGGCTAGTCACACTTCTCTGAAGTCTCTCAGCCTCGCTCACCTCACAGAGTATTTGTTGTGGGGGAGGAGGGGAAAGGAGATGGTTAGCCGCTTTGAGACTCCTTAGGATAGTGATAAAGAGGGATATCAAATCCAAACTCTTCTTCTTCTTAAATGTGCCATGTGTAGGCAGCCAGTCACATTCATACCCTTCTGTTCCTCCAAGAATCTCAAGGTTCTCCCTTTCTCCATGTTATCTTTACAACAACCCTGTGCGAGGCAGGAAAACAGCGACTGGCCCTAGGTTTCCAAGTGTGCTTCATGGCTGAGTGGGGATCTGAACCCTTGGTCTTCAAGGTCCTCATCCAGCACTCTAAGCACTGCATCACAATGGGTGTGCTTCTTCCTGCCTTTGCAGTATATTATTAACTTGCACATCCAGCAGTACAGGATGCCCTGGGAGGGCCCTACTCTGGCAGAGTTGAAGAGAATTTTCTGGAAAGGAAGACGTCTCTGGGAGCGACACCTGTGGCTTTTTTCTCACCACGACTTGGGAAAGTCAGATTTCTGTATTAGGAGTCAACCTCAATGCAGAGGTCATTTGATGAATCACTGGAACATAGGAAGGCTTATAACTAGTCAGAAAATGGGTCCATCTCTCTAGCTCAGCATTTTCTACTCTGATTGGCTGCAACTCTCCAAAGTTTCAGGCAAGGGAATTCCCAGCCCTACCAGGAGATTCTGGGGGTTGAACCAGGAACTTCCTGCATTATTATTATTCATTAAATTTGTTTATAATCCTTCATCTGAAGATCCCAGGGCGGTTCACAATAATAAATGAGCTATTTCATTTTTGTAACTCGTGATTTGGCAGTTATGTGCCAGGCAGATGCTCTGCTACTGAGCTATGATGCTTCCACACAAGACATAGAATTATAAAATCATAGAATCTGTTACGTACTGAGTTGAGTAGGATCCAAATTGCAGCAGTCTGATTGGTCCTAGAACAATAGGATTCAGAATGCAGCAGTCTGATTGGTCCTAGAACAATAGAATCCAGAATGCAGCAGTCTGATTGGTCAGCAGGAGCCACCCAATCCAACTCCAGGTGGAAGTGAATCCGCAACCTGATTGGCCTACAGGAGAATCCCAGAATTAACCAATCACGTGGGGCCCATTGTGTAAATAATGTATATAAAGCAGACATTTCGGGGGAACTTCCATTCCTCCTCACTACTATGAGCTGAATAAAGAGCATGAAATCCACACTCAACTCCAAGTATATTTCAGAATCATTCCTGCACTACAGGAATCTCAGCTGAGGCATCCATGACCAATAGCCATCCAACTTCTGCTTTAAAACCTCAAAGGATGGAGAGTTCACAATCTCCTGAGGGAGACTGTTTCACTGTCAAACAGCTCTCACTGTTTTTCTGAATGTTTCGTCGGAAACCCCTTTCTGGTAACTTGAAACCTGTTTCCACCACATGTATGGTTAAATGGCTGCAACTGTTTACATTAAGTCCTGCAGTCATAATAGTGCCTTGGTCCTCCACAAGTCATAGAGATTACAAAGATTTTCCCCTTTTTTACAGTTTTATTTTGCAGGGATCTCTTATTATAGCAAGTGGGTGTGGGGGTTTTTTGGCCAGTGGTGGCTGGTTCCGTAAGTCATGGGTGTGTCTGCTGAGGTCAAATTACATGTGACTTAAGAATATAAGAACCACCTTGCTGGGTCCGAACAAACAGGATGCTGGAGCCAGTCCAGTATCCTGTTTCTCACAGGAGCCAACTAGACTCACATTTACGCATTATAATTTATTAACAGCCTTTCTGTGTGTCACCCAAGAAGAGGGTTCTCAGTGCAGCCAAGATGACTGCAGAATCAAAAACAATAAAATTCCAGCGTTAAATAATGTCAGCAGCCACAGAGAGGAAAAGAGCACAGAGTAACTGAGGGTGCCACGAAAAGTATTCAGCAGATCTTAAAATTGAAAACTTCATGGTTCAAAAGCCTGGGGAAAGAAAAAGGGATTTTCACCTGGCATCAAAAATTTCTGTTCTGGATGGGGTTGCATTCTCTCTCTCTCTGAAGTTTGGGGTTGCTCTTGGATCCATCTTTGTTGCTGTGGCTATGAGTGCTGTTTAACCGGCTAAGGCTGGTGTGCTAACTGCGGCTGTGTTTAGACAGGGGGTGGATCTACACACAGGAAAACAAACGCTACAAATAAGTCAGAAATCAAATCGTTATAACAAAAGGGGGAAAAACACTATGGAAAATCACACAGAATTTTTTTTGCTCTCCAGCGCCATCTGGTGTGCATTCAAAACACTGTTTTTTGACTAATGTAGCTGATTGGACAGTGTTCTCGAAGCTAAAAACATGAGTCTGACCAAACTGCGGGAGGCAGTGGAAGACAGGAGTGCCTGGCGTGCTCTGGTCCATGGGGTCACGAAGAGTCGGACACGACTAAACGACTAAACAACAACAACAACAACAACAACAACAGCTGAGTCCAGGGACAGTCTGACCATGGTAATTCACGCATTGATAACCGCAATACTTGGTTAATGCAATGCACTCATGTGGAGCTGTCCTTGGGCCTGGTCTGGGGGCTCCAGCTAGTGCAAAACAGTGCCCTGGACCTATGCACATTTTAAAAAAAGAAATTCCCATTTAGTCCAGTGGGGCACATGCTTATAGCACCTTTGTAAAAGCTTGCCTCTAAAACCAGGGCCCCTTTTTACCCATTTGTAAAATGTGGCAGGGAACTTTATTTAAATACATTCACTTTTCTTTATTTAAATACATTCACTTTTCTTTAGAGAAATAATCCCACAATGTTGCATTGCTCTTTGACCAGAACCTTCCATTACTGTCCATTATGACACAATTTATGGAATTTGATTCCTAACCTTCCTGTATTCGCCGGATATTTGCTTCTTTCTCTGAAGAGTGGCTAGAAATGAGGTGGAACAATCCCTTATCACACACTAGGTCTTCTTTACTAATGGCTATTGGAAGAAGAATTTTCAATTTTGTTGTTCTGTATGTGACAATGACAATAAAGAGTATCGTATCCTAAGAAGTACACCATGTTAAGTCTACTTTTTGAGTAGGTCATCTTCCTCTTCAAATGACAAGTCACTCACTTTTTTGGGGCAGGCATTATATTATTATTATTATTATTATTATTATTATTATTATTATTATTATTATTATTATATTTATTATATTTATTAAATTTGTATACTGCCCTATACCCACAGGTCTTGGGGCGGTTACAACATAAAATCACAATAAATAACACTAAATGCACAATAAAAAGAAAAACAAAACAATTCAATAACCCTGCCCTCCCCAACACATTTTAAAGGGGCATTGGATGCCAGTCAGCCAAAGGCCTGGTTAAAGAGGAACCTTTTTGCCTGGTGCCTATAGGCGTATAATGAAGGCATCATCCAAACCTCTCAGGGGACAGCATTCCACAAATGGGGAGCCACTGCAGAAAGGCCCCTTCTCGTGTTGCCACCCTCCAGACCTCTTGTGGAGGAGACACAAGGAGCCTCAGAGGGTGATCTCAGGGTTCGGGTAAGTAATAATTCTGGGCGGCTTCCAGCAAAACATTAAAATACAATAATTCATCAAATACAGTGGTGCCTCGCAAGACGAAATTAATCCGTTCCGCGAGTCTCTTCGTCTTGCGGTTTTTTCGTCTTGCGAAGCACGGCTATTAGCGGCTTAGCGGCTATTAGCGGCTTAGCGGCTTAGCGGCTATTAACGGCTTAGCGGCTTAGCGGCTTAGCGGCTATTAACAGCTCAGCAGCTTAGCGGCTTTAAGAAAAAGGAAACAAACTCGCAAGAACTCACAAGACATTTCGTCTTGCGAAGCAAGCCCATAGGGAAAATCGTCTTGCGAAGCAACGCAAAAACTGAAAAACCCTTTCGTCTTGCGCGTTTTTCGTTTTGCGAGGCATTCGTCTTGCGGGGCACCACTGTATTAAAAGCTTCCCTAAACAGGGCTGCCTTCAGATGTCTTCTAAAAGTCAGATAGTTGTTTATTTCCTTGACATCGGATGGGAGGGCGTTCCACAGGGAGGGCGCCACTACCAAGAAGACCCTCTGCCCGGTTCCCTGTAACTTTGCTTCTCACAGGGAAAGAACCACCAGAAGACCCTCGGTGCTGGACCTCAGTGTCCGGGCTGAACGATGAGGGTGGAGACGCTCCTTCAGGTATACTGGGCTAAGGCCGTTTAGGGCTTTAAAGGTCAGCACCAACACTTTGAATTGTGCTTGGAAACATACTGGGAGCCAATGCAGATCTCTCAGGACCGGTTATATGGTCTCGGCGGCCACTCCCAGTCACCAATCTAGCTGCTGCATTCTGGATTAATTGCACTTTCTGGGTCACCTTCAAAGGTAGCCCCATGTAGAGCGCGTTGCAGTAGTCAATGGAGTCAAGTTCATATGGAGAGAGGCCGTATTGCAGTCCTGAGCCGTTTAAAGCTTTATAGGTCAAAACCAGCACTTATACAGATCATGTTTGTGTAACTGGAGATGCTGGTGACAATTTAAGCTGCAAAGATGTGCTTTCAGATGGCTACGATGGCACTCATCCCATTAGCAGCTTTAACACAAAATAGGGATGCCGGATTGAGCATTCCAGAATGAGAGTTCATTTATCTGTGTGGAAGCAATTTGTTGCATATATTTGCATGCCATCAACTTCCTTTCATTCAAGCTATTTCCCCCCTCTCCCCCCTCCCCATTTTTAATTGCAGTGTGCTAAAACCTACAAGGATGGCTGCATAGGCAAAGCTGTGGCCACAAAAGGCTTCCTATGTACAGCATCTGGAAATGCCGCTCGTGCAAAGTTCTTTGCAGATCAAAAATAGAAGGGAGAGAGCAGCTTTTCCTAGGGACCAAGGCGAATCTCAGCTTTAGCACTATTTGAATGAGTGCCGCACCACCACTTTAATTTGCTTTTGAAGTACGTGGCGAGGACAAAGCCCAATTAATTGCGTGTCTTGTTCTTGCGAAAACAATGCAGACAAGAGAGAGCTTGCATGTGTGTGAATAGAAATCATGTTCCATTCACGTGCTCTATGGGCTGCAAACAGGGATCTCAGCAGGTCTTGCTTCAGGCTGAGATGCTCCATTTCAGCCAATGAAGAGTTAACGCCACTCTAATTCTGTTCATAGGAGAGAAAACAAAGCAGCTAATCATCTAGAGGACATACACACAGTATATGGAAGCTCAAATCACGAGACGGATAAGTGTTCTTTAACCCTTCCCCTTTCTAGTGTGGTGTAGTGGTTAAGAGCAGTGGACTCGTAATCTGGTGAACCGGGTTTGAGTCCCCGCTCCTCCACATGCAGCTGCTGGGTGACCTTGGGCTGGTCACACTTCTCTGACGTCTCTCAGCCTCACTCTCCTCACAGAGTGTTTGTTGTGGGGGAGGAATGGAAAGGAGAATGTTAGCCGCTTTGAGACTCCTGAAGGGGAGTGAAAGGCGGGATATCAAATCCAAACTCCTCCTCCTCCTCTTCTTCTTCTTCTTCCATGGGGACTGAGGATCTGTAAGCATATGTGAAAAGGTTTGCCCATCCTGAGTGAGAGCAATATTTCCTGCCATTGCTCTGAATAGGCTATGTAATACGATCATAAAGGTAGAAGTACCCCTGACCGTTAGGTCCAGTTGCGGACGACCCTGGGGTTGCGGCGCTCATTTCACTCTATAGGCTGAGGGAGCTGGCGTTTGTCCACAGACAGCTTCCGGGTCATGTGGCCAGCATGACTAAGCTGCTTCTGGTGAACCAGAGCATGATCATGTCATACGATTATGTCAATGCTCAAATCATGGTGTGTATGTGGGAAGGAAGGGGAGCCTCAGATCAAAATGTACAATCCCCACCCCTGATTCTTCTAAAAATTCTAGCCAAATTATGGCCACCGTAGCCGTCTCAAAATAATAACTAGGAAGAAAAGCATGGGGGGGTGGCGTGTGGACCTTCTGTGGCCTTCTGGTAATTCAAGCAATGATGTGTCACGGCGACATCACCACATTTGCAGTAGGATCCCTAATCACATCCCCAGCAAGAAGTTTGCAGGAGGTTTCAGTGAAACAGAAACCAGGAAGGGTATGGTAAATATGTGTTTAAAAAGTGACCATGGGGAAATGGAGGAATGTTTTGGGTTCCTTGGAAAACCCATCTCCCACAAAAAGGTTAGCTTTTGAACTTGCAACACACCTGCTTCTTAGACCATTTTTGTGCATGATGCTCAAAAACACACAGGCATTTCTCTCACATGACTTGAGCCATGCATCAACATTGTTAACGTGGAATTCACACCATGTTGCATTTCCTCCTCCTGTGTTTGGCTTCCTTTCATAGCCCGATCTCTCCATATAATTTTCTTTCACTGTTAAGCTTCCCTCCCTCCATATGTGTTCTCCCTCCGATGGATTTTGGTTTCTCAATTGTAAAACGCAAACACTTCAGTGAAAAGCGTGAAGTGCAACTGAGAACAGGAGGAGAGCGATTCTGAACGAGCGTGTACACATTGTAGAGAATGTAGGTTTCACATTTGCATTGCCAACTGATTTAAGCATAGAAATTCACAAAATCCAGTGTGTGTGTGTGTGTGTGTGTGTGTGTGTGTGTGTGTGTGTGATGTCTGGTTTAGAAAATCTTAACAACAGGAGTCAGATCTGTCTGGGGGAGCTGTGAAGATCTACTAAATATTTTGGAAAGTTGTTCGTCTGTTTGCTAGACATTCGGAAACAAATTTTGCACAATACAGTGGTACCTCGGGTTAAGTACTTAATTCGTTCCGGAGGTCCGTACTTAACCTGAAACTGTTCTTAACCTGAAGCACCACTTTAGCTAATGGGGCCTCCTGCTGCCGCCGCGCCGCCGGAGCACGATTTCCGTTCTCATCCTGGAGCAAAGTACTTAAACTGAAGCACTATTTCTGGGTTAGTGGAGTCTGTAACCTGAAGCGTATGTAACCCGAGGTACCACTGTAGTTCCTGAGATCGAGGAGCAGGTTTTCATCTATGTTTGGATATAATTGAATTGGATGCACCATTTGGGGTTTCCAGTCTGGGGAAAAGGTGGGATGCAAGTATAATAATAATAATAATAATAATAATAATAATAATAATAATAATATTGAATCAAGATGGTGGACCAATCCTATCCAAACAACACTGATTTTAATCACTAACTTTTGTTTTTTTTTAAATTCCTGAGCAGCTCCAGACTCCAGGCTGTGAGCTATTCAATAAAGGGAGGCTGAGGAAAGGGCAATCTTTTCTTCCTGGGAATACCCTTTCACAGCCCGTGCAAGCGGTGGCTTTTGCATTCAGCTGAATTCCTGCCTGGTAACAATGAGAGAACAGATAAGGGCTGCAAATGATACAAAGTGAAAGCCTCCAGCAGAGCAACTGTCCTTGTGTTTGAAAAAGCTGCAGCCAGATCGTGACCCCTGGGAGATGTTCCCTTCTTTGCAGCCAGAGTTTTCTCTTGTTCTGCGTTTACTAAGCAGCAGCTGCTGGAAGCCATGACACCAAGCGCCTACTCTCTCAACTGACTTGCATTGTAGGGAGAAAAGAATGAACTGAGAGAGCCCCCGGCGATGCATTTCAATCTTTTGAAAATTATCTTCTACGTATATATTTTGGGAAGTGGTTTGTTCGTCCGTCCGCCCGTCCATCTGTCTGTCTATCTGTGCTCTATAGGTTCCGATGCCTCTCAAGATATCCTTGTCCTGAGGGTTCCTGAGGTGGGGGGTGGCAGCATTTGCTGACGTTGGAATGCCAAGCAGGAATTTGGTGTGAACCTGGCTGTTTTGTGCATGTGACGGTCTTGGGAGGTCGCTGCATGATTCAGGGGCGCCTAATGTTGCGGGTCCTGGGGACAGTCCAAGTGTGTTTGTGTCAGGGGGTTTCTCTCCACCTGCTCTCACACCTCTCCGGTCACCATGGCAAGAGCTGAGAACCCCACCTTCCTCTCCATGGTTGTCCGAGCCCATCTCTGATGCTTCCAGTGTGGAAGAGAGCCAGTGTGGTGTAGTGGTTAAAAGCAGTAGTCTTGTAATCTGGGGAACCGGGTTCGCGTCTCCGCTCCTCCACATGCAGCTGCTGGGTGACCTTGGGCTAGTCACACTTCTCTGAAGTCTCTCAGCCTCAACTTTGCTGCTTTCTGCAGGTGGTGATGATGGTTGCATGCATACCACACATTCAAACCACATGGCTTCCCCGAAAGAATCCTGGCAATTCTGTAGTTTACAAAACTACAATTCCCTGCACCCTTAACAAACTAGTTTCCAGGATTTCTTGGGGGCAGCATGTGCTTTAACAGTCAAACTGGAGAGCCAGTGTGGTGTAGTGGTTAAGAGCGATGGACTCGTAATCTGGTGAACTGGGTTCGCTTCCCTGCTCCTCCACATGCAGCTGCTGGGTGACCTTGGGCCAGTCACACTTCTTTGAAGTCTCTCAGCCCCACTCACCTCACAGAGTGTTTGTTGTGGGGAAGGAAGGGAAAGGAGAATGTTAGCCGCTTTGAGACTCCTTCGGGTAGTGATAAAGTGGGATATCAAATCCAAACTTTTCTCCTCTTCTTCTTCTTCCATTGTGCCCATCACACCACCTACTCCATCTTCATAGTTGTCAGACCCTGCAGCCCTACATCTCCAGAGAGGGGTGTCCCGTCCTCATCTCATGAGGCAGTGACACCTGCCCCATCACCTGGGTCCCAGAGACACCAATGGAGCTGTGGACAGATGGGGCAGCCTCCACCCTCCAGGAGGAGTGCCAGATTGCTTGCGAAGGGACAGAACCGCTTGCCACACTAAGTTGTGCCTGCCCCATTTCCTTATAACAGAATTGTATGGGCATGCCATTGTTGGATCAACATCTTCACTTGAATAGCCAGCGAGCCTTTGTGCATCTGGGTTTACTCTGAGTAGAACGTAGGCGGCTACAACCCTGAGGCTTAGAGAACACTGGGTGGCTTAAGTCAATGTAGAAAATGACCCAGAGTTGGTAGCTCTTACACTCTAGAAAATAAATAAGCTTAAGTGCATCTAATGGAATTAGCCGCAGTATGGTCACAATTTAGGCATGCTTAACATGTGTGGTTTGAACTTCATGCAACTGAAGACTGGCTGGTTGGAATAACACAAATTTAAAGCCCAGAAGGCGGAGAGCTTAAAAGCATAACAACAACAACAACAACAACAACAACAACAACAACAACAACAACAACAACAACTTTTTGTTACTTATACTCCGCCCATCTGGCCAGGCCTCTGCACCACTCTGGGTGGCTTCCAACAGAATATTTTTTTAAAAAAAACAATAAACCACCAAACATTAAAAACTTCCCTAAACAGGGCTGCCTTCAGATGTCTTCTAAAAGTCAGATAGTTGTTTATTTCCTTGACATCTAATGGGAGGGTGTTCCACAGGGCAGGTGCCACTACCGAGAAGGCCCTGTGCCTGCTTCCCTGTGACCTCACTTCCTGCGGTGAGGGAACTGCCAGGGTTTTCCTGGCATGGAAAGAGCTTTTAAGCTCTCCACCTTTTTTAGTGATCATGAGATCATGCAGGAACTTGGACAGCGCCATGAGATCTCATGGAAACATCCCAACGCCCTGTGGGAGAGCTGATTCATTGCTTACCTGGGAATTAACTGGGGCTTTCTGGCTCACGGTTCGCACTGTTCAGGATAAGAACATAGGAAAAACCCCTCAGCAGTTATGAAGCTGCTTTATTGGTCCATCTAGCTCAGTATTGTCTCTACAGGATTACAGGTCAGGTTCTCTCCCAACCCTACCTGGAGATGCTGGGGATTGAACCTAGGACCTTGTGCATGCAAGGCAGATCTGCTACCACTGAGCTATGACTCTTCCTTGTTGGAATGTTGCCTTCAGCTGACTGTAGCATAGCAGTGTCTGAGTGGCACTGAAGGGTCATAGTATGGAGGGAACCTCCCTAACCTTTTGGCTGTCATATTGTATGTGGAAGGCATGCATTGGGTGAAAACTGTACCTTTTCAGGGGAGGAGGGTGGTAGCGGAATGGGATGTCAAAGTTCACCAGCAACAGAACAATGGAATGTGAAAAGATGCAAATTAATCTCTGATTGCACCAACTTTCTGATTGTGTCCTGATAGGGTTTTTGTTTTATTTCGCCCCTCTCTTGTGTCTCTCTCAAGTAAAACAAGAACAATCTGAATCAGGTCTTTTTCCTGAAGTGCTGATGCCTCCAATAATTAAAACAATTGCTTGGTTAATCTGAAACTGACAAAAGCCAGATTGTCTGGTGCTTGCGAATAAAGTCTGTAAAGGAAATGTCACAGATTAAGCCAATCTCATTTTAAGCAAGCGAAAGAAAGAGGTGGCACTGTTTATGAAACCGGAGCCAGGAAAATACAATAATCAAGGGAGGGGGAGGGGGGTGGGTTAGTGGAGAAACAGGTCATATGGAAAACCATATCTAAGTTGACAATCTTTCACGAAGATATGAGTTCACATTCATTATGCATTATATTTTCATACAAAAGCTTTCTTGTTAGCCTTTGTGCATCATCATTAAAAAAAATTAAAGAGAGATGGGAATGCTTTCAAAAGGAGTATTTCATGTAAAAAAGAAAAGAAAAAAAGTCAACCAGGAGAACACAGATGTATTTCATCAGACTCTGTTTGATATAAAGGTTGAATGGTGCTGCAGGGAAGGGAAACTACATTTAATTATTTTATAATTTTGCCATAAATGGGAATCCTTGAAAGCCACTGGCTGGAAGGTTTGCAGAGCGAGAAGACGCAGGGGCTGATCATGCAAGTCAGAGCTGCCGTTTATTATTGTTTAAAAGCCGCCACAGCTCTATCCAAGCACACGTGTGTTTGGAGGACAGGGCTTTAGATAAGTTGTGGCTTGGAGGGCATCATACTAAAGGATGGGTTCGCCTACTTTTCAAACAAGTATCTGAAAAGATAGTGCACACTGTGGTACATATAGCGCGCAGAGTTTATTAGCAGCAGTGATTGTGGCAGCAGTAATTTTTTATTGCAAACTTTGTGCAAACAAATCAGGATGAGTGACGAGTAAACATGTGGTCTGGAAGTGACCTTCCCTCAATCCTGCCTTCTCGTTTGCCCTTTGGTCTTGGGGAAGAGCTACACCTGCTTTGCATGCAGAAGGTCCCAAGTTTGAGTCCTAGAATCTCCTGGGTGGGCTGAGAATGTCCCTCCCTAAAATACTGGAGAGTGTAGACAATACTACATTGGCCAATGGTCTGACTCAGTATAAGACAGCTTCCTATGTTCCTATGTTTATATGAACACTTTATTGCCCAGGAGGAGGGATGAGCGAGTCTGTCAATTTTGGTTTCTCTGAGTTTCTCATTTTTCCAGGCCTGGAAAGTTCAGTTTCCCACATTTCTACATCAGTTTGTGATTTCTCATTAAAAGTTCCTCATTAAAAACCAGCATTTTGCTTTAATTCCTCCTACGTGTTTTTTCTATGCAGCATTGTCTAATATACAGATTTTGGCAAAACAATTTCCCACAATATAATGCGTTATTGTATGTTCTTTTCACAAACGTATGCATTCATATGCAGACTTTAGCATATTGTATGTATTTTTGCACCTGCTGGAGAACCGCATTGCAAAATTCAGAAAAGCGTGAATTTTGAAGGTATGGCCAATGCGAATTGGGTAACTTTACCTTTCAAATGCAAATTGAATGCGATTTCTCCCGTGTCCCTCATCAGGGGTCACTCTGACTTGTAACTCTGATGACCTGCCACTAGGGGCAACAGCGGCACACAAATCCAGTGGTTCCCAATGCACATATTCTATACCCCAACCCTGGATTCCCAGGCTGACTTTGGAACCACGAGGCCAGGACTGGAGCACCTTGAGTCTGCCTCAGATGGGAGAGTCTGTGACCGCTGTCTTGCAAAGGGAACTTTCCAAAGGAAGATGTGCATTCATGCTGCTCGTTGGGGGGTGGGCAAGTAAAAATAACTTGGTGCGGAATGGCTGGTTCCTCCAAGTTCCTTTCCTCCTTGCATGTAAATGATTAATGGAGGATATTGTGGAAGCAGATGTACTGTTGCCACAGTAACCGAGGTGAATAGTGAGAAAGGCACAAGCTGAATACTGAGGTGGTGTTCCTACCGTGCGGCACAGCTATTTTAGCCATCCCGAGATCCTGGTTAATTATTAACACCTAGCAAGTCCTCGCCTAGAAAAGCATCGATAAGCAAGGCCAATTATATAAACACCACAACAGTATCTTTTGAAGTTTGGTTCTCAGATCCTCCCGCACCGCTATGGAATCGGATACGGTCCTTTAATCCCATCTAGTCCGGCCTCACCTCACGGTTAGTTGCGGTAACCTGCCCATGCCTTTGCTGTGTCAAAGAATGATAACAAAAGGTAGAAGACAGGGTGCTTTGTCATTCTTCACCGTCTAAATGGGGAGGGCCAGCTCCAGTCAGCAGGAGACAACAACAACAACAACAACAACAACAACAACAACAACAACAACAACAACTGGCTGGGTTGCCGCAGCCACTCTGAGCAGCTTCCAACACACATAAAAACTTAATAAAATGTCAGACATTAAAAACTTCCCAATACAGGGCTGCCTTCAGTTGTCTTCTAAAAGTTGTGGAGTTCTGTATCTCCTTGACATCTGATGGGAAAGCGTTCCACAGGGCGGGCATCACTGCCGAGAAGGCCCTCTGCCTGGTTCCCTGTAATTTCGTTTCTCGCAGTGAGGGAACTGTCAGAAGGCCCTCGGAGCTGGACCTCAGTGTTTGGACTGAATAAATTCTGAGGTAAATTGTTTCAAGAGGTGACTGGTGCATGAAGCAGGTATTAAGTGAGTCGAGCCAAGAATCATTAGGTTGAAAGGACAGCTTACTCTGCTGAGAGGTGAACTTTTGTCAAGCAGATGCTTTGCCCTGATTTAGCTCTTCTTAACAGAGATTTTTAAAAAGGTCTTGGTCTTCTTAAATCCATTGAGTGGGAGGGGAAGAAGTGTAGCTTATTTGATTTTCTCATCAGCCACCCAGCTTTCTTCTGGTCTACCAATGGAGAATTGCAGGGTAATCTTCTATTCCCGAGACTTTTTGCTTTGAATTGGCCCTACTGTTTTAAATTAAAGGTAAAGGGACCCCTGACCATTAGGTCCATTAGGTCCCCATGACTCTGGGGTTGCAGCGCTCATCTCGCTTTATTGACCGTGGGAGCTGGCTCATCTCGCTTTATTGACCGTGGGAGCTGGCGTACAGCTTCCAGGTCATGTGGCCAGCATGACTAAGCCACTTCTGGCGAACCAGAGCAGCGCACGGAAATGCCGTTTACCTTCCTGCCAGAGTGGTACCTATTTATCTACTTGCACTTTGACGTGCTTTCGAACTGCTAGGTTGGCAGGAGCAGGGACTGAGCAACGGGAGCTCACGCCATTGCCGAGATTCAAACCGCCGACCTTCTGATCAGCAAGCCCTAGATTATTTGTATGCTTTATTTGTGATATTTCTACCCCGCTTTTCAACCCCATGTGGGTTCACAGAGCGTCTTACAGGAATAAAAACCTACAATTGGGAATGAGCCGTATTAGAATGAAAAATTTCTAAGCCCAGGAATTTGTTTTGTGTACCAGAACCAAACTGATTTCACAGCCTTCCCACACTAAAACCCACATTGAGTTGACTATCACCACCACATCTTTTCAACATTGTGTGTGTATGTGTGTGTTGGGAGGGGGGAAATCATTTTATCGTTGAAACTGTTAAGTAATTAGCAATCACAAATTCTTGATGATATACCTGAAAAATCCAGAGATCTACCAGAAGACACTCATCAACTTCCTGCCCACCCCGGCCTATGTTCCTAATCATATCCACAAAACTCATTAAAGTCTAAGCTATAGCAAAAAAAAAAAGGTAAACAGTCACAAATTCATGCAGAACCAGCGCTATTGTTAGGCATTGTGAGGTGGCTGCCTCAGGCGGTAGATGCTGGGGGCAGACAATGACACTGAGGTGTGGAAAGACAGAGCTGTGAATGTCACACAGCGTGTCTTGTGCCCCTTAAATTAGCCTGTTGCTCTCATGCTTGGGTGGAGAACTTTGTGGATGCATGCAATAGGTTCCTTCCTTCCTCTCTAGTTTATAACCCCATCAATCCTCTTACTGGGCCCATCAGTGGTGTAGAGATATCCACTAGCCATAGGCTCCTGATTAAAGGCAGAAGGGAGCCAATTACTCTATTTTGTCCTGTTGCTACTGCAAGGTAATCCCTGTCAGTGACTTACAAGGAACTGCTTTGCCTCAGGGCTGCTGCAGGTGAGATCTTACAGCCTGCAGCTGAGTCGTCAGATTCTTTTTATTATTATTAAAAAGCCATTCTCTGTAAACTCTGCTAATGAAGCTCCAGGTACCCCTCTACCTGCCAATCCAATGTCCCAGCATACCGTATCCAGACGGCAACACTGTTTTTTGAGCCACAAAGGGAACACAATAGCACAGCATGTGCAAATGTTTATTGCTAATGAATTCTTGGGGTGTTCATATTCACCTTGCGGCAGACTGGACACGATGTGTTACTGGCACATGTCCCTGGAAACCTTCTGGGTGTTGACCTAGTATTCTGTCCTGCCTGAGATTCAGGGCAAGAAGTTGCCATGTACATACAATCATAAAATCGTAAAGTTGAAAGGTACCGAAGGGCCAACTAGTCCAACCTCTGCAATGCAGGAATCTCAGCTAAAGCATCCAAGACAGATGGCCATCCAACCTCTGCTTCGAAACCTCCAAGGACTGGACTGACAGCTGAATTTTATTCCACCTGAAGCTTTGGGAGAGCAGGCCAGCTTCCAGAGTTGCATGCAGAGCTGGAGAGGGCTCAGAAGGACCAGTTGGGCGGCTGATGTTTGTGTCCTCCAGCATCTGCCACCTGAGGCAGTTGCCTCACTCTGGCATTGCTTGCTTGCTTGTTTATTTAATTAGCTGGTATACTGCTGTTTGTCAGAAGTGAGCTCAAAGTGGCTCACACGTACAGTGGTGGTGCAGTACTTAGAGGGTTGGACTAGGACCTGGGAGACCAGAGTTTGATTCCCCACTTGGCCATGAAGCTCACTGGGTGACCTTGGGCCAGTCACTGCCTCTCAGCCTAACCTTCCTCACAGGAGATTAAATGAGGAGCAGGAGTACTATGTGAGACACCTTTGAGATGCATGGAGGAAAAGCTGAGATATAACTGCAACAAATACAAAGGAATTAATAAATACAAGTTAGCAAATCACATCATTTCAAACGGTAGAATGTAGTTGCAATATCAGTAAAATACAAACAGTGTCAGCATCAATCATAAAATAACAAAAACAGGCTCAAGCATAGGCGGTAATTCTATAGGGCTTCAGCCTCCCCGAAGTCTCTTGGGATGGGGCTGAGTCCCTCCAGTCTTGAGGGGCTAGGCTTCACAGCAGTGGGCCTCACAGGGCCTCACCAGGCCTTGCTGCGGTGGTGGTGGGCCTCGCAGGGCCTTGTGATGCGTGTTGCGATGTCCGTGATGTCAAACGTGTGCCTCTTCTATGTGATGTCATGTGTGTTGGTTGGAACTTGGTGCCTCTGAACTCAAGGGTCCAAAACAGTCTATGCTAGCCACCAAAAGCTAAGAAGCAGCACACACACAGACAATGAAATATCCATTAAACTCCCAAAAAACTCATGGCCTTCTGTGCCTCCAGAAGGAAGGTATTCCGTCGCTATGATTCTAGAGGCAATTGGTCCCTCCTCTCCTCCATCTCCATTCACACCATGCCTGGATTGATGCTCTGCTAATGTCCTCTCCAATCTTATGTTCCAATTGCATGTCTTTGGCTCATGCCCTTGCCAAGCACCAGCTTTATGTAATACCTTTACTTCTTTCACAAATATGAGGGAATAACAGGTCTCACCCTGGCAAAATTAAGAAACACTGGAACAGCTAAGGCAACGGACAAGTCATCTTCTACAGTGTCAGAAAGTTGGAACGGTGTCCAGGTAGCTAATGGTAGGGTGGCCCTGTACAACTGTTGTCTTAACTTATAGCATACCTGAAGGAGCACCTCCACCCCCATCGTTCAGCCCAGACACTGAGGTCCAGCACTGAGGGCCTTCTGGCAGTTCCCTCCCTGCGAGAAGCGAAGTTACAGGGAACCAGGCAGAGGGCCTTCTCTGTGGTGGCACCCGCCCTGTGGAATGCCCTCCCATCAGACGTCAAGGAAATAAACAACTATCTGACTTTTAGAAGACATTTGAAGGCAGCCCTGTTTAGGGAAGTTTTTAATGTTTGATGTTTTATCATGGTTTTAATATTCTGGTGGAAGCAACCCATGGTGGCTGGGGAAACCCAGCCAGATAGGCAGTGTATAAATAATAAATTGTTGTTGTTGTTGTATAGAACTGGGCTAGCCCATTTGGCACCCTCCCGATTTTGTGAACTTCATTTCCCATCATCCCTGTCTGTTGGCCATGCTGGCTGGTGCTGATGGGAATTGTCCTCAACAATACCTGGAGGGCATCATGCTGGCCAGTCCCATTGTAGAAGATGGCTCCTAGTGGTACCTATCAGAACAATCAAGAAGCTTCAAAGTCCAACTTGTTACAAACCATCTGGAGAATGTACTTGCACCTCCCACCCCAATACATGTGTTTTTGTAAATATTGTTTGGTTGGAGAACTGCATAGCAAGATTCAGATACGTGTGGATTTCAAAGGATAGCCGCGTTCCGGTTCTCACATTGTTTTGGAAAGCGTGGATTTGAGAGAGAAATGCAAACAGAATCGAATTTCACCCCCATCCCTAGTGACTCAAAAAGGAAGCCATCATTGAGCTGCGATGCTGGTGGTGGAATATACCACAGTCCGCCTTTTTTCAAAACAGTACTATTATGACTTCAGAAAACTCTTGGAGCTGCCAGCGAAAAGAAGGTCAGTGAAGAGAAAACAACGGTAGGGAAATGGCAAAGTTCAAGAGTGTGTTTGAGCCAGAGTTCCTTCCCAAAAGAAGGAAGTGAATTGTAGCAACATTAGTACAAGGAAGTGCATCAGGCGTGATTTATTGTAAAGGGGAATTATGATGGCATCGAAAGAACAAACATACAGCAGCATAAAATTCACCAGAACTGCTATATTATCAAAGTCAGGAAGGCACCAGTGGGTGGGGGCTGAAGGCTAGCCTGGTTTTAACAATGGAAGAGAAAAAGGCACTGCTGACAAAGCAACCCATTTCTTGGCATCATCTTCAGCTGGGGAAATGTCTCCACCAAGCCTGCTGTTTTCTAGCAGCAAGACAGCATTTCTATCAGAAACGGAGGTTCCCAATGAGGCATTATGGAACAAGAGTATCATTGCAGTGGGATAGGTCTCTGCTGGGACTAGCCAGATGCAGAGGGTGAAAGCAGATGAATAGCAGAATGGGGAATTGGGATAGGCATTCCTTCTATCTCCAGTGTTCAGAATTGAGTGTCAGTGCTTGTGGAACCAAAACAGCAGCACCCACAGAGACCGCAGCAGAGATTGGGGAAACCCACAATTTGCAGAAGCACACACCCCGTCCCCATATAGATAGAGAGATGGAGAGACAGAGAGATAGCTATAGATATACATCCTTTAAAAAGCCCTCATTGAAAAGTTATCACACAATTTATGACAGGCAAGAGAAACAAATCGTAAGGACACTTTTCTGGAGAGTGGTGGATCTTGATTGTCTTTACAAGTACACCAGAAAGTGGAAGGTGAATCCCTAGGATTCATACTTTTTTATGGATTTCATGGACTTTAAAGAGGACAGCCCCATACCCTCCAACAGTTCTCCTCCGAAAATAAGGGACGTCCTAAGGAAAAGCGGGACATTCCACGATAAAATCAGAAACTGAGATTGCTTCTGTAAATCTGGGATTGTCCCTGGAAAATAGGGACCTTGGAGGGTCTGCAGTCTTCTATTTGACAGAGCCTTCTGTTTGGAGGGCTGTCTGGTCCAGATCCAGTTTAAAGACAAAGACTCCTAAGAAAGCAGAGCGGGAGCCTTGAAGTTACCCACCCGCAGTTAGCACCAGTACAAACCGGCACAGAAGCTAGGGTTGCCATACGTCTGGGTTTTCCCAGACATGCCCTCTTTTGGGGGCCAGCATGCCACAGCAGTCAGATTTCAATTCCACTGAAATGAGGCTGCATTTTAATGCATTTTAATGTTTTATTGTTGTATTTTAATTTTGTTTTTAAGCTGTATTCTAATCAATTGTTTTTATATTTGGTGTTAGCCACCCTGAGCCTGGTCTTGGCTGGGGAGGGCGGGGTATAAATATTATAATAATAATAATAATAATAATAATAATAATAATAATAATACCCCGCCCATCTGGCTGAGTCTCCCCAGCCACTCTGGGTGGCTCCCAATCAAATGTTATGATTATGATTATTATGCATTTTACATTAAATGTTTGGGTTTGGGTTTTTTTTGGTGGGGCATGCTAGAGCCGTGCTCGGCCTTGTGCTGTTTCCAGTGGCTGACAGGTCTTGCACGGCCCTCTCTGGGCCACTGGGCCTCCCATCGTCCGGAGAGGCAGCGTCTCATAAGAAGGAAGCCAAAGACAGCAAAGGTAAGAGAGAGGAGGGAAGGAGAGGGTGAGAAAGGGTCAGTGGCAGGGAGGGGGCAAGTGACAGAAATGTGGGGTGTTGTGTGTGTGTGTGTGTGTCCGGGTTTTGCGCTTTGGAATATGGCAACCCTACCGAAGCCACCTGGCCAAAGACTTCACCAGTACAGTGGTACCTCGGTTTACAGATGCTTTGGGTTACAGACGCTTCGGGTTACAAACTCCACTAACCAGGAAGTGGTTGCTCCAGGTTAAGAACTTTCCCCCAGAATAAGAACGGAAATTGAGCGCCAGTGGTGCAGCGGCAGCAGGAGGTCCCATTTGCAAAAGCACGCTTCAGGTTAAGAGCCATTTCAGGTTCCAGAACGGACCTCTGGAACGAATTAAGTTCTTAACCCGAGGTACCACTGTACTGGTGAGATGCATTTCTATTGAAATGGTAGTAATTATTTCTAAATTTGCATCTATACATACAAAATCAGCAGATGCACATTTCATGCAAATCTGCGTTCCCTTTTGTCCTTCTTTCTGGCAATGCAGAAGTGACTACCCCACCTGCCGTTGGAGAACAAAAGCCAGTTTGGGGTGTGCGGGCTTTATTTGGCTTTGTTTTGCAGCTTAGATCATACATTAGAAACAGCCTTACACCACTTAAACAGTCATGGGGAATCCTGGGAACTATAGCTTGCCAACAGTGCTGGGAACTGCAGGTCTGTGAGGCCACCGCCCTTAAGAAACTGCAGTTCCCAAGAGTCTCTGGGGGAAGGCATGGCTGTTAGAGTGGTCTAAGTGAGCTTTAAGTATATGGCCTGAGAGAGCAGCCCCTGACTGTAAGCTTAAGCAGGTACAAGTCATGGCATTCTGGAAATATATGATGAACCCAGAATTTCAGCGTCTGAAACAGGATACTTTTTGCCCTAAAATGTAAGAGGCCTCCTAGATGAAACTGAAAGTAAGGATGGGTGAATCTTTCAGCTTCAGTTTCTCTCAGTTTTTCATTTTTCCACTCTTCAGTTGAGTTCTCCATTTCTACATCAGTTTATGATTTAAAAATATAAAAGGCCTTTGTGAAAATTCACAGCTTTTTAGTGCAAAATTCTCTTAATGTACCTCAAGATTATATGCAATGTTGCCTAATATACAAGCTGTTTGTGAAGAACACGACGTAGGCATCACCGTAAATAAGCAAATGCACCACCCCAGAAGAGGACAAAAACACAGCATGGATTTGCACAAAATTGGCACAGATGTGAATGGGGAAATTGCCTCTATCGTTTAAATAGAAATACATCTCACTGTAGCGGGGATACTGTGACCACGTGGACTATGGACTTGCTCAGTCTACTCTCTCATGTACACCTTCAAGGCACTTCAAGAAGAGACAATCCTTCAAATAGAGGCCAATCAACTTTACCTAATGACCTCTGGATGCTCTATGCGCATCAGAATGAAGTGGAAATGAATTGATGGAATCTTGAGTGATTATATTTGGCTGGGTGGGGTCCACATCCTCTCCCAAAACTAACTTGGTACCTTACCTTAACAAGAACCTAGTCTGATTGCTTGGTTAAAGGAATGCCACCACATTTAATTTTGATTACTGATTCCAGTAGAATTGGGAGTGGGTGTGCGAATGTTGAAATGCATTCGCCTAGATGTTACAGTGGTCACACACAATAAACATTCCAAATCACCAAGTTGATCACGGAAGTGCTTATTTGATTATGAAAATATGCCTTGGAGGCAGTAAACAAACGAGATTATGCAAATGCCCTTGAAAACCCACCGCTCCCAGGATAGGAATTCATCTTGCAAAGGTGCTTGGTAATATCATCTGCCTGTTCAAAATACACCTTCGCAAGGCTCCTGATAGTTCTTGAATCTGTTTTTAATCACCTGTTGGCTTGCTATAATACAACCAGGTTTTCAAACTGTTATAAGGATTTATAAAATGGATGCGCTGTGTGAAGAAGGCAGATAGAGTGGTTTTCTCCCCTCTCAGCACCCTGAACAAGTTACAATTTATTTTATGACAGAGGTAGGGAACTTCTAGACAGTGTTCCCCAAACTTGGGTCTCCAGCTGTTTTTATTAGAGTAATATTAGAGTGTTGGACAGTGAACTGGGAGCCCAGGGTTCAAATCCCCACTCAGCCATGAAGCTCACTGGGTGACCTGGAGCCAGTCACCATCTCTTAGCCTAACCTACCTCACAGGGTTGCTGTGAGCATAAAGTGGGGAGAAGGGAGAAATATGCACACCACCTTGAGGTCCTTGGAAGACAAAGGTGGTCTATAAGCATAATAAGTAACTAAAAGGAGGATTTACAGCAGGGCAACAAAGGGGGATTTTGTGAGCCCTTATTGTTGCATGGACATGGGTGGCGCTGTGGGTTAGACCACAGAGCCTAGGGCTTGCCGATCAGAAGGTTGGCAGTTCGAATCCCCACGACGGGGTGAGCTTCCGTTGCTCGGTCCCAGCTCCTGCCAACCTAGCAGTTCGAAAGCACTTCAAAGTGCAAGTAGATAAATAGGTACCGCTCCGGCGGGAAGGTAAATGGCGTTTCCGTGCGCTGCTCTGGTTCGCCAGAAGCGGCTTAGTCATGCTAACCGCATGACCCGGAAGCTGTACGCCGGCTCCCTTGTCCAGTAAAGTGAGATGAGTGCTGCAACCCCAGAGTCGTCCGCGACTGGACCTAGTGGTCAGGGGTCCCCTTTACCTTTACCTTTTATTCTTGCTAACAGCCTTATAGTTCAATGGTCTGAGGACCTCGCTGCCCTAGCTGCATTTGAACACATTTCTTATAAATGTTTTTTAAATTACAGTGGGTGTCTTGACGGATATTGTATCCTCAAAGTAAGCTGATGTCCCCCCCCCCTTTTCCCCCTTTCCCCCATTTTTCTTTCTTTGTTACAAAACAATTAATTTCAAAAAATTACAAGAGATGGAAAATGTTTCCTCGGCCCTGCAAACAGTAAGCGGCGTCTTTGTAAAAGCAGGGAAATGAAGTTCGTAAAACTGACAGATGAGTAAAGATGTCATGATAAAACGGCAGGGAGTCAGATGCAAGAGTTTATAATGGCAGCTGGTGGCTCACACTGGCTTCCTGACAGTGGGTATAAATTTGATTTGCTGCTCAGCATAATTGAAAGCATGATGAGGCTCCCATTCATTTTAATGGATTGGTGTCGAGAGCATTGAGATGGATATTTCCAACGTGTCGTTACTCCAAGGGTGGGGGTGGAGCAGAGGCGGCCATGCTGAATCCAAAGCTGCTCCATTCCCCCTGAGAGGAAAAGAAAGCTCCACCTTCCACCCTGGTTGGCGTGAGTGACAGCGCTTAGGATACAGTGGTAATCTACCGCTCTGCCCCACTTTGCGCCAATGCTCCCCGGCCAGGTTAGGAATGCTGTGAAAGTGTCCCAGAGTAACAAGTGTCCCAGAGTAACAAGCACTGGGTCCAGAAGTCATGGTTCCAAGGTACACCAGTGTGGTGTAGTGGTTAAGAGCAGTAGACTCATAATCTAGTGAACCGGGTTCGCTTCTCTGCTCCTCCACATGCAGCTGCTGGGTGACCTTGGGCCAGTCACACTTCTCTGAAGTCTCTCAGCCCCACTCACCTCACAGAGTGTTTGTTGTGGGGGAGGAAGGGAAAGGAGAATGTTAGCCGCTTTGAGACCCCTTTGGATAGTGATAAAGTGGGATATCAAATCCAAACTTTTCTACTCTTCTTCTTCCATTGTGCCCATCACACCACCTACTCCATCTTCAGAGTTGTCAGATACTGCAGCCCTACATTTCCAGAGAGGGGTGTCCTGTCCTCGTCTCAAGAGGCAGTGACACCTGCCCCATCACCAAGGTCCCAGAGACACCAGTGGAGCTATTTCAAAAATTTATCTCTCTTTTTTTTTATGCCCCTGCTTTGCTTAGTCTGTCTGTTGGATAATCCAGCATTGCCTCTCCTCAATGAGGCTTTGTGCTCTGCAGAAAGGGTGATGGTGAGAGAGCCAGTGGATCTGCTTCCCTCTCTCAGATATTTGGAGTCACAAGTAGAGGGCCTCCATCCTTCAGCCTTCAAAGTGTTAGAATTCCTGCTCCGTGATTGCAGTCCTGGGATTGTTGTCTTTCACATGACCTGGTATGTTTGACTCCACAGAGTGGGAAATGATGGAGACAGGATGTTTGTGTTACTGTGTTCCGTGAAGAGGGACTATTGTCCTTTGTTCTTTTTCTCTTTGCTGTCTGATGCTAGAGAAAGAGGGAGCCATGTTGCAGTGCTCCGTGTGTGTTTATATGTAAATAAAGTAGATTAGCCAAAATGCTGAGTTGCTGAGGTCTGCCACGCGAAGTGCGCAGACTCTGCGAATTCTTAAGTGTGCCAATGTCTGTTGGCATCGGTCGCTGTGATGTTTGGGCTGAAGAAAGCTTTTGAAGCTCCCGAACGATCGACCAGGAGGGAGAGAACATGCCAGTCGGGCATGTGTCTTTGCCATGGTCCTACTCGAGTGTAGGATGAGCTCCTGACACAAAGCCCTCCATTGCTTCTTCTCCTTCCTCGTCCTCCTCTTCTCTCTGGGGTTGCCAAATCAAGCCAGATCCTGATGGAACCAAGCAGTCCAGGACAAGTGGTTTCTTACAAGTTTGAGCAGAAGTCTGGCCCTTTTGCATCTTCTCTGGGCACAGAGGCCTTGGCATTTGTCTGATTTCCTTCACGCATGGCAGATCATGATTATTAAGTAGCAGACAGCTTTGTTAGCAGCATATTGTCAGCTGGCAGGGGCTTTTTCTCCAGGAGCAGAGATATTGACTCTGTTTCTTAGCCTCCTGGGATGCGCTATCAAAAGTTTGCTGAAATAATATAGATCATTGTTAGTGCAGTCCTTCCAAACAGAGATAAAGCTGCCTTCAAAGGAGCGGCTGTCAGAGCTATCTCAACAGCCCGGGATATATAGGAAGGAATGAATGAATGAGAGAGAAAGATAAATGCTAATATAAAAATACTTGGGCATGCAGAAGTCTATTGCTCAGGCTCCTTACTGAGCCTGCTCTGTGACACAGCGTGAAATAAAGATGGCATTTTTAAATAAGTAATGTGGCCTTTCAAAGCAAATTCCCTTCCCTGGGAGGGGGGAGATAAAGGTCTGCCCCAAAGGGGCTTCCCTTTCAGTTTTGTATATAAAATTTCCAAAATTTGCACTCTGCACCTTCAGCACCATTTGCTGTTCCCAGGGTGGCATATGAGAAGATTTGATAAAACCGCAACAGTGTGTTGCTATGCAAGATTGTCATCTGTAAATGACAGCAATAAAAGAACAGTGCAACAGAGATTTTTAAAATTTTATTTTTAAGCCTCTAGTCCCTATTGAACTACCGGCTCTGGACAAAGATGCTTCCATTTCAGCAGGTGTTTAAAAGAAATCATTTACAAGTTATTTCAATTGATCTTATTCACATGGGCTAACCAGGATTTAGGTTTTTTTTGGGGGGGTAGGCTTTATGTTGGGGGGGCAGTATTGAGTTATTTGTGACACAATTGGTCAAGTATTTTTATTTCATTTTATTTTACTGCCCCCCTGGCTACGCCCATGCTTGTTCGTTGTATTAAAAAAAGCCACACACTTTTGATGTACACTCCTTAGAAACTTTGGCAATTAGGTTGTATATGAGTAGTTTAAATAAAAATTAGAAATAAATATTGGAAGCATGCATGTCTACTTAGAAAGAAAGTCCCACAGAGTAAAATGGGGCTTTACTCCCAAGCAAGCATGCCTACGATTGCACCATTAAGTTCTAAGGTTGCAAGTCCTATGTGGGCCGACTTGGGAGTGAACTCAACGGGACTTTAGTGGCTGGGGAAACCCAGCCAGATGTGTGGGGTATATTATTATTATTATTATTATTATTCAGATATCCACAAGGTAACACTGTCAATAGGTAAAAAATCCTGAGGAAAGGCCTACATTTGTAATGATAGGATTCTGTAAACTAAAACCAACCACAATGTGGTACTCAACCAGCATACTCAGATGTTCAGTGAAGGATGGTCCCCCTATTTTCCAGGGACAGTCCCGGATTTACAGAAACCATCCCAATTTCCGGTCCCGAAATGTCCTGCTTTTCCTTAGGTCATCCCTATTTCGTTTGGAAAAATACTGGAGGGTATGCAGTTCAATTTTTCTCTTGATACTGTTTCATGATACAGTGGTGCCTCGCAAGACGAAATTAATTTGTTCTGCAAGTTTTTTCTTCTTGCGAGTTTTTCGTCTTGCGAAGCACGGTTTCCCATAGGAATGCATTGAAAATCAATTAATGCGTTCCTATGGAGACCGCTTGCCAGGCTGGCGGTGCGGAGAAGGGCTTTTCTCCCCACCGCAAGCCTTCAGGACAGGTACGGGAACAGAGGGGAAGGCGCGCAGCGCTTCTCCTCTGTTCCCGGGGCTTGCGGTGGGAGGAGGGTTTTTCCTCCCCACCGCCAACATTCAGAACAGCATTCTGAATGTTGGCGGTGGGAAGGAAAACCCTCCTCCCACCGCAAGTCTTCAGGACAGCCATCCGAAGGCTGGCGCGGGGAGAAGGTCTCTCCGCCCCACCGCCAGCCTTCGGAGGAGCCTTCCGAAGGCTGGCGGCGGGAGGAGGTCTCTCCGCCCCACCGCCAGCCTTCGGAGGAGGTCCGAGGACAGTGGAGAAGACGCGCTGTGCTTCCCCGCTGTCCTGGAGATTTCCCTATGGGCTTTCGTCTTGCAAAGGAAGCCCATAGGGAAATTCGTCTTGTGAAGCGCATCGAAAAACGGAAAACCCTTTCGTCTAGCGGGTTTTTCGTCTTGCGAGGCGTTCGTCTTGCGGGGCACCACTGTACAAGCAATACTTAGTGCTGTGGAAGAAGAATTTTCCATTGTCCATCCTGAACCTAACGTGTGATGGCTATCTGCAAAATACCCTCTTATTTGCTTCCTTCCCGCCCTTTATGCTTCATCCTAAACAAGGCTCAATCCCTCTCACCTTTTCTCCTGATGGATTGGCTGCCATGGGCCTTACTTTCTTCCAAATATATCCACTGACTCATGTTGATAAACACTATCAGAGGAAGACAAGCTTCGGGGTGTGAATTACAGCTCTTCTTTTTTTCACAGCGCAGTGAGTGATAGCAGAGCCTTGTCAGCATTTTATAAACATAGGATTTCAATACACATCCTCCTGGGTTGGAATTTGGGGGCTGAGATGTTCCATTATCCTGGGAAAGTGCTGATATCCCCGGTAATGCGCTAACAGTTTAACTTTTGGCAATGGTTTGCCCGGAACCAATCCCAAACATTCTGCATTGTGTCCTCATACTTTATTACCTCTCTACCGGCAGCAGGATCCAATCTCAAGAACATGGAGCTTTTAATATTACTCTTCCCCTGGAGAGGATGAGAGCTGCCTTGTGTATTTATGAATTTATTTATAAGGGAAGAATTTGACATTTGGCATTGAGGATGCTCCTCAGATTCTCTTCCTCTCAACTTCTTCCTGTATTTTGGAATTACGCTGTCTTGTTTCCAAAGCGCAACCAACCCATTAATAATCTTGCATTGCTCCATTAAAAAAAATGTACAGAGCACTGAGCATGCAAAGCTCACAGCAGTCTCTTCAGCATATCTCCTTTCTTCCTCTACATTTCTGACATGTGCACTGATGAAACACAAGGGAAATCTGCCACTTAGTTCTATTTTTTAGTGTTATGGTTAGCTGTACCCTTCTGCCTGATACTCTGAAATATACTCGGAGTCGAGTGTGGTTTTTATGCTCTTTATTCAGCTCATAGTAGTGAGGAATGAAAGTTTCCCCAAAATATCTGCTTTATATACATTATTTACACAATGGGCCGCACGTGATTGGCTAGTTCCTGGATTCTCCTGTAGGCCAATCAGGTTGTGGATTCACTTCCACCTGGAGCTAGATTGGGGGGCTCCTGCGGACCAATCAGACTGCTGCATTCTGAATCCTATTGTTCTAGGACCAATCAGACTGCTGCATTTTGGATCCTATTGTTCTAGGACCAATCAGACTGCTGCATTTGGATCCTATTCAACTCAGTACATAACATACTCCATTCCATTTCATTTCCCCCACCTGGTTTTCCATTTCACTCTATCAGCAGTCAGTTAACATTCTGTGGCCACCGAGCATGCCCAATTGTTTGACATTATTTTAGGTCACCCCCTCTTTAGAAAGGTACTATATGCCTGCAAACCTCAGGGTTCCCCGAGTTTTGCTGATACCTTCCTCCTGTGTGTAGGTGTTGTTTTAGCTGCATTACGCACCTGAAAATTGGAAATAGAATGGTGCAAAAAAAAGAGAGAAAGCAATCTTGATATGATTGTGCATAATGTTATGTTATTTTAATTTATTTAGTTCCTATCCCTCTCTTCCCCACAAAGGGGCCTATCAAGATGTCTTTTGTATTCAGTTTTATCAATGCCTTTTCCTCCCTACACTTGCCCCAGCTGAATGAAGAAGGAAGTGGTGATTGTGATATTGGTATCTGCCCACCCACAATATGATTGGGCATTTGTGAACACACCCACCCATCGCTAGGACCACTTCGATCTGTTTTCAAATAGATGCACCGTGGGGTAATGCAGAATCCATCTACAATGAGCTTTTATTTTCAGAAGAAACCGGTTTTTCAAGAAGCTCTCTTCAGAGGTAAAAAAAATTATGCAACAAATTCAGCTTGTGTAGAAACAAAATAAAAAAAAACTCCTTCCAGTAGCACCTTACAGACCAACTAAGTTTGTTATTGGTATGAGCTTTGGTGTGCATGCACACTTCTTCAGGTACACTGAAACAGAAGTCACCAGACCCTTATATATAGTGAGAGGGTGAGGAGGGGTATTACTTGTGTAGAGACTTTGTAAAAAACAACAACACCCACAAGTAGTCAGTGAGTCTAGAACACAATAATTCTAGAATAAAATGCTGTGTGTCTATTCAGCTACATAACTCTAGTATAGGATTGCACTGTTAAATAATAATCATTAGACCATCCTATTTTGTTCAGTTTTCTGAGACGCCCCTGATTTGATGATCAGCTGTTCAGAAGTCGCACTGTGTTCTGCCCCCTTCCACTATCTGTTGTATGTTTTCCCCATTCTCCACCAGTGATTATTCAGCTTTGCGGCTGGCGAAGGAATGTCCTCAGAACAAATTCCTGTACACAGTTTTGTGCAGCAATTAGCATACTGAGAAGCTTGGAGCATGCAGGAAAAAGCAACCCAAAGGGAAGCTAATGAAGTCAGAAGACCGCATGTTGCCACCCCATGAACTGGAGAGGAGAGGAAGGAGAGAGCCACCTGCCTTGAACATGTCCCGGGGGCCACTGCATCAAATGCAGAGAGAGCAAATTTGTTTAAGAAGCCATAGACTCCAGATATTTTGCCCTATTTGTTGTCAGAGAGGCTAATTAGGTCAATGTAGGCCTCGTCAAATGGGGATGGTGCTTGCCTTTGTTCTGTTTACCGTACTATAGATATCCTGCCAGACAGCAAAAGATGGAGCTCAGCATAACCACAGACTGTGTTCATTGTACCTGGCTCTTCCCTCCCTCCGACATTTCCCTGATTAAATGGCTTCTATCTTAAGTTATAAAAAGGGACACAGGTGGCGCTGTGGGTTAAACCACAGAGCCTAGGACTTGCTGATCAGAAGGTCGGCGGTTCGAATCCCTGCGACGGGGTGAACTCCCGTTGCTCGGTCCCTGCTCCTGCCAACCTAGCAGTTCGAAAGCATGTCAAAGTGCAAGTAGATAAATAGGTACCACTCCAGCGGGAAGGTAAACGGCGTTTCCGTGCGCTGCTCTGGTTCGCCAGAAGTGGCTTAGTCATGCTGGCCACATGACCCGGAAGCTGTACGCTGGCTCTCTCGGCCAGTAAAGCAAGATGAGTGCCGCAACCCCAGAGTCGGCCACGACTGGACCTAATGGTCAGGGATCCCTTTACCTTTACCTATCTTAAGTTATAAGAATGTAAGAAGAGCCCTACTGTTTAGTCCAGCACCCAGTTCTCACTGTTGCCAACCAGATGCCTATGGAAAGCTCAAAAGCAGGGCCTGAGTGGAAGACCAACTCTTCACACTTTTTCCACAACATGTATATTTTCATACCTTTCTATCATGTGCTTGCAGGGATTCCCAAACTTGGGTCTCCAGCTGTTTTCAGACTACAGTTCCCATCATCCCTGACCACTGTCTTGCTAGCTAGGGATGATGGGAGTTGTAGTCTAAAAACAGCTGAAGACCCAAGTTCGGGAAACACTGCTTTTACAGGGTGAGAGTCAGTGCCGTGTCATCCTATGAAGGCAACATCAAAAGTCACACACCTTATGGGAGATTCCCATACTGTAGCTGCTCGCCATGTCACCATTTCCCCTCCTTAAAGCTAAGCTCCTCCCAGATGGCCTGAGGCTTTCGATATTTACATCTGGAAGATGAGTTGGAGCCATTCATCAGCTCCCACCATGAAGATACCAGTAGTGGAAGGTCCTTTGTTGTTTTTTAGTCGTTTAGTCATGTCCGACTCTTCGTGGTCCTATGGACCAGAGCATGCCAGGCACTCCTGTCTTCCACTGCCTCCCGCAGCTTGGTCAAACTCATGTTTGTAGCTTCGAGAACACTGTCCAACCATCTCGTCCTCTGTCGTCCCCTTCTCCTTGTGCCCTCCATCTTTCCCAACATCAGGGTCTTTTCCAGGGGGTCTTCGCTTCTCATGAGGTGGCCAAAGTACTGGAGCCTCAGCTTCAGGATCTGTCCTTCCAGTGAGCACTCAGGGCTGATTTCCTTAAGAATGGAGAGGTTTGATCTTCTTGCAGTCCATGGGACTCTCAAGAGTCTCCTCCAGCACCATAATTCAAAAGCATCAATTCTTTGGCCATCAGCCTTCTTTATGGTCCAGCTCTCACTTCCATATATCACTACTGGGGAAACAATAGCTTTAACTATATGGGCCTTTGTCAGCAAGGTGATGTCTCTACTTTTTAAGATGCTATCTAGGTTTGTCATTGCTTTTCTCCCAAGAAGCAGGCGTCTTTTAATTTCGTGACTTTTGTCACCATCTGCAGTGATCATGGAGCCCAAGAAAGTAAAATCTCTCCCTGCCTCCATTTCTTCCCCTTCTATTTGCCAGGAGGTGATGGGACCAGTGACGGGAGGCGAAGGTCCTAATGATGCACAAAGCATCATTGTTTACAGAAGACTTTGTTAGCAAAGTCACTAAAAACATAGATGGAATCCAGAGAGAAAAGTCGCAATAGCTGTTTACTAAGCAAACTGAATGAAAACAGTGTATAATTTGAGGATAAAGGAACAGAGAGCTTTCGACTGTCAATATAGGCCTTGTATAGGGCAGGGAAACATACAACCAAACACATCAAGGAAAAATCTCCTCTATCCCTTCTTGGGTAGTTGACTTTAACATTAACAGAATTAACCCTTAAGTTACAAAATGAAGGATCCCTGCTGTTGCTTTTGTAACAGACTTAGCATTCTTTATTTCTCCTCTGTTTTCAGAAGCAGAAATCGGGTGTTTTCTTCCTGCTTCTGATTTCCCCTTGTTTTGGAGACCGAGGGCTGAGCAATGTGCTAGCAAAAGCCATTCCAGCCAGGGATTTATCTCCCTCTTAAGAATGAGGCATCGTGCCACTCCACATTTTCAGTTCAGCATGGACAGAATTGTTCCAGGACAAATTATGGATGGCAGCCCAGTGCCTGCTCGCGCTTTTCTTCTTATGCAGGAGGAGGCACAGCCTCAATCCCATATTATAGCTCGATAATGAGCATGATTTTATTTCCATTTCATTTTCTTCCCCATCACCAGATTTGCCTTTGTCTTCCGTCCTCTTTACAAATGTTAATTCTAGCTAATATCTCAACTGTAGTCATTTCCCTGCATTGTCATTTGCAAGAGAACCGCTCTGTTATTTTTTGCAAAAGAAAGAAGAAGTAGGAATTAACAATGTGCTGAAGCAGCTGCAATGTGCCGAGAAAGCTACAAATAAATGACTGATGAAGACGACCAGGATAATAATCATCTATTCTGCAAAAAAATAAAAAATAAAAAAGTTGCCTGAACTAGTTGCCAGCTAAGTCCTGACTTGATATGTTCCCCAAGTAAAGTTATTTGAGGGCTTCTGGAAATTTCAAGTTAAAAATAATATGACAAGAGCTGTCATATTAACCCTCAGGGTGATTTCACACTAGGTATTTTGTGGGGAGCTGCCATGCTTAATTCACTCCCATTTTATGGGGCAGCTACATGACACTGGGTGCCACACAACTGTCAGAATTTTGCAGAGTGGGGTTCCAATGGCATATTATAGGTTTGTGCACTTAAATTGGATTCCTCCAGAGGTTCTTTTTATTGTGCATTCATGATGATTTGTACCCCTGACGGTATCTGGGGTGGTTATAGGTGACCCCAACTTTCAACACTATTTGTGCCCGTAAATGTATTGGGGCAGACGTACTCCTTGGTTTCCAGTCGGTGCTTGTCCCATAGCTTCCTTCTGAAATCTCATCACTTTTCATTCCACAAATGTTCCGACTTCTTCTGTCCCGCTTTGTTGCCGTGTAGCACAAGTGTGCCCCTGCTGATGGCAATAATGCAGTAACACTGGGGTAGCATCGCAGAACAACTAATCAAATTGAATGATGTGAGGAAGGTGTACTAAAAATTGGTGGGGAAAATCTGCAGCTCTGATGACAATTTATGTTCACTGTACAAGTATGTCAAGGGGTTAAGACTCACAGAGAGCTGAATTCCTAGAGAGAACACCTCTTTGATGTCATTTCCCTTGAATCCTGTGGCGGGAAACTTAAACAAAGGATTTTAATCCTTCGTATTTCCTCGTCTCAGATCGTCCTTTTTCATTTGCCTGCTGATGGAGATGGATGTGTAGTTTGCTCTCTTTGAGAACAAACACCAACTCTGCACATTTTAGAATGTAGAAAGTAACTTTTAAAAAATTGCTGCTTGCCTCGTATTCTTCCATGTGCTTTGCTGAATCCAGGCAAGACTTAAATGTGAGGAAATGTTGTATTCTCTTATTACAGAGTCTGTTGCTTGAATGCTTTTGTAGGAGGGAAAGAATGGGAGGGAAATCCAATCCCTATTTAAAGGCATACCTATCTAATTATTAGTTTCAGAAACACTATGCAAAGCAAACACATCCAGCCTTGGAAATCTGAATTTTGCAATGCACTTCTTCAGCCAAGGAATGTACACGAAAAGACATATACTGGGGTCAAATGTGCATCAAAATGCATCTATTCATGAAAATAACATGCACAATGCACTATATATAGGTAGTGCTTTTTTTTCTGAGGGTGCTCAATGGTACGGCGTACCAGAACCTTAAAAATATTAAAAGTGTGGCACTTACTGTGACAACTTCATGTTATATAAATATTAGGGAATGCATGCTTCATAAAATGTGTATATAAGGCAAAACTGCATGCAGAAAAACCCTGCAAGCTAGGGGGAAAATTGCACTAAAATGCTGATGAATTTTCATAATTTTTTTTTTTAAATGCAAGCTGATTTGGAAATATGGAGAACAAAGCCTAAGATTGGCAAGATGAGGGAATGTAATTGACAGGTTTGCCCACCCTTGGTTGCCTGGAGAGCGGCTCTTGACCCACTCACCCCCCTTGGGTCACTTATATCTGTAGCTCAGCTGCCAGCTTCTTTGTTACATGGTGCCTCAGGCTTCCTCCTAACTATGTTGTGCACAGGTAAACTTGGATAAAGCAGTCATATGAATTGCTTGTCACCGAAAGTAAGTAACAGGGAATACTCCAACTTGCAGCCTATGAGCTTTGTGGATTGTTAGATGCTACCCTCCCCAAATGGTGGAGGAGACTCTTGAGAGTCCCATGGACTAATTCCCTGGAAAAGACCCTGATGTTGGGAAAGATTGAGGGCACAAGGAGAAGGGGTCGACAGAGGACGAGATGGTTGGACAGTGTTCTTGAAGCTACTAACATGGGTTTGACCAAACTACGGGAGGGAGTGGAAGACAGGAGTGCCTGGCGTGCTCTGGTCCATGGGGTCACGAAGAGTCGGACACGACTAAATGACTAAACAACAACAACACCCTCCCCAAATGCCCCATCCGTGTCTAGGTGTGTGCAAAATAGAAATGAAAGAGAGCTGCTCTTCCTGCTGCTCTCTGGGTTTGCAAAGAAGGAAGTGTACAGGGAGAAACATTTCAAAGAAAGAAAGACGTGGCCTTTTATAATATGCACATTCTTCGTAGAAGCACAAATGCATCTCAGGGGGACATTTGGCGATCTTTACTAAGCTATTGGATTAGCCGCCACTGTGACACGCAGAAGGGACGCATTGCCTTCCAGCTAATTCAATCATGGGCTCATTTGGCTTGCTAGTTAATTTGATCAAGACCCCCCTGGAAGTAGCCATTTGCATTTGGGGTAGCGAATGGCTTCACTCCCATCTTGTGATCCATTCGGACATAATTCAGTTTTCGATAACATCTAGGGCACAAAAGCAGGCATTGGATTTAGAGCACTTTTTTTAACTAGTGGAGGCTGATGAATTAGGGTGAATGGGGTACTGCGCTACCAACCTCGATCTCCCTCAGCAAACTCCCACCTGCCTGTTTTCTTACTTACAAGCAATCCAGGTGGTGGCACTGCCTGGCAGCTTCCTCCTCCTCCTCCTCCTCTGTCCCTTGTAGATCTCAGCAGGGAGAAGGATGGGGGAAAACTAGAATTAGTTGGCTCTGCCTGTCACTGGCTCTGGCGCCCCCTACTGTTGGACCTCCTGCATTCTGCCCTATCAGTCCCAGTGGGGAGGAAATATGAACACCCCACAAGCAAATCAGGACGAATGCTCAATAAAGATAGGATCTCATCTAACTTCTGCGTAAGCTTTGTGCAAGCACTTGAGGCTGGGTGCTGAATAAATAGGTCATTTGGAGGAGCCTGCAACCAACAACAGCAAACAACTGCAGCTGGAAGTTCACCATTCAGCACCAGCTTTCTTTGGCGAAGTGTGAATGATAATTACAGTCAATAAGGCATCTCCATTTTCCTTTCTTAGTGCAAAAAAAAAAAAAAGCGTGCCTCAGTGTGAATGTACTCTTTGTCCTCTAAGTCATGCCAGATCTGGGCTACTTTCTGACTGGTTTCTAGAACAATTGGAGGGGCCTGAACAGCCTTCTGGAACAGCAAAAGATGCTGCTGAGGCATCATTGCCTCAGGCTGGCTGGGATTGTTCTGCAGTGGAAGATGGAAAGCAGGATAAATAGTAGGTCAGCTCAAGTTAAAGCACAATGCTGGCTTGGTTTGCTGTAATGTCATCATTCAGCCGCAGGGACTGAGAGCCATCTCTCCCGCTCACTCACCCCCCCCCCCCCGGCCAATGAATGGCGTCGGATCTCACTAATATTACTTCAGTTCCAGTGAGTCAATATTCTCTTCGTTGATAGCTCTCTGCACTCGTTTCTTATGGAGCTGTCATGTTGTGCTGCATCTGGAGATCTGCATCTGCATCTCTATGCTGGAGAAAGTTTACTTCCAAAGTGGAACTGCTATAGCAGCTGCAACCAGATTGACTTAGAATAAGCTCTGGGTTGTTTCCCCCCGCCTTTCTTTTCTTTTCTTTTTTTACTTTTGTGCAGAATCAAGATGTTTATCTGTTGTTTCCTGGATGCATTGCAAGTGCCGCTGCGTTTTTAGAACAAATATCTGTATTGTGTTTTTAAAAAGAGAGAGGAAAAGGAAAAGAAATGGCAATTGGTATAGATGGCATTTGGGCAGCCTCCCACCCAGCTGACTTGAGTCATCGTCATCATCATCATCATCATTTATTAAATTTCAATACCACCCTTCACCTGAGGCAGGCATAGGCAAACTCGGCCCTCCAGCTATTTTGGGACTACAATCCCCATCATCCCTGACCACTGGTCCTGTTAGCTAGGGATCATGGGAGTTGTAGTCCCAAAAAACGTCTGGAGGTCCGAGTTTGCCTATGCATACCAAAGTAACAAATCATAACCAGGCAGATCAATGGAAAGCTTAACTTTGACTTCAGCAGGGTCACCACAAGGAGCAATGAGAGACAAGAAGGCTGTAGCTCTGTTCAAGCAACATGATGTGTACATGAGGGGGGAGGTGGAAACGGAGGGGAGAGATGTGAGCACACCTTCTGGGGTCACCCCTTATCTCTGCATAATTCAATGGTCCATGTGGACAGCCCCCTATTGTATATAGGTAATCAGGGATCCTGTTTTTTTGTTGGTCACATACTGTGGTCTATATGGCTACAATTTTGTACACGGCTAGGATCCGTTCACACAGCCCAGTGAATCTGCACAGGTCTGGGGCAGGGCCAGCTGACCCTATAGTAACCATGCATTTATTGTCCTACCCAGTTTTTATTTTTAATTGGTTAATTTCCCATTAACTCACCTTTTAGGTGGTTTACAATGTTAATTGTATCAACATCAACAGTGAACTAAAATTCCACATTATTAAAACAACAGTCAAATTGCACTATCGTCATGCCATGTGAACAGGGCTAGTTATTATTTTATTTTCATTATTCATTCAATTTGCATATATCACCCTTCATCTGAAGATCACAAGGAGGTTTACAACAGAAAAATACAAAACAGATACAAAATAACACAAATACAAAAAGAAAACTAATAAATTCCTCCCCTCCCACAAACATATGTAACAGGCTATAGAATGTTAATCAGCCAAAGGTCTAGTTATAGAGAAACATTTCCGCTTGGCTCCTAAAGACATGTAATGAAGGCACCAGGCAAGTCTCCCTGGGGAGAGCATTCCACAAACGGGGAGCCACCACATAAAAGGCCTATTCTTGTGTTGCGACCCCCCAGACCTCTATGGAGGAGGAACACAAAGAAGGACCTCAGATCATGATAGCAGGGTCTGCATTGTTTCATGTGGGGAGAGGCAGTCTTTGCCCTGCTTTACAGTATTATAAAACCATGGCCTTAGGTGATTTCCTTCTACTTTTACAGCTCTATAGCCATGCCAGTGTTATCATTACAGTTTCATAAGCTCCTGCTACGAGTTTCCAGTCCATAATCTCTAAATATTGCAGGGAGGGCTTGAGAATTTGCAGACAAATGTTTTTTTAAACCTGCTAATAATCCTCCTAGCTGCAGAATGTGCATCTGCACCTCTGTTGCCTAATGATAGGTGGATATGGTGTTATTGCCGGACAACTTCTTTGTTCGGTTGTTTCCCTTGTGATGTTGTATGGTCTAATTCCGCCATCTAGTGAGCAGAGCCTCTAATGCACACTGGTGCCTTTTATATACAAGACAAAGAGGCCTTGTGTTACTTGAATAATGGATACCTCCGAGACAACTGTCCCTCTTTGGTTTGTGCCTCTGTGTAACGGGGCTGGCCTATGTTTCTGTACGTGCACCATTCTGATTCCTCCTATTATGACGCTTGCACTTTCTGTATGTAAACCAGTCTTCCTATTACGATAAAAGGAGCTCTGTTCTCTGGGTCAATCTGAAGGTTTTCACTTTTAAGCCCTACTAAATGTTAATTCAAACACAGGGGTGTGACCTTGCAGCTATCACTTCCCCTATCCATAATACCTCCATATGATTTGCATCTATTGTGGACCTATTTGCCCTCATCCACCCCAAAGCCGCCATCCGACACTAGGGGTTGTGTGTGTGTGTTGTTGTGGACTTTTTATGTTTATCTGCTAGGTAGTAGATGGGGCATTGTTTTGTTTATTCTCTGCGTATTGCTGATGTTTTTCTTACTGTTATGTGAGGATGGGCTGTTGTATTGATTTTTTGTTCCCAATACGTTGTATGGAATATTAATGTATTGTATGATTCCCCCCTGTTCTGTGGTATATTTATGCATGTATGTAGGGCAGAAGGGGTTTGTCAACCTGCGAAGGTAGCCCATCTGGGAGAAGGAAAACTCTGATCCCAAACCTCTGCTGCCTTGTGGCCATACTCATATGAGAGAAAGGCTTCAGGAGTAAACCCTGAGGAACAATCGGTACTCACTGCCTTGTGGGACATCTTCAGGAGAAGAAAAGGCTAAGGACAGTTGGATGGCAGGTCCTCCAAGTGTCCCTATTTTCCAGGAACGTCCCTGATTTAGAGAAGCCGTCTCGGTTTCTGATTTGATCCCGGAATGTCCCACTTTTCCTTAGAATGTCCCTATTTTCATTGGAGAAATGTTGGAAGGTATGGAGTTATCTGACTCCAGAGCTGCCTGAAGGCAATCCTGTATAGGCAAGTTTTTTATTTTTTATTTTTAATGTTTTATTATGTTTTTATATATGTTGGAAGCTGCCCATAGTGGCAACCCAGTAAGATGTGTCGGCTATAAATAGTAAAATTATCCTCATGGAATAGGATGTCCCTATTTTCAGTGGAGAAATGTTGGAGGGCATGGGATGGCGTCTTGTACGCCTCCTTCCACCACCTCCTGCTGCCAACCTGGTGCCTAATGTATTGCTTTCCTTTCCTTTGGACATCAGTGAGGCCAAGTAGGGGGTCTTGTTGTCTGGGCAGCCCAGGACCTCCATATACACAGCTTGTGCCCTGGAGAGGTCACTTTGGTGCTGCTAACACAGCAGCAGTTACAAGTTACTCATCTCTACAGCCACAGCAGGTGCTGTGATTCTCCAGGAGTTGGACTTCACCCCAGGAGGCGCACTCCATTGTCTCTCAAGACAGATGGATTCCAACAATAGCACCACAACCAGAAACAAGGTGTGGGTAACCATTGCGATCTTCTTCAATGGGGTTGTTCCAGGACAGATCACCACACCTTTATAACATCTGTGCTGCTGCTAAACTTTGAGATGGTTGAAATATCTACAACAACACAATAATCAAATGGAGTTGTGTGACCCAAATTTGGTGTACTAGACCTAATTTATTTTAAGCAATGTTGGCTAAATTTGCTTCTGGGGCCCCTGTGGGATTAGGGGCCCCAAAGCTTAAGCTTCATTTCTTTCATAGTAATTTCATACCGCCATTAGTTTCATAGCCCCCAGGTGGAGGGAGATAAAGATCTGTCTTGCTGGCCCAAAGGGATTCCCCACCTCTGCTTTAGGAGAGTATCAGGAGTCTGGTGTCAGCATCCAGCACCTTCAGGCAGTTGCCAGGGCCTCAGTCTTTCCATCATTTTGGAATTATGCTTTTTTTAAAAAACAAGAACACATGAACGCACCAATACATCTTGATGTTCTCCTCTGAAATTGATAATTAAGTAATTCAAGCTGCATGTGGAATGTTTGTATTGGTCTGGAGTGTCTCCAGGCACACATCAGTTTAACGGGGTTGTGTGTGTGTCAATTATTCTCTTGTTATATTGGAAAATGAAATTAAATATATATATTTAAAATTAAAATTATGAAATTAAATGAAATTAATGAAATGAAATTATATATATATATAAAGACCCTGCAGTCCTCCCTCCCATATGCACACATAGTTATTATTTATTCGTTTATTGATACTCTTTCTTATGTGCATTGTGTTTTACGAAGAATGAGAGGGGAGCAAAAGACTTCACAGTCTGAAAATAGACACTAGGCAGACAACGGAGGGAGGGAAGGAAATGATGGCAGTGGTAAAACAATGAAAGAAATACGTTATTATTTCTGTCAACAAGGCTGCAGTGCTAAGCACCATCGGATACAGTGGAATTGATTTCTGAGTAAATATGCATGGGATTACACTGGTTATAGGAAATGTGGCTGGACTACAACTCCCATCACCCAGTGGCAGAGCTTCAAGCTCTGGTGGGGGGGGGGGCGGAGAGCTGGCAGGGGTGTGGCTGGTGCGCATCCCAGGGGGGTGGCACCCAGCACGGGGGGCGGGTGCAGCCACAATGGCATCCCTTACCATTGGCTATGCTGGCTGCTGGGACTTATGGGGGTTGGAGTGTGGCAAATTTCTGGAGGACCATAGGTCTCCCACCACAGCAGTACAGTATTGAGACTGCAGGGTTTCTGTATTGAGATATACACAGTGCTACAATATCAGCAGCAAAGTAGGAGCAATAGCGACAGAGACATGTTCTTCTACATGAAGGTCCCAGGCTCAAACCATTATCTTTCCAGCTAAAAGCAACTGATGAGTAACACGCTTCTCTGCCTGAGACCCTGCAGAGCTGCTGCCAGTCAGAGTTGACAATACTGGGTTAGAGGGACCAATGGTTTTACTAGATATAAGGCAGCTTCCTATGTTCTTAATAATCTTATGAAAGTCAGCTGCTTCAACTGTCCGTATTTTCTGTTATCTGTACAATCTCCAGTTAAAGATTCGCCATGACTGGAAACAAACTGACAGCTGCACTTTTGCAGATCTGATGTCAGGGTAGCCAATACTGGGCTAGATCCCCCCCCTTTCCTATTTTGAACATGTTTTATATATTTACTATTTGTTATTTTGTTGTACACTGTTCTCAGGGGTTTTACTGATGCGCAGCATAGAAACTTCACAGAACCAAATACTGTAAATCTGTTTGACTTAGGGTCAAGGCTATTTGTTTTATATGTAATGCATGTTTACTGCATGAGCTTAACGAGACAGCCCTCTGGTACAGGCTAACAATGGCAACAAAAAGCTACAACACAAAAGGAAAAGGGGAGGGAAGAGGAAAGCCTGCTGCAAAGGACCAGCGTGAATGATCAGGAGCCCAATGAAGCTTGTCACTCAGCCACGTCAATGGAACGAGTCCTGTTTCCCATGCCTCCTCTGCTGTACCTACCCTCTCTGATGCCTGGCCACATCTGAAGGTTGGAGGTGGCAGGCGCTACAGTTGCGTGGCCAAATATGCAGCGAGCAAGGGTTGTTCAGGAGGATTTCAAGGAAGACAACCAAAGCAGCAGCAACCCTGTGCCAGCTTACCGGGAAGCAAGCCTTTGCGCAACGCAGCAGAACACACGTCTCCGTAGACAGGAGTGCCAACTTGAATAAAAAATTGGGGTGGGGGGAAGCCCACGTAAGCGTCATCCTGCAGAACTGATCATAATATGCAACACACGCATACCATTTGGGCAGCAATAACCATTAACTTGGGTGGGCGGCAGCCCCCTCAAATATTTTATTGTTGTTGTTGTTTAGTCATTTTGTCGTGTCCAACTCTTCATGACCCCATGCACCAGAGCACGCCAGGCACTCCTGTCTTCCACTGCCTCCCGCAGCTTGGTCAAACTCATGCTGGTAGCTTCGAGAACACTGTCCAACCATCTCGTCCTCTGTCATCCCCTTCTCCTTGTGCCCTCCATCTTTCCCAACATCAGGGTCTTTTCCAGGGAGTCTTCTCTTCTCATGAGGTGGCCAAAGTATTGGAGCCTCAGCTTCACGATCTGTCCTTCCAGTGAGCACTCAGGGCTGATTTCCTTCAGAATGGAGAGGTTTGATCTTCTTGCAGTCCATGGGACTCTCAAGAGTCTCCTCCAACACTATAATTCAAAAGCATCAATTCTTCGGCGATCAGCCTTCTTTATGGTCCAGCTCTCACTTCCGTACATCACTACTGGGAAAAATATAAAAATATTTTATTGGGAGCCCCTAAAGGACCTCGACCCCTAGGATCCGGCTCCTATGTCCACAGACCTGCGTACGATCACGAGCCTGTGGCTCATCCTCGGCGCCCATCGAACGCACATGCAATTCATTCATTCATGCACTCACTCCATTCATTCTCGGCCCGCCCGCCCTTCTCCCCGCCCCTTGTCAAGCCCCAGCTAATCAGAAGCGGGCCCAGAGAAGAAGGCGGGCGGACAGCTCGCGCCAAGCTCTGCGCAGGCGCACTTCCTCATGAAAATATGCCTATGTATACATGTTCTGGAGCCCGCCGGCGCCTGGCTCCTCCTCTTCCTCCCTGCTCTTTCCCCATCCCCATCCCATGTGTTCTAACCGCGCGGTGCCGGCTTCACGCGCTCGTGGCGCTGCTTCCCCCTCCTCCGGTTCCGGCCTCGAGAGATTCGGCGCAGGCGAGGCGGGCGGGCCGTTTTTCCTCCTCGGCTTCGCGGGTGAGGGGAGCGCGAGGGGGGAAACGGCCGTTAAAAGGGGCGGGGGCAAAGCGCGCGCGCGCGCGCATGTCGTGGCTGGGAAGGGGTGGCGGGGCGCGAGCTTCGAGGCTGCCGCGTGAGGAGGCGGCCAAACTGTCGGGGTCCCCCCCGCGAGAAAGGAGAGTCGAGGGGGGAAGGCGGTTAGACTGAGCTGAGGAGAAGGGCGAGCGAAAGGGGTCGCCTCTTTCCCTTGGCCAAACCCTCCCCATAGGCTGCCTCGTCTGTGGGGTCGTTCCTCTCTTTCAAGGGGGCCGCCTCCGTCCTTTGCGTACCACAGATGCTCAGCAATGCTGGATTTTTTGGGGGGGGGAAGGGTGGGCGTTGGAGTCCAGAGACGACCCCCTCCAAAAAAAAAAACCTCAGCAGACGGATCAGGAGAGCTCCCCGCCCCCCCCCCCCAGTGCAGAAGAGGTGGCTTTGCCCCGTATTTAGATACATGTCAGGGAAGGAGCTGAAGCATCATGAAGCCCAGTTGTGTCAGATTATCTAACTGCCCCACAGTTGGTGCTGGTTTTTGGTCAGCATGGCCTAGAGAGGTTGAAGTGTTGGCTCTAGGAATGGCAGAGACCCAGGTTCAAATTCTCGGACCTCCCCCCTCCCATGAAGGTTTACTTTCTCTGACAACCTTTTCTGCCTCGCAGGGTTGTTGAGAGGATAAAAGGTGTGCTTGCTTGGAGGAAAGGAAAAAAAAAATTAGGAGTACACCCCCTTCCTTCTTTTTTCTTGTCGCCCCTCCTGCTTAAAGAAAGGCCTCTGATCCCATCCTCAGTTGAATTCTGTGCCTCAAGAGGTTCCTATTAATGGTGTGCATTCCAGCCATACCCTAAATTGGGGTGATATTGCTGGTAATATTTCAAAACTTAAATGAAGATTATATTTTTTACCCTTTTATCTGATTGAGATTTTTTTGGTTCTCATCGATCTTCTCTTTCCCTGGTCTCTTTCCTCCCACCCTCCCCTGCCCCAATTAATTCCCCCCCCCTACATTTCTTGCAGTATTTGTGTGTGGGGCAAAAACAATGGAATGTGCCTGGAGGGGCATCAGATGTGTTGGATATGACATGCATTCCAACTAAATGTACCATGGCAGCTTTTCCAAAACTTTATTTCATATGAACAGATGAAGTAATCTTTAGACTTCCCGCATCCCTGTGTTTGCTGCAATAGACAAACAGAATTAGTTTCATCAAATGCAAGTAGGCTGTGGACTGTGTAAGCTGATACGTTTGTTTATGACACTTTTACTATACAGTACTGTCCTTCCAAGGACTCTGGGATAATGTAAGTGGTTCATCTCTTTTCATTTTATCCTTGCAATGGATTAGTGACCAATGCAGGATCATCCAGAGGAACCATATCTCTCCATTCTAGTCTAAGAAGCTAACCACTGTGCCACACTGGAACTTTCTTTTCCCACAGGAGTAGCCACGTCTCTTACAGCAGTTGTCAAGGTATCTGGCTCTTAAAAGATTGAACACATTTATTATGGCATAAGCTGTTGTGGACTAATGTTGATGTCATCAGATGCAATGTAGTCCACAGAAACTTGTGCCATGATACATTTATTAGTTTTTAAGGCTATTCATTCCGTTTGCTGTTGCTTGTGACTTAAGACACAATTAATATGCTGGATTTTATGGTGATGCAAGAGTCCTTTTGGCCCCACCCAGTCACATTACCACTATCATACATTTATATTCTTCTCCCTAATTCCATGCTGGAGGACACTGAACTGGCAGCAGTGGAGGAATTATATCTACCAGAATGCCTCTTCAGAGATCTTACCGAGGTCAACCCCAAACTCTGCAAAATCATGCTGTTTGCCAGGCCTTTAATCTGTGAAGATTTTCCTTTTTTGAAAGCACTGCTGGATGTTCCTGCTAGTTTATACACTATTGTTTTATTATTTTTGTTTTTATTCAGATTCTAAATTTTATTTTGTAAGCAACCTTAATTTTTAAATATATATCAAAGGTGGATTAGAAATTAATAGCATAAATAAATGACCGATGGCTCCCATCCCTGTCTGTCTTTCCTTTATGATTTGTTCTCCTGCTTACGCAGAGCAAGACATATTTATGATTTGCTGTCTCACTGTTCCTTTAAGCAAGGCATACACTATAAATATGAGTAGTGGATTTTATGAGGTTAATTATAGGTAAAAGAATGTGTTACATTAACTTTTAAATGGAGTTAGAAGTTTTGCATACAGTTGTTCCTGTTATGCACTGTGAAGAGTCAGTGTAGTTTGTATCAAATTTGTCACTAAAATTCTGGGAACTTGGAAGTCAATATCCTATTTTTAGATGGACTGCCGGTTTGCTTTGGCTGTTGCAAGTTATTCTACTTTTCACTGGTAGCTACATTATTATATTTATAGACTGCTATCAATATGCCGGGTGCGTTGTGGTTTAATTTTTACTCTGCCTGCCAAAAAAGTACACAAAGCTTACGTAAAACCAATACAAAACAAAGTAAGTTTCAAAATATATTAAATATCATGAAAATGCAGAAATACAATCTAAAATGGAAACAAAATGACCAGTGAAACCATACAACAGTTTAAAGCAAAAAGTGGTTTTAAAAGCAGCAGAATACACAGTACAATCAACATTATAAGAAAACCTTCTTCATTACAGAATACTCAGATGTAAATCCTGTTGACTTCAATGGGGCTTACTATATAGGAAGGTGTGTCTAGAATTGCTCCCTAAGGCAATAAGGGGATGGAATTAAATGTATAAATTAAGCCTAGAGTATAACAACAACATCCAAATGGAAAATAAAGTTTAAAGTATAATTGTTCTGTCTTTATTAGTTTTAATTGGACAAAGTTCACAGAAATAAATTGGTTAAAATATCTTTCACATACCATTGTCAGTTTTGTGCAGGTGGTGTTAGTGTATTTATTCTGTAAAAACTTAAAACATTTTCTGTTTCATTTTCAACATAGTTTCCATGTTTGGATTTAAGTACAACACCATTGTTCCAGTATCTAGGCAGAGATTATTATTATTATTATTATTATTACTGTGTTGTCAAATTAATTTTTCTTTTCTTTTCCAGGTATTAAAACAAATGAAGTACATTCTGGTAACAGGTGGTGTTATCTCTGGGATTGGGAAAGGAATAATTGCTAGCAGCGTTGGGACAATCCTCAAATCATGTGGCTTGCACGTAACTTCAATTAAAATTGACCCATACATTAACATTGATGCAGGCACCTTTTCTCCTTATGAGCATGGTAAGATGGAGAGAAAGAGCAAACTTTTAAACATTAAGAATAAAATAATGCTGAGGATGTTTTGAGGGATGGTGGTGTATAATTGCACTCTGACTGTTGCATTGGGATGAGGGTTTGGAATTGCCAGCGCTATAGATGGAGTTGGTGACAACTTTTTTAGGGTACAATATAGAAATACTGGTTAGTATTTGTAGGGAAGAAGGTAGTTACTGCTTCAAGCAAGTCTAACTTATGCATGTCACTTGGTTTTAGGTGAAGTGTTTGTGTTGGATGACGGAGGGGAAGTGGATTTGGATCTGGGCAACTATGAACGCTTTCTTGATATCCGACTCACGAAAGACAATAATCTGACCACAGGGAAGATATATCAGTATGTCATCAACAAAGAAAGGAAGGGAGACTATCTTGGGAAAACAGTTCAAGGTAGGATATTGGAACTGGGTTCACTTGGCTTTAATAGAGGTCAGCATATCAGTGTTTCCAGTATTATGACGTGCCTTTTGAAACACAAAGGCAATGCTTGGTTCTTTGTGTGCTTCAGCTGAATGCCGTTCTGATCTGTAGCTGGCAAAGATGGGCATGTTCACATTTATCCCTTTTGCCCATTTGTTCTTGACTCTCATGGTGGCATGAACAGTTGAGAAAAGTATACAAATAATTCTAAAAATAAGGCATGACAACACTTGATATATACATATATGTGGACAATATATAAATCATTGTTATGCTGTGGTTTGGCTTGTGCAAATTGATCGTTTATGTTGTTTGCTGACCTAAAATATCTTCCTTGATGGATATTATTGTCAGTATTTCTACTGTTTGGAACAGGAGTGGCAACTTCATGGGAACAATGTGTTTGGGACAAGGCTATGGTAATTCCTACGTCATCTGGGTATTTATTAGGAATATTGGGAGGGGAACTAAATCAGTATATTCATGAAAATATATAAAATATATCAAAGAAAAATATACCGTATTTACGTGAATCTAATGCACATCTCAATTTTTGAAACCAAAGAAATATTTGCTGGTGCCATCAAATCTACTGTGCACTCTAATTTGGCCAAAAAAGGTGTGCAATAAATTTGGGTAAATATGGTACATATTCTTGGTAACAGTTTTCCAGTGGCAGTGTCTGCTTATTTTAAATAAATATAAAAGAAGAGTAGTCTGTGTTGAGGGTTCTAAAACAAATACATAAGCTGAGGAATAGGATTTCAGCCCTAGTCATGTTATGTGCAAGTCACAACAAATATCTATTGATTAATAGGGCACTGCTCTGTGTTGGGTAACGGGACGCGGGTGGCGCTGTGGGTAAAACCTCAGTGCCTAGGGCTTGCCGATCGCATGGTCGGTGGTTCGAATCCCTGCGGTGGGGTGAGCTCCCGTCTTTCGGTCCCAGCTCCTGCCCACCTAGCAGTTCGAAAGCAACCCTAAGTGCAAGTAGATAAATAGGTACCGCTTTATAGCGGGAAGGTAAACGGCGTTTCTGTGCGCTGCGCTGGTGCTGGCTCGCCAGAGCAGCTTCGTCACGCTGGCCACGTGACCCGGAAGTGTCTCCGGACAGCGCTGGCCCCAGGCCTCTTAAGTGAGATGGGCGCACAACCCTAGAGTCAGACACGGCTGGCCCGTACGGGCAGAGGTACCTTTACCTTTACCTGTGTTGGGTATGGAGCATGTGAAATCTAAGATACTGGTTTTATGATTGTTTTTAGTTTGAAAATGGGCAAATATATCCCAAACACTTCTCTTCTTCTCCTCTTGTTTCGTTTTGCAGTTGTACCGCACATTACAGATGCTATCCAGGAGTGGGTAATGAGACAAGCACGAATCCCAGTAGATGATGATGGCATAGAACCTCAAGTCTGTGTGATTGAGGTTGGTATCCATGATCTGTTGCACAGGTTAAAGGCTGACGGTCGATGTGTCTTGCTAAACCATAGTGTATTGCAGTGTGGGTGAGCTGTAGGAAGGTTGTGCCTGATGCTTATTCTCTTTCTCACTTGGCCATTGTTTTTCATGCTGGCTTGTTTCAGACAAACCATAGTTAATATTAACAGTATTCTTCTATTTTGGATGAAACAACAAAGCAAAAGTGTAAGTGAAAATTTCTGATCTCTTCCTCCTTGTGTGGGAGGAGTAGGGGGGATAGGTGGCATACGAGCCCAAGATTTGCTGCAGCTTGTTCTGGTCATCAGTTTGCAGTAATCCATGTATTTTTTTAGAGTAACATGCAAATTTGGCCAAAGAGTTGTATCTAATTTTAGTCATACTTGGAATAGACTCGTTGAAATTAACAAACATGACTAACCTAGCTCTATTAAGTCCAGTGAGTCTACTCCGAGTAAAACGTAGACGGATGCAACCCAATATCTTTTTAGGAAATGTCATATATTGATACAGTACTCTGGTTAGAATTCTGATAGGGGCATTTGAGAGAGTGTCAGCAATTCCCTCCCTCCTTTTAGCAAGTTCTGTCTTTGTTCATCTAAGGGTTTGTTTGCATTAAAGTAACCTTTCCAAAGAGCATAATCTTTCCTATGTTCTACAGATAACATATAGCACTAATTTTCGGGGAAGATTTTGCTTGCAATCACAGAATATGGAGGAAATTTAAAAGAAAAAAATATCGGTTGGGTCAATTGGAAATGTGAAAATGTCAAACACCTAATTGTTCTGGGTTGATCTTGCTTGGTTGGCAAACACTTCTATTTGAATCCAGGCTGAATGAGTTGAACTTTAGTTTCATTCAAAGAACTGGGATAGGATAGTTAGTTATTGCTTAGTACCCACTGAAATAAATGAAATTGAAGTGGAGGTAATTTAGTCTGGATCCAACCTATGGCTTGCATCATCCAGCATCTTATTACATTTGAGGTGAACTGCCGATAGTTATACAGAGTGACATTGACACTGTCTTTGTGTTCTAAAAACAGAGTATGGTGCTTAATTCTAGTTCTCTCTGTTTTAGCTTGGAGGAACTGTAGGAGACATTGAAAGTATGCCCTTCATCGAGGCATTCCGCCAATTTCAATTCAAAGTCAAGCGGGAAAAGTTTTGTAATATTCATGTCAGTCTGGTACCACAGGTAAGGTCTTCAGTATAAGGCTGTGTTTGTTGTTTCTGACTGTTGCAGCAGTACATAAGGGAATTTTGTAAGCTTCCCTCATTATTTTGGTAGAGTGGAAAAATAAGTTTCCCTAAAAATAAAACAAACTATTTTCATTTGTGACCTTCTTAACTAGTTTGGGAAAACATATCAGTTCTTTAATGATGTTGCTCCATCTCAGATGATTAGAAGTGTGTACTTGGAAATGGGAAATGAAATTGGCATTTTTTTAGCATTATGAACACCAGTACTTTAAAAAAAAATAGTATGAAAAAAGGCCTAAAGGCAAAAATATTAAGTAAAATATAGTAATTCAGGCAATATTCATATGTTGTGAAATGCAAACACTAGTTGATGTTTGTATCAAATTGCATAGATTATCTCTGGAGAAGTAACCTGAATCTACCAGGCACTACCTAAATTGTCCTGTACAGGTTTACGTGGAAGTACTTCCTATGTTCAATGGGTCTTCCCCCTTTTACATGATTTATATTGCAGCTTTGGCATCTCAGATATGACTTTTTCGCTTGATATAGTCATCATAACAATTAGGTTACAAAATCCTCTCTACAGTATTAAATCCTTTCGGAAATGGTAGGAGCTACTGCCACATAAACATTTCTTTTTATGTCAGCTTTTTGTGGCAAGGTTGCTATCATATAGTTGATTACTCAAGTATTTAATATCCAGTAAGAAATCACTGGTTTCTGAAATAATGTAAGTCTATATCTTAGTATATGGCCATGACATTGATAGCTTCTTCCATTTGTATTGTAATAAATTTAGTGGAGCCTTACTTGTATGCATAGAAAAATGCCCAAAACTCCTGTGAGTTTTGTTCATCGAAATAGAAGCATTAAATCATGTTTCTGAAAGTATCTGATAAGGAATTAATCAGTATAGGCACATTTAATACTAAATTGTTCATCATGCCTTATTATAGCATGTGAAGCTGTCTTCTAATGATGTTCAGATAAAATCAAATTTACATTATTCTGGGCCAGTGAAAAATACTTCACTTTGCTGTTATTGCTTGCTGTTTCCTTCAGTGATTTGTTAGATTTGTTAAAACTTGGATGATGGCTGTATATGTTGCTGTAGTACATAATACTTTGGAGGGTGTAGATTTGACACACTGTCTTCTCATACATATTTCTTGATGCTTGTGTGCTAGCCAAGCTCTACAGGAGAACAGAAGACAAAACCCACCCAGAATAGTGTTCGTGAACTCCGGGGTCTTGGTCTCTCACCAGATCTGGTAAGTTTGCTGTAGCATGTAGAAATCACACTCTGCTGGTTTTATAGAAGTTTTCAAATATCATAAGTCATGGGGTGGAGAGAGTCGTTTTAAATGATGCCATATCGACAAATAGCCATGAAGCATTTTGTTTGCAGAAGGCTACAAGGCATATTTCATTAACCTACCAAGTGCTAAAGGTTAGGTTTATAACCTGGTGCAGTATTGTTTGATAACTTTTTGTTTTCATTCCTAGATTGTATGCAGATGCTCCACGCCTCTAGATACCTCAGTAAAAGAGAAGATTTCCATGTTCTGTCATGTAGAACCAGAACAGGTAAAAATTGTTTAAATGTATGTGTTTTGATACCGTTGGCACATTTATTTGTGTACAGTCGTACCTCTGCGTGTGTGTGCAGAAACGGTCCTCCGGTTGCGAAAACTTCGGGATACGGCCGGACTTCCTGTTCGCAACCGGAGGTACCACTGTACTTAGGTCATAGATCTGGTCTGTGCATGTAGCAAAATCTTCCCTTTGCAATATACAGCATATAAAGTTAAAAAGAAAAACTCCTCCCAGGTACTAGAGCTGTGTATTATTCACATCATAAATGTGACAGTGAGCATTCTTTCTCTTATTGAACAGGTAATTTGTGTTCATGATGTCTCTTCCATCTATCGGGTACCTCTTTTGCTAGAGGAGCAAGGGGTGGTTGATTATTTCCGACACCGGCTTGACCTTCCCATTGAAAAGCAGCCTAGGAGAATGCTCATGAAATGGAAGGAGATGGCTGACAGGTGAGCTCGCTCATAGGAAGCAACTGTGCTATTCTGACCTACTGTGTTAGCAGAGGAGTGGCTAGGAGGAGAGCTTGTTTCCTTAGCCCTATTGAGCTCCAGAGTATTTTGGCAAGAATAGATTCTCTTCCTAACTATTCACCCACAGAAAAACTGTAGATAAATCTTTTTACAGGTACAGTAAGTTAGAACTTGGCAAATTTTGCTGTAGACTAGTTCCTGTGTTAACCTTTATAGTTTTATCTTAACTGGACTGAAGTAGCTATAATATGTGGATGAGTACTTAGAATCATAGAGCTGGAAGGGACACCACGGGTCATCTAGTCCAACCCCCTGCAATGCAGGAATCTCAACTAAAACATCCATGACGAATGCCCATCCAACCTTTGCTTAAAAACCTCCAGTAAAGGGAATTAAGGGACGTGGGTGGCGCTGTGGGTTAAACCACAGAGCCTAGGACTTGCTGATCGACAGGTCGGCGGTTCGAATCCCCGCGACAGGGTGAGCTCCCGTTGCTCGGTCCCAGCTCCTGCCCACCTAGCAGTTCGAAAGCACCTCAAAGTGCAAGTAGATAAATAGGGACCGCTCTCCAGCGGGAAGGTAAACGGCGTTTCCGTGTGCTGCGCTGGTGCTGGCTCGCCAGCTGCGGCTTAGTCACACTGGCCACATGACCCGGAAGCTGTCTTCGGACAAGCGCCGGCTCCCGGCCTCTTGAGCGAGATGAGCGCGCAACCCCAGAGTCGGGCACAACTGGACCTGTTGGTCAGGGGTATCTTAAAGGTAAAGGGAATTAAGGGAAATATTTAAACTTAATTAAGGCTACAATCCTATACCACTAAGCTGGGAGTATACCCCATTGAGCCCAATGGGACGTTTCTCAGTAGACATGCCTTCATGTAGAGAAGCCTAAAAAAAACAACCCTTATCCCCATATCTTCATTCTGTAGTGGTAGAATCAATTTTACAACCTCAGTGACCTACCAGCTTATTATTTGCATATATAGACCAGGCCTGAGAATTCTCATGCTGAATCATATTATTCATTCAACATTTGGCTTTGTATGCCTGGGCTCTAAATATATACAATGTTGCATATGTGCTGCCAAAGCGAGAGGCTGATCTTTTAACTAATTATTTTAGCTAATAGTATATAGTTTGTGCTTTTAAAGATAGAAGATATAGTGTTGTGCTTTTTTGTTTTGTTCACACAGATATGATCGCTTATTGGAGACCTGCTCTATTGCTCTTGTTGGCAAATACACAAAGTTTTCAGATTCCTATGCTTCTGTCATCAAAGCTTTGGAACATTCTGCCCTGGCTATCAATCACAAGCTTGAGATCAAGGTATGCTTTTCCACTAGCCCTAGCAGAATCGCTGTCTCCTCTGGATTCATGTTTAAAGCAAAGGGCAGCAATAAGCAGGATGTACTTTCCTGTTTTGAGAATGGTGCTTCAGCAGCAGCCAAGGTGCCAATATTTCCAGCCCATAAATACTCATGCACAAAAAACTACTGTATTTAGAAAAAACACAATCCATTTAATGTTACATTCAAGCAGCACTGAGGATAAAAAAACTTACTAACCTGCTGCTACTTGCATAGCCATTGGACATAATTGGTGGTATAGAAGCATAATGGTGATTCTGTTTCGAATCCCCAACTGGGTACTCTTCCTTTCCAGGGGACAAAAGATTTTGGGAAGCTTGCCATATAAAATACATGAATGGGGCAAGAGGCAATCCATTCTTCCCTTGCCCCCCACAAAAGTGGATAGGAAGGTCACTAAGCAGAATATAGGTTTTGTTTACTTTAAACAGCAATTCAGATCTAGAAACTACAGGGGAAGGGTAGGCAGCCTGGTGCCCTTCAGAAGTTCTGGGCTACATCTCTCATCAGCCTCAGTCAGCATGGACAATAGTGAAGGATGATGGAATTTGAGGTCCAGAATGTCTGGAGGGCTACAGTTTGCTGCTACAGGAATTCAAAACCCTCTTGGAAGAGCTCATGTATGTAATGTGACACTTTGAAACCTCCATCTTTGGAGCTTCAGAGCAAACAGAAGATAACAGTTGTCATGATGGCAGAAGCCCTCCACCAAGTGGAAGGCTCTTGAAGTGTTTCAGCCTATGTGGATGTCTTCCTTCACAAACTGTTGGATTATCTGATTGTTTCAGAAAAGATTGTTTGCATCCCACCCATCCTTCTCTCTTGCATTTCTTACTATACTCAGAGGCAGTCTCTGCACCTGGAGACTGGGCCTCCAATTCTAGAGCACCAAGGCTATTGGAGAGGGGTGGTAGAAGCCCTTTTAGCTCCAAACAGTAAAGATTTGTGAACAGAACAATAAATTGACCATCAAAAATAACATCTGTTTTACAATACAAGACCTGTATTTTTTGATGGGTGCAAAAATTCCATGCTTCAATAATTGGAACAGTTGTGTCATACGTAGTTTTGGGGAAACAAAAAGAAATATGTGTCGATCTCTTCAGATAGTGTTTGATCTGGTTGTATAATAATAATACCAGCAGTGAGGGAGGGGAAAAGCTTTTTGCTCCAATGAGCTAAAAAAGTGGTACCTCTGATTCTGCTTTAATCTCACGTTTTTTAAAAATGGATTTCTTCCTAGTACATTGATTCTGCTGACTTGGAACCAGCTACTCTCCAAGAAGAACCAGTTCGATACCATGAGGCCTGGCAGAAACTCTGCAGTGCTGAGTAAGGCATACATAACCTTGCTTTCCTCCTTGAGACACAGTGACTCCTACTGGCATCATTCTAGGCTTCTTTTATTGTTCCCTGGTTGGCTCAGTAGTCTGGCTGGGCCTGTTTATATAGAGTTAGAGTGGCTGTTTTCCTTTTTATCTTATGAGCCAAGTAGACAGTGGGTAGACTCGTGGAAATGGACGGCTGAGTTTAACTTAGGTACATTAATATCAGTAGGTCTGTTCAGGGCAGAACTTAGTTGCACAAAACCCAATGTGCCACACATCCAGTTACTCAACGGCAAGAAATCATACTGCCACAAATAAGAGTCTAGTTATATATTAATAGCCAGCGGTCTTTCAATAGCAGTTGACAGCAATTGTTACATAGATCCTGCATGCTCAGAGGCAATTTGCCACTGAATACCAGTTGATAACTCTGAAGAATAGCTCATTTGGTAGAGCATGAGACTCTTAATCTCAGGGTTGTGGGTTCGAGCCCTATCATAGATTCTTGCACTGCAGGAGGTTGGACTAGATGATCCTCATGGTCCCTTTCAACTCTATAATTCTTTGATGATGGTGGCAGGATTCTGGAACAGAGTATATTAATGAGATTCACTTTTTAGCTGTGAATGCATCCTTTCCCCCCTAATAAATATTTTTATTGAGTGTTTATGTATAAAGATACAAAACAAAGGCAATATAGTACAATAAGACCACAAAAAGATAGAGTGGGACATAAACCAAATATATGTATACAATTCTATCCCGTGTATACATGATCAGAAGTAGTGTATATTGCATTTTAGTCGTGCACTCCAAATTTCCAAGGATACTGCAGGCAGCTGTTGAAGGTTTGCACTTCCTTGGAAGGAACGTCTACTTGCATCTCTGACCTTTGTCATACATAGATTGATACTGCAGAGCACTTAAATCATTCTGAATAGTCTCTTTTGGAGATGGGGAGCAAAACAGCCATGGTGTTCAGCCTTTGAAGCCAGTCCCCTTTTATATGCTTCAATTGCCTGGCTTCAGCAGGATTACTCTAATTAAACAACAGCTATAAATGTAAAACATTTGTTTGAGGGGAACTACACATTTGGTGGAGACTGTTGTCTGGAAACCTGCATGACTGCTAAGTAGCAAAGAGATTTTGAAGGTCAGACACAGCAGGCAACCCTGCACAATATACTTTACTTTAAGCATGCCTTTCTGCTGTTGCTTTGCAGTTATTTGGAAAAGATCCAAGAGTGTTCACTGAACTTCTGAAACTCCCGCCCCTTGAGAGTGATTAATGAAATGCGCGAAAGAGATGGACAAATTAGTGAATGTCATATGTAGGAAGAATGGTAGCCATTAGAAAGTTAGTATGCTGAAAAATGGACATGTTCTACAGATCGTTGGCAGATGCAGTGGACATATGACCTGAAAGGAATGTATTTGTATAACCTAGTGGTGTAATTTGCATTTTTGAGTCACTCTGTTCTGTTTCTGTGTAGAAGTTTGAAGTTTAAAATAATAATGAAAAGCTTTGTGGAATGCAGATTGTTCACCTTCCTGCATTGCAGGGGTTGGACTAGATGGCCCTTCATGTCCCTTCCAGCTCTACAATTCTATGATTCTATGAAAGTGTAACAGACTTTCAGGTGTCACTGAAAGGATTTCTCCCCCCTTTTATGCAGTGGAATCTTGGTTCCAGGAGGGTTTGGTGTTCGAGGAACAGAAGGGAAGATCCAAGCTATTTCTTGGGCAAGAAAACAGAAAAAACCCTTCTTAGGTGAGAGATGATTTATTATTATTACACACCAGGTAGAGGTTTTAACTATTAGGCAATAATCCCCTCCAATACCTCAGGATCAGGTACTTGAGTTGCTATGCAGCCTGTCAAATGTAAGAAGCAACTGGCAAGAGGAGGAGTTTCTGGTTTACACTGATCAATATCTGTTTTCTTCATAACTTTGAGCTTGCTTGGGGGACATACAAGGAGAGATCAGCATCCCTGTACACCCCCCCATCATTGTAACCTTTTTGTCATCTTTGTGCTTATGTGGCCCCCGATGCAAATAGTGGTTGCTATGACAGAGTTATTGGGGACTTGAAGAGAGTGCTATGCTGTCTTTTTCTTCAGGAGTCTGCTTGGGAATGCAGCTAGCAGTTGTGGAATTCGCCCGCAGTATCCTGGGTTGGAAAGGTAAATGCAATGTTGTAAAAAGACCTCATTGGGGATGGATTTATGGGGGCCAGTACTTAAGATTGCTAATGATTGGTGTTTGTTGTGAATTGGTATAAATTACTACCTGTGACATTTAAAATGACTAGCCTTAAAGGGGAACAGCACCCATTTTTCTTCACTCTGTCCTTGTAACTGTTTTCCAAGCCACAGACATCTGCTATGCAGACTGTTGTATTCCTCCAATTCAATTGAACCGATTGGAATAGGGGGCAGTATTCATTCACTACTGATCTTAGAGTTTCACAGGATAATAGTTAAGATCTGTATAGCATGAGAGTGCTTCAGGGACATATTGTCTCCGTAATCCCTGAATCAAGTCTGCAGGATGGGTCACAGGTATTCATGATAGCATGACCAGTACAGCCCGGCTCACATCATGAGCACCCTGAAAAGTATTCTTTAGCTGCTTGTTATGTTAATATTTCTGAGTTTTGTGCCTACAGGCTCCTTTTTGAAAAAAGAAGCCTTATATGGTATGGGATGTGAGTAGTTAACGGTTGGACTGTGAACCATAAGCCCATGGCTAAATTATGCTTTGGTCATGATCTCAAACCCTCACTTGCAGCCCTGCAATTTGGGGTTAATGCTGACCTATCCTGCAGACCTAGTGACTGATGGAAAGTTGGGGTTTGCACTGCTAGCCATATCTGATCAACGTTTGTAATTGGCAGATGCCAACTCTACAGAATTTGACCCCAAAACTACACATCCAGTGGTAAGTATGATGTAATTTTTGAGCCTACGGTGGTTTTACTTCTTGCACGCCAAGACCATTCAGTGTTTTTCCATAGAGAACCAAAAATATGAAATACGTTGGCTGGCTTGCACAGAAATTAATGGCAAGAATAAACGGCTGGGGTGTGAAACATACTCCCCTTATGGTCTTATGGAATGCAACCACAAATTGATGAATGGAGCATTGTGGCTATGGTGCCTATCTCTGTTGCATTGTATAAGTCAAAACTTTCAAGGTTGTCTTCAATTGAGTTTTACTCAGAGTCGAACCATTGAAATTAATGGTCCTAATGTAACCATAATCATTAACTTTAGTAGGTCTACTCTGGGTATGACAAGTTTTGGCCCATATGCCTGGAGAGAAAGCAAGACCCCTCTATCCATGTGGGACATAATGTTCAAATATGTTACAATATGGCATGTCAAATTTGATGCATCTAGGCCCAGGATGTAGGATCATTTACAGTTAATACCATATTTCTGCTTTTATGTTATTTTATTGATTTTTTTAAAATTTATGGACATTTATAGCCCACCTTTCCTTCAAGGAGCTCAAGGTGGCGTACAGGGTTTTCTCTCTCCGTGTTTTATCCTCACAACGGCCTTGTGAGGAAGCTTAGGCTGAGAGACAGTGACTCGCCCATGGTCCCCTTGAGCCTATGTTGCATCTCTCGTCTCCCTCCTCGCCCCCAGCCAACCTACAGAACTGAATGACGATCTGTTTTGTATGGAAAGTCCAGGCCGTTCCACTACAGAACCCCATGACTCCTCTCTAAAGTAATCTCTTGGCTTGATTGAAATGTGATGAAACCAGTTTTCTACTTGTAGAACACAAATGATTAAGATTGATGTTTATGGCCTTTTGTTTATGCCAAGAGCTACCCTTTGGTGTATGCTTATCTTCTAATTCCTTTTGAATCCCATTGTCCTCTTTTGAATTACTTTCCTCAGATCGTAGACATGCCGGAGCATAATCCTGGTCAAATGGGTGGGACCATGAGGCTTGGGAAGAGGAAGACAGTTTTTCACACCAAGAACTCAGTCATGAGTATGGCTCTAACTAGACCTATGTTGTCTCTCCTCCTTTGTATCCCACTTTCCTTTTGCTTACTGATGGTACAAATGCATGATCTATTGTGTTAAGTACTGGAAGATTTTGTGCTAAACAGCTTCCACTCCTCCTGTTGTTATTTTAAGTAATTGATCAGTCTCCTTCCACGTATGTTCCTTGGCGATGCACACAACATATAATAAAAGCAGTTTCAAAACGGCACAAATAAATAACAGATGAGTTTAAAAGCAATACAAAATGGATAAATATGGCAGAGATGTGTTGATCCAGCTGGAAAGTTTCTTGGAACAAACTTTTCAGGAACAGAGACTTTTTCTCTCATTTCATACCAAAACTTTGTGGTGGTACAGGGACTTAATGGTAGCAAGTTTAGTGTAGACAAGAAATACTACTTCATACAATGCATATGTAAATTATAGAATTCACTGCTAGAAGATGTGATGGCCAGTAGTTTTGATTTTAAAGGGGATTAGACAGCTCAGTCTGTGGCTGCTGACCATGGTGGTTAAATAGAGCCAGGTCCAGAGATGATATGCCAGTTGCTGGGGAGCGACAGGGGGAGACAATTGCCTTGATGTCATTATTGAAGTTCTTAGAGGCATCTGGTTGGCCACCGGGATGTAGCACGTTGGTCTAAATCAGGGATGCCCAAATGTTTTTCAAAGAGGGCCAGATTTGATGATTTTTTTTATTTTTAGGATTGAACTTGTTGAGCTTTCTTTAGGATTTGACCCCAATAAATATACTGCCACAGGGGGTGCCAATTAGGTCCCCAAAACAGACTTTGGACATGCCTTGTCTAGATAGACCCTAGGCTGGTCCAGCAAGTCTCTTTTTTATCATCTTTGGTGGTCCAGTAGAATTCTGAAATTTATTCTTTGGAGGTGAAGGTGTGGTGTTAATGTGTTTAGCCAGTCTGTAATAAGCACAGCCATATTTTCTCCATGGATAGGAAAACTGTATGGAGACGGTGACTATTTGGAAGAGAGGCACAGACACAGATATGAGGTATGTCATCTAGTATGCAGCAATATTTCTCAACCCCCGCCACCACAGTGGCTTTTCTGAAGAGAAGTGATTGTATGACACCACTTTCCCTTCCACAGGTAAACCCAGAGTTGAAAAACACCTTTGAAGAAAACGGTCTGAAATTTGTGGGCCAGGATGTTGAAGGAGAGCGAATGGAGGTGGTTGAGCTGGAAGGTAAGCACTTTAATTAGTAGCTGGGAGACTGACACTGTTGTCTTAGGTGACAACTAATATGGAAAGAGGAAATCTTCCTTCCTTGGATGGGAAGAATGAATGTCAAGTGCCACAATAGTTAGTAGATGCAGCAGAGAGACAGGATGATGGTACTCAGAAAAGCTTTATATTGCCTATGTACTTTAGCCTGGCCTTGCCAATTGAGAGGGCTTCAGATAGTAACCTAACAAAGCATGTTACCATCTTCTCTCCTAGAGCATCCATTTTTTGTTGGTGTTCAGTTTCACCCAGAGTTCCTCTCCAGACCTATAAAGCCATCTCCTCCTTACTTCGGCCTCCTCCTGGCTTCTGCAGGGAGGCTCACACATTATCTACAGAAAGGATGCAGACTCTCCCCCAGGTAAGTTCAGCTTGAGTGTCTTGGCTCGTGGTATAACTGCCGGCTTGGCAGTGTTTTCTGTTCAGCATGGTGCACCAATGAAACGCTCTCTCCTATTTCTGTTAGGCATAAAAACCTTAAGGCTGTATTGTATCTTCCTTGAACTTGGAACTACAATATCAGTAATGCCTTTGTAGAATGAAAGTGTAGGGAGTTGTGCTTCTATTGTGGCTCATTAGTCTCTGGCTTAATCTCCCTTAGGAAAATTGGTCTGCTTTTATTTGTTAAGTACTGGAGAAAACTGCTGACACATATTTTGGGTATCAGTATCCTAAATGCTCTTTGTCATGATTAAGGCCAGTCTTCTGGTATCATTCCACTTACAAAGAAATTGCTACCAAACAATCTCTCCCCGCTTTCCCTCCCAGTGTAGTCTGGCACTATAGTACTGCCTGCCAAAGGCTTGTGGAGTTTTGCCAGACTCAGAATGACTCTTCACAAAATTGCACTCTCTAGGAGCTTTGTCTCGGAGAAGCTGCAAGGGGATGTGTGCACAAGGCTTACATTTTCTGTTCAACATAGCAAAGAGGGAAGTCCATTCATCTCCCCTGCATTTTGGTGTGTGTTCTAGAGATGTGGCAGTCTCCTGTATATTTCCTCTGGCAAAATGCATGCTCCCCCCCCCCTTGTACGCTGCACATGGTATCCTTTATTGCTAGTCTGCCCAGCACTTGAAGTTGCCCCTAGAGTAAAAGGCTGCAAGAATCCTTAATGTCACCTGGTCAGTGCCTGCCCTCTGCACTAAGAAGGTCCATGCCTTTTTAACCAATTGGGCGATTTTAAAGAACAATACAAGCCACAAATTGGATGTATGAGAATCCTCAAAGGCTGGAAAGCAGGCCTGGTGTCAGCACCTGATATCCTAGAGTAGCTGTTGGGACTTTGGTGGCCCAGCAAGGCCCACCAGCACTGATGTCTCTGCCCCCCCTTCCACCTCCAGTTAGGTGACTGGGGTCCGAAAGTCATATTTATTTCATTCTGTACCCTAGAGTGACACTAGGTCAGATGCTGTGGGGCCCTGTGAGAAATTAAAATGTTGCTGTTGTCACTGCCAGATTTGCTGAGAAGGACCAGCTAGGCTACTTTGTGGAAGTCTGTCATAGGCTGTAGTTTCTGACTGGCTAGGTCATTTAGATGAACTTGCATTTGTAACTAATGAGCCAGAGCCAGTGTGTAGAAGTGCTTATCTTTCTAATGGTCTGAATGTTACAGGGATACCTACAGCGATAGAAGCGGAAGTAGTTCACCAGACTCTGAGATCACAGAACTGAAATTCACTGCAGTGAATCATGAGTGATTGCTGGTAATGCTGTCCTTTCATGTTCTGAACTTTCAAATTATCTTTCTTCCATCTATCCCAGTTGTGAATTTGGGCCAAATCTCTGGGCGTTTCTTAACCATGGGGGGAAAATTGTCTGGTCTTAGTGCTTTCAGATTGGGAGGAGTGGCATCTCAAAGCATAGTGCACAAATACAGGCAAAGCTAAATATACCATGAGATCTACATGTTGAACCTGGTTAGTGTGCCTTGCTAACAGTGACATTTCCATGTACATTGCCTTGGGTCCTTTTGTGGAAAGGAAAAGCAGTGTGGTGTAGTGGTTAGTGTCAGACTAAAGAGACAAGGATTCAGATCCACAGTTTGCCATGAAGTTCTCTGGGTGATGTCAATCACTACCTCTCAGTGACTAACCTGTTCTGTAAAGATGTGTCAGGAGAGAAATCGGCAAACATGTTACTAAAAGAAAGCTAGCATGTAAATTGGGCCACATTCCCTTCTGAGTAACTGTTTGGGGGCCATGTCAGTGGTGGGTGGTGTCAGAAGGAAACATACATTTGACTAGTTAACACTTATGCACACACACAGAGTATCTTCCATTCAGACAAGAGGCAGTCAGAGTTCAAGGAGTTTCCAACCAGGCAAAAATACTCAAGAAAGTATGGAGCATGAGCAGTGAGGGGGTGGCTGAGGATGGTGTGTGGCCTGGGGAGACTCCCAAGGGCCAGATGGGAGGGTCTTGGGTGGTTTCTGGGCCTGAGGTTTCTTACTGTGATGTAAATATACTAAAACAAATGCATTTCTTTTATTTAAAAAAATCCTTTTGTCTCTCTTATCTACCCTCCTCCCCACCATTCCAGATATGCCTAATATTCAGAAGATCCTTCATTCCTTTGATGCAATAGTTGAACTGCTGGAGTCTCTTAAATCACGTCACGTTAATTGTTTTTTGAAAAATCATGGCACACTTCTTTTGTTCATTTAAACTTATTTTGTATTCTGAGAAGCTGACACAGTGGTGCTCACCCGTGCACGATGGTGAGCTTAAAAACAAGAACTTCAGAAACAGAGCAAAGGGGGGGACAAATTCTGGATTTCTGAAGAGCCTTGATACACCAGTGTAAATGGTCAGTGTTGCCAAGGAAAATATGTGTCTAGGCTTTCTGTTCACTTCCATTGTGGTTGTTTTAAATTACAGTATTTACTCTCTTGGTGGATTGTGGGAAGAGAGGTGCCACAAAGAGGGAATAACTTGACACATATTGAGAAGCAAAGTGGTGAGATTTGGTGCCACCATTGAACCTTTGTTCCAGGAGATTCCTTTTCCTGCTGGTCAAATCTTAGGGTATTTGGTTAATTCTAATCCTAAACAAGTCATATTATGCTGCAGTGATATAATTAAAATAGAGTATAACACCACCACCCCTTTTAGAAGCTTGTGATGGGCAGTTTTTGTTTATGTCCTGCTTCCTGGACTGCCATAACTCCTTGCATCAAGGGGGCCACGTGTACAAGAAAGTGACTTTTCAGAAGCTGCCTTTGCAACTCTCATTGAGAGACTTGCCTTGGACTAAAAAGTCCGAGGCCCCACACTGCTGGGAACTTGTCATGTGACACATATGCAATATGTGGCCTGTGCTCAGCAATATATTTACTCCATCCCAAAGAAGAGGAAAAGGGCGACGCTAGGCTTCTGCAAAAGGCGGGAGCTGCATGAAACAAGTGTTTGTAATCTCCCCTTTTCCAGTGTAGGTTGTAAGCTGCCTTTCCAGCAAGCTAGGAGAAACTCTGTTACTAAAAAAATGTACCGCATATCTAAACACTTCTGAGTTTAATAAAACTTGGGGAACACAATCTGTGTGTCTGTTCTGGTTATCTATCAAACTTGACTCATTTTACACTCGCCCCCCTTCACCATCTTGCTGTAAGATGGTGTCTGCTTCATACCCGTTTCTCCTTCCTGCTAATGGGTTACGCCAGCAACTTCCTGGATAAGTAGTTGAAGAAAAATGCTGTTTTGGAAAGCAAGGGCTAATTATCTATAGAGATTGCTAATACACAAATTTTCCCTCCCACTTTTTCATAGCTTTACCACCATGTATGGCATTTTTCCATAGGAAGCAAAATCCAGTGGTGCCATTCAGAGTTAAAATGTTAATGTGCTGTCTTGATGCCAAGGGAGAATAATGCTCTCCAGTAGCCTTGAAGAAGGTACCCAACTTAGGAATAAGGCCCAGTCATGGCTCCAGAATTCTTCCTGCAAACCACCTACAAATACAAGAAACCTGTTAGACGCAAGCTCTTTATTGGGCTACATTTCCTTTGTGTGCAGGTTTTGTAACTGGTTGGCTTGTGGTGGTGTTTAGCTGTCACCTGAAAAAACAGCAGGTAGCATTGCTGGTATTTTGTTGTTGGAAGGCTTCCTTCTCCTTCAGCAAGCTCTCTACTTTCACCTCCAACTTCTTGATCTCCTCTGTCCATTTCTGGAGATTTATAAAAAGCAGGTGTTATTTCCTTTCAGATATTTGCAGCTGCTGCCAAATTACCTTTTTGTCCAAAATTGATCTCTGGCAGTGAGTTTTGCTAGAAGGGCAAATAGATTTGAGGGAATTGGCAGTATGTATTTCAGGCCAGGCTGTTTGGCTTGGTTCAAATGCAGCAGTAAGTGATAGCTACGGTGTGCATCATCAAGCAAAGAATAGCAATTGAAGGCCAAAGACAGCAGATAATGTGATTTATTGCATCTGCCTGCTATGGCTGCCACAATTGTCAGTCCACCAGGGATAGAATTAGTCAATAGTGCTTTTTTGGGCTAGAACGAAATGGGAAGCTGATCAAAAGGTTTTATAATTTTTTCCCTAATAGAATCCATATTTTGAGGCATTATTTTTACAACAAGGTCCACTTCCTCACTGATAACCAATGGAAAGTAATTTGGTCTTAAATGTTTTAAAGGTCATTATTATTTATTATTAAATTTATATACCGCCCTATAGCCTCAGGGCAGTTCACAAGTCGGTTAGTTCTTATTCTTCCCTAGCTCCAGTGTAACATTTTCTGAAGAAAGCAGTGAAGGTGCCTGTCTGTAGCTAAACTTTCCCTACGCCTATTGAGCCACGTTGCAAATAATTTTGACAAAATAAAAACTCCCCCACTGCTGCCACGTATCGAAATCCAGACCCAAAGTGACACACAAAAATCCACTTAGGGATTTCCTCTCTGCCTTTCATTTCAGCAGCCTAATTGAGAAAGGGGTGGGGGGGGGGAGAAAGCATTTTTGTTGCAGAACACAAGGAAAGTGCTCTATACTGAATCAGACCATTGGTTCACCCCTCAGTATTCTCTACACTGGCTGGTAGCTGCTCTTCAGGGTTGCAGGCAGGGGAGATGTCAGGAGTTAAGCGTGCATGCAAGGCAAATGATTATCACTGAGCTATGGCCCTTCCCCCATTTAACAATGGTAACAATTGTTAAAACAATTGGGGAAGCCTTGCATATCACTTGGAGATAGACCAGTAGATTTCAATCCTGCTAGGCTGTGCAAAAACTGAAAATTACCTGCCGGCACCACTCTTGAATGGCGCTACCAGTAAGGGGGCCCTGAATACTACCTTCTCGTCGCATGTATACTTCCCCTTGGTCTGTTTCATAAAGGAGAGGCTTGTTCTGCTTTGGAGGATGAACACTTAGTCGAATAACTTTCAGGAAGATGCCAGTGTCTTCGGCTTTGATAACTGGGATGAAGCTCAGTGTGTAGTCCGATGGGAAAACCTGCGGTTTGAAGCCTTTCAAAAGAGCATCTATGAGCAGCCGGATCCTGTCTTCATCTTTGTGGTCACACCTGACTCCACGTACCATGCCGTTATCCTCAACCCCCACAAAAAGGCTGCCACCTTCACTGTTGAGAAATGCACACATATACTTCCGCACATGATGTTTTAGGGTACCTGCCAGATATTCCCCACTTCCACGTTTGAATTCCACGTTCCGGGTTTCGCTGCCCATGGAAGCTCCATAGAATAGGCACTCTTTCCCTACGATCGCTCTCTGGACAATGGCACTGTCTGAGCGGGTGCCGCTCAGAAAGGCCTCCGGCCGTTCTGCCATACAGGAGTATTGAGGAAACTTTCTGATGCGGCTGAGATGGTGTTCGTTTAGAATCAACTTCCTGCTTCTCTCATACCCTTGCCCTCCCAGAAAAGTTTCTGAGCTGCTGCCAACAGAGTCACTCTGCAGACATGACAAGGGAAAACAGGTAAGGGCAAATCCCATGGAGATGGGCTATAGCAAATACAATTCTTTGGGGGTGGGGGGAGGTAACATTTAAACTAGGAAGCCATTTAGATCATGGCTATAACATACAAACCCCTTTAACAACCCTCTCCCTTCCTGTCTCACACTGATGCTGGGAGTTAGACCTAACTCATCATCTGAGACATGCAAAAGGAGGCAATACGGTCTGACTCTGGTAGTGGCTGAGCTAGAGGAAATGTTAGGTCGAATTGCTGCGATAAAAATGAATGTATTGCCAAGGATGCTGTTTTTGTTTCAAACATTGCAAATTTTGGATAAAATGGAGTGTTTCAAGAAGTGGCAGAGAGATATTTCTAGATTTGTCTGGCAGGGCAAGAAGCCTTGAATAAAATTCAAGATATTAACTGATGCTAAAGAAAGAGGTGGATTTGCCCTGCCAGACTTAAAACTTTATTATGAATCAGCTGCTTTTTGCTGGCTGAGAGAATGGATGCTTCTTGAGAACACTGACGTGCTGGATTTAGAAGGCTTCAACAATGTTTTTGGACGGCATGCATATTTGTGGTATGATAAGGTCAAAGCACATAAAGCGTTTAAAAACCATATTGTCAGAAAAGCACTGTTTAATGTTTGGATAAGATATAAGGACTTGCTTGAAAATAAAACCCCAAGGTGGTTGTCGCCAATGGAAGCGAAGGCTCAGAAAAAGCTCAATATGGAGGCTAAATGGCCAAAATATTGGGAAATTTTGGAACAAGAGGGAGACAGATTAAAACTGCAGAGTTTTGAAAAATTAAAAAATAGAGTGCGAGATTGGCTTCATTATTACCAGATAATGGAGGCATATAACTTGGATAAAAAAATTGGCTTCCAGGTGGAAAAATCAAAATTGGAAACAGAACTGCTAGATCCTAAAATTAAGAATTTGTCAAGAATGTATAACTTGCTGTTGAAATGGAACACTCAGGATGAAACGGTGAAATCTGCTATGATAAAATGGGTACAAGATGTTGGACATAATATTATGATGGCTGACTGGGAACAGTTATGAACCACAGGTATGAAGTTCACGACATGCAATGCCTTAAGAGAGAATATAATGAAAATGATATACAGGTGGTACATGACACCAGTCAAGCTTGCAAAAATCTATCATTTGCCCAATAACAAATGTTGGAAATGTAAAGAGACCGAAGGTACATTCTTTCACCTTTGGTGGACATGCCCAAGGATTAAGACTTTCTGGGAGATGATCTATAATGAAATGAAAAAGGTATTTAAATATACCTTTCTGAAGAAACCAGAGGCCTTTCTCATGGGCATGGTCGGCCAATTGGTGCCAAAGAAGGACAGAACTTTATGTATGCCACAACAGCAGCAAGAATACTTATTGCAAAGTACTGGAAGACACAAGATTTACCCACCCGGGAAGAATGGCAGATGAAGGTGATGGACTACATGGAACTGGCAGAAATGACTGGCAGAATCCGAGACCAGGGAGAAGAGTCGGTGGAGGAAGATTGGAAGAAATTTAAAGACTATTTACAGAAACATTGTAAAATTAATGAATGTTAGAAGGATGTTGGAATGATGTTATGTGACTTTAGCAGGAAGGATATAAAGGATTTGGGAAAAACTGACTGTTAATTGGTGAAAGGAGGGAAAGTAAAGCTACATTATACTAAGATAAATTACAGGACTAAAATTTGAAAAGATGGAAAGGATTTGCTGAAATAGATAATCGATCTAGAATACAAAAAAGGGAGGTGTGAGGTGGTCAAGGAAATAAGCTAATGAAAGATAAGTAATGGGAAGATTTGTTGTATTTTTCTTTGTTTTTTCTTTATTGTTTAATGGATTTTACTTTTCTTTTTTTTCCCTTTGTATTTTTTCCTTTTTTCTTTATCTACTGTGATGTGTTGTATTGTTTTTTGTTTAAAATGATGTTTTTTACTTTTTCTTTTTGTACCCCTTAAAACTTTAATAAATATTATTTAAAAAAAAAAAGAGCTAGAGGAAATACGTGTATCTAGTAACGAAACAAGTTGACCTGGGTGATTATTAAACAGTCATTGGAAGTTTGAAAGTGAAATCTGGGGTGTTTGCCTTAGATGTTTGACTACAGAAACTATCAAAAAAATGGGGGCAGGAATGTAGGTGATTAATTTATTTCCTTTCACTGCTTGGATCAGTATCGAGAAATGTAATGTACAGTACTCTGAAGGTCTAATGAATATTCTCTTTTGTAGGAAACCCAGCCGGACGGGCGGGGTATAAATTATTATTATTATTATTTTCTTTCAGTGTTCCCATTGCTGGAGTCTTACCTCTCTGTTACCTTTGGCATGAAATGCAAACGTCTTGCCATGTCCCACGATGAGATTCTTCCCTTTCTTCACCAGCTCCTTGGTAAGCTCCGACTCTGTCTCAGAGGCAAGTAGCAGCTGCTTTATGACATGCTCCAAGCTGGAGTCTGTGGCTACCTGGACAAAGGCATAGGCTTGCCTGCGTTTCTTTACCACTTCGATGTTGTGTCTCTGGAGGGTGACGCTAGCCATGCCCAAGATGTCCTTGAGCATGCTGCAGAGAACTTCGCGGGAATACTTGGGGTTCAGGTTGCCAACGTAGAGAACATAGGGACGTGCCTGCCCAGAATCTTCATCATCTTCTACCTCCTCCTCAGCTTTCGCCTCTATCAAAGACTGCTCTGTGGCCTGGTCAACGTTGTCAACTGGTAATGCACATTCTACTATGATCTCTGGAATGGTTGTTGCTTCCATTTGCAGACCTAAAAAATGGTCTGAAAAATTCTAGAAGCAGAATTGATGGTAGTTGCTCTTATTCCTCATTGGGGTATAGCTGGCTGGTGTACAGGAGGCCAGACTGCCTTGCTAATTCTATGCTGAACTTACTCTTATTACTTAGCACATGACTGATGTATGGTCACTAGTTTCTGGCTTGTTTCTGTGGTCGATGAAGAAACAGGGAGCTACAGGAACTGTGGCGGAAAAGGCCTTGGCATGGTTTCAAAGCCTACGGGGGAAAAGAACCCACAATAAACTTGAATTTTGCTTCTAGCAGTCACTATGTCATCTGGAGGCAAGGATTGCAATCTGCCAGTAGGCGGTTGCTTTTCCTTGGCCCTCTCTTTTATATAGAGTAGGTCAATGAGACTTAAGAACATAATTGCCTTGCTGGGTTCAACCCAAGGTTCATATATCCCAGCACTCTAATTCCAAAAGTGGCCAGAAGATGCACTTAGAAGCTCACAAGAGCAGGTGCCATTATTAATCTTCAGCATGTGGTCCCTGGCTGCATGCTGCTCCTGTACCAAGAGGTTTTATTTACCTACAGTGGCTAATATTTATGGAGACAAGGTCTGTGCCCATCAATGGCTAATCCTTTTGAAAAAGCCACCCCAGCAAGTGGCCATTACAGTATCTTTCAGTATAAATGATGTTGAGAATTATCCCTACTGATTGCAAATTAGCCTGATTGGATACTAAGTTCTAGCAATGTATGAGAGGCAGAACATTCTCTCTACCCATTTATAAACGTCTGCCAGAGTTAATTTTTTGCCCAAGGATAACTTCTATTTCCCTACCCTCTGCAGCAAAAATCAAGTTACCATGGAAGGAGGTGGTGCTCATGCTGGACTGAACAGGTTTTTGTTGTTGTTCAGAAGCCCTGCTGCTTCCAGGTAGGCCCTTCTTTGGCCTGTCCCCTCCGAGTCTCTTTAATAGAGCTTAAATTGTGAGGTCATAGATGCCCTTGCTACTTACAGTTCTAACCTGTGTTCAGTTGGATCCCACAATGAAGGAGGAGGCCTATCGACAAGCAGTACTTGCTCACCTAAAGGAAGATGGACACAACTGCTTCCAATTTGAAGCTTAAATACCACAGCAAGGTTTCAAGATACCAGCAATAGGAAGGCATTAGAATTGCAGGGAGCAAATGCCCAGACTGCAGCAACTGAGGGTGTGTCAGTGGTAGGGAACCCAAGTCTTAGGGGTTAAATGCAGCACTCCAGTCTGTTCCCACTGGTCCTTGACACTCTCCCCAGGTCACACCTTTTCATGATCCATGGCCTCCTTGAGTGTTTTTGCCCAGCTGGAATGTGTCACTGAATAGTGATATAAATGCTTTTGGTTTTACCTGGATTGAAAATTGAACAATGCATGTGCAGAAATCTCCTTTCGAGTTTTGCATGGCTGGAAAGCTGCCTACCATACATACAAAAGGTACGAGTTACCTTAACCATTACCTTTGTATGCATTTCAGTTGTGCTAGATCATATTTAAATGCATTTAACGTGTAAATGGAAGATTCTCTTGTAGGGAATGAGAAAAACAGGGTTGCAAGTGGAAAACTTGGTAGTGGTCTCTACTGCCTCCAACTCAGACTCTGTTGTTAAGGGCGTGGGGATGGAATGATGTTTCTCTCAGCTTTTCCTGATAAGCCTAGAGACCCAGTACTGATTTAGGATGGATGAATCCCTGGCCCCACTCTTTTGCAGTGTCTTAAGTTGTTCATGTAATCAATCAGCGGAGAATCACAGCACAGCTCCACCTATCCTATTTCCCCCCACTCTTTTATTTATAAACAAAATCAACAGAATAAGTGCAGAAAAGAATATTGGCAGCCCCTTGCCCCCCGTTACCTGCAGCAGGCAGTGCTCACAGAAATGGTATTCTGCAGCCAGGCAGTGATGGCAGACAGAGGTAACCACCCCCCTCCCACCAAAGAGAGCTACACCAGACAACCCAAAATATCGGCCGAGTCACACTAATACCCCATTGCACTGCAGTGAGCTCTGGCTCCTTCCTAGAAGTGGCTTATTGCCTATGAATTTTCATTGCTTGGGGTTTTTTATTTTTTGCATTATCAATTTAGGTTGTCTCTAATTTCTCCTTCTGGGCTAGTCTGAAATCACTCTTCCGCAAGAGCCTGGCATCCACTGGAAGGGTAGCAAGTTAGGAAGAGAGAAGTGCCTACAAGGAGATGCACCTTAAAGCTGCCCTTCCTCACTTTATTACTGTAGGGCAGGAAACAGCCAAGCACAACTGAATCTCAAGGTCCATTTGTCCTCATCCCAAAGGGTAAGTTGCTAAGGCTACTCTCCAGAAAGTGGAGGAAAGGAAACACACACTACTTTGCTTTCTCAAAGCAAAGGAGGTTTCAGTCTAGGACCTGGAGAGGGGCAGAGCTTTGGGGCACCAGCTTAACCACCTTCTTTTCCCATTCTCATTGGCCAGCAGCAAAAAAAAAAGCCCTCTACTATGAGACAACGCAGGCCACTGCCCAAGTGCCATAAAAAATAAATACATTAAAACGTTTTTCAGAATACATACAAACAAAACAATTCATGTTCCCAATTTGAGTTTGGGAAGGACAAACCATCTAAATATACCTGTTTCCCATCCATCTGCTATCCCACACACTTGGTCAGGTAGCTACAACTGAACAGCTCTGACAGACTGGAGGGGTAAGTTGAACGGTACCGTTGTGGAATAAGAAACATTTGATTCTTCAGGAAAAAGGTTAAAACAGTTGCTATTCCCATAGCAAGTAGAAAAAACATTTCAGGATCGGGGGGGGGGGGGAGCTTGAGTTGTTCAGCTGTGTGCCCTGCGACACTAGGGTAAGGGAACCTACGTTTTCCTCCCTCTCCATTCTTCCCAGCTCACTTAAGAGAGCTGCATGGCGATATCAACACAGACCCACTGCTGTGCCCTACCACGATCACCTTCTCCTCCTTGTTCCAAATAAATATTAGAGCTTTCTGCCCACATGCCTGCAACTCAGTAAAACTGCTAGCTTGAGACCTCCATGGAGGAAAAGGCTGTAACAGCACCAAGTGAAGAGATGGCAGGGTGGCGTGTCCTCTGCCTTACCCACCCACCCTTGCCACCCAAGGGAGTAAACAATCTGGTTAGCAGCAGCTGCTTGTCACATGCCAGAGCTGGATTCTCGCAGTCAATCTGTCCTGTATGGCACAGAAAAAGGGAACACCGCCTGGCACTGCCAACTTTCGAGTCCAAACCGTACTCTTCATAAGGCATGAAGGGGATTCTTGAGGAGGGCAGCAAAAGAAGGCAGGGCATCTGAAAAGTAAGAAGGGCCAAAACAACCATATCGACATGAGTGTGGCTCTGCCAGAGTGCCACACACATACACACACAGGGAGAAGCATATTCTTCCTTACAAGTTGGACTGCGGTCCCAAAACGCCATCAGCAGAAAATAGAGGAAGCATTCATCCCTTTGTACCAACAAGCCAAGTCTCATTTGATTGATGGGGTGCCCAGGGTCTTCCTCCAGGAAACCACCTCCTGTCTGCTGGCGAAGGTGTCCTCATAGTGCTGAGATGTGTCGGGCAAGGAATGTAGGCACGCATACCTGCCTGCGTGGGGAGTTGAGAGCGCCACTTTGGCCAAGACTGCACCAGGAGGATTCATTCTCAGAACTTGCCCTGCTTTAACCTGTCAATGTGGTAGGTGAGTTTCAGTGCTGGCCCAAGCTTCAAGCCCATGTACTTCATCATCATATCGCTGCGCAACAAGAGCAAGGCCTTGCCGTCAATCTCCTGGAAACACAGAACAGAGAGAACCACATTTGTCTGGCCAAGCCTCTCACAGCAAGATAATGCCTCAACATGGCCAGAAGCAAAACTTTAAAGAGACGGGCGGGGCTAGCACTAGTTTGAGATAACGCTATGGCTGGGCTGGTGGACTTTTCAATGTTACTTGTATAGAAGACGGAACTTGTTCCAGGCCCTGCTTTTTCAAAGCTGTAAGGCACTATGGCATAACAAGCTGCACATACCAAAATCTCAGCTGTACAACCTTTAAAGCAGGCCTGGGGAATGTGTGGCCCGCCAGATGTTACTGGACTACAACTCCCATCATCCCTGAGCAGTGGTCATCATGGCTGAGGGAATGGAGTCCAACAACTTCTGGAGGGCCACACATTCCCCACTCCTGCAGTAGGATAATTAGACTATGTGGCTGCACATCTAGATATACACACTGTTGTTGCAGGCTAGCAACGAAGTGGGGCAATAGCTTGGTGGTAGAGGACATGTTTTTCATGTAGAACGTCCCAGATTCAATCCATGGTCTTTCTAGTTAAAAGGCTCAGTTAGCAGGTGATAGGTCACACTGCTCTTTGCCAAAGACCTTGGAGAGCTGCTGCCAGCTGGGCTGACAAAACTGGGCTAGATGGACCAATGGTTTGAATAAATATAAGGCAGTTTCCTATGTTTCTATGTTCCAGCTCCAGCCCTGCTCCCAACACTACAATTGTTTAAAGCAGGCACGGGGAACAAGTGACGGGACTCCCAATTCCCATCGTATCTGATTTTGCAAACGGATGGAAGTTGAAGTCAATAACATCTGGAAGGACACCCATTCTATTTCTATTCCAAAAGATGAAAAGGATGGTCTTCCCTGTCTAAAGCCAGTATCTGACCTGTAGCAATTTTTTGTTCCTCCCCACAACCCAACTGCTCTTCACCAAAGGCAGTTATGCCCTTTTTGCATATACATAAATAAATCCAAATTCTGCAAGCACAGAAGCTGTTTGGCACAATTCTGCTTTTGCTAAAAACAGGGAAGACAACAACTTCTGTAAGTCACTGGATATCTTTTTCAGTCTTGCCCAAATACTTTAAAGGCTGAATTGCATTGTTGGGTTGAAAGGAGAGATTGCCAAGGAGCCACATCTGAAAGCCCAGACAAGGTTTCCTGCTGGCTATCAGCTAGTGTCAACCTTGCCTCCTTTTTCTCTCTCTCCTGACAATGCCCGCCACCAGCGTTTTACCTCATCTCCCTCCCCTTCTTGAACTGTATAGGTCTGCTTCACCAGCACATACTCCCATGAATAAAAATGAAATCTAAGATGATGCTATCACCAGACTCGGGGGGAGGGAGATTTCATGGGAGCCTTTTATGTACTGTGGGAACAAGTCTTGCCTCAACTCTCCCCTCCAATCTATGCTTGGGTGTTTTGTTTATTCCTTGAACCAAATATGTGAAATCCCAGGAGGCCCCAGGGGAAGCAGACAGATCCTTATTAGATCCCAGCTATTAGTCACCTGCTAAAAGGTGCGCAGAGGAGAATGGAAATGAGGGGGCTGCACTCAGTTCAATCAAATAGCTCACTATTCCTGAGCTCAGTTGCCAACTCAGTGCCACCAGGACTGTTACTACTTCACAGTTTCCAATATGTATACACACAACATTTTAAATGTGCAAAAGCTGGCGTTCTGTCCAGTCAGGTATGTCGCTTTCACTAGGGCAGTTGCACAGATCTGCACAAGACGTGCAAACCAAGATGGCTGTCATACAATACTTGTGAAGCTGAGCCCTCAGTGAGACACATGCAGCAGAGATTATCTCTTGTGCTTTGGTCTTTGCTCCACATCTGATGATCAAGCACATCCACCCTGCTAGAGCTTTGCTTCCTCTGACTAGACAAGGACCGAAGCTCCCCAAGCGGAAAGGAACTTGGTACAAAAGAAGTTTGGTAAAAAGTAAGGCTTCTTTGTTAAAGACTGCCTCATGGTGGCTGTGAGTGCTTGTGCCATGATTCTTGCAGCAGGAGGAGAGAGTGACCGTGAAAGAGACACCCCACTCCAAGAATCACCCATGGTGTTGGTTATATTTACATGCTTTCGGAAGAGGTCTGCATGGGGTCCCAGTTGTGGGTCAGCTTCCCTCACAAACTGCATGACATCTTCCACTGTCCAGCCAGATGGGTCTCGGCTGCCCAACCGTGAGGTGTCTCGAGGAGCAAGGTATCTGTCAGAGCCTAGAGGGGACAACGGAAACAAATCAACAAAACCCAAACACATTTGTGTCCTGGCATGACAGGATACTGCAGGGCTCATGATTTTTCCAGATGGTCTTTTTTCAAAAGACTGCCATCCGTTTTGTCAGTGTTAGTTTGCACAGAGCCACTTTCACATGAACAATGGTGCATGTCACTAGTTGCTTCCATCATGCATGGGAAAGAATACATTGCAGGGAAACACAAGAATGGAGCTAGGGATACTTCATTAGAGAGAAAAGATGTTCTAATTGCCCTTACCCCCAGCACTAAGTCTATGCAAGGCAGAGGTACTGCACTGAGAAAGACTGGAGGGCTGGTGAAGGTGCCTGTATCCTTGAAGTCTGTAGTCTCTTGAATTCCTGCTGGGACTGGATGCACTGACAGCATTCAAGGCGGAGTCCATGGGGTCTAGGCGTGGCTCCAAGGGACCTGGCAGGCCATCACTCAAAACAAACGTTTCACCTGGAAGACATACAACCAACTAATGAGAGAAGTGCAGCCACCAGCCACAATGCTGCAAAGTACGCAGAACATCCAAACTGCAGAAACAGCCAGCTTCTGCCCAGACAGAAAGTCAGGAAAAGAACAAAGGAAAGGAGGAGTAATCACTTTGCTCACAACTGAGTTCCAGTCCTTTTGGTGGCCTCCCCTTCTCTACCAGTTTCATTCACTAATCCAAACTTATTGCTACTTACATTTCATGTTCATCATTTAGTTTGACCATCATAAAAAAGATAGCAGGGGTAGGGAAAAGAACTCTTTCCAACTCAAGGGCCGCATCCCCTTTGAGTCAATCTTCCAGAGGCTGTGGAAGGCACAATGTTCGGAACAATTCCTGCCATTCCCCAGAAGAGGAAGAGACGTGGTAGTGGTGGGTGACTCCTTACTGAGGGGGACAGAGGCAGCAGTGTGCAGAGTTAACAGGATGTCCTGGGAGGTGTGCTGTTTTCCAGGCACAAAGATTCACAATGTGACAGAGGTTGCTGAGTTTGATAAGCCCACTGAACACAACTTTTTCCTTCTGATTCATATGGGTACAGGCGATACTGCCAGACACAGCCTTTGACATACAGCAAGGGACTATAAAACTCTGGGTAGGAAGCTGAAGGGCCATAGGGCACAGGCGGTTTTTTCATCACTCCTTCCTGTTGATGGTCATGGGTCAGGGAGAGGTCAGTACTAGAAGTAAACCTCTGGCTGCACAGGTGGTGTCATCAGGAAAGGTTTAGCTTCTTGACCATGGTCTCCACTTCCTTGAGGAAGGACTTCTGGCAGGAGATGGGTTACACCTCACAGTGGTTGGTAAGAATGTGTTTGTTAAGAGTCTTGCAAACCTGATATAGAGAGTTTTAAACTAAATCCTGTGGGCAGATGGGTGGGGGAGACAATACTACAGGTGACAGAGGGAAACCTTTACCACAATGATAACGTAAGAGAAAAAAGTGATCTTTCTGTACTCCAAGCTGTTTGCTACTAAACTCGGTGTACATGAAGTGCAGTCCAAATGATCCCTCAGCATCTGGGCTGGATTCACTGTACCAGTTATGTCTGTGGCAGCCTTGGGCAAGGACCTCTGTTTGCACAACAGGGCTTTCCCCCCTCTCCCCACTCTGTGTGTCCCTGCAATGAGTTCAGGGTAGTGTTTGGGAGAACCCCCAGAACAACATGGGGGTGGGGTGAGGATAGTGAGGTGGAATTGTTCCATCTGGCAAGTGAAATGCTTGTGCAGACTGAATGACTGAAGAGTGTGATGCAGTATTCCAACCTTTGTCTGCCTGCTTTTCCTGGCAAATCCTATCATTAGAAATGAACTTTACTGAGAGTGCAACAGGCTCAGTATCTGCATTCGTGAATAATCCCTAGCAGGCTCTTGCATGGGTTAAACTTGGACTGCAGACTGGAAAAAAAGGTAGAAGGGCCTTGTCCATTCTCTACTGCATGATTGTGGAACCACTGGGCCTCCATATGTAGCTGGACCACAACTCCCATCATCCTTTACCACTGGTCATGTTGACTGGGGCTGACAGGAGCTGGAGTCCCATAACATCTGGACCGCCCCAGCCCCGTCCCCTCTACTGTATTGATAATCCCACAGCATCATTGAGCTGAACAATGTTTTCAGGAATATTGTTCCAAGGGCAGTATACCTGGGGAACAGTACCAGTAGGATGGCAGGTGTGGGGTCACTCAACAGGACATTACAGACGGTCTCCCACCTACAGTGCCAACTCTTGCCAGAAAGAGAAAGAAACTTCCATAAGATGCCAGCTGGGTCATAACAAGGGTCCATCGTGCCCATCATTGTCCAGGAAGCCCATAGGCAGGACATGAAGGCAATAGCCCTCCTGTGCTATTGTTCCCCAGCAACTGGCATTCAGCAATATGTTACCTCTGAAACCATCAAAACTATATAATAATAAAAGCTATAATAATCATAAGGGGTTACAGTAGATTCAGCTCCAATTGCTACTCAAGGATTATAAAGCTCTTTGCAAGCCAAAGACCAGCAGCTTCATACTTGCATGCATTTGCTGTGAGGAACAAAACAGTATGGAGCTAGGGAAGGTTTCCAGCTCCAAAGTGTCATGCCAAACGAAGCTTATTGTGGAAAGAAGTCATGTTGTAAACATTGCATTTGGATTGTCTGAAGACAACTGGATAATTGTATTGTGTACAAAAGGCAGAAGGCTTCAGGAAATGTAATGATTGCTTGAAGGGATGGAAAGAAACTCCCCTTTCCCCTGTCCTGACTTTCTCAAAATTCAGTAAGAGCTGGTCAGAAAAGTCTGGGGGGCCAGGAGTGGTTTCAGCAACAAAAATATGTGGGTTTGGGTTGCTTCACCCCTCAATGGTGCACACAGCTAACAGGGACCAAGCAGGCTGTTCAATCCAGCACTGGAAGGTGCGGAAGGGAGGTACTTCCTTTTCCCTGAAACACTTACTTCAATCCTAATTGTAGATTCAAGAATAGACATAGAAAGGGCAGGAAGTTACTGTCTTGATAGCCCTAAATCAACCTTTGCCAACCTGATGTTCTTCAGATGTTTTGAACTACAACTCCCATCAGTCTCAGTTAGAAAAGCCATGCTGGCAGGGGGTGGAAGCTGTAATCTAAAGTATCTGGAGACCACCGAGTTGGCAAAAGCTACCTTAAACAATGAATGACCAGGATAGAAGCATGCTAGATTTGGAGCTGCTATATGTCTTCATACATCTTCATCAACCTATGCTGCTGATTCATAATTAATATTAACAGCCAGGCTGGGAAAAAGATGCTGAGCTCACCTTCCAAAGGGTGATGGTCATTCTTTGGTAACTTGGGGGAGAGAGCACTGTATGGAGGGGAATCTTGTAAATATCTCTTTGCACCCCGTCCTGGTCCCAGTAGAGAGTCATCTAACGAAATGCTCCTGTCTAGAAAGAGAGAACAAGCCCTGCTTAGGATCACAGTCTGCCTTGCGAATCAGCCATGCCCAAGACCACCAGAACTTCCACTATGAGTGGAAGCCCGTATCTCAGTCAATAGACATCAGAGTTGCAGAACTGCACCACTGTTTTGGAATCTAGTTGGTTCAAAATAAATAATACCTGCCAGCACTTTGGTCCATTCAATAAAGGAAGGCTTATGAAAGGGACAGTGGCACTTCACATACTGTTTTCAAGCCATTCTTTTACCTTTTAAGCGTGTGTGCAATTTAGGAAAAGAAATGATATTACTTCAGTTCTTCTGAATGTGAAACTGCTGAACATTTTTAATCAAGGCTCAAATTTTTCACAGCACTGTTTTAATAGACCACAGAGACCTAGGAGTTTTGGAGTACATTGTCAGCAATATGCTGATGACACACAGCTCTGCTCCTTTACAACTGCAGGTGAGATGCGCTGGACGGTGCTTTTCAAAATGGTTCTCAAATATATTGGCTGACTGTAGGGAACCTGGGTGTCTTAGTTTCAGTGAGCATGACTAAAAGTGTGAAGTTAGTTCACGTCTATGTATGACATTTCTGAACAGTGGAAGGGTGCAACCTGATAAAAATCAGTGTTCAAACTCACAGAAATAGATACAGCTCATCCATTATATCATTAGCACATTTTCTTTTGCACAGTGCTGACTCCTATGTGTCAAATTCCTAAAGATAGAAACCACCCAGTGACATATGGGACAATTAGCACAGGGAAAAGAACAATTAATTATATCTAGCCCTAAGCCTTGCTTTTTTGGCCAGTGCCTGCATATCTATCTATCTATCTATCTATCTATCTATCTATCTATCTATCTATCTATCATCTATCTATCTATCTATCTATCAGACAGTAACCTCTATCTCCACCTTTCCAAGTAACCAATGAATTACCATGGCAGTTCTGAGACATGGTTACTGGCCAGCAGAACTTGTCTAATGTAACATTTCCGGATGGCTCTTGTTATGCAGACTGCAAGCACCATTCAGCAAAAGACCTAGTTCCTCAATGGGCGATGGGTGTTTTGGGTATCCAGAGAGTAGCAGATACACAGGGAATCCATTCAAACCCTTGTAATGCTTCACAGTAATCTAAGGCCACCACTACGTTTATAGGTTTACCATAATGTATTCAGAGCACAGAATCTGAGGTGTCCCATCACACAGCGCACCCAGCCCTGCTTACAAAGGAAGTGCTCTTAAACCCTTCCAGTTCTTTGTCAGGGGAAATAAAAAGTTTAATGAAGCTTTCGTTTCAGATTTTGGAGTAGCGTACAAAAGAGGCAGCCTGCAGGCATAATGAACCCAAGAAAAAAAAAAACACCCCAAAAGGCATTTGCCTGGGGAATAAATATATCTGCGCTATTGCATTTTGTTTGGTAAAACCTTCTCAATCTGCAGAGATATACTGGAACAACTCTTAGCCCCAACTCCTACCTGGTAGGTACCTGTCGTGGTCGTACTCGCGTGAGTGCTGCACATGATGCTGAGTAAATGGCTGGTTCCCAAAGAGGTTGTCACTACGTAGGTTGTGGCAGAGTTTCTCAAGGAAGCGGAGGACATAGGTGATGCTGTTGACTGCTGGTAAGGTCAGAGTATGCTGCTCATGATCAAACACAGCTGGCGGAGGAAAGAGAACAAAGACAAATTCTAAAAGTCTAACAAATTGTCTGGGATTGCTGGATCACACAGACCTCTCCTGCAATTCAGTTTACTGAATGACTAGAACCACAACTTTTCCTGGCTTCCACTAGAATTGTAGGAGGTGTCTATGTGAAAATATCAAACACAAATATTTAAATCTTGCTTTTTGAGGATTACAAACACCTTCAGAAGGTGAAGCTGCAGCAACTGTAGATGAATCTACCATGGCTTAGATGAGTAAATACAATGGGTGGCATTCAAAGAAGTTTTACTTAGATCCACTGAAATTAGTGAACATAGCTAAATTAGGTCTATTAATTTCAACACGTCTAGACTTGAAAACTTAATTGAATACCACCCAATGACAGTATTCCAATTTACTTTTTGAACTAATAGAATTGATTCCATCGGGGTCTGCTTTTAATTGGATTGATTATTTTAGATTTTCAGGTTGAATGAAATCAAGTAAACACCTGGTTTTATTTAATGTTCAGTGGCTGACGGTTTTATGGATTATATTTTTATTGCTTTATTATTGCATTGCAAACAACCCTGTGATTCTGTTTGGATGAAAGGTGATTTATAAGTAAAGTAAGTACATGAGCATCCATGAGGGGGGCAGTCCCCTCCCCCGGATGAACCATAACTGCCAGATTCCCAGATTTCTTTCCTCTGCTTCTTCTTTTTAAAGCTTTTGTAAAGCTTGAGTTATAACGCAAAATGTGAAGGCACAATTCTCCTCAATTTTTGTGAGAAACTAGTCTTCTCCTTTCATTGTTGTTTTTTAAAAAGTTTTTATTGAATTTTACAATATTCAACCATATAACAGACTATAACATATATATATATATATATATATATATATATATATATATATATATATATATACACACACACACACACACACACACACACACACACACACACACACCCTTCCCATGGCTTCCCTCAACTTCCCCGTCAGGTTCTTAAAATATTTACTAATTCTGCTTAATTGTTGTCTTATGATCTTATATCTAAATGCTCTTATTTTCTTATCAATTTTATACCGAATTTTCTTTCAAAATTACATCTTAGACTCAAGAGAGACTGCACAAGAGTGTGGGAAGAAAAGGAATTCCTACTGCCTCAAAGGGCAAAAACAGCAACACACCTCATGGTGCAAGTTTTACTGCTCTAAATACTTGCAATGTACCCCAGCAAGAGTGGGAAAATGACCCTGGCCTAATGAAGCCACACTGCAGTTGACTGTCTTTTCTTGCATACATTGAGATAGTCTTGAGAACACGACGACTGGGCTGTAGCTTGTAGAAGTGTTCCCCTGGAGGACACTGTTCAAAACAGGGTAGGGCAGGCAGACCTTACCTGAAATGATCTCGCCTCCATGGCCTTGCTTCAGGAATGAGAAGACTGTATGCTGATGATAAGCACAATCAATGCAAGCTTGGACTGCTTGCTGCAGCACCACAGATGCTCGAGCTGGTCCAAAATGGTCAGGCAGCTGCTGGACTTTCTTTTTGTCCAGGTGAGGCCCAGTGCTACCATTTTTATTCAAGTAGATGCAAACTGTGAGGGGGGGGGGGGGAGGCAGAAGCCATTAATAACTGAACTCTGGTTTGCCTGTAACTGACTGTGCAGTTACTAACTTTGGTAGGTCTGCTCCACTGAAAACTATCACGTGATGTTCTGAATAGCTTCCTTGCAGAGTCAGACAGTTCCCAAACCCTTTAACCCCAAGGGCCAGGTATCTGGCTGGTCTCAGTACTGGAGGACCGATTATGATGCTGCATCAAAAGGCTCTCATCACAGAACAGTAATTTTAAAAATGTGACTGTAAAATGAAACTGAGCAATTTCCCCCTCTTAAGTCTTCCACTCCCTCCACCAGTATAGACAGAAATGGAAGGGGTTGTATATATGTATTACCAGCTTTAGCTTCTTTATTACCTTAAAATAACTTCCTTGTAATACCTGCCCCCCATAAATAAATATTGCACCCAAGAAAGAGGATGAAATGCATTCCGCACCTGTAGGGGCTTGCATAGCAGAGCTAGGGATGGTTGCTGCATCCTGTGGTACTGTACTAGTGTCAGGTTCGGGAGTACTTGTTGTAGGGGAGGTTGGTGCTGGATTTAGTAAAGTTCGAGGTTTTCTCTGCAAAAAAAAAAAAGGAAAGACTTTTTTTAAATAAAAAAATCATTCTAAACAGGCAAAAGGACAAAAAACAAAGTGGATAACATCGCACTGAGGACCTAATCTCAAGGAAGCCAGGAGGAAATGGTGCTTGGGGAGGGGGATAACTTGAGATAATAGCAACAAGTAAGGGACGCGGGTAGCACTGTGGGTTAAACCACAGAGCCTAGGACTTGCTGATCAGAAGGTCGGCGGTTCGAATCCCCACAACAGGGTGAGCTCCTGTTGCTCGGTCCCTGCTCCTGCCAACCTAGCAGTTCAAAAGCACGTCAAAGTGCAAGTAGATTAATAGGTACCGCTCCGGTGGGAAGGTAAACGGCATTTCTGTGTGCTGCTCTGGTTCACCATAAGCAGCTTAGTCATGCTGGCCACATGACCTGGAAGCTGTACGCCGGCTCCTTCGTCCAATAAAGCGAGATGAGCGCCGCAACCCCAGAGTTGGCCACGACTGGACCTAATGGTCAGGGGTCCCTTTACCTTTAAGGGGGCCTGAACAATTCAGTTACAAATGATAATGGGACAGGTATTTTAAAATGATGAACTTTATTAGATTGTTACTTTTCCATCCTTCCCACCTCTGAAGAGATCAAAAGCAACCTCCCAACCAGGTACTGGTCAGACCAACACCTTCACTTTAGAAATGAAATGGGTACTTTCAGACCTCAGTTGCACCTCTAGCCAGCCTGAAACTGTACTGAAGATGGAAAGCTGAATTGGACTACTTGTGCATTTAGCCCAGCACTCTGGGGTCTCTCATATGACGACATTCCCATTACTTGATACTGGATGTTTTTAAATGGAAATGAACGTAAGATGTTCAAGAAATCATGTGATCAACAACCAAAATATGACCCCCCCCAATCCCTGATTCTACACATCTATTTGCTTGAATAGTTATTGAAAGGTATCTAAGTAGAACTGCTCCTAGTTGAGGAAGCACACACTAACTGTAAAGTCATGAATACACACCTTACTGCCAGGCTTTGGTCCCCTCTTCTTGGGGAATTTCAAAGGCTCCACAGCTTTGGAGGGGGTTGGAGTGGAGTGGTTGGTCAGAGCCTTGGGTGTCCGGCCTCGCTTACGACCAGGTTTGCGTCCCCTTTGTCCAGGCTGATGTTCCAGGAGAGTCTTTGTGCCACTATGCATGCTGCCCTTTTCAGAGATCACATCAGGCACAGGGGGAAATGGGCTCTTTGGAATCACCACTACCACAAAAAAGGAGAGGGAAGACCATCAGGTACCAACATAGCTTTATGCAAAAGCACTTTCATGGACATCTGCATATTCAACTGTACACTCAACAGAAGAGCCGCGACTCAGTGGTAGAGCACTTGCCAGATATGCAAAAGGTAACAGGTTCAATCCCTGACATCCTGAGGTTAAAAACTCCAGTCTGAAACCCTGGGGGGTTGCTGTCAGTCAGTTTAGACAATACTAGTTAGGTGGATCAATGACCTGCCTTGCTATGAGGCAACTTCCTATGTGCTTGTCTACTCAGAAGTAAGATCCACTGGGAATAGAGATCAATGAGGCACACTCCCAGGTATGTGAGTATGGACCTGCAGTCTTAATATGTTGCAGCAAACGCAGTATGGTGGCACCTTAAAAAAACAGTGAGCAAGCATATGATGGCAGAAGTTCTCATGGGCCACAGCCCACTTTGTTACACGTGGCCCAAGAAAGCTTCTGCAACACCACATTTTAAGAGGTTACCAGACTTTGCTGTTCTGGCCGCATATGCTACATTTTTATGTGATTTTCTTTTAAAGAGGGTGATTTAGACTTGCAGCATGAGATATGTCACTATACATTGCTTCAAGCCAATATATGGGTGTGGTGCAAGCCAACATTGTACAATCTGAACTGAATTTAGATAATCCCCAAGACAGTTCCAAGGGCCATGTCCAATATTCTGCTAACGCTCGAAATCTGCCTCAAAGGCCAGGCGAAAGTTCAGTTCCTATTGGCAGCCACCTAAAAGACATTTTCTGTGGCAGTTTGCTCATAAAAAAGGCTCTTGGACGCAATCTAAGAAAAATGAGACCGTTTCAACTACTCTTTCATGAAGTTCCATACAGCCCATACGAAAACTCCAGTGCAATCTATAACCTTGACTATTGTTATGCAAGACTAGACATAAATCACAACAAAAAATCAAGTATTTCCTTTCCAAGAAAACTGTATGTTTATTTACAGAAAAACTTTATTTTGTTTAAATTGCCACTAATCCAAGAATATGGTATTTTCTAAGATAGTTGTTCAGAGGTGTTATAGCTTCCAAGAGGACTGCTTGGAACATAAAAGCTCTTCTGAAATGAAAATCACAAGGGGAAACCAGAGAACCATGCCCTCAAATGTTCACCTACTAAGCAGTTCCAACATTAACAAAAGAGAGAGAGAGAGAGAGAGTACATTGTAGAGCTGGAAAAGGTTCACAAAAGAGCTATCAAAATAATCACGGGGCTGGAGCAATTTCCCTGTGAGGAAAATTCACAACATTTGGGGCTTTTTAGTTTTCAAAAAAGGAAAGGCAGGGAAGACATGACAGAGGTGTGCAAAGTTATGGTGGCAAATGTGGATGGGGACTATTCTACTCCCCCAAATACTGTAACCTGGGGCTAATCAATGAAACTGAATGTTGGAAGATCAGAACTGTCAAAAGAAAGTACTTCCTCACACAGTGTGCAATTAAAGCTTTGGAATTCGCTCCCACAACATGCAAAAATGACTACCGAATTGGATGGCTTTAAAACAGCACTAGACAAATTCATGAAGGATAGGGCTACCTATGCTTACTAGCCATAACATCTATTTTGCAGGTAGTATGCTGTTGCAGGCAATATGGCTCTGAATATCAGTTGCTGGAAATCACAAGCAGCAAGAGTGCTTTTGCACTCACATCTGCTTGCACATTTCCCAAGGCATCAATTTGGCTGCCGTGAGAACAGAATGCATGTCTAGATAGGCCTCTGGCCTGATCCAATAGGTCTCTTCTTATGTTAGCATCCCCCTAACCCTGAGACAGGATCATTTGTGAAGCATACTTTAGGGATAAGATACTCTCATATAATCCTGTTTTATTAGCTGCATTTTGAGCAACCTTATCTTATGCCTTTCCAACTATTCTCATGAGGTTTCTTTCTGCTTCTTTAAGGTTACAGCACTAAATGTTGGTTTCCTTTTACTGATTATTACAAGATCCTGCATTTTTGTATCTCCTAACCTTTCTGCTGCTCAAAAAGAGGCAAGTTATGAAAAACCTGTTCCTCCCTCCAACATATAAGGGAATCATGGAAATTAGTGCTAAGTATGATGACCCCATCCTTTGCACTACCCAAGAATCTGGCTTGTTTATTGACAACACTTGTTTTGAAGTTAGCAGTGTTTCCAGATGCTTTGTAGTCAGTTCCAGAGCATAGAACCCCAAGTTTTGTAGTATGTGTGGCAGCCAAACCAACTACAGCATGAAGAACAGTAGGCTGGCCCAGGCAAGCTGCCCATTAGCAGAGGTGAGGTGCAAAGCACCTGCCCCCCCCAGCACACCTGCAGTGAGGTTTAATATGGAGGGGTGGAGAGGTCCTTCACCCAGCAGTTTAGCAAGCTGCTGGGAGAGGTGCCTTTCCAACACAGGAAAAGGACAGAGGTGTCAGATCTCACTAATTCTCTTTCCATACCACTGACCACAGCATACTTCTGGATAGGCTCTCGGGGTTGGGAGTTAAGAGGCATAGTGTGCCATGGGAACACTGATTTAAGTTAATGCCTGGGAACTACTTCTCAGCCTCAGGGTCTTTGTGGGGTTCTGCAGGTTCCATCTAGTCTCCCATGCTTTTTGATATCTATATGAAACCTTGGTCACCTGGGGATTTGAGGTGAGGTGCTATCAACATGTTGATGATATCTAGCTCTAATTCTGCCTTTGCTCACACTCACAGAGGGCTGGATGAGGGCCAAACAAAGGAGCTTGATCCAGGCAAGATGGTGGTTCTGCAGTTAGGTAAATAGTTTGTTCAAAGAGATGGATCAAGTTTTCACTCCAGATCTGGCTCCTTGATCCAACTTGTGTCACTGAAGGCCTGAGTAGCTTTTGTGCCAAGCAGTCCCTTTTTTAAAAAAATTAGGCTGGTGGCCTTTGTTGGACAGAGACTGCCTGGCCACAGGTTTTCATTGTCTATCTTGGACCACCTACTGTAATGCAATATGTGTAGGGTTGACTTTAAAGAATGCTGGGCAGCTGACTGCAACCACTCATAACTTGAATGGCTACAGTCTGTTTCCAAACAAATTCAAAGTGCTGCTTCTTAGTCCTAAAACCCCAGACAGCTTAGGACCCAGGTACCTAAGTGGACACTTGCTTATATACAAACCTTGAGTTCGTTTTAGAGACTCTTCTCCAGGTTTCCCTACCAGTCAAGATAAGGCAGGTAGCAACTAAAGAGCAGAGCCTGCTTTGTGGAATTCCACTGCAAGGGAAGCCACCCTGATGCCAACATTGTTATCCTGTCCAGTACCAGATAAGACATTTCTGTTCTCCCTTATTTTAAACTATATTATTTTAAGCATGCTGTAATTTATTGTATTTTAATTGTGTGTTTCGTTTTGTAAACTACTGTGGAGGTTTTCCTGAAAGGCAGCATAAAAATATTTTAAACACACCCATACCCTCTGTCGTTCTAACACCGTCCAAGGACTTAACTCTCTGAAGTAGTCAGTGGGTACAGTACAAAACAGTCTAACAGCTTGCCCACAAGGTTTGGAAAGCTGCCTGTTCACAGAATTCCCACTCGTATTCAGCTGCAAGCCAAATGCCTAGAAATGATATTCTCTTTCTAGGAAGGACTAAAGAACAACCACTTAACTCCCAACATTGAATCTTTTGCTCCCACATAAGTCAGCCAGCCCCCAAGATTCTGCTTGAAAGAGGACACAAGCAATGAACACTAGAAATACAACTAAAAACAAATGTCAAAATCTGTTACCTTTCCGTCAGAGGCAATTCTACAGTGTCACTTCGACTTATTCACCTCCTAGTAGTCCAACTGAAGGCACGCTACCCTAAATGGAAGAGGTGGTGTAGACGCTTACAGGTCTTCTTACAGAGATCCCACTTTCCTTAATTTCTACCTGAAGCTGTTCTCCCTTCCAGGCAAATGAAGTAAAGCTTGCCGGGCCCTTAATCTGTACACAATTGTTTGGAAAAAATGGCTGACAAATACAAGAAGAATGTATGGTGCCACTTAACACATCTCCATGGCAACTTAAAAACGATTAACTTTTGCTTGCCTGCTGAGCAGAGTAAAGTTGTGTTGAAAAGGCTGACTGCATTAACGGGAACAAAGGAAACTGGGGCAAGCGTCTGCAATTATGATCTCTGCTGTACCCACAGTAACGTTCATCACCCTTGGCACAGCAATGAAGGGAGTGCATCCTTTCTTAGGTCTCCTTTGCTTGGCAAGATCTTAGTGCGTTCCTGCCAGCTGGGATAGTGCCAAGGCAGAAACTCCACTCCTCTGCATTCCAGATCTCCTGATAAAGTGGAAGACTGCCTCTGGCTCACAGTCTGCCCAAGGACAGTTAACTCTTGCAGTCCTGCCACTCGGCTGCTGTATCCAAGAAACTTCCTCTCCATTATTGTAATGGTAATATTATTTATTTCCCAACTTTTCCTCAAACCGGGACTCAACACGGCTTACACTGATTAAAACAAGACAGATACAATAATAACCATTAGTGCTGTCCAGCTCCACTAGGGTTTCTTATTGTCATGTTAAATCCCAAAAGTAAAGCTTGATGATGTGGTCCAATGGTGTATATGGCAAATATTCAGAAACTCTGTGAATGTTACTCTTTACCCTTTTAATCTTTTAGGAGGTTAATGGTAAAAATGTCAGAAAACCTGACAACTACCACCTTAGGCAACTGTTTTAATTTCATCATTGTTTCCTTATAATCGCCCCTCCATCCCCTATGTAAGACTAGACAGGCCTCTGTGCAAGACAGCACAGATGATCAGATGCTGCATCAGATTTCTTCTCTTTATCACTATTGTCCAATGCCATTTCTGTGAGCTGGAAATTTTCACCATGGGCAATTAAAAATGTACAAAGATGGCTTGTGTATTACCAGAGATAAGGGTGTGTAAAGAAAATATACTGATGCGGACAAAAACCTTGTGTAAAATATTGTAAATTTGGTGTAAGGGGTTTGGTGGGTGGGATTAGAATTCAGTGGCCACAGGCCAAAAATGATTAGAACTCCATGAGGCCCAGAGCTGCCAGTGAAGGAAGGGTGTAAGGGGGCCATCAGCTGCCATAATGGGCCACTTTGAAAGATGGGTATTGAGGTGTTGGGTTGACAGACTCCCTTCTTTCTGAAAATGATCACCCGACAAAACTAGCTACATATTAAGAGAGAAGGAGGATAACTGGGATCATTTTCTGAAGGGATCCAGTGGTTCTGAAGGGATCAAATGGTTTCAAATATTCTCCTAAATGTCAGAGAAGACTATGTTCTAAATATTTAGCAAGTGCCTTGCTATGTACCAATAAATGATATGCACCACTAGATGACAGAAGCAAGGATGAAACTACATGGACTTAGTAAAATCCTTTAGTCATTCTTCAGACTTTCTGATCAGAGGTTTCTAATACTTCCCAGAAATTTCAGAATTTTCTTAAATGGAGAACCTAGTAGTTATTATACATGCAAACTCACAAGCACACACGATCAGGAACTAGGAACTAGGATCAGGAACTAGGATCACAAAGACTTACACATTGGCCCTGGACATAAAAGCCTCCACCTAGATGATACAGAAAGTTATCTACTTGCTTACTTTATGACTCCATCTTCTTGATGTTTCCTTACCTGTTAATTATTGCATTTTATATGACCTTTCACACAATGTAAAAACTACTTCTAGAAATCTAGCCCATGTTTAGCATTCACTTCCATGTTAATTGTTTCCAGAAAAAAACAACTGATTGCAATCTTGGCAACCTGGAAAATCATGGGAGTTTTGAGTTGTAAGATTCCTGCAGTTTTTAGAGATCATGCCCCACTGCTCATGTAATGAAATTTTGGCAGGTATTTTGCCATACTACATGATTAATCATAGGGGAAAAGAAGCGCATATGCACAGAAAGAGTGGGAGAGTGGCGATATTAGTTGTGACAACCACAGATACTGGTGTGAATGAAATATAGCATGACATGGTGGCATGTTGATCACAGCCACAGTTCCATAATGCAACAGGTAATACAGTATTAAAAGGAACACCAGGAACCAGGACAGAAGCACTAGCATTATAATCAGTAAAACTAACGTAATAAATCCCACACCTGAATGCCGCCTGTGTATCTGAAGTTGGTGGCTCCCGTGAGTGGAAGATGGACAGGTGGATACTCTGCTCCCTCTAGTGCTAAAGAAGCAAAAATACTCCAGAGGGTTTTTTTTACACCCAAGTCAAGTTATTGGGATGGGCTGAGAACCTAAATAGTTAAATTAAGTTCACATCTCCAGAACCCATGAGTACACGTCTTGCTTTCTAGCCATTATAATTTTAATATCTTAGCTACTGGAATATTAGCTCTTAAAGCAATAGCTGAAGCTTTGAGAGGAGTCATATGTGGATTTGTGGTAGCCCTAGCATATAGGAAATAAATGTTCTCCATAAGAACATAGTAAGAATCTGCTGGATCAGGCCAATGGCTCATCTAGTCCAGTTTCCTTTTCTCACAGTGGCCAACAAGATGCTTTTGGAAAGCAGGACCTGAGTCCCAGAGCACTCTCCCCTCCTGCTGTTTCCAGCAGCTTGCATTCGCAAGCATACTGCCTCTGAGTGTGGAGTAGCCACTGGTAGTATGCTGGGTTCCATGATCCAGAAACTGACATGGTCTGGGAAAGTATGTAGAAGTAGAGAACCATCAGCCCGTGGGTCTAATAAGGCCCATCAGGTCTTCCCATTTGGTGTGCAAGGCCATTTTGGCCAAACTACACCCACTTGCCCTACACCCAACGTCATGCAACTTCTGGTATGGGACACATATAGTCAAAAGGGGTTTGCAGCCACTTGCAAAGCCTTGTGTGAAGAACTTTGCAAGCCCCCACAATCAACTGATAGGTTTTGCAGACTGCTTAGCAAGGGGCTTCAGAAGATCTGACAATCTGCTGATCATCAGGTCTTGCGACACGCCATGCAAGAGCTCTGCAATGTGGTCTTTAATTGTCAGGTCTTATGGAGTCCATTGCAAAGCACTTTGCAAGGACTCTGCAAGACCTGACAAACAATCAAGTGTTCTTGTGGAACACTTTGCAGGCTGCACATTTTCCCAAAGGGTTGGCCCACCAGCCATGTCTGACCCATCACCCAGATTCAGTTCCCCATCTCTGGAGCAGATACTCCCTTAGAAACCCAGAATATAAATCAAGGGGCGGGGGGACAGTAACAAACAACACTGAGCACACCTTTCAATTGATACCAGATGTATTTTCACAATTAAAACAGAGCTCATTGATATGCAAAGAGCTGCATTTTTCTTGAAGCACTGCCCAGTGTGGAAGAGAAGAGACACCCCTGAACTTCTGGTTCAGAAGAGTTGACAAGCATAAGTAACTGTAGGGTCAATTCCTATGTTGGCATTCTCTAGTCTGAGCAGTTAATGGGATTATCAGGGTTGGTAAAGACAGCATAGAACAAGAAGATAGTTATGCATGGTCCTGTGCAATCCTTTTTTGGGCATGCTTCCAGCCAGGATTCCACAAATCCCCAGGAAAGAATGTTTCAGGCCCTCTGCCATCACTCACCTGCCCTTGTCAGGGCATCAACAGCACACAGATCTTCTCCCCCAAGTTATCTGAAATTGCAGACAACCCAAGAGAAGATTCAGCTTTCTCTGAAGCTCATTTGACCAGCCTTCCCCCACATGTTTGCCCAAGGACTTGGAGGACAGGAGGGAGATTTCTGCACTACTTCTGCCTACTCCAAAGTGCAGTGTAATGCAAGACACATGCACTCATGCACCCTGCCTACGTTCTCTGCATGACTGAGCCAAGCCAAGATTTACAAACTATTGCTTCAAAAGTTCACTGCAGTAATGTACAATCAATATTATGGGAAGCTGCTGTGAGGAGCCAGCCTTAATGAGAAGGATCTATGGAGAACATAAGCTGTGATATGCTTAAAGAGAGAGAAAGCACAGAGACATGGCAAAGTATTTTTGTGCTTGACATAGCTTCCACCACAACCATGACTATACTGGGAAGATTTCAAAGCATCCCATTTGATAAACATCCACAGAATCCAATACCGCAACAGAGAGTGCAAAAGACAACACGAACAAAGTATTAGCTCACTTTTTAAAAACTATGTTAAACCAAAATACATAACCCTCCATCAAAGATATGAGCACAATCTATGTTGCCAGTCCATAGCCAACTATTAACCATTTCAGGGGTGAAATGTAGTAATGCTTTGATAGGACTCTTACCTTTCGTTCCAGGGGGCTGCAAGTTGTCACCGGTCAGTGAACACCAACCAACTGGAAAGATGTCGCGAGAATCGTAACGGCACCAGTAATCAAAGGCTCCCCTCCAACCATCAAAAGTGATGAGGACCTCAGAACCCCGCACCTCACCAATGGTGGCAGGGCAGATGAAATGTGGGTTTTTCCTATCTACAGCCTCCAGTTTCATTCCCATCTTAAAGAAATTCTGGGATGGAGATGGTGGCTCCTAGGAGGGGGAAGGGACATGAAAAAAGGATCAGACACAACTCAATTAATACGCATACGTGTGCATGTACACACACGGCTCACTTTACAGACCTATTCTGCTGACTTAGCAGTGCACTCATTAGCCCTTGTTTCCCAGCAGCTGCTGCACAAGGAATTAGATAAAGGTTACTGGTGGGCTGATTTACAGAACTTAAATTGCATCACAGGCCAAGTTCAGATGCAATGTTAAACTTTGGCTTATTTTTCTTAAACCAGGTTAAATTCTACGTTCAAACAACAGTACCTTCATTCATTTTCTGCTGTCAACCTAGCTTCTCAAACTGGGAGCTTAATCCAGGAAGTTGCTAACTGCAGTTCATACACTTGTCTTTCCTAAGTCCAAGTCAAATTGCCCTGATGAAGGGTTGGTTAAGGATAACAAAGGAGAGCTGTATGGAACACTACTGGGAGAGGGGAAGCACATAGTACAGTGTAGTAGCAGGAGTAGCACTCTGTGCATCACACACTAACCTGGTTCACTGGAACCTGAGGTCCTCCAGATATTGCTGTACTACAACTCCTAACATCCCTGACCACTGGTCATGCTAGCTGGGAAAGATATGGGATCCCCAATAACTTCTAGAATGCAACATATTTACCACCCCTGCATTACAGTAACCAGGGAAAGATTACACCCAGTATAAAAACAACTAGAGTTCAATGTTATGTCTAAATGGGGACATTGAGAGTTCTGGCCCCCTACACCATCCTGTCAAACCTTGGTCCTCTGGCATACTTTGTGATGCCCTGCTGCCAACCTTTTGCTGAATTATTTTCTCCCTTTTACTCTCCACAAATATAATTTTCAATCTTGCCTTTTCACATCCCTACTTTCCATCTGTGCTCATGTTCATATTGTTCTTATCCCATCTTGCTCCTGCCCCGAAACCGATCCCACTTTGCCTTCTGACTAGACCCAATCCTTCTGTGACTTACCTCTTTGGCCAACATACCCCCCCTCCCCCACCTGTAAAGTTATTAAGTGTGCCATCCATGACACCGCCACATCAAACTTAGGGACATTCGCTTCCATTCTTTCAGAAACTTAGGGTCTTGCTATCTATATTCTCTGAACAGGAGTACTGTTAATGAGGAGGAGTGGAACAAAGCCTCAACCCCCACTCCTTCCAGGCAAATGGAGAACCAAACTCATAAGCACATCAAAGGCAGCTACATTGTCTTCAGAACAGGGAAAGATGATGGCCATACCTTGTGGAAAATCCTAACAGGTGCCATTTCTGCTCCATTCAGAGTCTTCAGGAGAAACATGGGCCAAGAAGAAGCATTCAGTCGAAACCCTGCAACAAATAGAGGTGGAGGCCATAAAAAGCGTAGCAGCAGCTTTCAGTTCTGCCATCCTTCCATCATGAAGGTACCGATGTCTTCATCATAACATTTAGCAAATGTACTGAAAATCAAGGAATATTTCTCTAAGGAAGCTTAGTTTGCACCATACTATTGGCTGGATTTTTTGTTGATGCAACTACTTGAGTACACCAAGATTTTCTAATAGGTAACATAAGCAGAACTTGGAAATAAATGCAATAGTATTTTAAGAATGTGAACTGGTCTTTTATAGTGGGCTTAATCATGACATCACAGCTAACACAACCCTCTTATTGTAATCCATTGTGGACCCATTCTGCTAGGAAATTAGAAGAACTTTCCTGAAAACTTCAGCTGTGTCACTTTTAACAGTGAACTACAGTAAAGCAAGTGATCTGCCCTGTACAGCCTCAGGCACACTTGTACAGAAGAGTGTATTACGGGTCCTTCTGCATATTTAAATCTGCTCTTAATTCAGAGATGCAGAGCCACTAGCATGGCTACCTGTGGTCAGTAACAAGTGCCTAGAGCAGGGGTGAGCAAACTTTTTCAGCAGGAGGCTGATCCACTGTCCCTCAGACCTTTGGGCGGGGGGCTGGACTATATTTTTTGGGGGGGAAATGAACGAATTCCTATGCCCCACAAATAACCCAGAGATGCATTTTAAATAAAAGCACACATTCTACTCATGTAAAAACACCAGGCAGGCCCCACAAATAACCCAGAGATGCATCTTAAATAAAAGGACGCAAACACGCTGATTCCCGGACCGTCCGTGGGCCAGATTTAGAAGGTGATTGGGCCGGATCCGGCCCCCAGGCCTTAGTTTGTCTACCCATGGCCTAGAGGAAACCAGGCAGGGAAGAAACATGAGTGGAGCACACAGTAGATACCTCTAAGTAAGCCTCCCTTCTCCAGAGCACTTCATATATTCAGATGTCATGTCGCTGTTTACTGCAATTCCAAAGCTCTTTTGATCACTTGGAATCTAGAAGACATGATTATGGCATAAATGTAGCCCTTGGGGCAAACAAGGTTTCAACTCACCTAAAGGAGGCTGCAACATCCCTCCATTCTTTTCACAGTTGCCAATAGGCTGGATTTCTGCAGAATCCACCAGACGCCAGAAGTCATTCTTATTATCACTGCCATCCAGGCGCAATCGGAGACGGGCACCTGTCAATCCCACCACAGTAGCAATACAAGTGGAAGTGGTGTTCCTGGGGTCCTGGGCTTCTAGCTTCATGCTGATCTTGAATTCATTGGAAGGTGGGGTGTACGACTGAGGAGAACAAGGCTTTCAGCGTGACTTGAGTGATACATTTTTCTTCCCTCCCAAACCTCCTCCTTATTCCCTGAATTGTTCCCAGCACCTGAATGCCAAGAGCATATTAGAACTGGATGTCACAGTAGGCAATGAAAGAGAAACAAGGGTGAGGAACAAGTGAAAGAAATTCAGTCATCAACATGGTAAAAATTCTCCTCCAAAACGTTCACTTACAGCCACTAAACCCAAAAATTCTCTTCTTTTCCCGTTATTTTTGCTTTTGAAATAAAACACCGGTGTCTTTCAAGAGAAATGGAAAGCCTTCTCTGTGGCAGCACCTATATTTCAGAATTAACATTAGGCAGGCACCTTTGCCATACTGTTCAAGATGCCTGCTAAAACCCTTTTTAGTTAAACAAGTCTATCCACTTATAATTTAATATTTTCTATTAAAATTTTGTTGATTTTATCTGTGGATTGTTGATAATTGCTTTATATTGTTTTATGTACAGTACATTGCTTAGAGAACCTTTTGATTAAGAAGTTTATGTCTATTAAAAAATCTAAATGAGCTCAAGCCAACCTGTCATGCGTTGTTAATGGTGCTTAACCCTGAGCTTGCACATCACAGCACTATGCTTATCTCCTTGATCAGGCACTCTTGGGTTCATTGGACGCTGACTTTTCTGAGTCCATCTAGCCCACTATTGCTTACTTTGACTGGCAGCAGCTTTTCATCTTGCACCTGACAAAGTGGGCTTCAGTCCACAAAATCTTATGCCATAATAAAAATTGTTGGCTGTTAAGGTGCCAAAAGGTTCTTTGGTTGTTTTTTGGGGCTATCAACATCTAGAAGGGGCAGATGGGACAAGGTCCCCCTGAAATTTTCAAGGAGGGGGCTGGGTCCCATCAGTATTTTGCATCACTTGCGCAAGCTGTGTGGTGTGCGCACAGCACATCAGCACCTCAAACACTAGTGGTGTCAGCACATCGCCAGCCCCCTAAATCGCGTGGGCAAGCTGACGCATCTGGCTATCAGACACGAGTTCTTTCAAATTATCTCCAAATTAATCCAATTTAATTGGACATGTCAAGGATCAAACCTGGGATAGTCTGCTTTCAACAATACTTAAAACTTGGCTTGGAGTCCTACTGTACTCTTGGACCTCCATTTCCTACCAACTCAATTTGCTAGTAAATCAAACCCAGGCACTATGCTACCTTCAAAATTCAAGTATTTTTGTCTAGGCTTCACCTATAAGGCCGACACTTTCATTAGAAAGCATTTTAAAATTGTAGCCAAAGATGATGCCCAAACAATCATCTCATAACTCAAGGAACTACAACAAACGTTTATTTTAACTTTAGACCTAAAGGAAACTAATATCAGCACATGCAATGATCCAGATACATACATAGTCCAAGCAGGGAGAAATCTAATGTTCCTGTTCAAACCTACCTGTGAACAAAGGTTCCTGAGCCTTTCACCAACCTTAAACGTCATGTGACTGCACCTTTATTTAAAAAGCTCTGTTCTGTTATATATTTTACAACCGGGTACCTGCATCGGTTGCTCTTCCCCCACAAAGAGAAGGCACAGGAGTTTATTCCACACTTGTCCATGAGCTGTCTAGAAGCTGACCCCTTCATCCCAACTCTTTTACAACATGGAATGCTCCATTACCTGCTTGAAGCAATGGGCAGGAGCAGGGATGGAGCATGTCTCTTTCAAGTATCTATCCCAGGCAAAGTGACCTGTGTGAAGGAGAAGAAAAAAAAGACTGCAATGGAACTTTTGAGAATAATTCTGGAAAATGACCAGTCTTTATAAGAACCTTAATGAAATACCTATAAATGTATTAGCTATTAAGCAGAGGAGCTGATCAAAATGAATTGCACAATGATAACAATTTCAAGTTCAAATGATCACAATGAATTGTTTGGGCTGAGAGTACAGAATTACCAATTGTGGTAGAGAAACTTAAATTAAGTCTAAAGCCAACCACAAAAGCTTTGTACCTGAATCCTAGTCTATGTATCTATTCATGTATTGCAGGTATCTTCAAGCTTTTCAGACCCAGGACGCACTTTTAACTCAAACAAGCATCTTTTACCATATATTTGCATGGCGCTAGCACTCCTGTTGTGACCTAGCTTGGATCAGGACACAACCCACTAGTGGGTTTCAATCCCCCAAGTTGAATACCAGTTATATCTTGCTCCATCTCCCACAGGCACACACAGCAGCTGACATACAGTATGGTTCATTTGCTTCAGTTGTAGAACTGCATGCAGCACTTTTACATTATTCTCTCAACATTCTTAAGGTTTTCTCCATGCCTTAAGAAGCCAAAGAGACCTCAAGATGACTCATACACTTAGTAGCTGACAAAGTCAGTCAGCCAAGCTGGAGAGGCCACAGCTACATGTTACAAGGAACAGGAAACTCCAGTCCAAAATAGCAGCCACGGTCAAATTCCTTCCCTTTTCCACTTTTTAATGTGAAGTCCAAATTGTTCATAACTTACTCAGGGCCCTGGCATCATTCGAACAACCTCCATATATCATTGGCTGCTGCAGCCAGTGTCAAAGAAATGAATGCCACACAGATGTCAGAACAGTGAACACAGCAACTAGATGTTAAGGATTGAGAGGGAGGGAACTTGACACACACAACTAGCTGCTAGTTTGAGCGGCACCTCTCTAAAGTCTTCCCTTTTTATTGCCCAGTACAATGAAAACAGATGTCTTCTTGGTTATTCAGATGTAACAGAACAAATATAGTACAGAGTCGTAGCGAGATCCTTTCTTTTTTATTTTAAATGCTAGGATTCTTACATGCAATCCTAAACATATTTTGTAAAAAGCGAAGTCTACCAATTTAGGGCCCTATCTTTCAAGAGAGAGCATTCAAGATTGCAGCCTTTATCTGTGTATCTTACACAGTAACTGGCCTGCAAGTGGCATAATAGCTTTTTAAACTGCTTGCACATGCCACACTACTGTAGACAGATTATGCCCACATTTCACCTGCCAGCAATTCCTAGGTAAAGAAACCAAAGAAACAAATCCCTTTTACTTTTTTACATTTAGTAATGGCCCATCTCTGGCATGGAGCACCACAGTACAACTAGAACATGTCTTTACAATGCAGAAAACCTGTTTTAGCCCACTAAACAATTAGCAGAATGCTATTTTGTTTCATGCGGTAGCCTCATGGTATTTTGATAAACTGTCCATCTTATTTTGTATAAGTCCCCTTTTTCCTAAGGACTTGTTCACACTGAGCCACATGGAGGGTGGCATACTATGAGATGAGTGCTTGATGGAAGGATTCAGTTTGTACCGTAGAACTCCCTACTGCCCACCTAGAATCCTGAAACACCCACTAGTGGGCGGTAGGGACCTGGTTGACAACCCCTGATCTATATAGTCCAGTATTGTCTACTCTGCCTGGCAACAGTTCCCTGGGATCTCAGGCAGAGGTCTTTCAAATCACCTGCTAACCAACTAATTTGATTTTTAAAAAGTCAAGGGCTTTCTTCCCCACTCAGTGATAATGGGTTTGCATTTGCTAAACTTTACTCTGTTATTCACTGATCCAAGAGTGTCCCAGGTTGGCATTAACTGTGAGTTGCTAGCCAAAAAGATTGCCTGTACAAGATAAGCTAGTGATTTCCCTCCATTTTTTCTGCCTTATTTATCACCCTTCTTATCTCAAGAGATTGTAAGACTGCAGGCAGAGGATGACTCGTGCTTTTAATTTTTGGAAAGCACCTAGATTTGAGGCAATTTAAAACTCATATTATAACTCATTCAGGCAAACTAGATTTTCACCAGGCAATAACAATCCCCTCTGTTGATAATTACCAGAGAAATAAAGGAACAAAATACTAATTCTTTATCATGGCAGTGGGATGGTACACTGGCAAAGCCAATTAGGAAAATTAGCACGGCTGGTGCAGCCATTTTAACTTGCTAATCATGTGGTCTCTAGGCCTGTTCACCTGGTAGCTTTAAACTGATTTTTGTTGGTGCTTTTATTCCTGTCAGTTGATGTTTTTTGATGCTGCCTTTATTTCCTCAGAAGCCACACATTCTGCATAAGCTGTAGGCCATATCATGCTCTTGCATGGGATTGAAAGATTGTGAATCCTCATAGGAGTTTGAGCACAGAAACACTGAAGTGTAACTCATTAAGTTTAATCACATTTATACAGAAAGGCAGCATGCATGCAGAGGTACAGTGGTAGCAGAAACACACCACAGTGATTATACTGAAAAAGGTCCCACCGTGACAGAACTACTGCCTTTGGACAAAGCAGAGTGAAGCCACGATAACCAGCAAATTAATTAGGAGCTCTTTGACTTGTCTGTGTGTTCAAAGTTAGCCACAAGTTAGCCTTTTGTCACTGAGGGATTCCGCTGCTGATATTCACTGAAATCTAGGTTTTGAACTGTGTGTGTTTCAATGCCTTGGATGCCAGACATTGATGATGATCTTGGACAGCAAGATTCCATGTTGTTGCGGAGCAACCAAAGAAAACCCCTCTTTAGGCTGGTTCAGATATGCCATGTTCCACATGATAACTGCAACATCAAATGGAGACCTCCACATGTGAACAAGCTATCCTAAATCCATCAAGTCTGAAATATTTTGTATCACTTCAGACACACTGCTTCTTGATGGAGTTACTCTGTATGTTCAGTTCCAAGTCAACCAGAGACATACATGTATGCGTGAACCAGTCCTATGTACCTGTGCTGCATGAATACTATGCATTTTCACAAACTATTTGCAGAGAAGGGCTCCACTGCAATTACAGCATAATCAGGTATGCTAATAAAGAAGATGCAAACAGATACAGAATTATCAAATAGAAGCAGCTGCTCTGTGCAAAGCTCTTTAGGACTAAAAAGCTGATATCCCTCCTTCAACTTGGATTGATTTAGGAGTAATAGCTCACTGGCTGGGTATTTGCTCTGACTGAATCCTTGGCATCTCTATTTAAAAGATTTCGGGAAAATGGTTTAGGGAAGAGCGCTGCCTGAGACCTTGAGGCCAGAAAGACCAATGATCTGACTCAATATATGACAGCGTCACATGTTCACATGGCCCATTCAAAGTTTATATTACCTTCTCTATATTCCTTCTCTTTTGTGGTCAGTAGAAAACTCACTAGCTGCTCTTCTAACAAAGGGGAACAGAAAAGAATGTGGATCTGATTCATACCTTGGTACTGAGACGGAGGTTCTGACAGGCGCCCATACTTGTGCTTTTTGCCATCTTTCCAGTCTATTGCTAAGACCAAAGAGAGAGAATAACCTCACAAAGAGCTTTTCCTTCATCAGCAAGAAATTATGCTCCATGTTGCCTACTGTTTCTTGGTCAACTGCAACCCTTCAATGTATAAGTGTCACTGTTTGGACCAAAATTCCCTTCAAACTAATTATGCTAGAAGTAAAATGAAACCAACTGCATGCTAACATATAATGAGATGTTTAAAATATTGAGTTTCAGAGGCCAACCTCAAATTAGGAGATCTGCCCTTTTCCACAAAGGTCACAACAGTCAGTGGGAAAATTTATTTTCCTTAGTCTCTGCTTATTTGTCTGATCCCTGCCAGCTGCAAAACACAGTAAAGACACTGCTGAGAACTGAAGAAAAAGCTCCATGCCCATGTCCAAATGGCCAAGTCACAATCCTTCTGATGTGACAGGATGCAAGCTGATGAAAACAGGATGCCACCTTGCTGTATCTAGTTTGTAACCCTACACTCCTCCTCCCTGTGCAGCCTCTGGTAATTCACACAGAAATAGGAGAGTGGTGTGTCAGGGGGTGGGGAGAGAAGAGAATTAAGAGAATTTTGGGGCCCAGGAGACTTAAGTAATTTATCATGGGGGACAACAACAAAATCACAAGTGAGGCCTTGATCAATCAATATAGCCAACACAAACTTCTGAGCACTTGATGAAGATGCTGAAACATTAACAGAAGTTTCATTGTGAGCCAAATAGCAAACTGGATTGCCAGGAGAGTTGTGGAAACTGACTGTCATCTAGAAACATGAAAAAGTGATTGAAATGCTAGTAATGCAGGTGCAAAATCAGGGGAAATGGGGGGGGGATAAAATTGGAAAAACAGCTTCTATTTCAACTGTTTTCCTTATAAACAGTTGAGACACCTTAAAGACTACCACATTTATTATGATTTACATCACATATCCTCCAACCTTGTTAATACAAAATATACAGCGCACATTAGTGAATAGCACTATCAAGTTATTTTCATTCCCCGCTTTTATCTGAGCCTGAGCGCCACATTCTTTCATGGGCAACCTTCTGAGTGCCGCATACCAGTGGCGTTTGGGGTCAGATGCAATAATGAGCAGAGCAATGGATGGGACTTTTAGGGTTACATTCCAGCCATACAAAAGTCAGAGATTTCTACACAAATACACACCCCTCCATCCTTCTTCCAGGCAAGCAAGAGGAGTTATCACAATTCAAGGACAGATTCCAACCAGCAAAGGCATTCAAGGAGGGTGTGACCTGTGGGAGAGTGTGCGGCCTGGGAAAAGTCCCAAGGGCCAAACAGAGACAGGCCTAGAAACTGCAATGGGCCCCTGGGTTAAGGTTCCGCACTCCTGCACTTAGCAGTAAATGAGGGCCAAAGTGGAAGCAATATTTGTCATATGATATTCCCTTGTGAAGCTGATTTTTCTTCAACAAGTAGTGGGGGGCGGGGGCGGCTGGGGGGACTAACCCCACCAGGTCTGCTATTGGCACCAATGGATGTTTTCCTCCCACTATGAACAGCAGGTATAGTGGGGAAGGCAATTACTATCAGACCATGTCAGGGACAATAACTTAGCCCCTCCTCCCATGCCATGTTCCCAAACCAGCTCACTCTCTAACCACACTAGCTGTTTTTTAAAGAAATAAAAGTCAACCTGGGAGACCAGGGTTCAAATCCCCACTCAGCCATGAAGCTCACTGGGTGACCTTGGGCTAGTCACCATCTCTTAGCCTAACCTACCTCACAGAGTTGTTGTGAGGATGAAATGGGGTGCAGGATAACTATGTACATCACTTTGAGATCTTTGGAAGATAACGGTGGTATATGAATGTAATAAATATATAAATAAACCGCATAATGGCAAACAACATTTGTTTTGGCCCAAAGGGTTGTGGGGAGAAGTTCCTTTTCTAAAGTAACAAGAAATAATTCAAAAGTGATTCTGATATTTATATGGTAGAATTGTAAGTTGTGGGGCCAGGGGCCATAATTATTAAAAATGCATATAAATAAATATTTACATAAACATGCCTTAATGATACTTGTTGTTCCATCTCCTCGCTCTTAAGTCAATAGGACTTACTTCAGAGTAAACACAAATAGGATTGCTAAACACTCTCTAGGATTCCTTAGAGAGTGGAATCTAATTTTTCATCAAATTTTTATATAGACAAAGCTTTGTTAGGGTCCAGTAGATGAAAAAAAGGAGAAAAACAGGGAGCTAAAGACACTCAGGAAGTGTACGACAGCTACTGCTAAAATAGTTCCATTACAGAAAACAAATACACCTTCAACTGCTTTCTAGAAAGCCAATTGCACTGATAGGAAACGGCCTGGCTAAAAGCACAGGTGCTGCTTTTGAAGCATATTGCATAATATTCATAACCAGAGGTCACAACGGTAGCAGTGGCTGGAGGATACAGATTCCATGAAGAAAATAATCAGCTGAACAGAAGGCTGAAATCAAAGACCAGACAACCACGCTGCAGACTAATCAACCAGCATCACTATTATCAAGTTCTCCAGCTGCCTCTCAGCATGCTCACATGGGCTTCTGTTTTCCTCCATTTACTTTCACACTATTAAAAGGACAAGTGGTGCTAGAGAGGGACTAACTTCTGCAAGATGAACAACTAGAGGTGCAAAAACAATTTGAAAGAAGTGGGGTGGCGGAGAAAGAAGGAGTAGCAGCACTGTAAATCAGACAAGGAATTGCCTGGAACAACCCTTGCACTTTGTATGGCATATATGAATAGAAAGCAGAACCAGATACGACCTTCTTAGCTGGATTTCTTTCCTTCTCTCCTTTATGTCAAAATTGCTAGTCAACTGCTCAGAGTCAGGGAGAAAAAGGCTAATTCAGCTGCAAAGAAAAATCTGCCTTAAATGCATATGCCACAGACACAATCACGATTTGCCTTGCAGTCGGAGAAAATATTATAGTCACTAGAGAAAAGTGCCATGAGGTAGGCTGGTTGTTGGTTTCATGCCTCATTAAAGGGAAGGATGCATCTGCCAACACAGCACCGGCTTGCACCATGCTGGGAGTATAAGCAGATGGTGCCAAAGCAGCAACACAGGCTCAGAAGAGCTTCCTTCAGCTGGCCTAGCTGTAAACAGAATGGCAAGCTAGGCTCCCTTAAAAAGTAATTATGGGCAGAAAGTTCATTTGTGTGTGCAGAAAAGTGGAGTCTATGCTGATGGAAGCCAAAACACTTCCTATCACGAAGCAACATAGTCAAACTAAGTGCAGTATCAGCTACAACTACATTGCAACGTCAGTGGCCAAGGCAGCATACAAAATAAACATAGAAGGCAGACCCCTGTCCAACTTAAGCTTGACCAAGCCATTACTTCCTTAGATATATACCAGTGAGCAGTGCAATCCAAACCCTCCTGGTGTTGAATGGGGTGGATGAGGATACTGCATAGTCTCTCCTCTGTTAAGTCTCCACTGGAGAGGAGGAGTGACACTGGGGTTTGCTGGGGGTGGTGGTGCTGAAGAGGGAGCTCAGCCACAGTGCAGACCCAACTTGCCCACTCAGATGGCAAGCTACTGCCAGGTATTCTCCTGCAAGAGGCAGCCAGCGGAAAGGGAGTATTGAAAGGTGGGGTGCCAACAGCTGTGGATCAGAAAATCAGAAAGTAGTGCCTCCACCTTCCACCCATGCCAAGGATGTGCTAGTTAATCCCCTGCTCTGTCCCACAATCAGGATTAAAATTGTTCATTAAGTGCTTCTGAGGTCTATGGGAGTATGTTTACAAAAGACTGAGTCCTCTCCAGGGAGTACAAGTTGTCCCGAAACGCTTTTTTACTCAAATCGCACTCACCCACCACTGCCATCACTAATGTGGTCACCTGATAGGCACCAGGGTGGGGTTAAATCCTGTGCTAGCAGGGTGTCCCTGTTCCCAACACTGTGTATCCAATCTGAGCAGATTTTAAGCCTGCTCATTAGTTGATGAGGAGGTTAAATCCTACCTGATTCAGGAAGGGGTTGGCATTGCAATCCCCTGCTAAGAGTTTCTCCTCATTATTTTTGCAAAGGTTTCCATGCAAACTTTCATGGGATCCCATGCTAAAATGAAGGGAACACTCACCCTTTAATGGGAGATTCTGAGGGGCCCCCCCTTATCTGATTCAGCAACAGGTGCGCATCAGGATCCCATGCTGAAATTGAGACTTTTTCTATCATTGTTTTAGCAAGGGATTCCATTCAACCCCTGGCTAAGATGAGGTAAGAAACCCTCCCCTTTAGTAGCACTTTGCGAGGCGCTTTGAGGTCCCAGCTTCAAGTACCTTACACATGATGTCAGGTGGCTGACAAGTGGGAGGCCCTATCCACTTGCCAAATTTGGTCCACCAGGGTGATCCTGGTAAGGATTTGGCCCATGAAGCTACAAAGGTTCCCCACTCACGCCATACACACCTCAATCTTGGAAGGGGCTATATGCTGTGTGCACACTACTTGCTCACTAAGAACTGCTCCATTTGCAGCTCAAAAGAACTATTCAAATAATGAAAATGAAAAGTCCAAAAAGTTCAGTAAGAATTCAAGGTAACATTTCCCCTTCAGCTGTGTACTACTCAAGTAATAATAATAATAATTTTTTATTTATACCCCGCCCTCCCCAGCCAAGGCCGGGCTTAGAGCGGCTTACAAGCAATAATAAAAACAAGATGAATGATTACAACTTAAGTCTCAGTGTAATGATAGTTCTTTGTGCATCCATCCCCAGCTCCTAATGTCAGGTTGCCAAACTGTGTCGTACTTGTTTATCATCATGTACAAAAGTTTGGTTTTGAAGACATCTGTACGCATCTGAAGAAAAACAACTCATCACACTGGGATGACAAAGATGGCTGAGAGGTTGTGCTAACATCTGAATGAAATGCTCCATTATAAATGTAGAAATAAGGCTTTTGACAATGAGATCTGCCCAGCCTATGCTGTGAATATTCTTTGGGAAGATAGACATTTGTTACATATCCCATATTACATATTGTCTTTCACAATAAAGTTGAAAATCCCTTGGAGATTTACTTCAGAGTGGGCCCCACTGCACTGAGACATATACATGCATTCATCTTGCATAATGAATCACGGTGTAATAAATTTTGTCTGGTCTGAAGCAGCCCTGAACACACTCACAAAAGAAAAAGGATGAATTTATGTACAGATCTGTTGGTGTGAAAGAAGAAAACAAAATGGGATATGCATGTCTGTTAATTTTATTTCTCCACAGAAATCTGAGGTAGTTTTATGGACCTGGTTTCCAAATATTGTCCATAATTTTGCTTGTCCAGATGGTTGAAAAAGCATCTGTAGCTTTCATCTCTGGCTCCAGTTACATGGGCTTTCCTTGTTTGAGGATTACTGCTTACCTTTCTGAGGGCTTGGTTTCCGCATTATATTGCCTCTTACAGGTCCTCACCCTGGAACTGGCTCCGCTTCTCTAATCTGAATTTATCTGGGGGGGGGGGGGAAAGAGATGAAATATTACAGCCTCTTAGGAACTTCATGATATTTTTGCAACCAGTATACAGGAAAATAAGAAACCTCAGCTCCATGATTTCCTAAATTAACCTGATTTGGATCTATTATAGTCTGCTTTCAGGCCTGGTTTTGGAACAGAAAGTGCGAAGGTTATCCTAATGGATTATCTGTGCCAAGAGATGGATAGAGAACTGCTACTCTACTATACTTTGAGATCTTTTGATACCATCAGCCATGGTACCCTTCTGGGTTTCCTGGCTTTGATGGGAACACGCAACACCACTCTTCATTGGTTCCATTCGTATTGGGACAGATGGATCTAGAAAGTGGAGACTGCAGATAGCCGTTTTACCCCAGGTCCTTTGGCCTGGGGGAAACCACAAGGCTCCTTTTAGTTAGAAGAGGGGGATGGCATATCAAGAGTGATTATGTTTTCTAACCAACGCATATCTCAAAAATATTGTGGCCAACTTAAAAATAATTTATTCTGTTAAAAATAAATCATTATTGTAATATACTGTAACTCCCTCTTTTTCTAAGAGTTGAGTTCATTGCAATAATGCTTTCAAGTTATGAGTGCCAGAAATGCAGCTTTGCAACAAAAAGTTGAGATTTGCATGATTTCCAGTGAGACTTCAAGGTGTGTAATAAAAATAAACTGACAACTTTATGAAACAGTCAAGGGACCAACTCACTAATGAGTTCAACAACTGCTTTCACCATAAACATCAAACTTTAAGTTTACAGGTATAATTGATAGCATAATAAATTCAGAAGAACATCCTATGTCTGCTTTTTTATATTTGACCCCAAAAAAGGTTTTGCTCTTGACCTTTGTTTAAGAAGCAAACAAACCTGATAGTTACAATAATTAGGAGAACAAAATAAATAAAGCTAGCACAATTACAGTCACCAGCCATTTGGGTTTTATTACACAAAATATTTTTGTGCCCACTCAGTTGATCTTTGTTAGAGATATTTACAACCTGCTGCTGTGCTAATTTATTCAGAAATAAAAGTCATGCTAAGTCCCAGAGGACTTACTCCCATCCCAGGCAAGGTCCTAGTGTGGAACCGCCAATTTTTTAAAATTAAAATGAACAGAATGCTAACTAATCGTAAAGTTATCTTGTACTAAATTAAAATTAATTGTGGCAGGGAAACAGTTGTTTCCCCCCTGCAAGAGATGAAAATGATTTGAAAGATGGCTTGCAACTTAAACATGTGCAATCATTTTACTTTTGTGTTGTTTGAAAAACCTGCTTTGCAAGAGGTAACCATGAGATAACTATAGTGTGGATATAATATAGAAAGTGTTACCGCTCTCAAAAACTACTCCTGATTCTAGCCTTTGGCCAAAACACCCCTGCCCCACATCACCTTCCTCAAGTGTTCTTACAGTTTTTCCAAAAAATAAGCAGAATGTGTACATAGAGACCAAGTCCCATAGTAAACACCCCTCTATATTGCAGGCAACCCATCTTTACTGCAGGGAATATTTACCTTCCAGTAAGCTCTTCTGAGCTGAAAAACATCCATGCACATGGAGCCTACTTTCTGGCTACTGGCCTCCTCTTAAAAGAGCAAAACAGCAGGGGATACTGGAAGGGCAGAACAGGGCAAAGACCTTCTGGCAGTCAGCCCAGAAAGGATCTGAGCTAACAGGAATGCCAGGAGGCAGTGACCAGGGAGCATAAGTTCCCTGTCTACTGAGAAGTCACCTGGCTGCGTGTTCTTCAAGCTGGAGCCAAGCCTGCTAAGCAGGAGATGGCAGGAGATAGGCCTAAGCTACTGCAAAAAGGGGAGACATTTCTGAATATACAGGCAAAAGAAGAATCCTAGACCTGTAAGTCAGCTGAAGACGATTACAAGGCATATGAAGGAAGTTCTTGGCTTGTCTCTAAAAGTCTTATCTTTAATGTCACGGAATATACTGTGAGAGACCAAGCATAAATCATAGGACTAAGAAGCTTCTAAGAGAACTGGTTTCCTACATCAGCAATTGGTATGTGTACTCACAGGATCAACTCTTTAACCCCCACCTCCCCAAACATTTATTTACATCCTTCTAAACACTGAAGGCATCATTAACACTCTGGGAAAAACGCTACACTATGCTCTCAGCATGTTCAACAGGAGAGCAGCAAACATTTCCAGCAATTTATAAACCAGAGTAGTTCCTCAGATAGCGTTATCACAAAGGAGTGGGAGTCTCTTGTAGTATCTGGCACAGTGTCAGATGTTCCAACCATAGAACAGACTGTATTTTTGAATGGGAGAAGAGCTAACAGCCACATATACTTGCATGGTTACAGTGACATGCCAGAAAAACCACAGCATGAAAGGATTCTGGACTGCTTTGCTGCTGTAGATGCAAGAGCAAACTAGAGCAGGAGCCAACATTTTGGGTGAATGTAGAAGTGCCAACTTTAGCAAAGTAGAGGGAGTAACCTCAGAGGGTTTGTGCGAATTTATATTTCTGATGTCTAACAGGCACCATGATCACTGACCATTTTCAGTAATAGTGTAGAAATAATTAAGAGAGTTAAAAGTCACTAAGTTCTAAAGTTGATATACTGCCTCTCCTGCATATACTGTTGCACAGTTATAAATATCCTGTGAGAACAGGTCTTACAACTTTGCCTTGTTCTGAGATGAAGAAAAGTGTTTCCCCATGTTCCCTTATCAAACAAGAACAATAAAATGACAATTGTGGAAATTCTCACTCTGAGTATGGAGATTATGGAGCCATTTTTCAACAGTTGTTCTCAATGCAGGTTACAAATAAAGAAAAACAAGTAACTTTTAAAATTACAGAATAGTAGTGGGGCATTATAAAAGTTGCAGACGAAAAACAGAGAGGTGATGCTGAAACAACACTGTAGTTATAAAAGGCTTGCCAAAAGAGAAAGAACTTGGCAACTTGTTTTAAAAGGGCCAATCTCCTGAATCTGTTATGCTGAATTTAGCAACTGATATCATAGTTTGGAAGCCACCAGTGAAAACAATTTTTCAGTGCCGGCCACAACACTAATAGGTTATGAGAATGCCAATAGGTTTTCCCTCCTAGAACTCAAAGAGGAGGAACATAAGGAAGAAGGTACTCCCAAAGCACTAAGCACCTCTGGAAAGTCCATCATAAGGATATATACAAACCAGAAAGGTGGCCTTCACCAGCATCTCAAATGGCTGATCTTGACAGAGGAAACCACATCCACTTCCTATGATACAAAAAGACAAAAAACAATTGATGGTCAAATATACCATTACAACAGCCTTGCTTTTAACAAGTCAATCTAATATTTCTTTCAGCTTCCCTTTCTGGGTAAGAGTGGGAAGCTTGCGGGCTGGGTTCCATAAGTGGCATAGGGACTGTAAGTGGCCATAGGATAAAATGTCTCTCTCTCACACACACACACACTCTCTGGTGGTGCTATATTGCTCTAGTCAGCAGATCAAAGGCAAAACTACCCCTAAGGCACAAGTGGCAGCACATTGTAAAGTGATACATTTACATTTTTTGAACTTGGCTTGTGAACTATAGGATACAGGGCCAAAATAGATGCACCATGCAACATTTATTGTTTGCCCTTGTGTGTCCTTTTGCTAGAGGAAACAAGCCAACAGCCAGTTCGGGGAAGCTAAGCTGAATCAGGACTGTGGCAAGAGAAGAGGGTTTTTTTTAGTTTAGTTTTTTTAAAGAATTGTACCTTCACATCTGCTCCCATTGGTACCAATGTAAGCTTTCCTCCCATTGTGGGTTGATGGAATTCCAACCAGGATTTCAACTGGGGCCAACCCCCTCCATTGGCCCAACCTGGTTACTACCCACTTGAACCTATTGACAATCAATTTCATTGAGTGACTGACTACCAATTCTCCTGTTACGAGCAAGGAACAAAAAGTTCTCGCTATGCACTTCTTCCATACCATGTATAATGGTATATTTGCAAGAAAATACCAACACAAAGTTTCATTTTACAAGAAGCATATTTCAATTGCACTTTCCAACGGAACCTTCCTTCAAAGAGCTCCTCCATACTTCTGTTTGCCACATCGCTTTCCTCTTTTTGCCACTGAGCTGAAACAAATGGCAAGCTCTTGTGCAGATTCGGGAGGCTCTTGTGAGATCTTGTGGGACTGTCCAAGATCTTGTAAGAGTCTCCCAGAGCCTGGTAAGCAAGTTTGAGAATTTCAAAAGCTCTTTAGTTTTTAAGCTATCTGTGTTGGATGCATTTTCAGCTGCCCAGTTGCCAAGCACATAAAGCTGCAATCGCGCAAGTTAAACGTGTGCAAGATGTGAGTCAACTGTATTTTAAAATCAACGCCTCTAGGCATAAATCAACTTTCTTGCCATAAGTAAACTTGGTCAGTTTCCAAGTATCGCGGATAGAGGGGTAACATTTCCATATTCTAGAAAAGCTTAAGCCCAAACACTTTTCTTCAGAAAAATTACCCACAGGTAAAACCACAGCTTTTCTTTGAACCTCCAAGGGATGACAATTTCACAATTATTCTAGAGTTGATGGACCTTTAAGTAGCTTTTGCTAATGCTTATCTTAAACTGGTCTTCATTTAAAAGTATTTCTTATAGTACTGTATCTGGTAAACTAGAAGAACAATTTTCCTTCCTCTTTCTTAATGGACGGTTGCACATTTTTATTTATTTATTACCCCACCTTTCTTCCACATATAACACAATGCAGCATATATAAGGTTCCCAGGCAGTCTCCCTTCCAGACACTGCCTAGACCCAGGCCTGCATAGCTTCACAAGGCAGCTGCATCACATGCCTTCAGGCCAAGTGTACATTTATTCTTATAAAAAGGCATGTAGAATTTGGAAGGGGAAAGCAGTGGAGGGGGGCAGTTTTAAGTGGCAAAATTACCAGCAGGGAAAGGGTGATTATTCTCCAGACAAAATTGCAGACTTTTGAGGATGCTTTTTAGTTAGCTTAAAAAAAATATTTTAAAAAATTGGGCGTTGGTACATACATATGTTACATTTCTACTCTGTGCCAAATGTTTCCCAAAACACAATCTTTACTATGTCACATATTGGCTACTGTGCATCTGTACATCAAAAGATGATTCGGTAGCATGTTACATATCCTAACATTTCAGTTATAATCTACTGAACAACACAATATATTTGCCTTGTTTGCAGGTAATGCTGAGCCAAAAAAACAATGAGTGATAAGCTAATATCAAACCTTGGTTACAGCCAGTGTTTGAAACTCCCATTGTTCTAGGCGCATTTTGCGACAGGGAATTTCATCAGCACAAGCAGTTTCTGAGCTCTGGGCACAGTACTGCACATAAGATTTCAGATTAAAACTGCAGTGTGGAAGGAAAGGAGGACCTTTTTCTCCCTCCCCACCTTCAGCTAATTTCTGAAGACTGGAGAAGAGACCCTCTTAAGAATATTAGGGGGGTGGGCAGGGGAAGAACTAGACCATGTGAAAAATGAACACAATATTTTAGCTACAGTTCATTCATTTTCAGCTTTGTATTCTTGTTATAAAAAGAGCACGCCTAGACATTCTGTTGTTGCACCCTTAACATAGGTTTAAGGTGCCATTCAGCTCCTAGCTTTCATATCTCAATTTCTAACACTGGTTACAGCACATGGTTTGTTTGGAATGAGACAAACCTAGGTTCACACACAATGCTAAGTCAGGTCATAGCTTAGCTGTGGGGAGCACAGCAGCAGCAGGACCTGGGGAGGATAGAAGTAGATGAGATTTTTGTTCTGGGTACCCACAAGCTTGCTTGCATTTGCTAAGCCATAGTTTGGCTTACAGTTAATATGCGAACTGGGCCACTATAATCTGTATAGCTTCCATTTCAGCAACATGAAATTGCCTCATTTAGATGGCTAGGTCCCTCCTTGTTTTCCTGAATACATGTGTTTAGCCAAGATTTTAATCCTTTAGAGGAGAGACTACATACATCCTTTTCTGACAGGCTAGACAAGATTCTAGAGTTTACTGATGAGTGAACAATCACCATGACAGACCAAGCATCAATAATCAAAGCAACAGCTACAGCAAGCCTATCAACTGACTGCAGTATGCAGACAAGTACAGTACAGGACTTTTTGCAGGTAGCATTTAATATAATTCATCCTCACTCCTAAAATGATTGTGGAAAGCAAGTCTCATTTAGTTCAGAGATTTGACTAGTGATGTGCTTAGAAAGTTCATTTTGAACTTGAACCCATTTCCCAGAAGGGAATACGGCAGTTTATCAAAATGTCTGCCATTTTTTTTGTTTTGTTTTTTAAGTTGTAACTTGTAACATAGAACTACACTCAAAGTAGAAAGATGAATCCCCTTAAGTTGATTTGTGCATTTGGTTTTCAAAACTGCAAGAATGACAGATATATACTGACAACCAAAGCAATATATAAACACATTAGAGACCAAATGATATATATTTATATTCCACATTTGTTCATAACACAATACACTATGCTCTTTCCTAAATTCTATAAACTATCCTGATGCCATATACTTCATACAGAAACTTTTTATATATTAAACTTCTTTCATTCCAACAGAACATGCATCCCCACCTGACAATATGTTTAGGATCTGAATGTGAGACATTGCTAAGAGAGGACATCTGGATAATAGTGGAGGATGGAAAAAGTTCAGACTAAGTTCGTCTATCAATAATTCAACACATTTCAAAACAACAATAATTAAAACCAATCTGGTAATAAAATCCACAAATGAGCTCATATCCACATGTGACAGCCTCAGTCACTTTTACAGATTCAAAGCAATCAAGGGGAAACAGTGAAGCAAATGAAAAAGTGCAGGTAACACCCAAGTCCCAACACAATATTGAGTTATTCTGGAATAAAGTAGAAGTATATGGGGGGGTGTTAGTCCAAAGTGTGTGTTTAACAGCCTCCTGTAAACTTTTATTTTGAAAGAGCCAAAAGACTGATAAGGGACGATTCCCAGGTAAAGGAGATAAAGAAGGGAAGGGAAGGGCATGGGTGAAAGATATCAAAACATTGGATCACAACTTGAAAGGCAGTCTTCTTAAATAAGGAAAAGCAGTCAGCATGCATGCTGTTTCCAACAACTATCCTGCCAGATGCCTCTAGGAAGCCTTCAGCAGGTCAGGAAGGCAGCTATCCTGGCCGCTTATATGCTTTCCCCCCCCCCTCCCCCAGCACGTGTTATTTCAAAGGTATACTGCCTCTAAACACAGAGGCTCCATTTTACCATGACTAACAGCCCTCGATAAATCGACCGGATCTATCTTCCTCCATGGATTTGGCCACACACACAAAGTGGCCGTCGCCACATCATATGGCAGCCAATTCCATATGAATTAATTAGACTCGTGTGCCAGAGGATGCTCCAGAGATGGCGGGGGGGCGGGTTGGAGAAGAGAGAGCAAGGCGAAGGAATAGAGGAGCATGCTTCGTAATAACGGGGGGGGGGTGGATTTTGGAACAATAATTCTAACAATGAGCGGCCACAACAACAACAGCAGCAGCAGCAGCACCCCGTTAAAGCGAGTGAGCAGCACCCACCAGACAAGGAGACGCTGCACCCCACCCAGCAGGCCCGCGGGGTCAGGAGGCATCACCCCAAGGAAGGGGAAAAGTCAGGGCCCACGATGCGTGAGGCAGGCAGCGCTATGGGCCGCTCGCTGTCACTCCGCCAGGATGGGCTCGGCTGCCCCTGGAGGGCCCGGGCCTTTGCTGGGCTGCGGGGAGCACAGCCCCCCTCTCCCCAACCCCTCGCTGGGCAGCCAGGCCGTGCTCCGAAGCCCCGCTGCTGGCAGGTTCCAGGCCGAGGAGGAGGCCTCCCCGCTTGGAAGCGCCGCCGCCGCCGCCGCTGCGGCCTCTTCGCTGCTGCTCACCTGCGGCCGCCGGGGTTCCCTCCTCTCACTCCCTCGCCACCGTTATCGCCGCCGCCATGTTCCGAAGCGCAGGGAGGTGGTGATGGTGGGGAAGGGGGTGGGGGGGATGAGGGAGGGAAGGAAGGAGCCTGCCCGGCCCAGCCTCGCTCGGCCCAGCAGCGCCGCCCCCTGCCGCCTCAGGACGAGCCGGGGAGCCCCGGCCTGTCAGGGGAAGCGGGAAAGAGCCCAGACATCCTCCGCCTCCGCCTCGCGCCGGGTGGCGGGAGCAGCGCCGCTGCTTTACAGCGCTGAGACGACGACAGCCGAGATGAGGAGGAGCCTCGCCTGCAACCCCGGCGGCGGCGGCGGCGGCAACATCAGTCCGCGGCCTCTCCGTGCCGTTTCCCTCCTCAAAAGGCCGCCGCCGCGTCTCCGCCTCACACAAAACAAGAGGCAGTTAAATAGGCCCAACACAAACACACACAATTCCAACCCTCCCATCGCGCCGCACAGATATTCTGCTTTTCCAGCTGCATTCGCTTTTTAACGCAGCGTTGTTGTTTGAATTTATGTACCGCCCTATACCCGGAGGTCTCAGGGCGGGTCACATAAAAAGATCACAGTATATAAAATAAAAATAAACGCAAAAATAACCCAATCAGTGCCGGATTTAACGTATAAGCTAAACAAGCTGTAGTTTAGGGCCCCACTCTTGGGCTCCCCCCCAAAAAAAATAAAGGAAAAAAAACCCTACATACAGCAACAGTGTTTTGTGTTGTTTAGGCTCCTATGATGTAAATATTATGTGCAAATGACTTGACATACCTATTAGGTAGATAAATTACCATATAGTATACTGTATATTCAATACAAAAAACAGCGACCATTTGTTGTTGACAAGGGACAGCTGGACATATAAAAGGCCCTATTACCTTCAGTAGCTTAGGGTCTCATCAAACCTAAACCCGACTCTGCCCGGAGGTCTCAGGGCGGTTCACATAAAAAGACCAACAGTATATAAAATAAAAATAAAAGCAATAACCCTATAATACCCTGCCCCCTGTACTGTTGTGCTTTAAATGTTGTAACCCGCCCTGGGAACTTAGGATGAATAATAACAATAGTAACAGTAATAGCAATTTTCTGGTTCCTCATTCCTGGGAAAGCACTTCAGACGTTCTAATTCATACACATTTTGGGACGTGAGTGAGAGGGAGAAATGGGCTTATCCTGCCTGAGTCGCAGATGGGGAAAGGAGATGGTAAAACGGTGAGGACCAGAAGGAAAGGAAATGCAGGAAAGTTGTTAATTAAAGAAGAAGGAAAAATAGCTCTTGATAGCACAGACTTCTAGCACTGGAGAACCAACACTAGTGTTAGGAAATTCATCCTCTTAATTCAATTCACTGGATGTCTGGATGAATTGCAATTTGGCGGTTTCACTTTGTCTCCTTTTGAAGTTCCCTTTGTTCCAGAATAGGCACCTTAAGGTCAGTTACAGTGTCCAGGAGGTTAAAATGTCCCCCACTGGTTTTGGAATATTGCTATTTCAGATTTCTGTCCATTTATTCTTTTCTATTGCTTTCCTTTCCTTAGGATCACATCAGCAAGGCTGATTCAGTACTAATTTGGAAACATACCTTATCAGAAATGTTTGCCTCTGTTAATAATAATAGTACAGTGGTACCTAGGGTTACAGGCACTTCAGGTTACAGACGCTTCAGGTTACAGACTCTGCTAACCCGGAAGTAGTACCTCGGGTTAAGAGCTTTGCTTCAGGATGAGAACAGAAATTGTGCGGCGGCAGCGGGAGGCCCCATTAGCTAAAGTGGTACCTCAGGTTAAGAACAGTTTCAGGTTAAGAACGGACCTCCAGAAAGAATTAAGTTCTTTACCCGAGGTACCACTGTAATAGTAGCAGCAGCAACAACAACAATAACAGCATCATCTTCATCAACAACAACAGCTTTCTGCATTTCCCTAGAATTTAGAAAGACTTAACTGGGACCTTAATGTGTTTTGGTGGCGTTGGCGGTGGTGACAGGGGGAGCAGATAGATCACATTGGTTCTTGGTGCACCGTGGAATAAGATTAATAAGAATGACATTGGGGAGGTTATAAACTGATATATTACACAGCATATAACTTTCATTGTCTGCTACTTATCCTCCATATAAACTCCCCACCACAGTAGCATCCTTCCTGTCCTTAAAACATTGTGTCCCTATATAAAACCTACATGGGTCTCTTGACAGGTGAGGCAATATGCCATCACTTCAACCACCTTCCCTACAATAACGATAACTGTTGCATTCATAATACAGAGAGTTCCTAACAATATTTATACCCATTAGACACCCTGGTTATTTTTTCTGCAAGTTATCAGCTATATATAGGAAGCATGCATGAATGTGAAGAGTTTGGACTGTTCGGTCACCTATTGTTTTCCCTGTCCCCTGCTTCCAAAAAAAGTATTCATAAGGACACATTCAGCCAAGGAAGAGAACTGTGCCTGGTGTGTAACATGCAATGAGCATGAAACGGATTAGGTGCATTGTCCAACAAGGATTTAGCTGAGGTTATTATGTTCCTGGCTAGGACATCCTGCAATGTTCCCTTGTCTTCCCACCCTTTCCAATATCAGTAGATTCGTACAGTATATGGAACATGTCAAAACAAAATGCTCAATGCCACAGATGCAGATTAGTTGCAATGAGCAGGCAATATTTTATAAATCTTTTCAATATTAGAAGAAATGTTTTAATATTAGAAGCAACAGAAAGACAAAGGATATGCAAGGACTGGAAGACTGGAAGACTTTACTTGGAAGACTGATCTCAAAAGAGAAGGCAAAAATAACAAATCTTTGTAAAGTAAGAAAGCTGTGAAGAGACATTTACAGTGTTCTATGCATGTTTACGCTATGTCCCATTGAGTTCAATTAGACTTGCTTCCAGGTACATGTGCATGGATTGTAGCTTGAAAGGGGATGAAGAATGGGGAAAGGTCAATAAGGAAGGGGGGGGAGAGACTGCTGAGGAATATTTGGTAATTTAATGAATTCCAGTCAGCATGGCCTAATAATGATATTCAGTGAAGAATTCTGAAGGAGTGAGCTGGCCACATCTCAGAAGCACTATGTATCACATAAAACAATACAGTGGTACCTTGGGTTACAGACGCTTCAGGTTACAGACTCCGCTAACCCAGAAATAGTACCTCAGGTTAAGAACTTTGCTTCAGGATGAGAACAGAAATTGTGCGGCGGCAGTGGGAGGCCCCATTAGCTAAAGTGGTACCTCAGGTTAAGAACAGTTTCAGGTTAAGAATGGACCTCCAGAATGAATTAAGTTCTTAATCCGAGGTACCACTGTATAACTAGACTTCAGCAAAATCTGTGAACTAGGTGCCCATGCCGTAGTGGGAAATACGCAAAGAAAGGAAAGCTGGAGAAATTAAAACCATCTTTGGTCCTGAGCAGACCGCAGAGAACTTCAACATAGATTTTGGTGGGAAGACAAATCGCAGCAGAATGGAAACGACGCTGCATGCGATGAATACAGGACAGAATGGGAAACGGTGCCTTTTTACATCCATACCTGGAGAGGTCCAAAGGAAAAAGGCTTCATGTGCCAATCATAGCTCTCATTGCTGTTTGGGCTGACGCTTGTGAGGGAAAAGAGCATTGAGCAACTGTTGGGATGTCTGCTATGAGTCCTTTGCTGCGGTTCCTCCAGATGTGCCTGTGATTGTAAAGGGTCTGTAAATACCCAGGAGTGTGTGTGTGTGTGTGTGTGTGTGTGAGAGAGAGAGAGAGAGAGAGAGAGAGAGGAGGGGAAGGATGTATCCCATTTCACCCAAATGTGAGGGAGCGAGGCTGGGTGTGACTATCCGTTTCCAATGCTATCTCCAGTTAGTTACACATCTCTAGACCCACGAGACTGGCTTTGGTGCTAATTTGCCATAATTTTCAGAAAGGTGTGTGAGAGTTTTGTATGTCTAGAGTTCCCAAGAATCTCTCCGCAGCAGGGAACAAATTATTTTGTTTATATATCTTAAATCCTAAGTGCTCCATGTGGGAATATTTAGTCATTGAGATTTGCAGCCTGCCTGTCTCAGGGGCTTGGGGCAGGCAATAGTGTTGTATAAATATTCCTTGTCCAAAGGCTCATGATCTAAAACAGAGAATGGGAATCTGGGTGTGTGTGCAAAAAAGGAGAAGGAACAAAATGGAAAGGGAGGAAAATAAAGCGGGGATGCCATGCATAAGTTTTACATCTATTAAGTGCTTTTTTCTAGGGGGACGCAGGGGCACGCATACCACTAAACATTTTGTGAATCTACGTTTGGCCTCATTGTGGGGTAGTATTTCAATATGAGTAGGAAAACGAGAGTACCCCTAAACATTTTTTTTAAAGAAAGAAAGCACTGCATCTATTCTTTCTAAGGGAATTTAGACCCCCCCCCCCCGTTCAGTCCCAATTCTCTGTGGAGATAATATTTTCTGCTCTCTTACGAACAAGCAAATCTGCAGCATAAAAACTCAAAATGACAAGCACAGATGTCCCTCGTGCAGCAATTTTCTCTCACTCTCAAAACATGTTAATTTCTACATTCATGCCCATGTTGTTAAATTATCACAGTATTTTCTTTTTTAAAAAATCAACATTTAAAAAAAAAACTTGCAAAGGCTAGATTATATGTGGAGAAGGTGCCTAAGGGAACTCAGTCGGGGGTTTTTTTAGGGTTTCAGTCTTAATTTGAGCCTTTGTACAGTATGATATGTGGTATATACCAAGTTTTGTCCTTATTTATTTATTTAGATTTATTTATAACAGTATATCTAGACTGCCATATCAATTGAAACAGCTGCAAAGGCCTGTCAGCATAAAAGGGTATTTGAGAGATGCCTGAAAGTTAAAAATGAGGGTTATTGAATCTCTGCTGGAAGAATGTTCTACAGTATGAGACCAGCAACACCAATACCACCTTTCAGGGTCAAGGGTTCTCCCAGGATGGTTCACAATTAAAAGCATGAAATGAATTTAAAATATAATGCAATGCAAAGCATAAAACAATAGCCATCGAACAATACCAGCCGTTAAAATTATAACTCAATAACATTATTCAGTTAAAAGGGTTGGAATAGCCAAGACTTAAAAACCCATTTTAAAACCACAAGGAAGGGAGCAAAATGCACATCCTGTACATGCCATGGGACTACTGCAGGGACAGGGCCAACACTGAAAAAGCCCTGTTTCTTGGGCTGCCAATCGGATAGATCTTAACGGTAGACTTGTGAGGTCTGAACTGGGAATAAATAACTAGAAAAAAAAGAGATCCTACTATTGGGGTTGTGATGATTAGTTCAATGAAAATGTCAGCCCCAGAGTGCAGCAGCTGTGACAAAAGTGGATTCCATTCCAGGGATTATCAGAAAAGGGATCACAAACAAGGCTGGATTTAGGTTTGATGAGGCCCTAAGCTACCGAAGGTAATGGGGCTCTTTATATGTCCCTTGTCAATAATAAATTGTCGCTGTTTTTTGTGTTGAATATATGCTATATGGTAATTTATGGACCCAATATCTAAAGCCATTTGCACATTTAGGTATCTAAAGCCATTTGCACATGATGCCATACAACCAGTCCATGCAGAATGTAGGCACCCTATATATAGAAACGAGCAAACCAGTGATATTTTAGGGAGCAGGCTAGCAGTCCATGACTTACATCATAGGAGCCTACCCAACACAAAACACTGTTGCTGTATGTAGGTTTTATTTTATTTGTTTTTTATCTTATATTTTGGAAATGTACATCCAGGTTTTTTCCCCTTTAATTTTTTTGGGGGGGACCCCCAAGAGAGTATGGCCCTAAGCTATAGCTTGTTTAGCTTATACGTAAATCTGGCACTGATCACAAATAAACTTGACCATATCATCATGCCCTTGTACAGATCCACAGTGTGGCCACACTTTGAGTACTGCCAAAGCCCAGCTCCACATTTTCTTCAGGGAAAGGTATTCGAAGTGAAGTGGCCAAGACCATGAAGCACTTCTAGCCATGGAGGTAATGTAGCATGTCAGGCAGTTTTCTGATTAACTCACCCAGAATGCTTCACTCTGAGGAAGAACCCTGCCCCACCTGCTTGGTGCTCCTTCTGAGTGCGACAGGTGCATACGTTGCCACCCTCCCTTACCTCTCTTCATGAAACATGGGAGCTAGAGGCTCCACACGCTAATTTGGGACCCTGTATTCCCTTGCTCACCTACAACAATTTGGATCCCAGTTCCATAGTTCCCTCTGCTTCCTATGTCCCCCTCGGAGGCAGTGGCAGTGGGGCCCTGGCGCCATGTTCCAAAATAGTCACCACATTGTGGAGGAATGGAAGAAGTTCTTCTACAATGAGCTGAGGCAAGAAATATGAGTTGGAGACAGCTTGGGTCCCTCCTCGTTTGTGACAAGGTCTTTGCTTCTGGACCTCTTGCAGGATGACACAGCTAGGGAAGCTTTTTGCACTGGATTGGATCTAGGCTTCGTTTTGTTTAGAGCACACCCATTGAAATCAGCATGACTTATGCAGACTCTCTATTTCAACAAGTATCTAAGTTCTTCGTAGGGATGGATCTTTCAGTTTGGGGTACTTTCAGTTTCTCATTTTTCCAGTCTTAAATATTCAGGTCTCTGTGTTTCTGCAGCAATCTGTGTGTTTTTTTGTTTTTTTAAAAATCCTTATGGAAATTTGTTGGCATTTTAGTACAAATTGCTCCCAATAAACACATTTTTCTATGCAATTTTGCCCAAGACACCTTTTTTCTTGCAAAGTAATTTCCCCATATATCATGTGTTTTTGTATGTTACCATGCATTCATATGCGCACTTTTCCCATATGAATGCATTTTTGTACACATCACTCGTATGAAGTGCACATTTAGAAGGATGCTTTTGTTTCAGTGCGTGCGTTGTTTCAGAAAGTGTGGATTCTGTAGGTTTGCCTTTAAAAGTAAACTTAATCAAATTTCACCCCCCACCTCTAGTTCTAAGTATGCCCCAGAGTGGATCCAACCCGTTGTTTTTTACTCCTCTCTATGTCTTGTTCACTGGCTGAAATTTAAACTAGAAATTTGGTTAAGGATATAGAAAGAGTCCTGCTGGGTCAAGCAGATGCTGGTGGAAAACTCAGAAGCTGCACATGATCACAATAGCACTTTCCCGTTCATGATGCTCAGCTACTGGTATTCAGAAGTGTATTGCCTCTGATACTGGAAGTAACCAGTACAGTGGTGCCTCAGGTTAAGTACTTAATTCGTTCCAGAGGTCCGTATTTAACCTGAAACTGTTCTTAACCTGAAGCACCACTTTAGCTAATGGGGCCTCCTGCTGCCGCCGTGCCGCCAGAGCACGATTTCTTTTCTCATCCTGAAGCAAAGTTCTTAACCTGAAACACTATTTCTGGGTTAGCGGAGTCTGTAACCTGAAGCGTATGTAACCCGAGGTACCACTGTAGCCGTTGATAGCCTCAACCATGAAATGGTCTAATCCTCTTTTCACCCATCCATGAATGGCCATCACTACATCTCTTGTGATTAAATTCCATAGTTTAACTTTGCGCTGTGTAAGGACGTACCTCCTTTCATCTGTTCCGAATCTCCAACCCTTCAGCTTCATTGGATGACCCTGGGCTCTATCATTAGGAGAGAGGGAGAAAAGCACCTCCCTATCCACTTTCACTGTGTCATGCACAATTTTATGCACATCCATCACTGTCTAAGTTAGGCGAGTCTGTCCATTTTGTTTTCTCTCTATTTCTCATTTCTTCACTTTTAAGTTCATTCCCCCACATTTCCACATTGGTTTGCAATTTAAGTCCTCATGACCAGCTAATTTTTCTGATAATTTCCCGAATATATTCCATTTCTGGATGCAACTTTCATGAATATATGCACTTTTATGCACACTTTACCCTAGTATGTGCATTTTTGTCCATGTTACTTGACTGGAAAACTGCTTTGCCAAATTTCAAGTGTGAATTTCAAAGTGCAGCTGTGTTTCGGTTCACGTACGCCAGGGTTTCCCAAACGTGGGTCTCCAGCTGTTTTTGGACTACGGTTCCGACCATTCCCAGTTGGCAGGACCAGTAGTCAGGGATGATGGGAGTTGCAGTCCAAAAACAGCTAGAGATCAAAGTTTGGGAAACCCTGGAATATGGTTTTGGAAAGTGATATTAAGTAGTTTTGCTCTTGAATGCAAACTGAATCAAATTTCTCCCCCTTCTCTAGTTGTGCCTTCCTTGACTCGCTCCCCTCCCCAACCAAAAAAACCCCAAAGATTGTAACTTTTCCTGATAGGGTAGTTGCTCCAGTCCCTTGATAATTTTGGTTGCCCCTTTAGCATCAGAAACAACGATTTAAGACCAAAGGGTAGAGTTCTACTTCCATCTGTTTCTGCATTGGGCACAGGAGCTTGGTACTCGGGATTAGCAGATGAATGGGCGCTTTACATCTTTTCTGAATCATGTTTTGATGTTGTCCTTGCGGTTGCGATTCTTTGTTGCTAATTAAGAGGAACCATGATTTCCTCTGAGACTGTGACAGTAGCAGCATCAGTCTACAATCCGAGTCCCTGTGAAACTCCCTTCAATTGCTTTTATATGGCTAATGGCACTCTGCAGAGACCCCTCGTTATGTCAAACGTGTGGAGTGTTTTGATCAAAGTCCTCCTTTCACTTAGAGAGAATTTAGGCGTAGGTTACAGGAGCTGGCACAGAGCTCCTGCAATCAGAAGTTACGGATGACTCTTGTCTTGAGTAAGCTCATGCATCTCTCATGAGTACATCTCCTCCCTGGCAAAGTTCAGTAGTGATTCATCCGCACATGAATTAGTTTTCCTCGGGGTTGTCCTCATTTTCTAAAAGAAGTTGATTTCCCTCTACATTTTCTTTGGGTTGCAAGATGCCCCCTTCCAAACTTACCATCCCATTGGCAGAGGATTGGAAGAAGGCATTTCACCATTTTTCAGTGCGGAGCGCAAGAATATATATCGTGATCCTGAGGTGGGAGGGAAGTCCGCATGTTTGCCTTAGGTAAAGGTAAGGGACCCCTGGACAGTTAATTCCAGTCAAAGGCGACTATGGGGTTGCGGCACTCATCTCGCTTTCAGGCCAAGGGAGCCGGCGTTTGTCCACAGACAGCTTTCCAGGTCATGTGGCCAGCATGACTAAACCGCTTCTGGCGCAATGGGACACCATGACAGAAACCAGAGCACACAGAAACGCCGTTTAACTTCCCGCCATAGCGGTACCTATTAATCTACTTGCACTGGCGTGCTTTCTGCTAGGTTGGCAGGAAATAGGACAGAGCAACAGGAGCTCACTCCCCAGATGGACGGGGTATAAATAATGAATTATAGGTCAGGACATTAATAGGCAATATGTTAAATTGTTTTTATATGCAACAACTGCGGCAAGAGTATTATTAGGCCAGAAATGGAAACAAGAAGAAATTCCGACGAAAGAAGAATGGCAGATGAAATTAATGGACCATGCAGAATTGGACAAAATGACAGGAAGGATTCGAAACCTGCGGGACCAGAGATTTACAGAAGATTGGAAGAAGTATATGAATTATTTGAAGAGCAACTGTAATCAACAAATTACACTAGTAGGACTACAAGAAGTTTTGTAAGGAGAAATATATAAAGTGTTACGAAGTATAAAACGATAGAGATATTGGTTATGAGTTTGAAATGTAATAGGGAAGATAAGAAATGCATACTGAGAGATTGGATTGGAAAATTTTCAGACAGGATTGGTGGAAGTCAAAAATTTGAATAAGATGTAAAAGTATGTTTAATTACTGTTGAAAATGATATGTTAAAAAAACCACTAATAACAAATTATATTAATTATTATTATTATTATTATTATTATTATTATTACTCCGTCGTGGGGATTCGAAACACCAACCTTCAGATCGGCAAGCCCAAGAGGCTCAGTGGTTTAGACCACAATGCTACCCGCATCCCATTGTTTACCTTAGATACACATGTAGCCTGGTAAATGGAAGCAGTAGCTTCATGTCTCCTCCTTCCTTCCTTGTGGTGGGGTGTGCTATATTGTTCAGTCAGTCACCGGGCTAGTAAGAGCTCTCCCTGCATATACTTGAGTGACAGCTCCAGATACTGAGCTCCGTTTCTCCTTGTTAGCTTGAAATTGCCTCAGAATCTCCATCTGACGTTAAATTTCACATTATCCCATGGCATAAACCCTGCCGTAAGAGAATGAAGGTCAGCGTGAGAGCTGGCTTAAATGAATACCTGCTGGGCAGAAGGACAGAGCAAGCGTTTAAGTGCCTGTGCTTATTAGCACGCCTCATGCCTTGGTCGTTTTGATCTTTCCTTCCCAAGCGATAAAGACATCCCATGCGACACAAGGCACTTCTCACATGAAAGAATCGATTTGGGACCGTTGGCTTGGCTGGGCCTTTCCGCTAAGTTCTCAAACCCATCCCTCCGCTTATCAAAAAGAGATCCCGCTTGTGAATCTCACACCGTGTGCCTGGCCCTGTTGTAACTCATTAGCTGCCTTTCAGGTAGAAAAAAAAAATATCTCTGGTTCAGCAGACTGGTGGGAAGAGCAGTTAAAACAGACTTAGGCCAAAGAATGCTAGAGAGAGGACTGCAGACAGAGGATCCTGGAACTGGCTTGACCATATAGACCGGAGTGTGAGAGTCCCTTTTCAGCTTGAGGGCCACACTCCCTGGTGAACAATCTTCTAGGGGGCCCACATACCAGTGGTGGATGAGGCCAGAGGCACAAAGTGGGTGGGACAGGGGCTATGACTGCTCTGTACAGTAGGCTACACCCCAGCCATGCAAAGTCAGAGGCTTCTTCACCCACACCTCTGTAGCCTCCATCCATGCATTTTGTTCTCCTTAACAAGAGCCATTATTATATCCTGGCCAGGCAAAAGCATCCAAGAAGGCCACAGAGGAAGGCTAGTAAGGGAATGTGGCCTGGGGAGGAAGAGCAGCCAAATTCCTGAGAGTCACATAGAGACATACAGTGGGACCTCGGTTCTCAAACGCCTTGGTACTCAGACAACTTGGAACCCAAACACTGCAAACCCAGAAGTGTTCTGGTTTGCGAACCTTTTTTGGAAGCTGAACGTGCTCTGTTTTGAGTGCCACCCTTCAGTTTTGAGTGCCACACTTCCGTTTTGAGTGTTACCCTGAGGTCTGTCTGTTTTTGCTATTTATTTTGCCGTTTTTTTGTTTTCGCTGCTTTTTTGTTTTGTTTTTGTGACTGTGTGGAACCCAGTTCAGCTACTGATTGATTGACGGTGTGACTGCAGAACATTGTTTATTGCTTTCATTTTATGGATCAGTGGTCTCGTTAGATAGTAAAATTCATGTTAAATTGCTGTTTTAGGGGTTGTTTTTAAAAGTCTGCAACGGATTAATCCATTTTGCATTACTTTCCATGGGAAAGCGTGCCTTGGTTTGGGAACGCTTTGGTTTTGGAATGGACTTCTGGAACAGATTAACTTTGAGAACAAAGGTACCACTGTACCAATATTTTATCTATTCCAGGCACCTCTCCAGGAGAGAGGGCTCTTAGCTGATAGGAGGCATTCACGTCAGTCTGCTGTGACATAACACTCCGGATGTCCAAGGTGGACTTCTCTCCTGATAAGTCTGCTCAGCCCTTCAATCTGGATCTGGATCAGAACCTCCCAACCTTCCGGGCCCCTCCTCAAGGATCCAATTCCACATTCTCATCCCAGTCCTCCTCCCCCTCTGACAAATCCTGCCAAGATGTCTACATGGGTATCATGACAGATGTGGTCCAGTGTGCTGTTCTCACAGTGGCCAGTCAGATGCCTGTGGGAAGCCTACAAACAGGGCTGGAATGAAAAAGCACTTTCCCCACCTGTGGTTTCCAGCGATTAGTATTTCGAAGCATACAGCCTCTGGCAGTGGAGGCAGACCATAGCCATTGGCGGCTGGTTGTTATGGGGGGCAGGGGAATTGTTGCACAATCTGGCCATTCCAGGATTTAGCTATATATAATGTTCACATATTAATTCGAATTGGTGCTGACCTTTAAAGCCCTAAACGGTCAAGGTCCTGTATACCTGAAGGATCGTCTCCACCCCCATCGTTCAGCCTGGACACTGAGATCCAGCGCCGAGGGCCTTCTGGCGGTTCCCTCATTGTGAGAAGTGAGGTTACAGGGAACCAGACAGAGGGCCTTCTCGGTAGTGGCGCCCACCCTGTGGAACGCCCTCCCTTCAGATGTGAAGGAAATAAGCAGCTATCCTATCTTTAAAAGGCATCTGAAGGCAGCCCTGTTTAGGGAAGGTTTTAATATTTAATTCTGTATCGTTTTTAACACTCGATTGAGAGTCACCAAGAGTGGCTGGGGAAACTCAGTCAGATGGGCGGGGTATAAATAATAAATTATTATTATTACTATTATTACTATTATTATTATTATTATTATTATTATTATTAGCCCCTCTAAGGGCAGATCCACACCATATAGTTAAAGTGCATTCAATGCACATTTAAACCACATGACTTCCCCCCACAGAATTATGGGTGCTGCAGTCTACCAACACAAAGCTACAATTCCCAGTACCCTTAACAAACTACAGTCCCCAGGATTTTTGGGGGGAAGTCATGCGCTTTAAAAGTGTGTCGGATGTGCTTTAAATATATGTGGATCTGCCCTATGTTTCTCGGGAAAATGGCCTTGCGGGCCAAATTAGGAACACTGTCGGGCTCAGGCAACATTCACACCATGCATTTGAAGCACAATGATGCCATTTTAAACAGGCATTACTTTCCCCAAAGAACTCTGGGAGCTGAAGTTTGTTAAGAGCCCTGAGAGTTTGTAGGTGAGCCCTGCTGCCTTCCCGGAGCTACAATTTACTGGGTGGTTTTGCAGTCAAACCTTCTTTCCCATGAACTCTATGGCAAATACCGTATTTTTTGCTCTATAAGACTCATTTTTCCCTCCTAAAAAGTAAGGGGAAATGTGCGTGCGTCTTATGGAGCGAATGCAGGCTGCGCAGCTATCCCAGAAGCCAGAACAGCAAGAGGGATCGCTGCTTTCGCCGCACAGCTATCCCTCTTGCTGTTCTGGCTTCTGAGATTCAGAATATTTTTTTTCCTTGTTTTCCTCCTCCCAAAACTAGGTGCGTCTTATGGTCTGGTGCGTCTTATAGAGCGAAAAGTACGGTACTTGTTCGCTATTGTTGTATTTTGATTGCTGCTACGCTGCACTAATATCTGTCTTTTGTCTTTTAATTTTGTAAGCTGCTTAAAAACGACATTGTCTTGTGGGGCAGCACACACACACAAACAGAAATTTATGAATCACTTCCCATAAAGCATTCTGAAGTGAGCTAACAATTGAAACGTATATAAAACCAATTTCAAATCCAATACATTTATAGGTTGGGATGAAAAGGAAAAGGAAGGCCTTCAACAGGTATTGACGGGATAAAGAGAGTTGGTACTTGTCTGATATGTAATGACAAGGAGTTCCAAAGGTTAGATGCCACCACACTAAAGATTGGATCTACACTGATCTTTTTTTAATGTTATTAGAACAATATTAGATGATCGTTCTAAAACGTCACAGGGCATACTGGGAAATTAAAAAATGTTCCTTATCTCGTTTTGTCCGTACCAATGCAGTTTCCCTAATGCTGGTTCCTGTCTGCTCTGCAGCACCCTCTGATGTCACATTTTAATAACACATTATTAACATTGCAAGCAAAACGTCATATGTCTATCTACGCTATGAAAATCGGCCTTTAACTCTTCCATAACGTTATAAACCATGAGTGTAGATCTGCCCCAAGTTTGTATGTCATACTGAATGGACCTCCTGATAAGGTGTGTGTGTGTGTGTGTAAGCTAAATAAATAAAATAGTACTTGCCTCTGCACATTTTAAAAAAGGACCACTGATGGACAATATCTACAAGTCCTTCACAACTAGTGAAATCTGCCTGGAGCCATCATTAACATCATTTCAGTTCTAGGTAAAACCTGATCTCCTGTCCCAGGAATTTGATTGAATATGGTGATGTTGTCGCGCACTGATTATATATTTTTTTGCTGCTGTGTAGCTTTATTGGCTCTGTCCTGTGCGTCCTTGCATGCTCCTAAGTCACCTGGAGACTTATTTGGCAAGCAACAATAAATTAAAATAATAATAATTAATAGAACAACATAGTGTTGCCTGTATTTTATACCTGCATCTCTGTGTACTCCAGTGCAAAAAAAAAAAAAAAAAAAGACTCTTTGAGAAGCCACCCTAAATCCCTGGGAATCCCTTAAGGATTTGTGTGCCTGCGTGCATGTGTGCGCATGGCGTCTTTGAGCCTGTAAGTCACAGCAGCAGCTCAGCTCCGTTACTCATTCCCCCCCCCCATCCTTCAGCCCTGCTCTGGAGTCTGAGACGCAGAGGAGTAACACCGCCAAAGTAAATGTTCATAACACGATAAAAAGCAGAACGCATGGTTTCCTTGGCAACAGAATCTTTCGGGTAATTGTAGCAATTTGATGCTTCGAAAAGCAGGATTATTTTCCCCCAGTAGAGGGTGCTGGGTGTTTGCTTCACAATAGAGCTCAAAACACCACTCCACGCTCACCCCCCCCGCCCCGCCATTAAAAAAAAAAAAAAGGCTGGGAAGGTTGCCAGTTATTGTCAGGAAAATGTCTACCAGGAATCTCTGATAACGGCCATTCTAGCTGGTTCATGAGCTGAAACTTTAGATTACCGCAGATACGTGAAGCTTTGCTCCCCCCCCCCCGCCCCATTTTTTTTGCTGAAACTTGCAAACAGCCGTTATTAATTAATTAATTGGGGAGGCGAACCAGTTCATCCTGTCTTGTGGATAAAGAAGCAGGGCTGATTTGATGTGTGCATTTGTCTCTGTTGTGCCCCCCGCCCACCAGTGGGTACTCAGGGCACTTTATGTAAAAAATAATAAAATTAAAGAACTTTTTCTTCTTCTTCAAATGCACTCTTTGAAAAAGAAAGGGGAGAAAAGAAGGAATCAAGAGAGGAGAAAAGAAGATGTGCTAAGGGAGATCCAATGTGGATCCTCTAACACAGGGGCTGGACCACATTCCTTTACAGGTGATATTTAATACCTGCCATTGATATGCAGGGCCAGAGGTAAAAAGTAGGTGCAGTCAGAGGCTAGAAGCATGAGAGGAGCAAAGCAGACCTTCCAAGTGTCCCTATTTTCCAGGGACGTCCCTGATTTAGAGAAGCCATCCTGGTTTCTGATTTGATCATGGGGTGTCCCACTTTTCCTTAGGACATCCTTATTTTCATTGGAGAAATTTTGGAGTGTATGGAGTTATCTGAACTCCTGAAGACAATCCTGTTTAGGGAAGGTTTTTAAAAAATGTTTAATGTTTTATTATGTTTTTATATGGGACGCGGGTGGCGCTGTGGGTTAAACCACAGAGCCTAGGACTTGCCGATCAGAAGGTCGACGGTTCGCATCCCTATGACAGGGTGAGCTCCCGCTGCTCGGTCCCTGCTCCTGCCAACCTAGCAGTTCGAAAGCACGTCAAAGTGCAAGAAGATAAACAGGTACCGCTCCGGCAGGAAGGTAAACCGCTTTTCTGTGCACTGCTCTGGTTCGCCAGAAACGGCTTAGTCATGCTGGCCACATGACCCGGAAGCTGTACGCCGGCTCCCTCGGCCAGTAAAGTGAGATGAGCGCCGCAACCCCAGAGTCGGTCATGACTGGACCTAATGGTCAGGGGTCCCTTTACCTTTACCTATGTTTTTATATACCGTATGTTGGAAGCTGCCCAGAGTGGCTGGGGCAAGCCAGTAAGATGTGTGGGGTATAAAGACTAGAATTAGCATTATTGAATGGGACGTCCCTATTTTCATCGGAGAAATGTTGGAGGGTATGGTAAAGGATGCCGCTTTTGCTCTTGTGCAGTCAGTGACATTCCAGCTATGTGAAAGCTAAGGGTTTTATTGGATCTCATTTTTTAGATTGTGGGTGGGGAAACAGCCCTCCAGGTTTCTCTCTGTGGACCTCAGGACTTTTCTCAAGCCTCTCCCAAGGTGTCCACCAGAACAGCTCTCCATCCATCTAAGCAAGAGGCATTATTACCAGGCCAGGACACAACTCAACCAGGCAAAAGTAGTCGAGTGAGGTGGGGAGTCGGGGACATGGCCTTGGGAGAGGGCCAAGGGAAGTCCTAGGTCCAGACACCCAAATTGGCGGCCATCTTGCAGGAGCAAAATTCATAGCTTAACCATGCACTGTGTGGAAAACTACTTTCTTTTGTCTGCCGTCAGTCTTGCAACAATAGGGATGATAACAACAGGAAGGCCCGTTGTGCTGCCTGATGTCTCTCATACACATTTGAAGCTCGCAGCTGAAAGGACCTTTCTTCAGCAGTGTTGATGGGATCATGTTCTCCACAACACTGGTGGGTAGCAAGTTAGCTTAGGAGAACAGGCTGTGAAGTACACTTGGTTCTCTACTCCAGCAACTTGCCATCGCTCTCTGCTCCCAGAACCCACTTCCTGAGGCAACTGGCTACCTCTGCTTAACTGCAGAGCCGGTCCTATGAATGGGGATAGCTGGAACATATGCTAGGCTGGTCGTGCTCTCGCCCAAAGACCTGAAAGTGTCTCATGGTGATGAAGTTACTCTTCTGTGAAGAAGGGACCTTTACTGTGTCTCTTTAATGCAGCACAGATTAAGAATGTCCCTCTCTGAAAATGATGTATCGATGGTATATTACTCCTACTAAAATGGGAAAAATTGATAGAACAAGCTCCAATAAGTGTTGGAAGTGCAAAGAGAAAGAAGGCACATTTTATCACATGTGGTGGAACTGTAAAGTAATCAAAAGCTATTGGGAAATGATTTATAATGAAATGAAAAAAATGTTTAAGACAAACTTTGTTAAAAGAGCAGAAGCTTTTCTGCTAGGCATTACAGGTCAAGACTTGCCAGAAGAGTGAAAGAAACTGCTTATGTATGCTACAACAGCAGCTAGGATATTACTAGCCCAAAAATGGAAGATACCAATGAAAGAAGAATGGCAAGCAAAAATGATGGACTATGCTGAAATGGTGAAGCTCACTGGAAAACTTAGAGACAAGGACAACAGAGACTTCAAAAGGGACTGGGAACTGTATATGGTGTACAGTGGTACCTCAGGTTACATACGTTTCAGGTTACATACGCTTCAGGTTACAGACTCTGCTAACCTAGAAATAGTACCTCGGGTTAAGAACTTTGCTTCAGGATGAGAACAGAAATTGTGCTCCAGCAGTGCGGCAGCAGCAGGAGGCCTCATCAGCTAAAGTGGTGCTTCAGGTTAAGTACAGTTTCAGGCTAAGAACGAACCTCCAGAACGAATTAAGTACTTAACCCGAGGTACCACTGTATTTACAGAAACATTGTAAAGAAGTGGACTCACTAGCAGGGTTTGAGTAAACACAACTGAGAAAACAGTTGTAAAAGTTAAGATGTAACAATTGGGAAAGTAACAAAGTGTAAGAGGTAGTTTGAAAAGAATATGGTATAAAAATGATAAGACTGTAATAATATTTAGCTAAAAGAATACAAAATTAAGGTAGAGTAAAATAGGCAGGAGAAGCAAATATCTAAAGAACCAGAAGAGGAAGTTGAGGGAAGTCAAGGGAGAGGGGAGTTTGGGACTTACATATTCTTTTGGTGACAATGATAATTGTGTTGAATACAAAATTGCAAAACTTAATAAAAATTATTACAGTATATATAAAAAAAGAGAATGTCCCTCCTCAGGGTTTTAGCTATCCTTTGCTATCTCCCATCAGCACTGGTCCCAACATTGCCTGGACAAGCCCCTCCATTCCATACACTTTGTGGCATTAAATATGAACTGCAGCTCACTTATCAGCGGGACGTTCTGCCGCCTCAGCAGAAACGGTGGCAAAGCAGCTGAAGCCATCAGAGGCGCGGTACTTTCTAAGTGCTGTGTCCTCATCTGACCTTGGGCCTGGCCCATAAGGACAAATGGGGCACGGGCAGAACAAACTCAGGCTGCTTGTGTTCATCTGTAAGCTGCAGGAAAAAGGCAGACACGGTTCTCCGCCAATTTATTCTCACAATGTCCCTGTAAGGTAGTACAGTGACCGGCCCAAAGTCACCACTTGGCAGGATAGCAGAAGGGCCATATTTTGGTACAGCTCTTGCTTTGCATGCAGAAGGTCCCAGGTTCAGTTCCTGGCATCTCTAGGCAGGACAGGGGACGGGCTCTCTCTGAAATCCTCAACAGTCACTGCCCGTCAGTGTAGACAATACTGATCTCGATAGACCAATGGCCTGAGTCAAGAGAGCTTCCTATTTTCCCTCTGTCCAAGATATGCTAATCAGCAATCTTGAAAATACAATCCATGATGGCTCTGCTGTGCTTCTATGGTTGGAGACAGACAGACACTCCTGAATACCAATTGCTGAAAATCACAGGAGGCAAGAGGGCTCAGATCCTGCTTGTGGGTTTCCCACAGGCATCTGGCTGACCACATGGAGAACAGGATGCTGAGCTAGATGGGCCATTGGCCTGATCCAGCAGGCTGTTATCTTCATACAGGGCCGTCTTAAGCATATCCGGCGCCGTGGTGCAAAGATCCCTCTGGCGCTCCCCCTCCTCCCATTACCCAGAGTTGCAGACCTTTTTTAGGGAGGACGGCACTGCCGGAGATGCACCTTGCTTTGTGGGGCTGCAGGAGGCGGGCAGTGCCTGGAGGGCAGCTCCTCTGGTGGGGAAGAGGCGGAGGCTGGACGCCACGTCCAGCCTCAGCCTCTTCCCTGGCGCCCTTCAGAACTTGGCACCCTGGCGCCCTGTGCCACTAGCCTCAATGGGTAAGACGCCCCTGTGTTCATATGTGATTTCAGAATGTGTTAGCAGTTGAGTAGAAACAGCAGTGGTAGTTTGTTCTGGACTTTAGTAATGAAGAATGGATTCCTTCCTTCCTTCCTTCCTTCCTTCCTTCCTTCCTCTCTCTCTCTCTCTCTCTCTCTCTCTCTCTCTCTCTCTCTCTCACACACACACACACCTGCAGCACCCAGCACAAACTGTGGCGTACATATCTGACAGATCTGTTCATGCTTCATTGCCCAGAATGTACAGCCTAAATGCAGTGGTGCAGCTTTGCCTCTAGAGGGACCCAATGACCAACCCAATTTGAAGGAAACTTCGCTAGAGTACAGTGGTACCTCGGTTTAAGAACAGTCCGGTTTAAGAACGATTCGGTTTACAAACTCCGCAAAACCGGAAATAGTGCCCTGGTTTGAGAACTTTACCTCGGTCTAAGAACAGAATCCGAACGGTGGAAGGGCACCGGCGGCAGGAGGCCTCATTAGGGAAAGCACACCTCGGTTTAAGAACACTTTCGGTTTAAGAACGGACTTCTGGAACAGATTAAGTTCGTAAACCGAGGTACCACTGTATCAAGTTCTGCTGGAAGGGACGAGAAATAGTAGCTTATATAGGTTCAGTTCTGCAAGAAGTTGGGAGGAAGGACTTTCCATACATAAGCAGGGTGCTCACAGTGCTTTCCTGATCTTGCAGTCGTACAGAGATAGAAAGCGAATTTTCCAGGACTTAAAAGCTGGGCTTCTTGGATGACCAAGGGATAGATGTATTATCAACTGACTGCTGGATCTTCAGAAGCCCTTTTCAAAATAGAGTTTTGAGAGGGGCTCCGGAAATCCCCTGTGGGCAAAAATAGTCATCTGAGTCAGCTCCGCCCACTTGGCCTGGGTAGGGAGAGGGAGATAACAATCTGGATCATTGGGCTCAAAAGATTTCCCACAGCTGCCTTCAAGGGCTTGGGTCCAGATTATCTGAAGGACTACTTTCACCCATATATTCCTTCCTTTGCCTTCAGATCTATTGCAGTCCTTGCTGAGGGCCCAGTGCTAAGATCAGTTGGGTTGTTATGCAGAAGAGATAGTGGCCTTCTTAGTGGTGTTCCTGAAATTCTGGAACTGTCTTCTAATGGGCTTTCTCCTTGGCCCTTCAGCACAGACATTTGGGCCAGCCTGGAGGATCTACTTCTTCACATTGTCCTTTAATTGCTACCATAAGTAGCTTCTTCCAATGATCTGTCCTACTGTGACTGTTTTTCTGTTGCATCTCGTCTTCCCCTCCTTCCTTTGTATATCACTTTGCGAGAACATAGCTCTAAAAACTAGCTTAAAATATTTGTTGTTGTTGAATATTTTATTCATTGGTCAATTCCAGTAGAGTGTTACATGCTTGTATCAGTGATAGATGTGTTGTGTTGGATGCTCAGAAACAGCGAGATCTCAAACTTTCCCTTGCCACCCTATCACAGATGGTCCCTTGGAATCCTTCCAATGGAGAGAGATCTCTAAATGGGTAACAGTAAACAGCATGACAGTTAGATCGTTTTGTATAAGGGTTTAGATCGGAGTCTAGTGATAGAAGGGACAGAGCTGGGTTTGGGTTCAGTAGTTGACCAACAATATTGGGAGCAATGTCATGAATGCTTTGCCAAAACCCCAGTAAGCTTGTCGCACTTCCACCATAAATGTATGAAGGTCCCTCTATTGTTGCAGGCCTGCTAACATCAGGATGAAGTTGCAGAGGTGATGTGAGAGAGCTTGAGCATGGTTTAGTGTCAGCAAAACACTACCTCCTGGACTCTGGACGAAATGGTCTTTATAGGAAGCTTCACCCATATATTAGCCCAGGCATCTTAAAGTATTTTAAACAAATAAACAACAAAATAAGAATGTATGAGGCGTCCTAAGAGCAGCATTCATATGTAATATCACAAATCCCGACTGGAAGTTGACCAAATTATCCCCCCTGAGAAAGTTTTGAAAAGATTCATTTTTTTCAGTTTCCTAAAACTTAACAAAAATTTCTTTGACCCTTCTCTCATTTTGGTAACTTTTAAGAGAGGTGTCTAGATATAATGATTTCGGGAGACAGTTCTCTTTCCAGTGGCTTGTCATCTTGCACCCACACACTTTATGACAGGTGACAAAAAGTTCCGTTTTTAAAATCACTTGAGCAGATCCCACTTAGAAGTCATCCACATATATATTTGGAAGTTGGGAGGAGCAATCTAAGCTCCGATCTGACATGCTGGATGGGGTTTGGATGGGGGTGTTCATCCACCCAGCTCTGCACGCCTCTGCCACTGGGGGAGCCCTGTCACTAAGGAGCACTCCAGTGTCCCAAAAATGGTGGACAGAAGCTGCAGCTGGTAGCATTCCTGCTGGTGATAACCAGTGCAAATACCCAGAATGGGGTGTTTCGGGGTGAAGGGTGTGTGGCAATGTGGTGGGCCATGCCTTGGAAACCAGGAATTACCGACATCCCTTTGTTTGGGCCATCGCCTCTCCTGTAGTGGATCAGGACTGTGGATCACAAGACTCAGGTTAGCTGATGGGAAGCCAGGTATGGTGGGTCAGTTTATTACATAGGAAACATTGGATTGTATCCAACAAAGTTCTGCTCTGAGTAGAGCCATTGAAATTAATGGGCCCAAGTTAGCTACATTGAATATAACCCATTATTTCTCATTCTTTGTCAGGTGATGAAAAGGCTGCTGCATCTTTTTCTTCTTCCTGTACAATGTGCCTGGGAGGACACTGGGAGGATGGCAATGCATGTTTCAGGAGCCATTCCAGGTAGCTATTGCATGTTGATGTTTTTAATGGTTTAAAGTCACCAGATCTTGTTAAGAGTAGAAGATCCAGAGAGCACGGCCAATAATCAGGGTTGATGGGAATTGTAGTCTAGAAGGATATGAACTGGCGACAGGTCCTTCACCCCAGATCTAGGCACATGAATTGCAATGGGGATTAAAAAAAATGTAATAATACAGTGGTACCTCGGGTTACATACGCTTCAGGTTACAGACTCTATTAACCCAGAAATTATGCTCCGGCGGCGCGGCAGCAGCAGGAGGCCCCATTAGCTAAAGTGGTGCTTCAGGTTAAGAACAGTTTCAGGTTAAGAACGGACCTCCAGAACAAATTAAGTTCTTAACCTGAGGTACCACTGTATAAGCTTAGTAAATTAAAAAAATAAGGCAATCAATGGGTGTGAAGGGGGCATAAATATGGGAAAATATAGAAACAAGTGGGAAGTTCGTGGTCATTCATTCTTCTGTATCTGTTGCTCTTCCATTCCCCTTACACACTTCTGAAATCTGGTCACGTTGATTGCCGAGGACCCATTGCTTGGCCACGATGCCTCGAGACCAAATGGTTGGGGCAGTGTCTCCCTGGTACAGCAGGGGCCTTGTTCCATTCCGAGCGCTTCAGAAGACTGCTGAGTGCCAACCCACAGGGAAACGAAGAGGGACATCTGGGAAGTTCTGGCTAGCTGCAGATTTGTTATGATGCTAATTAGCAGTGCAGCAAAGCAAAGGGTGAGCATGTGCGATTTGCGTTGTTGGCAAGGGTGAGGCTCGAGCGCGCGGCTTCCTGTTACATTTCGGCTTTGGCGACGGGTAGCCGCTTGGCTCTGAATCACGGGGAAAGGAATGTACTCCTTCTTAGCACATCTGTCATTAAACTAAAAATAATAATAAAAAAAATCCGCACTGACAAATTGCTTGGTGTGAGTTGTCTCGGGGAATTCGCAGGTCTGATTACCTGCCATGTGCAGATAAAATCTGATCGCCCTGCAGATGGCTGGAGAGCTGCGGAGAGCAGCCATGGCTTTGCTGTCAGGGAAAAAATGCTCCAGTTGTTCGAATCTCTGTGGAGAAGAGGAGGAGCTGGCTGCCATTTGTCATCTCAGAACAATTGGTCTAAAGTAGGGGTGGGGAAACTCAGACCCAGAAGCTAAATGTGGCCCTTCAGCCCTCTCCATCTGGCCCCTAGGACTCTTCCCAGGTTATGCGCTGTCCTAAGCCACACCCCTCAGCAGTCCTGAGATGCAGCCTCCTTGGGTGCTTTTGCCACCCTGGTATATGTCCTTGAACTCTGACGATGCTTTTTGCTTGCCTGGACAGAAAGCAATGGACAAACTAGCCTACTGGTGAAAGATAAAATTCACACTGGTTGCTCCACCCACTTTTGCCTCTGGCCCCGCCCACCTCTGGCATGTGGCCCTTGGAAGGTTGCACAGAAGGGAATGTGGCCCTCGGACTGAACAAGATTCTCCACTCCTGTTCTGACATGCACCATCCAAGCTTCTTGGTGGTATTTTTTATTCTTCTTATGTAATAAATTGGACCTCCTTTGGGGATAAACCTCTAGAGCCCAAACTTCTTATATGTAGCTGTGCCCCAATTGTGGAATTCTCTCAATTAGATTTAGATTGGCCCTGTCCCTCGTTGGGGTTTTTATTTTTGGACAGGCAGCAAAAAACAAAAACAAAAATCCTATCCCACTTGGCTTTTTAAGAATTATACGAGATGGAATGTTTTAATTCTGCTCGTCTTGGCTTTAAAGCTCTGGTTTAACATGTTTCATTGGTTAAACCTCTTTTTGTGATTCACAATTTATTTATTTATATTATTTGTCACTTTGGGGGCCTGTTAGGGTCAAAAGGCTGTATATAAATGCCTTTCTCTTCTACACCACACATCTAAAGCATATTAAAAGCACATCCGCCCCCCCATCCCCAAATCCTGGGACCTGTGATTTGTCCCTCACAGAGCTACTATTCCCCTCTTCCTTAACAAGCTACATTTCCTGGGATTCTTGTGTGTGTTTGTGCTTTAAATGTATTCTCCCTTTTATAGGAGCAAACTCCTAGGGACCAATTGCCTCCCAATAAAATATTTGAGGGTGCCAGGCCTCCCCCAAAGTTGATGGGCATTGCCATTCAAATGGTGTGCATACACCATGCCATGTGATCAGTTATGTGGGGCAGGGCTTACTGCCCCCCCAATATTTAATTCAAGTTGGCACCCTTCCTCCCTTTCTCTTTCTCTCTCAAACCTGCTGTCTGATTAAGCGGTGGGACAGCACATTTTTAGTTGCTTAACAAAGCAATCCTACAGCTTCGTTTATGAACAACTTGGATTAAGAACACTACAAACCCAGAAGCAGGTGTTTTGGTTTGTGAACTTTGCCTTGGAAGCAGAACATGTCCCGCTTCCTGTTGAGTGTGTTCCATTTGTAAATTGAGTCCTCTGCTGCTATGGGAAAGCATGCCTTGGTTTAAGAATGCTTTGGTTTAAGAACAGACTTCTGGAACGGATTAAGTTTGTAAACCAAGGTACCACTGTATTATCTTCTCTGAGGTCAGCTCCAATGAATTCAGTGGGGCTTACTCCCAGGTAAGTGTGCAGCTAAAAACATTTAAATCAATGAATATCAACAATTAGTTACCCAAACCTTTGCCATTGCCTCCCTTGGCTGGAATACAGTAGTGAGATGAAATGCAAATGAACATTTCATAGCGGGGAGCTTTCTAAAGAGTTTTTGCTAAGGTGCACTTACTGTTAGTGGCGGGCCAGTGGCACCATTCTCTCTCATTGGTCATATCCACACAAAGCATTGAAAGCACATGGCTCCCCCAAAGAATTATGGGAAGTGTAGTTTGCTAAGGCTGCTGGGAATTGTAAGCTACAGTTCCCAGGATTCTTTGGGGGAAGCCACATGCTCTAAATGCGTTTCAGCTGTGTGGTACATTTGTGACATCTCTATCTTTCCAACAAATGTTTCGTCACTGATGGTATCAGTTGTTCTCACCTCCCAAGTTTTAGGGACCCCTTTCATTTGCCCCAGAAAAAAACTTGAGCAGAGAGTTGGAACCCTCAGACTTTTGACTCATCTCTAACCTGAAGGCAGGCGGGAGAGGTGCTCCAGACTGTTACTTTTGCAGTATATACCAGAACTTCAGATGTGTGCTATTAAGGAGGATTAAAGTTGCCTGATGCAACAAATCCAAAACAACAGATGCTTTGCAGCTAGGAAAGTGATGGGCAAATGTGTTGAGAAGTGCATGATGAATGAATGATTGATGGGAAGACAGATAAATGCAGTATTATGCTAATCAGGATGAATTGTATAACCTTCCTGCACACAGAATGAATGCTTAATAAAGTTCGGGCATAGTATAACCCAGGGGTCAGCAACCTTTTTCAGCCGTGGGCTGGTCCACCGTCCCTCAGACCATGTGGTGGGCCGGACTATATTTTGAAAAAAATAATGAACAAATTCCTATGCCCCACAAATAACCCAGAGATGCATTTTAAATAAAAGCACACAGTCTACTCATGTAAAAACACGCTGATTCCCGGACCGTCCACGGGCTGGATTGAGAAGGTGATCCAGCACCTGGACCTTAGGTTGCCTACCCCTGGTATAACCTGTTAGTATTTGTACTGTATTTGTTAGAAGATGGATTGTACAAAGAATAAATTCTACTGGGGAAATGAAAACCTATGTAAAATATTGTAATGCAGCAGCTGCAAAATCTTGTGTCTCCAATTAAGGCCACAGAAACGCTGAATCATTGCCTTGTCAATTTGTTAATTCCCCTTAAAAGTGAGCATGTGTATGTCTTAGGTAGTGAGTGGAGAGATGGGTTTTGGAGGTTGGCTGGCTGGTTGTTTTGCCGAGTGTGGAGACTCCAAGAACGTGCTGCCCAGAGGAATTGGAGAGCACAGACAAGCTATAATTTATGGACTGCTTCAAAGGAGTTTTGGAAGCAAGAAGGGAGAAGACCCTCTCTTGGGCTCAAGGGAGAGAAACACATTGTAAATTGGACTTGATACGCATAAATACTAGAGCTTGTTAATAGTTGCCGCCCTATAAGTAATGAGTCGCCTTCAAAATCTGTGTGGAGTCTACTTCCTCACTAGGGCTTTGAGGGTGAAACCGCTGCATTACTCTGTATGACTAATAGCCAACATAACCCCCACATAAGTTTTGTGGAAGCAAATGAGTGCTCAATAAACAGATCATCTGGAACGAGATTGGCTGGTGCTCCTTGAGACTGGTGGGGAGCCCAGCAGGGCTGGATTTAGGTTTAATGAGGCCCTAAGCTACTGAAGGTAATGGGGCCCTTTATATCTCCAGCTTTCCTTTATCAACAACAAACTGCCACTGTTTTGTGTGTGGAATATGTGCTATATGGTAATTTATGGACCTAATAGGTATCTAAGGCCATTTGCACATGTTGCCACGCACGCAACCAGTCCATGCAGAATGTAGGCACCCTATATATAGAAAGGAACAAACCAGTGATTTTAGAGAGCAGGCTAGCAGGCGGGGCCCATTACTTATATCATAGGAGCTACACAACACAAAACACTGTTGCTGTATGTAGGTTTTATTTTATGTGTTTTTTATCTTATATTTTGGAAATGTACATCCAGGTTTTTTTCCCTTTAAATTTTTTGGGGGCCCCCAAGCGAGTGGGGCCTGAGCTATAGCCTGTTTAGCTTATACGTAAATCCGGCACTGGAGCCCAGTGATAGGCAGGGCTAACTAACTTTGCTTGAGTAGCCATCTGCCTCCCTGCTGATTTCTACAAAAAGAATCTCAGTCTGAAGCAGCAACTGAAGTGAGGAGTGAAAAAAATGTGAAACTGAAATTAAAGTATTCACTCAACACTAGCTGGCGAAAAGACTCTCAGGCTGAAACTCTAGAGGGCCACTTCCAGTCAGTGTAGATAATATGGAGCTAGATCAGGCACGTCCAGCAGGTGGATCGGCAAATTTTTGGAGGACCATAGATCCTCCACCACAGCAGTACAGTATTGAGACTGCAGGGTTTGTGTATTTAGATATTCAGTGGTACCTTGGGTTACAAACACTTCAGTTTGCAGACGCTTCAGGTTATGGACTCTGTTAAGCCAGAAATAGTACCTCGGGTTAAGAACTTTGCTTCAGGATGAGAACAGAAATCACACTGTGGTGGTGCAGCGGCAGTGGGAGGCCCCATTAGCTAAAGTGGTGCTTCAGGTTAAGAACGGACCTCCGGAACGAATTAAGTTCTTAACCTGAAGTACCACTGTACACAATGCTGACAATATCAGCAGCAAAGTAGGAGCAATAGCGATAGAGACATGTTCTTCTACATCAGGCATGTCCAACAGGTAGATTGTGATCTACCGGTAGATCACTGGATGTCTGTGGTAGATCACTGGCAGATCACTGGCTCACCCCAAAGAAGCTCAACAAATTTGGCTCCCCTAAGAAAAGCTCCACATTTTTGCCCTGAACCCCCCAAAACAGGGCTTTCCTTCCTAAAAAAGCTCAGCAACTTTGACCTGAACCCCCAAAAGGGGTAGATCAATGCCAGTCTTTAACTCTGTGAGTAGATCACAGTCTCTTAGGAGTTGGCCACTCCTGAGCTAGATGGAGTAGCTTCCCACGCTTGATTTTAGGAATGTTGCCCACGCAGTCTGATCAAGAATAATTCTAAACCGGAGACCTTAGATTTAAGCCACTCCAGTCTCATTAACTCCCATAATGGACTTTTCCCACAACAAAAACAAAACGGCATGCAAGCACATGTATTGTAACTAAATGCATCTCTCAATTAACCTCTCCTTTGGCACCAAATTACTCATCAGCTCTCGGAATTTTGTTATCTGAAATGCAGGCTACTGGTCTGAGACGGGCTCTCAAGCTAAATCCCTTTTCAACCTTTTAGCCTCTTTGAAACAATGAAAGAATATTGTTACTGGGTGGGGTATATAGCCAGAAACGCAGACGGCACATGATCAAATATGCCACCTATATACATATTAAGAAGGCTGAATGTGTGAAGAAAATTGATGTAAAGGTCAACGCAAGGTGCGCAGAATGCAAGCCTGTTCGAGTGATTAGTGCCAAAATTCATAATCACCTAGTTTGGAATGCAAATTAACTCATAATTAGGACTAGAAAAATCAGTCTATTTGCAGTCCATGTCACTTTCAGACGTGTTCTTTCAGAATTCCATCCCATCTCTAAATTAATCTGATTTTTTTAAAAACAAAAACAATCATTGTTGATTTAAAAGATATATGCTGTCAAACTATGCATTTCTAAGCACCCAAGAAGAGCCCAGGTCTTCTATCCCAGACCTCTTCTATCCCAACAGTGGCCAAGGACATGCCCATCCAGGGGTAGGAATGTCAGAGAATTCTGATGAAGATGCAACTGGGAGCAAAATATTCACCAGTACAATAGCTGTTTCGTACTTGTGATCACCAGTGACTGGAATCCAGAGTCATCTTCCTTCTTATACTGGAGGTAATAATATAGCCATCATGACCAGTAGCCACTAAGAACCCCTTCATGCATGCATTTGTCCAGTGCTTTTTTTCTGGGGGGGGGGACGCAGGGGTACGCATACCCCTAAACATTTTGTGAATCTTTGTACTTTGTCCATTTGCTGAGGTCCAGCGCCGAGAGCCTTCTGGTGGTTCCCTCACTGTGAGAAGCCAAGCTACAGGGAACCAGACAGAGGGACTTCTCGGTGATGGCGCCCGCCCTGTGGAACGCCCTCCCATCAGATGTCAAAGAGATAAACAACTACCTGACATCTAGAAGACATCTGAAGGCAGCCCTGTTCAGGGAAGCTTTTAATGTGTGGCATTTTAATGTATTTTTAATCTTTGCTGGAAGCCACCCAGAGTGGCTGGGGAAACCCAGCCAGATGGGCAGGGTACAAATAATAAATAATAATAATAATAATAATAATAATAATTAATTTTTCCCGATTTGAACTATAAAATGGTGGTATTCTTGAGTCAAAATGAGAGTACCCCTAAACATTTTTTTAAAGAAAAAAAAAGCACTGGATTTGTCCAATTCCTTTTCAAAGTCATCCAGGCTGGAGAGCGTCACCTTATCTCATGGTAACCACTTCCTTGGTTTAACAATGAACTGTGTGAAAAAGCACCTCCTTTGTTTGATCTGAATATCCCACCATTCATCGGATGTGACCCCGGGTTCTGGTATTTATGAGAGAGATAAATGGTATTTATGAGAGGCATAAAAACATATCTCCCCTCAAATTCATCTTTTAAAGACATTTTGATATGGATGGAGCAGAGGCCTTGTACCAGAGAATATTCAGGAAGTTTAAGTGCACTAATTTCAATCGGTCTACTCTGAGTAAAACTTACTTGACTACCACCCCTAATTTATTAGGATTAGCTGGCAGTCACAGTATGGACTTCTAACTGCATAGGTTCAACTTTTAAAACACATAGAGGTTTGAATGAAAGGTCTTCAGTCAGCTGAAATGCGACCTTTTAATCAGATAATCAAGTCAACCTTGCAAAGAAGTACAGTGGTACCTCAGTAATTCGTTCTGGAGGTCCGTTCTTAACCTGAAACTGTTCTTAACCTGAAGCACCACTTTAGCTAATGGGGCCTCCTGCTGCCGCCACACCGCTACTGCGCGATTCCGTTCTCATCCTGAAGCAAAGTTCTTAACCCGAGGTACTATTTCTGGGTTAGCGGAGTCTGTAACCTGAAGCGTCTGTAACCTGAAGAAGAAGAAGAGTTTGGATATGATATCCCGCTTTATCACTACCCGAAGGAGTCTCAAAGCGGCTAACATTCTCCTTTCCCTTCCTCCCCCACAACAAACACTCTGTGAGGTGAGTGAGGCTGAGAGACTTCAGAGAAGTGTGACTAACCCAAGGTCACCCAGCAGCTGCATGTGGAGGAGCGGAGACCCGAACCCGGTTCCCCAGATTACGAGTCCACCGCTCCTAACCACTACACCACACTGGTGTCTGTAACCCGAGGTACCACTGTATTACCATTTAAGCTGCTGGGATGGAACAGGAATCCTCTCTGTATGTTCGTTTCCTTCACTCTCCGACGTCCTCTTTGGTAGTCAGTCACCAACAGCAGCGAAACTTGAACGCCCCGCTATCTCCTGATTAATCTGCTAAAGCAGGGAGCACTTGTCCATTGTCCTGGCGCTCTGGCAAATGGCATCGTTGCTTCTGTTCGACCCAGAGCTGTGCTCCTTCCCATTCCTGTTCTAGCTGCATACAAAGAGCTCCGCTGGTTAAAGCGTGGTGCTGAGGACACCAAGGTTGGAGGTTCAGTGCCCAAAAAGGACAACGGCATATTTCTGCATTGCAGGGGACTTGAATTAGATGACCCTCAGGGTCCCTTCCAACTTCATAATTCTATGATTCTAACTATACCAGCGCCCAGGAGACTTATCTGTGTCCACCTGACCTTGAACTCCATAAAGTATTTGAGGTCTAGACCAGTCCTGGATGATGGTGGGACACAACACTTCTCTCCCCACAAGTAATCGCCATTTGCTGCACATGATTGAGGCTTTGAATAGTTGTAAGGCAGGACTCGCAGTTCAGCTTTGTGTTGACCTCATTTGCATCCTTCTGCTGGGATTACTGAGTTCTTTTTTTGCTCTTTCTGCAGCTTGGACAGATAAAGGGTGTTGGAAAACATTAAAAAACAACAACACCAAAACACCACACGAAAATATATATGCAAAAAATGGAACGTAGAATCTGAATGGCATTTCTAACAAATATGTGCCTCCATGGGGAATAGAAAAGGTGAATCGAATCCCTAAGACGGTTGGTATCTTGGGTGCCTCCTTCCAGCAACACGTGCAGCCAAACTGGTGCCAAATGCTTTCCTTTCCACTGGACCACAGCAGCCCAAGACCTCCATGCACACTGCCCTGGCTTGAGCCCTGCATTAGCAGCACAAACAACGTGGGAGGCAGCAGTTACGGGTTATGAGCTCAACCTGATTGGCGTAAGGACCTTAGGATGGATGTTGGGCAATTTTTTATTCATTGCATTTACTGTGGTACCTCAGGTTAAGAACTTAATTCAGGTTAAGAACTTAATTCACTCTAGCTAACGGGGCCTGCCGCTGCCACCGCGCAATTTCTGTTCTCATCCTGAAGCAAAGTTCTTAACCTGAGGTACTATTTCTGGCTTGGCGGAGTCTGTAACCTGAAGCATCTGTAACCTGAAGCATTTGTAACCTGAGGTACCACTGCATATCCCACCTTTTTCTCCCACGAGCTCAAAGTGGCTTACATGCTTCTCCCGGTCTTAATTAAATCTTCACAACAACCCTGTTATGTAGGCAGTGCTGGATTTACATATAAGCTAAACAAGCTATAGCTTAGGGCCACACTCTCTTGGGGGCCCCCCCAAAAAGGAAAAAAAAAACTGGATGTACATTTCCAAAATATAAGATAAAAAACAACTTTAAAAACCCTACATACAGCAACAGTGTTTTGTGTTGTGTAGGCTCCTATGATGTAAATAATGGGCCCCACCTGCTAGTCTGCTCCCTAAAATATCACTGGTTTGCTCCTTTCTATATATAGGGTGCCTACATTCTGCATGGACTAGTTGCATGGAAACATGTGCAAATGGCCTTAGGTACCTATTAGGTTGATAAATTACCATATAGCATATGTTCAACACAAAAAACAGTGACAATAAGTTGTTGACAAAGGACAGCTGGACATATAAAGGGCCCCATTACCTGCAGTAGTTTAGGGCCTCATCAAACCTAAATCCAGCCCTGGATGTAGGTTAGGCAGAGAGTGGCCGAAGGTCAACTGGTGAGCTTCATGGTTGAGTAGGGAGTTGAACCTTGGTCTCCCAGTTCCTATTCCGACACCCTAACCACCACTCTGGCTCTCATCTGCAGTAAACTGACTCTCATTTATTATTATTAATACTAATAACTATCATTCTGGATAATATTAACAATGGGTCATTTGATGAACATTTTTGGTCTTTCCTAGTCTCCTCTGCTTTGATAGTCAAGTATGCAACACTTATATATGTGTGTATGTGTGTGTGTTTCAGTCCAGGGGGTTGTTGAAAGAATTTGCGTGGCTTTGTGAGCTAGCCTCGTGTTTTCTTTGTGGATTGGGCAAGGTTCCCTTTAAAATAAGAAGACGGGGAGATTATGGTGGCACCAAGCACACATGAGGGGAAAGTTGTGCTCTCCCCCAAGCAAACTGGGCTGGCAGAGACAAGATAACACATCAGCGGGGAGAGGAGCTGCTTGAATCACCTCTAAAAATGCTCATCCGATCAGACACTCATCACCTTAAATCCTCTGCTTGTCCTAGGTCACGTACCACGACTGGTCTATTACTAATATCATTAAGATCCCTTTTCTGGCGCCTAAATAATAAGCAAAGGCGGGGATGCTGTGATTAATGGAGGCTTGATGGATGAACCCCCCTGTCACCATTTAATACCTGTAACAATAGATTCATTAACTAGGATTAGTTTCAGACATAAGCTTTCTATACCCATGGCTATTACTCACTCAGTTCATTAACAGGACAGCATTAGTTCTGGTACCTTTGAGCGCGGATACATCCTGCATACAAATTATGCTTGCACTCTAACTTTCAGGGAATTGGAAGTGGGTCTATAAAAAAAAAGCAGAAAAAAACTGGAATCTCTTAATTCAGACCTGTCAGGAAATGCAGCCCAGCTCTTATTTTCTACCCACTTAATTTCTTAAGGTGGAGGATGCGGGTGACGTGCCAAATGGAGACAGCGGCTTATTGCTTGCCCTTGGCTCTTGCCTTTGAGGAAGGGAGTCACATTAAAGCGTTTTCCACCCCACCCCCCGCAACCAAACAATGGTCTGCACTTTCTCCCATACGGCATTTGGTGTCGCTGTTGTTCCCCACGAATTGATTCCAAAGTGTTTTATTGATGTGGCAGGAAAAGGGACACAGAAGCAGCAACTTGCCTTTCCCCCTCTCTTCCCTTTTTTCTTTTTAGTCTCCCCGAATCTACAGATCTGGATGGCATTGGTTAGAATGCACATTTGATTTCAAACGGCTCGCTTCCTGTTTCATGTTAAGAGAAGCTCACAAGTGACGCACTCCAAGCTGAACAGAAAGGCAGTGTAATCTAGTGGTTAGAGCAGCCTTCCTCAACATTGGGTCCCCAGATGTTTTTAGACTACAACTCCCATCATCCCCAACTAGCTAAGGAAAGGCTGGGTTAGAGTGTCAGGTTAGGGCTTGGGTTCAAATCCTTACTCTGACTACCATGCTCACTGGGAGACCTTGGGCAAGTCATTGGGTTGTCTTCAATATTGTTGTTGTTGTTTAGTTGTTTAGTCGTGTCCGACTCTTCGTGACCCCATGGACCAGAGCACGCCAGGCACTTCTGTCTTCCACTGCCTCCCGCAGTTTGGTCAAACTCAGGCTGGTAGCTTCGAGAACACTATCCAACCATCTCATCCTCTGTCGCCCCTTCTCCTTGTGCCCTCCATCTTTCCCAACATCAGGGTCTTTTCCAGGGAGTCTTCTCTTCTCATGAGGTGGCCAAAGTATTGGAGCCTCAGCTTCACGATCTGTCCTTCCAGTGAGCACTCAGGGCTGATTTCCTTAAGAATAGATAGGTTTGATCTTCTTACAGTCCATGGGACTCTCAAGAGTCTCCTCCAGCACCATAATTCAAAAGCATCAATTCTTTGGCGATCAGCCTTCTTTATGGTCCAGCTCTCACTTCCATACATCACTACTGGGAAAACCATAGCTTTAACTATACGGACCTTTGTTGGCAAGGTGATGTCTCTGCTTTTTAAGTTGCTGTCTAGGTTTGTCATTGCTTTTCTCCAAAGAAGCAGACATTAGTCCTGCTCAAAGGAGACCCATGGAAATTAATGGAGTACAACTTAGTTGGATATGACTCACTGTCTCTCAGCTTGACCCAGTGGCGTAGCGTGGGTTGTCAGCACCCGGGGCAAGGCAAGTAATTTGCGCCCCCTAACCCGTGGATTTGCGCCCCCTAACCCGTGGATTTGCGCCCCCTAACCTGTGGATTTGCGCCCCCTAACCTGTGGATTTGCGCCCCCTAACCCTAACCCCAGATGTTGCGCCCGGTGCGGCCGGTCCCCCCTGCACCCCCCACGCTACGCCACTGGCTTGACCTACCCCACAGGGTTGTTGTGGGATAAAATGAGAAGGAGGGAAATTATATATGTCATCTCTTTGGAATAAATAACAATTATCCATGCAATGTGAAAATATCCCCACCCTTCTTTAGAGTGGTTTCCTTATTTACTCCCATTTTTTTAAAAAAGCATGTTGGCCAGAATCGATGGGGCCAAAAGCACACCTACCATCTTTCCAATAAGATTCTTTTCTAAAATGAGTGATTGGCATCAGTCATGCATTTTAAAATTTTTTATCATGCTTTTGCAAATGGCTTTCTGGTGAGTGAGCCTTGAAGCCACTTGGTCAACAATGCCAACCAGCAAGACGGGTTACAAAACATTTCTAGGGAAACCCACACTTGTTGCTTGGTGATTGTAAGAACTAGATAGGAAGATAAGCCTGATAATAAAATTGAGTAAGCTGCCCACGATGTTTTTCTGGTGAGCTGCTCTCCGTAAAATTGTTCAAATAAAAAAAATATGAAAATAATCCGCCTGGAGTGGTAGGGTTGTTTTTGTGTGTGCGTGCCCCAGAATTTCACACTAAAATTGCAAAATACCTGCTGGTTTGTGGCTCACCATTCATAACATCCCACGTGACCAAAAAGTAACCTTTTTTTAAATAATAAAAAATAGATCTGTAATTATCATGAATTCAGTGGTTAGAAAAGAGGCTTCATTGTGATGAAATGGAGGCAGCGAAAGCTTAACTGAGTCAGTCCGGATTCCTCCAGGGACAGAGTGAGAGAGCTGACTCAGTCTCAGGCTGTCATTAAAGTGCTCCCAACTGACTTCGGAAAGCAGAGTTCTGAAAGATTCTGCCTCCCAAGTCCAGCCAAGGCTTGGGTGGCCTGCCCACAATCCCTCCAGCAACTGTGGGAGGAGAAGAACAGGTAGATGGGAGGACAAAGTAGCGCAGCACCTTTAACCAACATATTTTTCAATTCAGTTCACCTTCATTGGCGAAGAGCATGGGTAGGCAAACTAAGGCCCAGGGGCCAGATCTGGTCCAATTGCCTTCTGAATCCGGCCCGCGGACAGTAAGGGAATCAGCGTGTTTTTACATGAGTAGAATGTGTTCTTTTATTTAAAATGCACCTCTGGGTTATTTGTGGGGCATAGGAATTCATTCCCCGCCCCCAAATATAGTCTGGCCCACCACAAGGTCTGAGGGACAGTGGACCGGCCCCCTGCTGAAAAAGTTTGCTGACCCCTGGCGTAAAATAACCCACCTATTCTTTCTACCTCTCACCTCCAAGATGACCACCAGGGCTGGATTAACCTGGCAGATTTCCACCTAGCACAAAGGATCACAGCTGGCGCAGTTCGCAAAACATTTCAACAGGCCTTGAAAACAAAAAACAAACAAACAAACAAACAAACGGTGAGGTGGGGGCTTAAATTGTTGGGTTTTTTTAAATAAAAAAATGCTACAAGTGTAATTGAAATGTAAAAACTACATTTGCATGATTGTACGTTTGGTTTTAAAAGGCTTCTCTTCTATATTCTGGGGTATATTCACAAATGGCGCATTCAGGACCGAGGCCATGATCCTGTGTACATTTACCTGGAAGGATGCACCCTTGGACAAAGTGATTTTTTTCCTTACTTCTGACTCAACCCGCATAGGATTGCATTAGGTTGTGATTCTCTGCACACTTAACTATAGCCTGGAGTAGGCAGGCTTGGACATACTTGATTATTTTTTTAAAATAAATTTATTTATTTGGTTTTTCAGATTAAAGTTTTACAATCACATATCCAACATGCAACATAAAAACAAGATTCCAAAGAATCTCCTGGGCTTCCCTCCTCCCCTTTGTGGGTCCTATTGTTAATCATTTCCTCCTGCATCTTTTATGATAATCCAAATTTTTTACATCTCCATTATGTCCAAAATTCACCATTAGACTACAAGTGTTATTTCAAAACTACTAACGATTTTAGCTGTTTACAATGGTTTTTAAGATAAATTATAAGTTTCCCCCCATTCCTTATTAAAATTTTTAGTCTTCCTGATTTCTGATTCTTCCGGTCATTTTAACCATTTCAGGATAATCCATCAACTTAATCTGCCATTTTACTCTGGTAGGGGCTTTATCTTCTTTCCATTTCTGGGCCAATAATATCCACGCAGCCGTGGTCGCATACAGAAATTTTCTGCTCCCTTGGGATTCTAGAATTCCTAAAAGAAAGGCTTTGGGGTTTTTTGTTTTTTTAAGAAAAAGTTATTTTAAACATGGACATACTTCAGTAGGAACACACTGCATCAGCCTTTCGTAGCAGCGCTGCTGAAAGCGCCTTGAGACCAAGACTGTACACACCATATATTTAAAGCAAACCCCATCCCTGAATCATGGGAACTGTAGTTTAAGGGTGCTGGGAACTGCAATCCGTGGGGTAAACTATAGCTCACAGGATTCTTTGTGCATGTGTGTGCTTTAAATCTATGGCTTTAGATTCATTTTGTCTTATGGGAAATCTTGAGACTAACCAGTTTAAATAAAGTGTTCTGGCTCAGCCGGTGCCATACCCACCCCCACCCCAAACATGAGCCCTTAACTACATGTAACTGAACTCTGATAACGTTTTTAATCAGAAAAGCAGCTTTGAGAGGAAGGGATTTAGAGCAGGGCGTTGTGTCTTAACTCTTCTCCTGTCCCCCGTTTCTTGCTTGCAAGAGACTAAAGCAACATAGATCTTGGATTACAGCTGCATGGGAGAATGCAATGATTCATCTGGCATGTTCTTTAATATGTAATATGGAGTGGATACAGCGTTGAGATGTCCTAGGGGGAATCAGGGTTTGAAGCACCACACGCTGCCATGAGGCTCATTGTGTGTGACCTTGGGCCAGTCATCATCTCCGGGGAATTAGAATCAAAGAATAATAGAATCGTAGAGTTGGGAGGAACCTCCAAGGCTCATCAATAATAATAATAATAATAATAATTTTCAATAATTTATTTCTACCCTGCCCACCTGGCTTGGCTTCCCCAGCCACTCTGGGCAGCTCCCAACAGAATACCATATTATTAATAATAAAAGTGATAAAAGATCAAACATTAAAAACCTCTGTAAACAGGGCTGCTTTCAGATGTCTTAGAAGAAAAAAGTCAGATAGTTGTTTATTTCCTTGACATCTGATGAGAGGGTGTTCCCCAGGGCAGGCACCACTACCGAGAAGGCCCTGTGCCTGGTTCCCTGTAACTTCACTTCTCGCAGTGAGGGAACCACAAGAAGGCCCTCAGAGTTGGACCTCAGTCTGGGGTGGAGATGCTCCTTTTGTGACCCCAAAAGGAATCACAACTGAAGCATCCATGACAGATATCCATCCAACCTCTGCTTAAAAACTTCCAATGGAGAGTCCACAACCTCCTGAGGGAGTCCGTTCCACTGTACAGCAGCTTTTACTGCCAGAAAGTTCTTCCTGATGTTTAGTCAGAATCTCCTTTCTTGTAACTTGAAGCCGTTGGTTCAGGTCCTACCCTCCAGAACAGGAGAAAACAAGCTTGCTCCATCTTCCATGTGTTAGCCCTTAAGATATCAGAAGATGCCTATCATATCTTCTCTCAGGCTCCTCTTTTCCAGACTAAACATGTCCAATTCCCTCAACCATTCCTCATAAGGTTTGGTTTCCGGACCCTTGATCACCTTGGTTGCCCTCTGCACACGTTTCAGCTTGTCAACATCCTTCTTAAATTGTGGTGCCCAAAACTGGACACAATACTCCTGGGACTCAGCTATAAATAAAATAAATGTTTTAAGTGTCTTTTAAGTGCAATATACAATGTGGCACTCGATGGCAATGGTGAGCCTTATGGAAAATTCAATTTATTTTTTTAAAAAACACTTTAAAAAAGAGCAGTTTCAGAACGGTTTTTATATTTGTGTAGATTCCACCCAGGTGTGGTCTGACCAAGGCAGAACGGAGTGCTACTATTACTTCCCTTGATCTGGGCACTGTACTCGAGGTGAAATAGGGTACCCTCACACAAATTACCCCAAGGAAGGGATTAAATTGTGTTAAATAAAGAATTTGGTTTCTGCAAAATGAGCTCCTCTGGGTGATCTGGTGTCTGTCAGCCTGCCTGGCAGTGTCAGCTCCAGAACACCCTCCCTGCAGGGCCCAAGAGCTGATAAGCGCAGCAACCCATGTGGAAGTGTTCTTTAGAGCCAGGGGTAGCTGATGCCCTCATGGGCTGGGGAGGGCTGGGGTGGGGGAGAGAGTTCCAAGGGTCAGATAGAGAGGCTTTGAGGGCCGCATTTGAAGCATGCAGGGGCAGCCCCCCTGCTGCCCCTCCACTGAACCCTTGCTTGCTGGGGTGGTGAGTCTATGGCTTCCAGTGAGATCTCGTGAGAGGTCTGCAAGATCTCACTGGAACCTGCAGCCACTTCTTATTACCGTATTTTTCCGTGTATAAGACTAGGTTTTTCCCTCTCAAAAAGAATGTCCCAAATTTGGGGGTATCTTATACACGAATAGATCTCCCCCCCCCATTTTCTTAAATCTGAGTCCCCCAAAATAGGGGGTGTCTTATACATAGGGGCGTCTTATAGACAGGAAAATACGGTATTTTTCCGCAGGTGGGATCTTGCTTCTCTGGCGGCAGGGAGGTTCCTCATCTTTTATGAGGGGTGTGTATGAGCCCGTCCCCACAGTTAAAAAAAACCCAAAATGAAAACCACCTAAGCAGTTTCTTCTTGTCCACACGGAAGGGTAAAATGCGGTTTGACCAAAACAGAACTCGCCATAATCCTGTGAGGTGGGATCAGCCCAGAGATCACGATCTACCTAACAAGGTTTGTGTCTGAACGATGATTGGATGCCTCTCCTGTTCGAATCCAACGCATTACGGGAAGGATGGGCTGGGGGGAAATGATCACCACCTTAAACGCTATGTATGTATGTATGTATGTATGTATGTATGTATGTATGTATAAATAAATGTGCTTCTTCATTCCAAAGATGTCCAACAGGGCCAAAGTGGGAACCACTTCCCCTCCTCTCCAAAGCAAGGCGAAACGTGTCCCAGTGGACCCATAAGAGGCAATGCGCATCTGAATACCAGTTGCGGATATGTGGCAACCATAAGGAAGGTCTGTTATTATTGCCTTGATGCCCCGCTTGCGAGAGGCACCCGACTGGCCGCTGCGTGACACACAGGATGCTGAAGTCGATGGGGTGGCTTTTCTTACAGGGGACGAGAGAGCCGCTCCCCTCCTTCCTGCTCGCTGTCACTCACTCTCCCGGCCGCCACGGGGTCCAACGCACAGCAACGTCTCCTTCTCCTTTTTATTAATGCTGCTGGCATCAAAGGGAGAGGGAGAGAGAGAGAGAGGGAGAGAGAGAGGGATCTTTGCCAGAGCGCAAAGCGTTTTGTTCTTCGGGGCTCGGCGGTTCAAGTGTTTGGAAAGGGCAGCGCTTCCCCGCGCCTCCAATGTGGGGGCTAATGATAATCTAAATTAGTTATTGGAAATAATTACCGCGGCTTTTATTGTGCCAAGCCGAGCAGAGCCCTGGAGAGCCGTCTCGCGCAGACACCGCCGCGCAGCTAAAAGCTTTGATGCCTCATTAATATTCCAGGGGAGTCTTGCCAGGCCTCCCTCGTTCCCTTCCCCGAGCCGGCGCGCCCGGCGCTCGCCGTGAATGAAGGACTGGCTGGCTGGCTGGATGAATGAACCCAGTCCGGCCCCCCATGCAATGCAAAGCGAGCGAACCTCAGGCCTCTCTCCCTCCCCCTCCCACCCCCCAGCCCCGTGGGGAGGACGAGAAGGATCAGGATTCAACCAGCACCACCAGCCGAGCGCGCTGCATGGAGAGGCGGCGGCGCAAAGAGGCCGGAGGTCAGCGCCCTCGTGGTTTCCGCCTGCAGGGCGGGGGGGGGGGGAAGGGGCACTCAGATCAGATCTTGGGGGCTCCGGAGCGGCAGGGTCCAGGCAGCTCCCTCTCTTAGCTGCCTGCGCCTCCCTTTGCAGGCAGAGATCAGAGACTCTTAAGTCTTGGAAGGGATCACGAGGGTCATCTAGCCCAACCCTCTGCGATGCAGAAATCTTTTGGCCATTGCGGGGCTCGAACTCACGACCTGGAGGTTAAAGAGTCACAGTAGGCCTATCAGGCGTCGGAGGGAGCAGCCGCGAGGTCGGCTGCCTCTTATGATAGCTGCCTCTGCCTCTTTCTCATCGTGTGATGGGCAAGCCAGAAGCGTTTGAACTATGTTCACCAAGGACACAACAGAGAGCAAAAATATTCAGATTTTTTTTTTTTGGGGGGGGAGACCCTCAGAAGAACCCTGCTGGATCAGACGGGAAAGCCCTGCTAGACTAGCTGTTCCCCAAACAGGTGCCCTTCTAGATGGTGCAGGCTGGTCCGTTTGGGCAAATGGGGCAAGTGGCCCAGCCCTCTCCTGCCTGCCTCCATACTTACAAGCAGTCTAAGGTGGGAGGCGGACACGGGTGGCGCTGTGAGTTAAACCGCAGAGCCTAGGACTTGCTGATCAGAAGGTTGGTGGTTTGAATCCCCACGATGGGGTGAGCTCCCGTTGCTCGGTCCCTGCTCCTGCCAACCTAGCAGTTCGAAAGTACGTCAATGTGCAAGTAGATAAATAGGTACCGCTCAGGCGGGTGTTTCCGTGTGCTGCTCTGGTTCGCCAGAAGCAGCTTAGTCATGCTGGCCACATGACCCGGAAGCTGAACGCCGGCTCCCTCGGCCAATAAAGCGAGATGAGCGGTGCAACCCCAGAGTTGGTCACAACTGGACCTAATGGTCAGGGGTCCCTTTACCTTTACCTTTAAGGTGGGAGGCACAGGTTGCCAGCATCCTCCTCCTTCTTGTTAGGGTTACTTTTGCAGAACTCCACAGGGAGGAGGATGGCACCCAAAGCATAATTTGTTGACTCTGCCCACCCTTGGCTCTAGTCAATTGTCTTCTTTTCCACCAGATGGAAGCCACAAAGAAAGGGCACAGAGGCAGTAGCCCAGCCTTGCTTTTTATTCTCCCAAAGTAGCTTGCATTCACAGGTACGCTGCCCTTGGACAGGGAAGCTCCATTTAGCTGTTATAGTTCATAGCCAGCTTTCAGATCCGCCCCCAGTGGGTTTGCCATATTTCTCTTCAAAGCCATCTCCACTGCATTTTGTGCCTGTGAATCCCACACGTTACTATGACTGCATTGCTCTTTTCATTTTGAATTGTGAAGAGGAGGAGTTGGTCTAGACAATACTCAGCCTGATGCACCAATCAGGCAGCTTCAGTGGCGTAGCGTGGGTTATCAGCACCCGGGGCAAGGCAAGTAATTTGCGCCCCCTAACCCGTGGATTTGCGCCCCCTAACCCGTGGATTTGCGCCCCCTAACCAATGGATTTGCCCTAACCCCAGATGTTGCGCCCGGTGCGGCTGGCCCCCCCTGCACCCCCCACGCTACGCCACTGGGCAGCTTCCCCTGTTCCTAGATTTGCGTGGGGAATTGTCCCGAGAGAATGAGCGCAGGCCACTGAGGGAAAGCAGAAAATGCAACCGCTTCTTCGTGGAGGTCTGCGGGCAGCAAAGCAGAACCTTGCAAACTTGCTCCGAGTCTCTCGTGGCTTGCTTGGTTGTGGCTCTCTCCCTCTTGGTCCCTGAGTTATTGGGCTTCTCATCTGCTGAGCGGGCACAAATCATCGAGGCCTGTCAGGAGTGAGAATGGAGTGTGCCAGCTGCAGAAGTCCACCCTAGTTCTTTAACAAGATTGATGCCCGACAGCCTCCCCAGGTCTGAGTTCAAGAATCTATATTTTATTCGTTTTCTCTCTCTCTCCCCCCTCGCTTTTCCCTTTGCCTGCCCCGTTAAAGCTGACGCGCAAACAGGCACTTATAATTCCTGGTCAGGTCTGTGTGTGAGCCAGTAATGCGTCTCCTCGGGAAGGGAAAATGGTTTCTTGAAAAAGATTTATGAGGAGTAAATTATTTAACCTAACACGACTGGCTAGGCTGGCTGTTGCCCAGCAGCGGGTGGTAAACTCTTTCTAGGAACGAGATGGGACTAGGCTGGGCTGCTGCGTCTCTCTCTCTCTGAAACTCCTAGCCCTAGAGAACCCAGATTATCTGTAAGTAAAGTAAGTGCTTCTAGAATTTTGGCTCTCCAAAGCTGAGGTGGGACTTCCTCAGAGAGACATCGTTGGTTGCCATGGCAATAACAAACATCTGTCTGATTCCAGACTTGCGATGTATCCCCTAATGCAGGGGTGGGCAGCCTCTGGCCTGTGTGCCTAATCTGGCCCACCAGGCTGGCCCACCAGGCTGTTCTGGGCAAAACCATGCCCACCTGATAAGTGGGGAGTCTGGCCCACTTCGCCAAAAATGTTCCCTGACCCCTGCTTTAATGGGCAGTGCCAAACCAAACCCTCCTGGTAGATGCAATGCAAAATCTCTGTGTGCTGGAACAAAGGGAGCTGCCTTACACCAAGTCAGATTGTTGGTCCATCTAGCTCAGCACTGGCCACAGTGACTGGTTTCAGGAAGAGCTCTTTCCCACTGCAACCTGGAGAGGCCAGTGGCTGGATCTGGAGCCTTCTGCAGGCAGAGCAGATGCTGTTTCATGAAATTATGTGCTTGAGTTGATTGCCAGGGTTGACAACCAGAAGGACCAAACTATCTCATCTTCTTCAGCATGGTGTTGAGGATCTCTTCCCTATCTGGGGCTGAAAGAGCCCCGCACAATTGGACCAAAGGACCATCTCCTTGCACACTGTGCTTTGAGGGAGACTATGTTCAGTTCTGGCTAAGCTGCAAAGAATTTTGAGGGAGAGAGACAGTGGAAACAGGAAAACCAACATGGAAAGGCCTGTCATTCTAGAGAACAAGAACCAGGACTCATTGGTCAGGTGGAGGTGCTTCAGGACCCTGGACAGGTCCCAGGGAACTTGCCACTTGTCCCATCAAGGGCTTGGCATTAACTTGAGGCAGGGGTGGGGAACCTGTTGTCCTCCACTTGTTGGATCACAACCCCCATCATCTGCGATCATTGGCTGTGCTAGATAGGGCTGATGGGGGTTGTAGCCTGATAACATCTGGAGGGAGCAGGTTGAGGAAAGCAGATATGAGGGCTTTGCTCAGGGGAAGAGAACCTTCGCTCTCTGTATGTCAATGGTCAGAGATGAGGAGAGCTGTAGTCTTGAACATCTGAAGGAGGTCAGGCTGGGGGAGGCTGCCTTGTCTATCACCTGGGCCTGGCTTACCAAGCCCTGCTGGCCGGAGAAGGGAGAGCATTAAAGTGGTAGCCCTTGTGCCTGGAGCCTAACACTCTGCTGCTTCTCCATTATCCCTTGCTTGGTGTGTTGCAGTGGGGAGGACAGTGGCCCCTCAGAGGTGTTTGGCACAGGAGGTCCATGGTTGTTAGATTTGGGCTCAGAGTCAGGGCGCTGATCCTGTGTCACTGTGCCACTGCCCTTTCTCTCTCTGAGTCCTTGCCTAGCTCGCTGGTGATAGTCTTGGTCATGACAGGACATAACTAGGGCCATTGAATGCACCCCTATTGCTTCCCTCCAATGGATATTCAGTGACATAGAGGTAGTGCAGTGGATCAGTGCATCTGGCTGTTCATCAGAAGGTTGGTGGTTTGAGCCCACGCAGGGATGGCTGTGGGCAGGATCCCTGCATTGCAGGAGTTCGGACTACAGGACCCTTGAGGTCCCCTTCCAACTCTGTAACCATCGATGCATACCAGGGATGGGAGATTTGTGGCCCTCTGGGTGTTGGTGGACTGAAAGTTCCATCGTACCTGATCATTGGCCTTGCCAACGCAAATGATGCCCTAAGGCTGTAGATAGGTTCATATCCTCTTAGTTGCCAACATTTTCCCATTAAATTGTTTGCAAAAGAATAAGGAATAGCTGGGATGGAGAACGTGCAGACTTCTGGTGAGATGATATAGAGAAATGGCACACTGGCTGAGTTAATCTGGATGTTAACCATAAGGTTGGTGGTTCGAACCCACCCAGGGATAGCTGTGGGCTGGATTACTGCACTGCAGGGGGTTGGACTAGATCAGGCATCCCCAAACTCGGCCTTCCAGATGTTTTGGGACTACAACTCCCATCATCCCTAGCTAACCGGACCAGTGGTCAGGGATGATGGGAATTGTAGTCCCAAAATATCTGAAAAGCTGAGTTTGGGGATGCCTGGACTAGATAACTGTCGGGGTCCCTTACAACTCTACAATTCTATGAGGTTCACAAATACCCCACAGTCATCTCAAAGGTAAAGTAAGCACGACAAATACCCTGCACTCCACCCATGAGAATTCCCTTTCCCATCTGATAATTTTTAAATGCGATACCTTTTTGCACTAATTTATGGGGAATAGTTAAAAAAAATGCAGGGTAATATTTTGGTGCAGAACTTTGTTTAGGCATGTGGATAATAACCATAGATACAGACAAAATCAAAGGACATGGAAACTAAACTTTCACAACTGTGTATTTATTTTAACATGGGGAATACTTTCCCATTTTTTGTGTGCTATGCATATCCCATATCAGAATAGCATACACAGCACGCACCCTTATTTTTATCTTCATAACAACCCTGCAATGTAGGTCATGCTGTAAGACAGTAGCTGGCCCAAGATTAGGCACTGAGCTTTGTGGCTGAGCAGAGGTTTGTGGTCGAGTGAAGATTAACCGCTACACCAGTTGGGCTTGTTTCGGCAGTGAAAACTGAACGAGGGTTTTGTGTGCATTGTCCTGGCATTAAAGAAGCTTTTTTTTTTTTTACTTTGAAAAAAATCAACTGGAATTTTCCAAAAACTTCCCCTGCAGCAACAGATGATGTTATATAAAGATCTAGCTTTCGAAAAGATCCTTACATTTCTGCCTAGTTCTTGTCATGCATTTGCAGAGCATTTTGGAGTCCCGACCGTTCGTCTTTCTTCAAAGCTGCTTTTATAGAATGCAGCCCTGTGGCTTCAGTCTATGGACTGCATAAACAGAGATATCAGGACGCCCAGAAAAAATATGGGGAACATCAAGCTGTCCCCACTATATTTATATATATGCAAGGCATGCTGTGAATCCAAAACAAAGCACAAGGACTCACACAGTGATGCCTCCAGCTTTCAGTTAAAACTAATTTTAGCCATCGAACACCTGCCAAATTGATTTTATGGGCTTGACACCAGTTAATCACTTTACATTTCAAGCTTCAGCAAAATTTGCATTCTGCTAAACCTGAGGCCCGGTCATCTACAGTACAATATGCAGCAAAAACTGTAAGGTAGAGTTTGGAGCTGGTAAAATGGACTGCACGGGTTTCTGGTGGGGGAATCTTGTTTTCTGAACATTCCTGTAAGTGGAAAATCCCTGCAGCTGAAAGAACTAGCACAAAATGGGGGAGGGGGGCAGGCTGGACCAAAACCTATTGCCTGCTATGTTAGATTTTTAGCTGCGGGATTTAAAAGCAACAGGTGGGAGCATTAAAAAATGTTGCCTCCCAGCTCCAGTCTGAGACCCCGTCTGCACTACATGCTTAAAGCAGTTTCAGAACACTTTAAACAACCATGGCTTTACATAAAGAACCCTGGGAAGGATAGTGGTGTTTTTTTAAGGGTACTGAGAGTTGGTATGAATCTCCTATAACCCTCACAAAGGAACTCTGGGAATTTCACCTCTGGGAATGGGCTAGAGGTCTGCTAACAATTCCCAGGCCCCTTAACAAATTGCAGTTCTCAGAATTATTATTTTTTCTCATTCAGTTTTATTAAAGTTTTTCAACATATACTACAATAAAAAACCAAACCAAACAGATCTAATATGAACAGGCAATACATAGAGGAAAGGGGGGGGGGGAGGTAAGAGAGAGAACAAATGAGATATCTATCTATCTATCTATCTATCATCTATCTATATCTATCATCTATCTATCTATCTATCTATCTATCTATCTATCTATCTATCTATCTCTATCTATCTATCTATCTATCTATCTATCTCTATCTATCTCTATCTATCTATCTATCTATCATCTATCTATCTATCTATCTATCTATCTATCTATCTATCTATCTATATCTATCTATCATCCATCTATCTCTATCTATCTATCTACCATTCTAGCTTAATCTTCAGTCCACATACAGAGATATGAGTCTCCTCAGGTCTCCCCTGAGATAGCTTCCATCTTTCTCAGCCTCTCTCCCTGAGAAAAGCCATTCTAACCCGTCTTCCACACAGGCCCCTTCATCTTCTGCACATCTTCTATCTGTATGTATCTTCTTTTATCCCAAATATAAATCCACTTCCCATAATTCTTTGGGGCAAACCACAATTATTATTTTTTAAAAAGTGGTATGATACTGCTTTAAATGTTTGGTGCAGATGGGGCCTAAAATGGGATAGTCAAGTTCAGGGCTGACCCAAGTCTTTTTGCTGCCTGAGGCAAAGGACAGCAGACTGCGGTCAAGTAACTCTGGTGAGAACGCAGAAGCCTTCACCATACCTGAGGGCAGCAGACTAGCTTAGGGCATAGAACAGATTCTGAGGTACACCGAACTCTATTTACCGTGTTGACTGCCACCTCACTCTGCCTATTTGCAGCCTGGCTCTGCCAGTAGGCGCTTTGTCTCAATGCAGTCCATGTATCATTTTTCACTCCAAGAATTCTTGGTTCTTGCCGGAAGGGGAACTTGAACTTGGGTTATGGCTTCTGCGCAAGTCATTGATGCTCAGATCTGCATAGTGCATAGACAAGGGTTGAAAGGCACAGCAGAGGCACTGCATGGCTAAGGAAGCTAAGAGGTTGGTCCAATGAGTGACATGCTCCCTGCTCTTTGCTTCTGAAGAGCGGCGCAGGCTGAACTTTAGCATGGCAAGCAAGAGGAGCCTTTAGAATGGTCATGCAAATGGACGTTCCTTAGAGTGGGCTTGGCTTGTGCAGTCTGCTCATGATGGGGTCCCCATGTCATAGGAGAGGAGGGGACAGCACTGACTCAGAACCAGACTTGTCATCCGGTGAGGATACAGGCACACTGACAAGGAGAGATACCCAAGGACGTGCCAGTACTGGAGGCCTCTGACAGTATAAAGGCGGGTCTTTTCTCTCTCATCCCATTTGGCCCTTCCCCAGGAGCCAAACCCACACTCTCAGCTTCTCCCTCAGTCAATTAATTCCAAAACTTCCTAGGGACTCAGTGAAACCCATCCCAACCCAATGGGCCCCTCCCTGGAGCCATCAGTCTTGAGTTTCTCCCCCCCCCCCCATCCTACTGAGCTAATCCTACTGAGCTAACCTTCCCCTCCAGGACATCTCCACAGGAACTCATGACACAAAAGTTCCCCGGAGATCTACGGTTCTTTTTGTCACATCAAATCCAAAACAATCATGAAGGGCTAACATGCCCACCCAGTTTTAAAATGGCTTCCTTTAAAATCAGCAGCATTCATGCATGCACACAAAGAGTGTGACAGGGAGACTCAAAGGTACTTTGGTGCAGAGAGGAAATGCTCTTAGCTCTTTCATTGATCTGAACATGTCATTTAATAGGGGTTTACATTTGTTTTGATACCTGCCTTGAGCCTTCCGGGTTTCATTGGGGGCAGGGCAGGGTGGTGGAGGAATGCTATACATTTAAATAAATGGGGGGAAAAGTTTGGAGGCTTATTTTTGAAAGGAAATCACTCCATTGGGTAGTGCTGTGTGTTGCCCTAACCTTCTGCCCTGATGCCTGCTCCTTCCATTGTCTGCTAAATTACAGAGAATGGTTCTTATTGGTGCTAATTAAGGGACAGAAACTGGAAAAAGGCACATTTGGTATATGCATATGTCTTTCAACAATATATCGGCTATGCAGCTGAGAGCAGTGTGATGTTGTGGCTAGAGTGTCAGGCTAGGACTCGGGATATGAAAGTTCAAGTCCCCACTCAGCCATGAGGAAGTTGTATAAGAAGACTTCCTGTGCCAGCTGAGCCTTTCTTGAACAAAAAGGCCTCCTTGAGTTCTGGTGTGTTTCGTTGTGCTCTAGGTATGCTTAGCCTGGAAAAGAGGAGAGTGGATATGATAGCCATCTCCAAAGAACTTAAGGGCTGTCACATGGGAGATGGAGCAAGCTTGTTTTCTCCTGCTCTGGAGGATAGGACCCAAACCAATGGCTTCACGTTACAAGAAAGGAGATTCCGACTAAACATCAGGAATAAGTTTCTGGCGGTAAGAGCCGTTTGACAGTGGAACAGACTCCCTTGAAAAGTTGTAGACTCTCCTCCCTTGGAGGTTTTTAAGCAGAGGTTGGATGGCCATCTGCCATGGATGCTTTAGCTGAGATTCATTGCAGGGGATTGGACCTGATGTAGAAGAAGAAGAAGAAGAAGAAGAAGAAGAAGAAGAAGAAGAAGAAGAAGAAGAAGGAAGTTTGGATTTGATATCCCACTTTATCACTACTCAAAGGAGTCTCAAAGCGGCTAACATTCTCCTTTCCCTTCCTTCCCCACCCTAACCCTAACCCTTCCCCACAACAAACACTCTGTGAGGTGAGTGGGGCCAAGAGACTTCAGAGAAGTGTGACTAGCCCAAGGTCACCCAGCAGCTGCATGTGGAGGAGTGGGGAAGCGAACTCGGTTCACCAGATTACGAGTCTACCGCTCTTAACCACTACACCACCCTTGGGGTCCCTTCCAACTCTATCCAATTCTATGATTCCATGACTCTTGCTTGGTCCTTGTTCCTGGCTTCCAGTTAGCTCTTGCATTCTTCGTCTCGATCGTCTTCCCCTTCTGCTAACTTCAGACATTGTTCTCAATCCTGCTTCTGGGTTTCTTCTTCCATCCCGACTACCGGTGCATCCCATGGCTCCTGCCTGACTTCAGACTGTTGCTCACACCCCTGCCTTGGCAGGTAAGCAAACATGGCCCTGCCTGCAGCTGCCAGAGCCTTCTGAATGCACCATGCGTGTCTGCCCGCCCCCACCCTTGCCCTCTGAGGGAGAGCATGTGTTGAATTGTGTAGGCTGAGCTTCCCTGGATCCATCAGAGTCTGGCGCTTCCCTCCTAGCGAAATGAGCCAGCAAACTCAATCAGCTGAACATGTGGCATGGGCAGAAGTGTGGGCAGGGAGTAAATCATTACCGTGCTTGTCTTACATGTGCGGCTGTTGCAGCTCTCATGCAGCACAGAAAGCCAGGCTTAATGGGAGACAGATCTTGGCAGCCCTGGAGCCTGTTTTCCCAGTGTTACAGAAGACAGTGCTATTTTTCTAGAAAAAGAAGTACTGGAACTCTTTCTCTTATTATGGCAATGGCACCAACCTGGGAGGTGCCGGAACTGAGTTCCAGCGAGTTCCCCCTGGGAAAAAAAAGCAGGGGAACATGTGAAGGGGAGATTTTCAAAATGTGCTATCATTGAATTCTGTTAGAGAAAGACTCACCAATTTTTGATAGCAAATTTATCCACTTATCTGTCGTGAGGCTAGTCTACATTATTCCACAATAAATATGCTGCTGCACAACAAAAACATTCTTTTTTTTAAAAAAAAATGGAATGAACAATCTCTTTGATTTACGAGAAGAGCTGAAGTGTTTACTTCTTCACTTCGCTGGTCTTCAATAGAATTGCTACCTTACTTTAAGAATTATTATTACTATTATTTATTAGATTTGTATACTGCCCTACACCTGCAGATCTCAGAGCGGTTCACAAAATAAAATTACAATATAAAAACACAAAATACGTAATGAAATTAAAAACAAAGACAACCCAATAATCCCCCTTTCCAAAATACATTTAAGAGGGCATTAGATGCCCATCAGCCAATGGCCTTTTGGGAGAAAGTGCGGGATATGAATTTATTATAAATAAATAAGCATTGTTCCCTGAATTTGCTTGTTTTCTTGCAGGCAGGTCCTGTCTTCTTCTTCTTGTTTTTTAAAAAATTGATCTTACATAAGCTGCTCATTTTCTGGAGTGAAAAATAATAATTTATGGATCAGATCCAAAGAAACAAAAATATTGTGTTTGCTCACATCTTAAGCTTCATTCACCCACACTATCTCTTAGTCTCTCTGCTTCGGGTCATGTTATAAAAGTTGCTCAAAGAACCTCCCTGTATGCACTGAGGTATGTGTGGCCCCCCTGACAACATCTGACAGCCTCATCCTGTCGCCACCCATGTACCTGCCAGCCTGCCAGTCTCCTTTCCCCCAATGGCTCAATTGCAAGACCACAAGCTAGGATTGCTTTCTTTGTCTGATGGGTCCTTGGTTGTTTTTAACAGCTGTGTGAGAGGCAGATGGTCAGGGGGCAGTGTGGGGAATCAAAACGGTGGATGCCCTGCACCAATCAGATTAGCCACACTAAGGCTGCCAGAGAGCACACCTGGGTCGGAAGGGGGTCACCAGAGGATTTGTCAGGGACTGGTGGGATGCAGAGGAATGGTGGAGGAAACAGCTGGGGAACCCCCAAAGGAAGAAGGCTCAGAGCCCGGGGATTTGTGGTGGGACAAGGAGTGGTCAGAGGTCTGCGAGGAAGAGGTGTCGGGAGCTGAAGAGGTCACAGAGCTTAGTGAGATGGGAGAGCCTGTGGCAGAGAGAATTCTAGAATCAGAAGTTGAAGCTGAAGCAGGAGAGGGATTTGGGAGGCCCAGAGGAAGAGAGAAGTCAGGCTCGTGAAGAGGCACAGGTATCTCCCCCTCCTGCTGCAACAAGCTCCCCTCTGGTCTACCAGAACCAGGAGAGGCATGAAGAGGATATTAATGTCATGCAGGCGTAGTCTCAGATTGCTTGGGGAAATTTTTTGAGAGGAGGGGACTTAGGCAGCTGTGGCAAGGAGGGGAGCTTCAATCTCTGCAACTGCTTCACGGGGGCAAGACCTACTGAAAACGGGTTGCTATGTTCAGTAGGCCTGATACTCTTGTGGAGATCCTGTTTCCCCCCTAATAAAGTGTTAACTCCACTTACTTAGTGTGACTTACTGCTGACTCGCTTCTGTCAGGGTCCCATTCAGGCTAAAACAACAAAATTCAATGGTCACATGGACTGGCTGTACAACCATTTTAAAATCTCATTTGAATGGACACCAGCCTTGTTCCCAAGGGCCAGTGGGAGTGACCTATTTGTCCTAGGGCTCCTTCAGTTATTTCACAATTTCCTATCTCTTTTTCTCATGCCTTCACCACCCAGAGCTGTAAAAATTGAGCAACATGCCACACATCTAGGTCAGATGAGAGATTTCACTTTCCTGCCTTGAAACACACCCAAGGTATGCAGGTAATTACCCAACA